>NW_024104550.1:0-611856 GCF_003945595.2 Pipra filicauda
ACCCTGCAGAGACTGTGGCCTGAAAGCTGATCCTTGTGGTGAGACCCTCCCTGGAGGAGAATCCCTGGAGCAGGAGGCTCCTGTCTCCTCTGCAGGACCAGGCTGAGCTTTATATGAGCAACCATCTCCATGCAGTGCCAGAGGAAACTCTCCTTCCCTCTCCAGTTTGGCATTTAAGCCTCTTGAGGAAGGTTAGGAAGGAGCTGTGTGTCTGGAAAAAAGGAGCTCTGATCCTGCCTCCCACTGTCCCCCCAATTCCTCAATCCCATTTCTCCAGGCTTGAGACAGAGCCCTTTCAAAGCTGAGCCCAATCTCCCTGCCAAGTCACCTGTTAAATAGTGGGGAAATGCTCACAGTGAACAACATATTTATCCTTTCACAGCAAGTGACAGGTTTGGTTCAAAGCAAGCCCCATTCTGCTGGGATTTATTCTTGCAGTCTGTGTCTCCCATTCCTTTTTAAGAAACTTATTGAGTGCAGGTGATGTATTTTTGACATGATTGACTCTGACCTGCGTGTGCCTGAGCTCCAGGAATGAACGTTGCCAGTTCCTCTGCCTGTGCCTGGAGCACAGCCCGGGTGAGGAGGGCATTCCTCTTCCCATTGGAATGTTACAGCAAGAGCCCCTGCTTTCCAGCCAAGGGATCACCTCCATGGTACCAAACTGCAGGCTGGGAAGAGCTGGGGATTGCAGAGAGCAAAACTGGGGGTGCTGTGTTTCCTTTGGATTTCATGTTTTAGTGGAGCTCAATCCAGGCTGAAAAAGAAAGTCAGGTGGGTTGAGAGTGGTGGCTGGTCTAGGGAACAGGCTGCCCGTTAATATTTCCATCTGAGGCCGAAGGCACTGGCCTTTTGGTGACAAATTCTGTCACCTTGCAACACTTCCACCTCCACATTTCACCCTGCAGAGGCTCAATTAAACTCAGCTCAGTGCTTCTTCCCCGAGCTCAGGTCCGTGGGGACTGTGTTACCTGGCACCTTGGGAACACACCGTGGAGGTGCCTGGGACACAACCAGTGCTGCTTGCTCGGGTTTTGAGTTTGTCACACTTGTTACAAACAGAGGTTCCCCAAAAATGAGGATTTTGCAGGAAAAACCAGCTCCTGGAGCCAGCCACTGGAGGGAGCCGCTGGAAGGAGGCTGGACTTGGGCAATACCGGTTAAAATGAGACTTCAAACACCTTCGAGTCACAGCCGGTCCTCTCTGCAAACAGACACGAGCTGAGGGGGGATTTAAATACGCAAGGAGTGGGAATCTTAAACCAGGTGAGGAAAATCACCTTGTCAGAGACCTAGGGATGAAAGGCAGCTCAGGTCGAGCTCAGTCACAGGATCTGCTGCCAGGTGACCTCTCAGGTAGAGAGGGAGGGGCTGCAGGACAGGTGTCACCATCCCCCAGCTCCACTGAGGGTTTAACATGCGCTGAAAACCCTGAAATATTCTGACAAAGTGTGTGCAAACATCGTGGTGTGGGTGTGGGTGTTGAAGCTGAGGCTGGAAGAAATGAAGCACACTGTGAACAACAATAAACCCCTGCTCAGCATTCCCCTGAGCCTTCTGCTCCCCAGGCTAAACACTCTCAGCCTTCCCAGCCTCTCCTCACACAGAAGATGCTCCAGTCCCTTCCCCATCTCTGGTGAACCCAATCCACCAAGCCCATAAAATGCTGTTGTATTGAGGAGCCCAGAGTTGGACACAATGAAATGTGGCCTCAGCAGTGCAGGAGAAACAACAGCTCTTGAAATGAGTTTATCGGGAGTTAATGACTCATAATAGTTTTAAGGGAGCTATTGAGTCCTTCAACAGCAATCACAAAATGGTTTGGGGTGGGTTGGAAGGGACCTTAAATCTCCCCTAATTCCACCCCCTGCCCTGGGCAGGGATTCCATTCTCTAGCCCAGGTTGCTCCAAGCCCTGTCCAACCCCGAACATTTCCAGGGCTGGAGCAGCACCCCCATCCCTGCTGGGTAACTCTGCCAGGGGCTCAGGGCACTCACCTGGATTTGTTCTGGGCACAGACAATCCCAGCAGTGCAGCTGCATCTCCCACTCAGCTGTGTCTCACTCGGGGTGCTTTGTATTTCTGGAGAGTTTCCTGCCTCCCGTTTCTGCCACTGCTCCTGAAGCCCAGGGAGATGAATCCTGAGGAGGGAGAGAGATGTTAAAATGTAAATGCAGGTCAGAAGGGTAAATGCTGCTTTAACATCCTCTCACTTCTGTGCTGCTCTCTGGTGCCTTGAAACCCAGCCAGCCCTGGGTTGGACTCTGTAAAGCCGAGCCCCAGCAGGCCTGGCTTTGCAAAGGCTTCAAAGGCAGCCCTCCTTTCTGCCTCTCCTGACTGCAGCCACCGGCAGCAGATGGAAATTCCTCTTCTCCCTTCCCACCCAACTCCTCTCCTCGAGCTGGAGAGGAGCCCCTGCAGGGCTCCAGCACCACCACCAATAAAATGGGATTCCAAGGGGGACAAAGCAGCTGAGTGGGGGGGAGGAGCAGCCCAGGAGAGGCTCGGGGACAGCCTGGACAGCAGGACAGCCACATCTGTGAGGGCTGGGCACTTGGGGGGCTGGCACAGGGACACCCAGCCCAGCAAAGGGCTGCCCAGGATTGATTTCACACCAGGGACACCCCGATGCACATTTGCTTAAACTAATTAACAGGGCAGCAGCTCCCTCCTCATCTGGCTTTGCTGCTGGCTGGCACGGGCTCCTCTCTGCATCGCTTTATTAGCTCTCATAGCTGATCTTATCTAATTGAATTATCTCCTAATGATGTCTGCAGTTTGTATATTCATCAGGAAAAGAGCAACTGGAGACCCCGTGGTGCTTAGTGGGAAGGAAAGGAAAGAAGGGAGGGAAGGAGAGGAAGAGGAGAGCAAGAGAAAAGGAAATGGAAAGGATGAGAAAATGAAAAGGATGAGGAAAGGAGGGGGGGAAAGGAAGATAAAATGAAGAGAAAAGAAGAGGAGAAAAGGAAGAGAAGAGGAAAAAAGGAAGAGAAAAGGAGGAGAAAAGGAGGAGCAAAGAAGGAGAAAAGGAGGGGAAAGGGAGGAGAAAAAGCTTGATCTGCTGCCATTAACTTTGGGAACAAATTATTAGGAAACTGAGGTTTGAGGGTAAATGACCTGGAGAAAGGATTAATAGGAATTCAGGCCGGGATGCAAGAGTCAGCTCAGACTGAGAGCCCAGTTATCTTCCCAAATGGATGAAGGAAAAAAACACTTGATAAATGGTGACAATAACAACAATAAACCCAAAGAAACTCAAACCCCCAAGAGCCCCAGCAGGGCAGTGTCTGGGGCTATTCAAGAGGCCTTTTTCTTCCCCACATGGGGATCTCCCACCCCTTCCTCTGTCACCCACGTTCTGCAGCTCAGTGCTGGAGCATTCCTGATCCCCTGGGAAGTGGAGCCAGGAGGGAGGAAGGTTCTCCCAGCTTCCCAAACACAATCATCTGAAGGGCTCGGTGTTTACAGGCAAATGAAAGAGAAAAGCAGAGCTGGAGGGGAAATTCAGCTGGCAGTCAGCTGGGAATGGAGCACCAGGCTATGTTTAGCTCTGCCAGGCACGGAAAAATATTTATTTCAGGCCTCAGGGCTGTAACAGGGGGCACTAATTAACCAGCCAGGGATGGAGGCCACTCTTCTCATGCCTGTCTGAGCCCAGGGAGCAGCTGCAGCAGGAGCTGGGAACACTGGCTGGGGCTGCTGGGATGCTGTTGGCCCAAAGCAGAACCAACATCAGCACCCAGGATTTTTTAAGGACTTCGTGGCCACAAGGCTGTGAGAACACCAGTCTGGAAGTGGAGGGATCAGTCTGGTGGGGAATGTTCAGCCAATTCAGACCTTGGGATAAGTTTCTCCTCGATTTCCAAGGTCCTTGGGTGTGGGGAGGTGTTTGAGGGCTGAACTGCTGAGAGGTGACAAAACATAACGTGGCAGTTCCTGACAGGAGGGAGAGGAGGGAACAGGGAGAGGGGTGATAAGAAAGCCATGAGAGAACAGAGACTGCAGGATTGTCGGGTCCCACACAGTGGGAAATCACTGCCAGGACCAGAAAGAAAAATGCCAACCCACCAAAAAAACAGGAATAAATTCCCCATCTGAGTTTCGAGTAAACCCCGAGGATTTCACTGAATTCCCACCTGGAGCAGCTGCTGCCAGGGAAGCACTGACTGTGGCTGAGCACCCAGGGATCAGTTTGCTTTGGGAAGGGAATGAACCATCCTAACAAAACACCCAGGGCACAGGAAGGCTGGAGGAGGTAACAGCACTTCTTTCCACCCAGTCTTGCTTGATTTTCCTGGTTCCATGCTGTGTTCTTTCAGGAGCAGAGCCTGGTCATGGACAATTCCAGCTCCCAGCACAGGCTGGGTTTGCTGGGGCAGCACAGCAGATCTCTTGCTCTGCACATATCCAAGGAAATGTCACCTTCCCTGATTTCTTTTAAAGTCTCCCCAACGAGGCCTGGGTGCTAACACATCATGCACTTGCTGAGTCACACCAGAAAACAAACACAAAAAGTGAGAGGAGACCAGGGAAGCAAAACCAAAGAGGTTTCCTGGGGTTATTGTAGCTGCTTTTCCATTTGGAACATCTTATAAAATTACTCAGAGGAAGAAATCCTGAGCATCGAATTCATCAACATCTTATAGAAAACCCACTAGAAGGCTGGTGGTGTTTCTAGTTAAAACTCTTATTTCCATTCTGGGGCCTTTTCTGCCTCCTCCCATCCCCACCACAGCATTTTCCCTGTGATTGGCAGGTGAAGAACTCTCCTTTCCTCCACACAGCTCTCTGTACCAGGCATTCCTCACGGAGCAGTGTCTTCCTGAGCCCTGCCCACCCCCCAGGACAGTCTGGAGCAGTGATTCTCACATTTGTGGGGGGTTATTCCATTTGCTGTCTGGGTCCCTGTGGAGCCCAGCATTGCTATAGAAACAGGGAGGCAGGAGATGTGCTGGAATCTCCTCACCTGACTGGAAGCAGCTCCCACCTCCCCGTGCTGGAGCCTTTGACAGCCTGACCTTTCCCTGGAGCCTCCTGTGCTTTGTGCACAGACACAATTAGCTCTCATCTGGCCCCAATAAAACCTGCTGCTGCAGCCAGGCACTGCCAGCTGCATTCCTGGGATGGCTGCTTGGAGGGGGGAAACAAGGAGAGTGTGCTGGACCACAGCCCAAGAGACACTGTGCTCCCTCCTGCCTGCTGAGCACCCCTGAGCTCTGCCCAGGCACGGAAATCCAGGGAAAAGGGACTAATTTGAGTGTGAGCTGCTCTCTGCACCCCTCCCCTGTCAGGGGATGGGGGCAATCCCACCTCCTCTGAGAGTACCTGGACATACCTGTGTGTCTGCAAACTCTGCTGGAACTGGAGGATCTTTGAGGTCCCCTCCAAACCATTCCATGGTTCTGCCCCTGCTGGATGCTCTGCAGACAAAAGGAAAGAGGTTCATCCCTGAAAGCACTGGATAAACAGCCCTTCCAGGGAAGCCCGTGGCTCCCGGGCTTTGGATTGTGGCTCTCTGGGAACTGCAGCACTGGTAAGGAATACCTGGGTATTCCCCAGGCTCCTGTCAGACAATCATGGGGTCTGGGGGAGCCCTGGGCTGGTTTCCAGCCCCAGGACAGCCCAAGCCATGGACCCTGTGGGACAGAGCCACACCACGTGTCCCACCAGGGGCTTTCCAGCCTCTCCCAAAGAGCCCCTGGACCTCTGTCTTGGCAGAGCTGCTCCCACAGCTCCTCCAGCAGCTCTGGGGTGCCCAGCACAGCCCAGACCCCCTCCCTGCACAGAGGGGATCCATCCCACAGCACCCCAGCGTGGGCAGCCTGGGCTTGAACACCCCCCTGCAGCTGAGCTGGAGAGGATTGGAAGAACTTATTTATAAACAGCCACCAGGTTTGTCTGATAGCCCATAAAGCTGGTTTTCCTTTTCCCCAGGCTCTCAGGATCAGACAGATTTCAGCATCCATCAGCTGAACAGAAAGGACCATCCCTGCCTGCCTCCAGTGGCCTTTCCTTAGGGCCCAGCACTGTCAGCTCTCCCAGCACTGGGCTCCCATCACGTCCTGGAAAGGCAGGAGGGCACCAACACATGGAAGTGTGTTTACAAAAACCCCTCTGCTCGAGGAAGACAGGCTGAGCATTCCATTAAAAGAAGATGATCTCTGTTTTGACATCATTTTCCCTTTTTAAAACTATGAAATATTTCTCATTTTTAAGAATAAGTCAATCTCTCTTTGGGCTGGAGGGATGCTGGTTGGGTTGTTTGTTTTTTTCCCCCCCCCGAAAGAACTGGAAAATTGGTGCAAGTTTGTTTTGGTTTTTTTTTTTCCTAATAAAAAAGAAATAAAAAGAGTTCATTAAAAGGCTTTTCAGCAGTGGAGACAAAACAATATTTCCCCTCTCTTGCCCTCTTCCCACTGCAACAGTGAGCAAGTGCTCAGGGAGCCACAGCAAATGGCCACAGCCATCCCAGATTAATCAGGAACTGCCAGGAAAAGCAGGGCAGTGCGTGTGACAGGCTGGATTCCGTGGGAATGCAGCCTGGAGTTGTTATCTCCCGACAATCCACTGCCAGCTCCTGCCCTGTGCCTTTGGCTGGGACCTTCCCCCTGAGCCAAACCCTCCCTGCACACGCTGGAGCTCGCTGATGGCAGCTAATGAGCCCCGGGCTGATTTATTGGAGCCGGGGGGGTTTCTCCCTCTCTGGGGCTCTGTCACCCAGGGGTGGATGCACTGACGTCAGGGGGGATGTGACCAGGGCCAGGAGTGCCCAGCACACCCCTTCCATCAGCTGTGCTGCCTGCAGAGCTGCCTGCCCTCCCCTGCCTGCTCCTCCTGCCTGGAGGCAGCAGTTGCCAGCACGCTGCTAAATGCTGTGGAAATTCCTTTTCTTCCCGTGCTGGGGCCGTAAAATCTCCCTGAGCTCCCCTGTGCTGCTGAAACACCCCCTGAAACGCCGCTGGAAAAACCCACCCGTGGATTTTTTCTCCTTCCCTCCGTGCTGGAGCTTCCCCAGAGCTCCGTGTGCCCCCACTCTGCTGCTGCTCTGCCCTGAGCCCTTCCAGCAGGACCTGCCAGGGGCTGGAGCCACCACTCTGCAGCCCCTCTTTCAGCCTTCCAGCCACACCTGAAGGGCACAGAAGTGGAGTTTGCAGCCAGAGCTCTCTGCAGTGCCTGCAGGCTGGGGGCTTGGATAATTTATCCTGCGTGTGCAGCAGCATTCCCCCCGGGAATCTGGGGGCTCTGAGTCCCTGACAGAGCCACGCTGACACGAGTGTCCTCCCACCACTCCATCTGCAAATCTCCTTTCAGCCCCAAAGTGACACAGCTGGAGCCAGGCAGGGGCACAGGGAGGGGGGACTCAGGGCAGCAACTGGAGGGCAGGATGGATTTTGTCCTGCCTGGTGCTGCTGCAGCCACCTCTGCTCCTGGCACAGCAGGGACCCAGCTCTGCTCTTGGCTTTCAAGATATTTGGTAATAGGAACAAACCATTTCATAAACAGGAGGGGAAAAAAAGAAAAGGTAGGGAGCGAAAAAAAAGTTTTTAAAATAGAAAACTTCATCCCCAAACCTGCTCTGGCAGCCATTCCATGATTTCCATGGGAAAACAAATGATTTCTATTGGATCAGCACGTTTGTCATTAAAAAGTTGGGTTTCCAAATTCCTCCTCACAAAGCACTTGGATGGGAGGCGATTCCCAGGAGGGAACAGCTTGTTTGATGTGTCTGAAGTGCCACGTACACTCCTGGTGACATATAAATAATTAATAACCATAAATATGCACATGCAGAGCTCCAGAGAGAGCCTCTCCTGTGCCTGTGCCCACAAAAAATGGTTGTGCAGAGTCCTTTGGAGTAAAAATAACACCAGCACCTGCCCTACCTGGGTCACAAACCTACAGCACAGACTGGCATCAGACTCAGAAACCCAAGACTTTAACTCTGCAGGCCCAAACTCTGCAATTCTGGGCAAAGCCAGGATGTGGTTGACTACTTTCTTTCTCTTTTCCATGTGTTTTCTCCCCCTCAGAGCTGCCATTACCCCTCATCCCAACGTTATCCCCTCCGAGCCCAAAAACTGCCCCGTCAGTAAAAACGGCCCTAATAAACGACACATTGTGTGTGCAGCCTCATTTCTGTGCTCTCCAAACAAGGGAGGCTGGGACTCCACAGAAAGCCAAGTCCTGGGTGCCTCGTGCATTCTTTCTTCACAGGAATTGGGCTCTGTTTGAAACGGGGTTTTATTTCCCAATTACAAACGGGCCATTCACGCACCGAGAGCAGCTCTGCCCCCATTCTCAGCAGGCAGGGCTTGACATGGGGTCCCTGATTTACTGCTGAAAATATGCCCCTGAAAATATGACCCTGAAAACATGACCCTTTTCCCCCCTCATGCAGCTCTGCCTTTCTCTGAGCGGCTTCCAAATCACGATTAAAAAAAGAAAAAAAGTTGGTGTATCTCATGATCAGCTCTACAGAAAGTGAGTCATTTCTGGCTTGCAAAGGGCACATTCATTTAAAAATCTGAAAACCCCTCACATATTTAAGGCACCTCCTAAGGGGGGGCAAGATCCACCCTGCAGGACTCTCCACTCCCCCTGAGTCCAGTGGCTGTGGGAAAACACAACTGAGGCACAAAACTGCCCAGGGAGGAGACTGAAGATACTCCCAGGAACTCCAGGTGGAAAAGCCAGGCTGAGAGATGGCCCTGAGCAGGCTGCATTTCTTCATTCCTTTCTCTCCCAGCAGCCCTGAGTCAGAGGCTGATTCCCAAAGGATGCAGCTGAGGGGGCAGAACACGGAGCTGTCACATCCCATCGCTTTTGCCACTCGCCTTCAAAGCCCAGAGACCCCCCCAGGGCTGTTCCCCAACCAGCTCCTCACATCTGCAGCCAAAATGGGAGCCTTTGAAGAGCCTTTGTGAGAGGCTCAGCGTGGGGCCTCTCCTCTCCTCTCCTCTCCTGTCCTCTCTCTCAACAGGAACCTTGGAGTGGAGAATCCTCTCGAGGTGCACCTCCAGCAATCTTACTTCAAATGGCTTTTGTTTGGTTGGTTGGTTGGTTTTCCAAGGGATCACCTATCCCTGTGTGGCTGCTCCTGCTTCCTTGGCATTACTGCTGTTTGTCCTTCTGCTGGTGGGTTTATGTTCCATTTTCCCTCCTCTCCTGGTTTGAAAATGCCCCTGGGTGAGTTCAGCTCATGCTCAACTCCATTTATTCCTCCAACTGACAAACCTGTGCTTGGAGCCAGGCAGGAAAACTTCCACTTCATGGTCCAGCAACGAGCTCTGTGGAAGTGATGCTGCCTTGAGAGTAGTATTTTTAGGGAAAGAAACACAGTATTTTAATTGACATGGGGTTTTAAAGTTTGATGGATTAAAATCTTAACTTCCACAGATTTAATCTTCTGCTAAAGTCCTATTTTTATTCAGTGATGGCACAGACTTGTGGGTGATTTCTCATTTCCCACTAAATACGGAGCAGAATTTGCTCCTTCCACACTTTCCTGACCTGGGCTGTAATTAAACAACAAATATTTGGGCACATGTCCGGGAACAACTTGTGTTCCAGCCTCACCAGTGCTTTAGATTTCGCTCTGCACAGTCCACCCTGAATTCAGCCCTGCCAGGAACTGCAGCTGCCAACTGCAATTTTTGGCTGGGGCAACCAGGCAACTTTCAGACATATGTTAAATTAAATCTGAAAATTAGCATTATCGGTCCCAACATAAACAGGGGGAGAGAGAACAGGATTTGCACTTTCTGCTCCACGGGGTTTGAGGTAATAGGAGAACACTCCAGCATGGCATTGTTTACCTGAACAGGAGTCCCAAAAGCTGCCCCACTGCAGGTTTTTGAGGGCATTTGTAACACCCACAGTCCGGATCTACAGCTCAGAAAAGCCAGAGCCAGTTCTGCAGCTGAATTCCTGCTCAGCCATCCCCTCACCAGGCACAAAGTGGCCCAGCTCCAACAAAATCAGCAGAGCTGCAGGCACTGACACCAAGCAAGGATCTGGCCATATGTGGATTTGGAGGAATATTTTGACTTCATGTTTTGCAGGCATCGTGCAAAACATTGGCTAATTGGCAACATTTGTATTTAAAAGGCAGTTAAAATAGGAGCTGTATTTATATACCCGTGTATAGAAAGAGATGCAGAGTGGGAGGAGAGAGTCTAATGAATAATCTCGAGGAAGGGAGAAGCAAGAACTCAGTTTTAGGGCAGCAACAGATTCCCTTTCCAGCATCTTGCAGTTAAATCCCAGCCCGTTTCTTTGCAGGCCTTGGACCCCTCTAAGTATTTGGGTTTTTCCTTTAGAGAAAACAAATACAGCGACTCTTAAAGACCAGCCAAGTGGTTTTTAGCAAGGTGTGAAAACTGACTCCAGCCCCTTTCCCCTTTGCTGCCGGGGGAGAGGCAGGAGAGAAAAAATGAGAGTAAAACTGAGCCTGGGGAGAAGGGAGGGGGGAGAGAGAAGGGTTTTGAGGTGAGGTTTTATTCCTCTCGTTTGACTGGTGATGAATTAAACTGATTTCCCCAAGCAGAGCCTGTCCTGCCTGGGACAGCAACTGGGGAGGGATCTCCCCCTGCCCTTCCCTCGACCTTCCATCATGTTTTCTCTCCCCTGTCCTGCTCAGGAGGGCCGGGATGGAGCAGCTCTGGTGGGCACCTGGCACCCAGCCAGGGTCAATCTACCCCAGATGGGCAAATATTTGCTTTAGGTTTGTTTGTGTGGAGCCTGATACGAATCCCCACACCGACCCAGCTATTCATCAAGCAAAAAAAAAAACCCCTATCCCATTATGAGTCCCTGCTGCAGAACCAATATTTGATTTTAATATTGTGTGTACAGGCACTTGTAAAATAAACAGGCCTGTTTGCATTGTTATCTGGGCTCCTGGAGACAGTAAATCAGATATGCTGCTTTGCTCATTTTTCCCTGCCCACAGCAAGTTCATACAAAACTTTTAGGAAGAGAACAAGACCAAGTCTGACTGATACCAGTGATACCAAGGCTCTGGGAGCTGGCCAAGGCTTCCAGTTCATCCTGTTGGTTGCTCACACCACCAGCTCACACCCAAAAACGTGTTTTCCCCGTCCCATCAGATACCTCGTGTCTCAAAGGCTCTTCCATGGTTTGAAACCCCCAAGTTTCAGCAGAGGCAGCAGTTCCAGAGCCAGATGTTCAGATCCTTTCCAGCCCTGGGATTATCCCCTCACACATGAGCAGAACCTCGTTGAACAGTGGCTCTACCAGGGACTCAAATAACATGAGGAATAGCAAACTGCTTTTGGAGGGTGGTCACCAAGCTGGGAAATAATTTCTCCCCATTGCAATCAGCTGGGCTGGTAATTCCCACCTGCCTGGGGCAGCCTCTGCCCCTTCCAGCCTCCCCCAGCCAGTGGCACTGGGCTCAGCACCCAGTTTCTTCCTAAGACTCGTTTCTCACATCAGCCCCACCTCCATTCCACACGGTTGGGTTCAGCAGCCAAAGCCTTCCACTCCCTGCATCCTGTTCAATACTGCAGCTCCTCTCAGTGCTGCAGCAAGACAGTGTTTTCCCTCTGCTTGCTTCCCAGGGATTGCTCCCTGCGAGGCTGAGGGAGCTGCAGATCCTCTGGAATGTGTTCCTGGGCACAGGCAGCGCTGAAGCTCTGCAGGCTGTGTACCAGATGTAAACCTCCAAAAAGCCTCTTCAAGCAGCACCTTTGAACGTTGCAAGGTTTTGCCTCTGTAAATGACCCTGACTCGGGGTAACTGTTGTTCCTCAGGTTTTATTCTGAGTTATTTTCCAGCTCCTTGAGCCCGGATTAACCCTTCCAAGCTGACGGATTTGTTCTGGTGCAGATGAGGAGGAGAAGTTTTATTTCTCCCCCAGCCCTCTCTTGCAGTTAATCTTTTGCATCTGTGGGTTCCAAGGCTCTCTGCTGGCTGGGCAGATGTTTTAGGAGATAAAGAGGCTACCAGAGGAATAACCCAGCTGTGTCCTGCTGGACTCAGAGCCTTCCCTGTGTCATTCCAGGTTCCCTCCCTGTGTCCCCGGGGAAACCAGTGAAACTCTGTTTGCTTTGATCAGACAAATGTTTCTTCCCCAGTAGCTCCAACTGCACTATTAGAGCCTCTTTAGAGCCCTAATTAAGGTTTGTGCCACTTAAATCAAGTCGAACACCATGCAGAGAGCTGAGTAATGGGACCCAGCTCTCCACAGCAGTTTGGTTCTTTCCTCCATGAAGGCAAAGGAATGACATTCCTGCAGGGCTCCAGTGGGAACTCCCAGGGGCTGAGCTCCTGCCTCTTCTGTGCCAGGCTCCAAAAAAAGAGGGAGTGGGACGTGTTACCTCCTGCAGGAAAGGAGCCCCTTGGCCAAGGGGAGTCCTCATTCCCAGCCAGGAAGGCTGTCCAGGTGTGACCTGCTGAAGTTCTCTTTGCCCCCCAAAACTCCCACTCAACCTGCAAAGCTTCCAGTGCCCTCTGCACTCCAAACCCTGCTGCAGGGCTGGCCTGGCTCTCTCCTGGCTGATCTACACAGTGACCCTCAAACAGGAGCCACTCTGCTGTGTCCATAAGGGAAGGGTGTTTTTCACCTGACTTCCCTATAATTTCACTTTCTGTGGCTTGGGAGGAATTGCCTCCTCTCTGCTTTTATCCGCCCAGAAAGCAGAGGGTGTCTTCAGTGCCTCCAATTCTTCAGGATAAATAGATTTGCTGCCTCACCTGTAGCTGCTGCTTAGTAGCACTGCTGTTTATGTTATGGCTGGGATGTGCTGATATCCATCTGCTTTTATTTCCAGATTTCATTCCGCTCCTTTACGTAAACAAGAGCCAGTAAATCTCATTTCACCAGAGTGCATTAATAATGAATTCACACCCAAGCCTCTTTACAGGCTTTGGCTTTAGTTATTGTGTTTACACCTCCCAATAAGTAACGTTTTTGCTCTTGCACAAGAATAATTCTGCTTTCAAAGGACCTTAGAGCTCGATGTTGAGAGTGCCTGGGGGAACTATCTGTGAACCAACACTGGGCTGGGGGTTCCCACCTGCCTTTCCTGTCCCCTGCACACAAAACCCCTCCCTGTGCCTCTGTTTCTTCAGTGCCATGGTACTGGAACTGGAATATTTCTTCCCCCCTGCTCTAGGAAGCAAGTCTGGTTTTGGGAAGCATTTCCCAAGTCACCAGCATCTGGCTCTGGTGACTTTTTCATGTCTTCTATTGATTTATTTGCAAACTTCAGGGTCTCTTTAGGCCTCCTCTGAACAATGTAAGTGGGTCGATGAGAACTGAACTCTCCGAACAGCAGCGCCCTAATTACTGTCCAGAATTAACGTGCTAATTGTGAAATGGTGTGTGATTCAGCTGCCTGCCTTCAAAAGCCCTTTCTCAGGGTGCTTGGGGCATGTTTGGGCTTTGTTTTGGGGCTGAAAAGGGGGATTGCATGAACCTAATAAAGCACAGGACCGTGCTGGGGGTACCAACACACACCCCAGTGGGTCAAACCCCCCAAATTCCAAGCAGTGAGCACAAACTGCTCGACTGCAAGAGTTGGGAAGGGTGGGAGAGCTGCAGTCCCTGCATGAGAGCAAAACCATGGCTTTCAAGCCTTGGAAATTTATGGTCCTTTCTCCTTGCACCAGCTAGACTTGAAGAGTTATTGGGAAAAACAGGCTTCGAGTCCTTTGTATCATTTAATGCTCTCAGAGATAAATAGTCCATGACATCATCTAACAAAGGGAGCAACTGCAAAGGAAAATTGTTTGGGCTTGGCACCTATTGGGACTAGAAAACATATATTGAGTTACATTCTTTTTTTTTTCCAGGCCTTTTTCTGGTTGGTGCTTGGTGCCAGAGAACTCCAGAGCATAAAATAATTCCTGCACGTGGTGTGTTAGTCAGGGATATCAGAGACTTCTGGCTCAGCAGGACAATGCCCTGCACTCCCTGTGAGTCATCCAGCCTGTTCCCAGCTCTGGGCTGGCACTGGTGTGACCCCAAGGAAGCCATTCCTCCTTTCCCTGCTGTCCTACCCCTCTCCCAGCTATTTTCTGGCTGCTCTTGGCAGAGCTTTTTCTTACACTTTACCCCAAATCATCTCCCAGCACAGTGCTGAGCCTTGCTTGGCTCAGGGTGGCTCCTAAAGCTTCTGGGGAATGGGAACAATGACACCAAGGTGTCACTGTCAGCACAGACACAGGGACAGGGAGACCTGCCTGAAGGCACAGGCACCTCCTCAGCAATGGAGCTGTTAAATTACATCAGGCTTTGGAGGACAATAAAGGAAATCCCAAGTATTGTGGGTCCTTTCCAGCCCCTCACGCTGAGCTCCCGATGTGCTGCTGCCTCCTCCCAGAGGAGCTGCATCATCCTGGGTCAGGGTATCCCCTTTCCCTGTCACAACTGCCAGCTACTCAAAAGACAGAGGCTTTCCTGCTTATAAATCAGAAATATTTGGCAGGAAAGCGCTTTCCTGAAGGAGAAGGACCACAACCTTGGGTCTGCAGCAGCTGAGCAGCACAGCCCCGGGCTCCCCAGAGCCTCCCTGCCCCAGCCCACCACTGATCCCTGGGAACAGAGCAACAGCCCCTTCCTGGGAGCTCTGGCACAGCCCTGCCGTGTCCTGGCACCGGAGGGCTTTGCTTACATTCATTAGCGCTGTCTGCATTTGCATAAGCAGCGTCTCAACAAGCAGGGCCCTTTATCACCGTGATTCATGGCAATGACACAGTGGATGGTTGTGCTCCCTGTGCCTCGGAACTGGGATGATTTATTCATCGGGGGGGGCTGCCATGAAGTCACTGCCGTGGCTGTTGTGCCTGCACACAGAGACAAGGGCTGGATAACAGAGGTACAGAGCAGGATGAAAGGCTCCCGGGGTCCCCCCTTTGTCTGTGCCCTTCAAAGTGTGCAAGCAGAGGGCAGGAGGGGAGCAAAGCATGACTCAGATGCACTGGCAAAGATTTGGGGGCCCAGAGCGGATCATTAGGAATTCCTGTGGTATCTGCCCTAATCTCATTAGCTGTGATGGATTCTGGTGATGCCCACGCTGCAATTTCCATGGCTGTGCAGCACCAGACCACTTCAGGTCCATTTTCTGTGGAGTGTTTCCAGCAATTAGTATTCTCCTCTTTTATCTGAGGGGTCGTGGGTGCCAGTGCTTTACTGAGAAGAATGGGCTGGCAGGAGAGGGGGGAACCAGCCTCTCTTCTGCAGGGAAAGAAGATAAAACCCAGCCCGCCACAGGGAGAGCAAGAGCTGAAGTCCCACCTGCTGAGCTCTGCACGGGCCACCTGCAGATCCATCTGTTTGTCCAGATTAAATCCCAGCTCCATCTTCTCGTTTCTCTGTAGGAAAAAGACCTCAAAGCAACGTGGTGTGCAAAGCCCCACTGTGGGACATGGGACACGTTCCCTGGAGCATCACCTCTCAGGGACTGCCCAGGCCCCCCAGCCTGGCCTGAGCTTTGCTCTCACCTACCCAGGGATCCCGGCAGGAGCAGCATCCCACTGGCTCCTGGGAGTGTCTTGCTATCAGGAACAGCTTGCCAGGAGTATTTTAAAATGTCTGCTGGTGGGGAGGTTAAACCCAAATGTTCCTCCCATCCCCTCAGTCATAGATTGTGCTGCTCCTCCAAGCTCAGCCTGTTTGAGGGGTGAGGGGTGAGCGGTGCCATCCAAGTGCAGCCTGACCTCCCCGAGCGCCAGAACACAGTTACTTCCCTCCTAAGGTTTGGTGGGAGAAAGGAAAACACTTCTCCCTTTCAGAGAAGGGTCTCACAAGATGCTTCAAGCTGTTTTTGGCTCCGTGTGCTCCCCGGCAGGGTCGGGAGCTGCGTGTGCAGCCGCAGGGACGGGGAGCGGGGAAAGCCTCTCCCTGCACTTGCTAAAACACAGACTGAAAATAATTTCCACGCTCCCTCCTCTCCCTCTTTGGCAAGACCGTGCCTGTGAATCCTTCTGGCACTGGAGAGGGAGTGTTCTGCCTCCCTGCTCCGAGGAGGGGTCAGGGAATTGAGCTTGCCAGGAGAAGAGCTTTGGGAAGCGCCCGCTCATCTCGGCTCCCCCCGAGCTGCTGCCCACATGTTCCAGGCTGGCAGTGAAGACACCGGGCTGTGTGTGCCACGCACATCCCAGGAGATGTGTCACACCCCCACGTACTGGAGTTTCCTTGGGAACCCATCTCCCGACCTGGGGAAACCCTCACAGCTTCCCTCCCATTAATTCCTCCTTCGTTCCCAGCCTGCTCCGCCTCTCCCCGGCACGTTTGCCTGTGTCACAGAGCTCATCCCCCTTCCCTGTGTGCACAGAGCACATCACACTTCCCTGAGCAGCTCCTGGAGCTGATTCTTGGATCCATGATCTCAGCTGGCCCAGCCACGTCTCCCTGCAAAGACCTTCTCCCCCAGCCAGACCCTCTGCAGCTCCCTTTGCAAACTCCAACCACATTTCTTCCTCCTGGTGATCTCTGCTGCTGTTTAATGCCACCCTGTGTCCTAAGAGGATTAAACAATGTCTCTGGGCACCTCTCATGGTGGTGCCAGCAAATATCTCACACATAAAACAGCAACACGAGGGCGAGGCTGCCCAAAATTGCCATGAAAGCTTAAGGAAGCAAACACAGCCCTCGAAATTCCCTGCAATCCACACGACAGCAAACAGATCGATGTCACCCGAAGGGGCCTGAGCTGCAGGATCCCTTTGTCATGTTTGGTTTGTCTACAAAGTAATAGTGAAAATGGATTCAGTTTCTTCACACAGACGGGCTTTGTTCATTTTAATAAGATGGATTTTTTTTGTACATCCCTCCCCCCACATCTCAGAGGTGGAAGTATAGATATGAAAGACTGAGTTTTCCCAAAGCTACTGCAAAACTCCTCCAGTAATCCCATCACCAGGGAAAAGCAGGATTTGTCAGTGGCAGCTCAGGTGTCCCGAGGGCAGAACTCGAGGCTCTGGGATGGTTATTGGGAACTGGCAAAGCACCTCAGGATTCAGATGAGCCTGAGTGAGTTTTTCACAGGCAGCTCTGGGAACTGGAGTTCTAACTGTACTTAAGTATTTACAAAGACCTGACCCCTCAGGCCCAATTAGTTTAGACTGAGCTTAACACAGGATGGAAAGTCTCTTTAAAGGCTCTGCCTCCTGTTATCTCTGAGCTGCCTCTGAGCTTTGGTCACTTGGGGAACCAGACTCCAGGGCAGAAAACCCCTTTCCCTGCTGGGCTGGGGCAGTGAGAAGGCTGAACACTGACACCTTAGGATGGAGCCTCCAACAGCCTGGAGCTCCTGCCCACTGCACTCCCCATCCCAAACTCACTGATGGCCCAAAACTGGGAGGGAAGGGACTGTGTGCCTGCGGGGACTGGTTTGCAAGAAAAAAATAAAGCCCAAATAAAGCCCCCCAGCCGTTGATATCCTGCTGTCTGGGAGCCACGGAGAGGATGGGCTCTCCTTCCCTGGGATGCTGTGCCAAGGCATCTCATGGGAAGAAGAAGATCATGTCCAGAACTTGTCCTGGCCTCTTTGCACTGCTCTAATGTAAAAGGAGGCTTAGGGGACAACCAAGCCCAGGATAATCAAAGGGGGGTGTCCCCTGTGGTGGGAAATCCCAGGATATTTTACACAGTGCCTCTGGAAGGAGAAGTTGTGGGTTTTTTTTTTCCATCCATTCCCATTCCCTTCCTGTTCATGGACATCACAGCAGTTCAAGTTTGGCTGGATGATCTCCAGAGGTCCCTTCCAAACCCCAGACACTCTGTGGCTCTGTGACTCTGTGTTTCTGTGCATTAACCCCACCCTGGCACACAGGGAAGGCTCCCTGTTGCTCCCTCCTCAGTGGGGACGTGGCTGCTGGAACCTGTTCCTCTCATCAGCGATTCCTGATGGGTTCAGAAAATAACTCCTGGTGAAGCACCTTATTGTACCTTCCTGGCAGGTGTCTAATCTATAGATGTCAGAAGAGATGCAATAAACTTGCTTTCTCCAGATTGGGCTGTCTCTGGGCTGCTCCTCCAGGTGATGGATGAGTGTTACCTGAGATCCCTGAGCAGCAGCCCTAGCTCAGAGCTCTAAGGACAGCCAGGAGCTGTAAATGCTGCACTGCTTCACTGCCAGAGCAAACAGGAAGCAATAATCTATTTTCCCTGCAAAGGTTAACTCCTTGGCACCTGCAGAGGACAAGAGGCAGTCGGGGACACAGCAGCCCCCAGGTCCCTCAGTGGCAAAGCAGGGAGAGCTCGAGGTGGAACCAGCTCTGAGGCTGGAGAAAAAACCAGGGGGAAGAGCTGGAGAATTAAAAAAAAGCAGGAATGGGTGTGGACTGATCTTCATCCTCCCTTTGCTGTCAGGCACTGAACGCTGGTGCTGGCTGTGTGTGAGGAGCAGAGCAGGGCTGGGCACAGCTGGATGCAGGGCACAGCTGGATGCAGGGCACAGGGACCTCAGTTAGTGCTGAGCCTTCTCAGTCCCTGCAGGAGCCTCTGCCCCTCTGGGGTTGTTTGTGACCCTCCACACCCTGACATCACTGGACCAAAAGCAGCAGCACGACCCTGTCTGGCTCTGGGACTGTCTCCACAGAGGCCAGCGTGGGCTGGGGGGAGCAGTGCTGTCATTTCTGGGCCAGCTTTCAGCAGTGTGGTTCCTCTGAGCACTGCTCTGGACAGCACAGCCCTGCTCCTGGATTTCATCTCTGTGTTAGAGAACAGCAGGATTAACCTCTCTGTCCTCAGGTTCCTGACCCAGGTCCTCCCCAGCACAGATCAGTGCCCATCGATTTTTAACTGCCCAGTTCTGATCCTGAATCTGTTCTGATTTACACCCCTGGAGTCGTAGCCACCTTTATTTATTTACTTTTTCTGTGATCAGAAGTTGCTTTGATGGTTCTGCCTTCCTGCTGACAGCTCCTCATACCCCAGTGACCCTGCTGAGGGCCCTGCCAGCTGTGCCAGCTGCTGCTCCACCACCCACCTCCTCTGCCCACACCCCCAGGGCAAACTTGCCTCAGCAGGAGCCTATAATTTAAAATCTATTAACTCTGAGCACCACCACAGCACATAAACTTAACTGGCCCTTGCAACACTGCAGTGAGCTCCTGTCCCAGTTGCTGCCATAAATCAGCCCAGCTGGGCCAGGCCCCGATCGATGGGCAGGAATTATCCCCCAACATTAGGTTTCATCATACATGACTTGAACGATTACTGTGCTGTCCTGTGCTGGCAAGAATCATGAAAATTAATAGTCTCCCTGTGCCCAGCAGAAATGTTTATGGGGCAGTATCACCCACCCTGTATTTCTTACTTAAAACCATACATTAATTTCTTCGCACTTACAACCAGTCAATGGCTTTTTAAATTTGCTGTTGTATCAAAAAATACTGAAACTTCATGGGATATTTTTTTTTATCCATTGTTTTACAGTCTCCTTCTCGAGAAAGCTTTTAATGCTCCTTCCACAAGAGTGTTATGTCCCACTAGACTTTGTCCTGTGCATCTGCTCAGGGGCAGGGTGGGCACAGGTTGGATAAATGTGTCTGTTCCTGGGACAAGTCAATGTCTCCCTGCTCCAGAGCTGTCAGGTTGGCATGGCCTGATGTGGATCATCCAGGGAATACCAGGGGCTGGCCTCCAAAAATTTAACTGGGCTTGAGTAGATTTTCCCAAGCAGGATTCAAGCCGTGTTTTTACACTGCAAATATTTATCCATGTCACCAAACTTGTGTCGAGTAGGTGGGTATTTGAAACCCTGTGACAGGGACCAGCCAGCCTGAGCTCAGTTCCCTGCTCTCCTGCCTCCACTGCTCTTTGCACCCACCTGTCTGGGGGAATATTTCGTGCAGACACTATTTCACCTCCGAGGATCTTTTGAAAGATCTGCTTTCAGCCTTATCATGGATTTTTGTGCAAGCCACAGGTAGATTACAGGGCTATTCTGATCCCTGAAGATGCAATCTTTTTGACCTTGGCATTCTTATAAACAACATCACACACTTACCTGGTTTTAGGTGGCAAAATCTCTTCCTTAATCTCTTTGGTTCCCAGCTGTCAAATATATTTTTTTTTTGGTATCTTGGAAGCTCCAGAGATTAATTTGTTGCCATAAATGGTATAGTCTGTGCTGTGAGACAAAGGGAGGAAAACATCATTAGTAGTGGAGGACAGATAACAAGTTCTAAACAACAAATGTTTTTGATGCAGTTACCTCCAGATCAGGAGGAGGGGGAGGCTGATTTTCCACTTCTTTAGAAATGGCAGCCATTAAAAGTTTCACATTTTTGTGCATTACATAAAAGGAACGAAACAGTTTTCAAGATGCACCATAACAAACTTCAGCCTGTCAAATTTTCCAAATTATTGAGCTGTTGAGAAAACAAATTTCATTTTGAAACAACCCTTTGAAATGAACCCCTCAAACTTCTCCGAGAACATCACAACAGGATGTTTTGACACTGAGGCACTTCACCTCCATTGGGGAATGTTGCCAGAATCGACACAAATTCCTAAAACACATCAATTCCAACAGAGAGAGAAGCATTTATTGGAGCACACAGTGAAATGGGGGGGAAAAAAAACCAGTTATCTCTCAGGCTCTTCATGTCAGAGGGAAGGACGAGCAGCAGGTCCTGTGATTTAATGTTGTGTCACCCAAACTCTGAAGGACAGAGCCCCCCCAAAACTTGCCAGCATTGATGTTCACATGTCCCTAAATCCCTTGATTTGATCTGAGGCCACGGGGACAGTCCCCTGTGCCAGAGAGGGCACGATGAGAGCCCAGAGCAGGCTAGAGGAAAACACACACGTGAGCACCGGGGAGGTGGAGCAGTGGGCTGGCACCATCAGCCCCTGCTCCAACCCAATCAATCTGCAGCTAAAACCAGCCCCAAAGCAGAGCCTTTGTGGCCAGTGAAAAATCAATGGAGGGGGACGTGACAGAATGGAAAATCCTGTCGTGCTTTCAGCACGTTGCCTTTGGGGAGAGACTGTCCCAGCTCCAGGCTCTGGGGTCTGAGCCACGGAACCTCTGGATCTGAGCCCCAGAACCCCTGGAACTGAGCCCCAGAACCCCTGGATCTGAGCCCCAGAACCCCTGGATCCGAGCCCCAGAACCCCTGGATCTGAGCCCCAGAACCCCTGGAACTGAGCCCCAGAACCCCTGGATCTGAGCCCCAGAACGCCTGGATCTGAGCCCCAGAACCCCTGGATCTGAGCCCCAGAACCCCTGGATTTGAGCCCCAGAACCCCTGGATCTGAGCCATGGAACCTCTGGATCTGAGCCCCAGAACCCCTGGATCTGAGCCCCAGAACCCCTGGATCCAAGCCCCAGAACGCCTGGATCTGAGCCCCAGAACCCCTGGATTTGAGCCCCAGAACCCCTGGATCTGAGCCCCAGAACCCCTGGATCCGAGCCCCAGAACCTCTGGATCTGAGCCCCAGAACCCCTGGATCTGAGCCCCTGCCCTGCCCACGTGTCCATCCCGCACACTCACACCTGGACTCTAAACCAGCCCCAGGTGAGGGGCTGCACAAAAGTTTGTTCTGGCAGGGCAGGTTTGTCCCTTTGGAGCTGCCACAGCTCCTGGGTGGCCACTCTGTGAGGCATCAGCCCCCCCTTGCCCTGGACAGGGCTGGGTTTGGCATTTACTTTAAAAGAGGAGCAGATTGGTGCAGCTTTACGTGTATTTTCCATTCTTTGCCTCTCAAATGTGTGTCCAGAGCAGCTCAGTGCCTCGCACTGTGGGTGGGTGGACTGGGATGGATGCACCAGCACTACCTGTTCCTCATCATGTAAACCTTCCAGCTCTCTGTAAAACATCCATTCTCTTCTGCCTGGAAATTTTAAAAAAAAACCAACAAACCCCAAACCTAACCCTAATGCTATAAATAGCAGAGACAGCATTTCCTGAGCTGGCTTGCAGGACAAGAACTGCACACGAGGAGCACTGGGGTGAGCTCAGCACCTCTGAATGTAGCTGCTTAATCTGTGCTTTGGGGCAGGCTCTGGAACACGAGCAGCATGAGCTCATGTCTGCCTGCAAAACTGTGTGTAAATGTGCTTGGCATATTTAGCAACTCAGCACAGTTCGAGAACTTTGACCTGAAATAGCCCCTTTCCTCAGCCTGTGACACCCAACGTTATTTTATCATCATCACTCACTGTGAGCAGCAGAGGAGCCAAGCACGTTGGTGCCACACAAAACTAAACCAACACACAGTCCCTGCCCTGGGAGCAACCAGGGAACTCAGAGCTGCAAATTCGGAGTGGAGAGGAACAGAGCTGACTCCAGGACTCCACACTACACCCTGGTTTGACTTTCTACTTCATCCTCACATTTTCCCACCCACTCTTTCCTCCTCCTTATGTCACATTTGTTTTACATTTCGTTGTTACAGAAACTCCAAGTTTTGCAAATGTAATAACAATTTTCTCTCTAGAATACTGAGTTTCCCTTGGCAACTGCCTCAGCTCCTGGATTCAAAACCGTATTTTCTTGACCTATAAATAGGAAAAAAGAGGCCAGCTGTAATGCAGATGAAACGTGCCCTACATGATCTGGGCTTCTCTTCCAAGTCCTGGAAGCTGAAATCAACTCCTGCCTCTCTCTTCCCTTTCCTACTTTGTTTTATGCTAAAAGCTGAACTCTGGTATGGAGTTCATACATGAGGAACTCCAGGAAGCTGCACTGTGGGCACGGGGCTGTCAAACCTAATATTTAACATGTCAATGCCTCTTCCTTCAAACTCAGCCCTCGCTGGCATCGCAGCAAGGCAGAAACTCGAGGGGCAGCTTTTCCCAGTCACCTCCCTCGACTGGAGTTTTGTTCACTCACCAGCAACATAATCCAAGGAAAAAAGAAGCCCCCACGAGGGGAACATTCCCACTGTCACCTCCCAACCCCAGCACGGGGTGAGAGCACCCACAGCCCCTCTGCCTCACCTGTCTCACCTGAGGGGCTGCAGTGCTGGGAGGGGAGGAGATGACTTAGGGCTGTTTCATTCATAACACCAACCCAGCCATCCCAGCAGCCAGGGTGTCACTGGGACTCCATCCCCCTGCAGAACAGATGCTGTGTGGGCTGCAAACAGCCCTCTGAATAAAGAGAATGGAGCAGCTCCTTGCTTTTACACAGCTTCAGGAAAGCCAGACTGGCTGCTCTGCCTCGGGTGCAGGGGAACTGTTCTGAGCTTGGTCAGGAGGCAGAGAGACAACCCTGAGCCTCAGTGAGAGCACCTGAGCCAGGAGGCAATGCCTTGGTGGGAACAGGCACTGATTCAGAAGGAACTCGTGTGGAGGTTTGCAACAAAATCTGGTTTTTGTGAAAGAACTCGTGTGGAGGCTTGCAACAAAAATTTTGTGTCTTGTCTGGGTTTTTTTTTCCTGGCATTTCCTGGAGTAAAACTCGCCGTGTAAAGCGGGAGCTGCAAAAAGCCAGGGCTCAGTGCAGGGGCTCGTCTGACACGGTCTAAGCTCCAGGAATCCCGAGGCAGGGAGGGAGTGTTACCCCCTCACAAGTGACCTGATGCTCGCTGCTTAACCCCTGGCCTGCCACTGCCCCGGGGGAGCCCCGAGCCAAGGCAGAGCTGTGGGATGGGAGGATGTGTGGAACGGGAGCAGGTTCAGCCAGAGCACGAGCCCAGCTTTGGGAAGGTTTCTGATCTCTAACCAAGGAAATCGAGGTAAATGCAGCAGAGCAGAGAGCCCACACTGGTGCTAATCCAAAGGCAGGATGGAATTCCTCCTGAGCTTTGGCTGTGGATGATCCATCAGCAGCCTGACGCTGTTCTGGCCAGTGGAAAAAAGGGCACAGCAGCTTTGGCAGCTGGAAACACGACTGACAAACCTGGGCTGGCTCTGCAGGAGGAGCTGACCTGCTGCCAGCTCCCACAGGGAATGGAGCAGCTCCAGAAATCCAGGATTTCTCCTTTCCCTCACAAAAGGACAAACCCAGAACAATCCTGCGAGGCCATCTTGGTTGTTTTTTTTTTGTTTGTTTGTTTTTTTTATTTGTTTGGGTTGTTGTTTATTTGGTTTTGCTTTTGTTTTTGTTTTTGTTTGGTTGGTTTTGTTTCTTGAGTGGAAATTCCAAATCTTGGCAGCTCTAAGTGGAAGCAGACACGTGGCCCTACTAATGTTCTTAAATGTCTCTGGCTGATAACAGAATCACCCTCTATTTATTACCTCCTTATTCTATATGTTTGAACAGCACCTTGCACAAAGAGCCCTTAATCTCTGGCTTATGCCTCCAGGTGCCACCAATAAAAACTGAAATAGGAAATGAATTTTGCTGAGCTTACTCCAGAAACCAAGTGTTCCTCAGCAAACACAAAGCTAGAGAATGTAATATGTCCTGACGTTATTTTCCTTGAGATCACACTTAATGCTCCTCACAGCTGATCTTTATTAAATGTTGGAGGGTAAACCCAGGCCCATTTATGGACACAAATGCCAAAATCCAATTTTTATCGAGTTACTGGACAAGTCTTTGTGGTAACATATGAGGTAACCAGTGGACTCAGCATCTGGTGTGGAATTATTGGTTTGGTCAGAACCAAACATGAGTAATCTTTTAACTTCCTCATCACCATCTAGAAAAAGAAGCACATTGAAAGCTGTGTTTGGAAATGCAGATTCACTCCTGCCACTGCCCTGCTGGATTTTATCCCTCTTTAAGGAATTTAGGGGTTTATTTCCTCCTTTTATATCTCCATTGTCAACTGCTGAGTACCCTGTATTGCAAAATTAACAAATTCAACGATGAAAACAAAAATAGTTTGGATATCTGAGACATATTTTACATTTCTAGAGCTTCTTAAAGCACATCTCAAACAGAAATCAGGGTCTGGGTGACCTGCAAACCTGCTTCAGGTCTCTGGGTGTCTTTGCTGCCGAGTCAAATTGGAGCAACTCTGCACAGATCAAAACTCTGCAGGATTTCAGCTCATCTGAGATAATTTCACACACACGGGATGGAAACTGCTCTCAAAATTCCAAATAATAACCAACACTCTGCAAAGCTTTGTGCCAGTTGAAAAACCCCTTTGCCTCTGCCCCTTTCCCAGCAGCTCTCTGCCCAACAGGTCACCTTTGGCTCTGGGGCAGTTTGATCCCAAAGAAACAGGAATTCTGCCCTATCCTGATCCCAAAACTGAGCGGGAAATGCTCCAGGTCCCACCAGCAAACATGGGATAATAAAAGAAGATTATGGCAAAGCCCTTAAGGGATCATGCTGAAGATTATTTCTCTGAACCAATTAAGCATACAAATTAATTTCCTGAGGGGATAATGTTTTATTAGAAAACAGCTTTTGTAGAAACCCTGGAGTTTGCTTTGCTTGTGATTATTTAATTTTATTTTATTTTTTTCCCAAATTTTGTTGTGGATGCTGCCATCACACCAGGGAGAACATTTGCTTAGTCAGGCTGTGCTATCCTGGAGAAGCAGTTAATTCAGTAATTTTGCCAGAAGCAGACAAATTCTAAGTGATCTGAAAAGGAGGGTTCACCGTGAAAACTGAACAACTGACTCCTAATGCAGGAACAATCTGGGTTTGTATTTGGTTTTTTTTCTTTATCCTACACCTCTAGTATAAAATCAGCCTGTATCACAGGCAGGCCCTTTCCAAGGGGATCTGAACTGAAATAAGATTCCCTGACAAGTTATTAGCTGCTAAACTCTGCTTTAAGAGCCTCGGGCTGAGCCCATAAAAGAAGGGGAAAGAAACCTCTGCGGAGGCTGGTCCCTCAGTCCATTTAGGGAGGGCGGTGGGACGAGCCCAGTTTTAGTTTATGGGATGGGATTTGGCCAAAAGGACCTTCTGGAGTCATTCCTGTGAGTGGCTGCCTCCAGCAGGGCCTCTGGGGCAGCTCCTGCCCCGTGGGGAGATGCTGCTGAGCCTGAGGTGTCCCAGCTGAACCAGCTCAAAGCTGTGAGCCCTGGAGAGCTGCAGAGTCACCAAGAAACAGGACAGAGGAGGAAAGTTCTTCTCCTGCTTGGAGCCCCAGAGATGCTTTTCTGTGAGCTGCTCTAAAGGAGGGATGGACAACCAGCTCCTGCAGCCTCAAGGAAAGGCAGTCAGAGATCTCTGGCTGTGTCCCCAAGCACAGCAGCCAAGGCTCTGCTGGGGCAGGCTGACAAGGTGACTTGGCACCTTTTCAGACCACCAGTTTATTTTTCTGGGGTGGTTAGCACGGGTCAGCAGTGTGCACACAGCCTAGGATAACAAAGGGAACAACAGGAAAAATTGCTTCTGTTTTGAAGAACTCCTGGATAAATTTCCAGAAGTTTCTCCTTATTTCCAGCTGAGTTTCCTGCACACCCCTCTTTGAATGCAGGAGGGATACGTGCCCATCAGCTCGACCAGCTGCTCTTCAGCTCAATACAACTTCCATTCTATTCACTTTCTGGGCAAAGAAAACCTTGGGATGGAATTCAAGAGCTGCAGGAGTTGGATTTTACGCTAAAGGTCAGTGACTTCTCCCTCCAAAATTCATTACTGGGTTCAGCAGTTCCTTTAAAATCACCAAGGTCTGCGTTTGCAAAGGATTCAGCCTCACCTGTCTGGGATCTGCTAATGATTTATGAACAGTCTGATGAAATAGATGTTTTATAGACAAGGCAAACCCCTCAGTGAGTTCCCGTGGCAAATGCAGCCCCTCTGACCATGGTCCCTCCTGTCAGATCAGGGTTCTCAGCCCCTGGGCTGGATTTGGCTCCCGTGTCACTGGGACAGAATGACCTGGGCTGTGTCCTGACAAACACATGGCTCTGGGGGGCTGCTGGGAATTAGTTTTTCTAAATGCAAACACGTGTTTTCTGGCAGACACTTTGTGCCAGATGCCTGCTTTAACCTCTGGGCTCCAGACATGGAATCCTCTGGACCTGTATTTATCATTTTTTTTTGAGTACTGCTAGAACTGTAAGAGTATTGACCTCACTAATGTTGTTCATTTTGCTGAACTGTCCCAATTTCTAGAAAAATGGAACCGGGTCATGGGAGCAGAAATGATACCAGTAACAACAAAACCAACCCCAATCCCTGTTTTGCAGCAAGACTAGGACCAAAATTCCCTGGCTGGAGCTTTGTTCCTAGAGCTGCTTTTCATTTGGGTCTCTGAGGATGCTGAAGCCTGCAAATAAAAAGCAAGAGGGGCTGAACCCTGTGCAAGGAGCTGCCAGAATTAACACCCACACACGGGCTGGGAGCTGGGGGGGTCCAGTCCTGGCAGCTCCTGGGTTTGGGAGGGATCTGGGTTTGGAGCAGTCACAGTGCAGATCACTCTGCACTGAAACACTCCACCAAAAAACGCCTCTTGTTTATTGTTGGAGTTGTAATGGTTCCCCATTTAGACGTGTCTGCATAAAATTTATACCCACTTAATATAATTTTTATTATGCAGTTAATCACGAGGAGGAATAAAGAGGGACAGAGCCTGAAGGGCCTCTATTTCAGCTGCTTAATCAAGTGCTTGTCGTGGGGGAGTCCGAGTTTGTTAATCATTTACTTCAGGGAGATGGTTTATATTGCAGAGTTTCTGATGGGGAGGGTTTCTGAACAACAACAACACTCTGCATGAATCACCCTGACAAGGAAACACAGGTCATTTCATGTGCAGGGTGAGGGACTTGGAGAAAACAGCCATCCTGCTCATCTGGGATATCCTTGGGACCTTTCCTCTCCCTGGGATCTGCTCCTGCCCTCTGACCCCACTGTCACACCCTGGATAATGGCTGGGATTTTTCATTTACTGCCCCTTCATCTGTTGCCACCCACCCCAGCTCAGCCCTGACTGTCCACAACACAAACTGCACTTTGATTGTCTTTGGAGTGAAGGAAAGCCACGAGACCACAACATTTGACTTTGCCCACTTCACTCCTGCAAGACAAGGCTGAGATTAAATGGCAGGAGGGATCATTTTGGCCTCGGGAAGAACTGAAGGAAACCACGTTGCTGGGGAACCTCGAACATCAACCAAATCAGCTCCAGGAACGAGAAAAGCATCAGCTGGACTTTTTTTTTGGGGAGGCAGAAGCAAGTCATGGCTGAGGTTTCACACTTACACCCGTGATAAATAACAGCAATGATTTTTTATGATCTCCTTAGTTTCAGCCAGGAGCTCTGCACGAGTGTCCATAAAAGCAAACTGGGTATAAATCATGGCCACAGTGGCTGTGAGCAGCTGTGCAGGGCAGGAAACAAGGAAGCTTTGGGGGTAGGAAGTGGAAAGCACAGAATTTAATGCACTTGGCTCTCTAACAGCATCTCTGGATTCTTAGAAATGTCCTTCTCATTTTAATTTGGTTCTGTGCCCACATTTTTAGCGCTGCCATGGCCCCCAGCACAGAACAAATGAGTGTCTGCAGTGAATTCCACTGCCAGCACCCTCGTGTCAAAGTGGTGTCACACAATTTGGAGGTCAAATGTATGTACAACAAGAGCTTAATCTCATCAGATTTTAAAAATAACATCAAAATTGACAGGGAAAAGGCTCTGTGGGAATTGCCAGCGTTTCTATCTGAAAAATATTATGGTTAGATTTAGCAGAGGACTGGACTGGATGGAATAAAAAGGGCCCTTCTGGTTCTCTGCTCCTGTGACAGAAAAGTACATGACATGAATGAAGAACCTATAAATGGTTCTAAATACCTAAATAGGAACCTGAACAAACAGATGCCCAAATTTCCTCTGTTAGGTGCTGGTCACTATTTATTGCACCACCACAAGTGCTGGATCTCTCTTCAGAGTGCAAGCCAAGCTGGAAGGGAACTCCAGCAATGATTTGCACTTTACTCATTCCCATCCTCTGCTTTTTAATATCAGACACCTTTTTAATGAGAATTCCATGATAATGAAATTTTACTTAGAGAAAATTGATTTTGCTATTAAGAAGTCACTCTGAAGTAACTGGGATTTGAGACAGTAATAGGTGTGAAAGACCAAAGCTGAAAATGAAATGTATCTGAATATAATCACATTATGGGTTTAGATCAGAGCTTAAATTATGTGTTGAACAGAGTAGCTTTGAAAGATGCACTTCCCAGCCCTCAGCCTGAAAAGGAAGGTTGTGTCAGAGCAGGATATTTAATGAACCACCTTGAAGGCTCAGAACCTCTGTGCTCACGAGCTGACAGGCGAAATCTAGGACACAGCATCTCCCAGAAAGAACTTAAACAGGGGGAAGTGATTTAAAAGAATGCTGATAAAATTCCAAAGGATCCAGGTTCCTGCCCGGGAAGGCACCACCCGTGTGGGGAAGGGGAGGGGAAGGGCCAGGACACGGAGGGAAAGGAAAACTGGGAAAATCAGCCCAAGGCCAGGCAGGAGGTGGGAACTTTTCCAAAGTGTGCCAGCAGTGCCTTCCCCTCCTGCCTCTGGAGCTGGCCATAACCCCTGGGTCATCCCTGCTGTGCTGCAGGAGCAGGGAATGTCCCCAGCCCAGGGCTGCCTTTGGGGTTGTTTTATTTCCAAAGGAAGATTCATGGAGTGGCTGTTCCCTCTCCTCACCCCATTACCTCCCTAACTGCCCGGGCAGAGAACAGCACCACTCGCTCTGGCTGTTAATAGGAGAGAGGGGTTCTTGGCAAATAATAAATACCTTCCACCTGCATGTTTGCTTTTGCATGTAGATTAATGGCTTGTGAGGTTCAATTCTCTATTTCCAATGCACTTTTCACCAAGGACATGAAAATATTTTAAGGGGGATGACTCTTGAGTGTTTGAAGAGCAGTGGGCACCCCTTCCTTGCTAAATACATCACTCAGGTGAAGGGTGGTTTCTATTCTTCATCAAGCAGAAGGAATAGAGGATCATATGATTAAAACAAAATGCATTTTGGCCCCTCCCAACTCGTCCTGGTCATTTTGATTTTTGATATGCATCTCCCTGATGTGTTTTCCTGTCCCACCCACAGGCACATCCCTCCATGCTGGAAATAGATGCTCTAAACTGGAAAGATGCCATTTATCTCCCCAGCATCGTGGCACATCCCTTGTAAAGATTCCAATAGATCTGTAAGCCCCGGAGTTTATTGGTATAGATGGGCACATAACTGAAGTATTATCTTAGCACAAACTGCCTGGGGAATATAGATGGATTTTTGTGCAATGAAATTGTCTGATCAATCATAGGATTGGGCTGCAGAAAGCAAAGCCTTGTTGATGTATCTCTGCCATTAGAAAGACATTTTAAACAGTTGCTTTCTATCTGGAGTGTCAGGAGCCTGGAAATCCCAGTGCCAAGAGCCTTCCTGGCTCAGCCAGGGGAGGGCTGAGCAGGGAATTGTTCCCTCAGGGGCCACAGGGCTCCCTGTGCAAAGGGGCACAGGGCAGAAAAGTGGTTTTTTTCTGCTAATCAGAACTTGCAGGTGGAAGGCTCGAGCCCACAAACTGGTCCCGAGGAGATGAAGAGCTTCAGTTTGAGTTCCCTGGTTGTGTCTCAGCTCCAGTGCCAGGTTCTGACGTTCTGTGCTCAGCCCCAGCTCGTTCTTTTCTACCTGAGAGGAGCAGGGAACTCAAAATCCCCGAAGGGAGACGCCAAGGAAGATGGAGAGAGACTATTGACCAGAGAATGTGGTGCCAGGACAGGGGGGAACAGCTTCCCACCGACAGAGAGGAGGTTGGGACCGAAGAATTCCCCCCTTCCCGAGCCAAATATTCCAGCCCAGGAGCAGGGAGCTGTGATCCCAGGGAGAGGGGGTGGAATGCTGTAGTGTGGCACCAATATGTGGGAAAAAACGGGGCAAAGAAGCTTCACTTTGATGCCACACCCAGAGCAGCCACGCCCAAGGCAATCTGAACGAGAACTTCCAGCTAGCACTAATATCCCCCAAAAAGAACAGCTCTGCCTTTCCCTTGATTTTAAGGGGCCCAGAGCACATAAAAGCTGCCCCAGAGAAGAGCCAGGCGGGTTTCAATCTCCCAGAACACTCCCCATCCCTCCCCAGGCCCTATAGGAGCACATTTATGGTCTCATATATTATTGACAGGGCTGACTTTTAGAAAAGTGCTCTGGCACAAGTGGTTATAAATGTGGAGCGTCTGCTCTGTATAATCCATTAACTCATTAAAATAATTGTCTTAATTTGATTGTTAAAGTGATTAATAGGGCAAGTGTTAAAGGAAATTAATACTCCAAATTGAAGCATAACTGCAGCCGAAAAATAACTCCCCGGAATTGATGTGGTAACAAGGTACAGGCTGCTGGTTAATGAGCCCTGGGAAGTTAAATATAGAAAGGGAAGACAGGAAGAAGACAATTCTTCCATGGAACATGGCTGGAATGGGCTGTGGCCTGAACCTGGACTCTGTCCTGTTCATTCCAGCACTGGGAGATCAGATGGTGGGAAGAGGAATATTTAAATATTTAATATTTAATACCAGCTCCTGGTTAATTTTTTGGAGATGTGGAAATGAGCCAGATAAATGCCTGTGGTTGAAGGATCACTGAACATTATGAATTCATAATATATGATTATATGTGACTAATAATATATGATTACATATGGATTCATAACATATGAATATATATAAATTATATTATGAAACATATGAAAATATATATATATAAAATAATATTATGAATAAGCAGTAAATCCTTAGGCAATAGGTACAAACACACTGCAGCTCCAAGAGGTGAAGTTTCTGGAACAGAAAGGAAAGGTTCACTCTGGAGCTTTTGCAGTTTGCTTTCAATTCCATTTACAGTCACTTCTTGTTTTTATATCCTGTTTTATTGAAATCCATTCTTTCCTTTAACGCTTTTTTGACTTGGGGATAGATTTTTTTTCTTTTTGCCTTGAGCACAGGGAGGAAATGCCACCCTGTGAAGTGCCAGTTAAAATTATCAATGCAAATACTGCAGCGCTGCTTTTATGAGTCTCCTGGCATTTTTTTCCCCTAAGTGTTTCTGGGTTAAGAGTGTTTATTCTGCTCAGTTCAAACAGAAACTCATGCCTCATAATTTGATTAGTGTGTCAAAAGGCAGCTCCTGGTTTTGCACCTGTTTCTGTGCTGTTTAATTGCTCCTTGGATTTTCTCTCACACTTTCAGGGAGTTTGGGGATGGATTAAATAAAAAGGGAAACCCCCCCAAAGCCCTGTAATAGGTAGAGGCAGAAGGGACACATTTCTTCTCAGCCATCTTCCTATCTAAGGTGTAAGAGGGCAGAAAAATAGGGGCATGGAAATAAATATTGGATTAATTTGATATTTTCAGAGACTGTTCTGCACAGTCAAGCCCTAACAGGGGGGACCAAGGGTTTGCAGCCCCTGGCAAATGGAGCAGAAAATATTGCACAGCTCAGAGCCTGCAAACACCTGGGAACCCTAAAGCAATTGGGGACTTCATAACTCACTTTGGACGAGCCCATTTGAACAAGTATATTGGATTTGAAGGGGAAAAAACTGAGAATAAGAGAAAACTGCCAAAGCATGGGCAAGAATGGAGCTGGCAGAAAGAGAGAACAACTCTATTTACCACTTATCCACGTGGGGCCCCCTCTAGACATCAAGATCCCCTTGCTAGAAGCTTTTTGCATATATTTTTAGTGGTTTTCTCTTTGCAAATTCGGCCTGTTCAGTGAGAGCACCTGAAGCAGGTGCAGCCACAGCACTGAGCTGTGTTAGGGGAGCACAATTTGTCTCCTGCTGGAGTGGTTTGCAATGGCTCTCCTAAAACTGAAGGGCAGGGATTTCTCCCCTTTAATTCTTCTAACAAGCAATAACCTGCAGGTTTAAGCCACATTAGTGCCAGGGGGTATCTGTGGGCTGGAGGGCTGAACAGCACAAACCTTCTGAGAACAACCCTCACTTGGAGTCAACTGCTTTGTTGAATAAAGTAGAATAGCAAAGTGTGAAGGGAGAAAGCAAATTCACAGGAGAGTATCCAGTCAGCAGCCAGAGTAACCAAATTAATCAGTAAATGATGTGTTTATTGCCCTGGTGGAAAGGGAATGCAGACTGAGGTTTGGAGCAACAATAACTTGTCTGGGTTTTTTAAGCCAGAGTGAGGTTTCAGGAGTTTTACTCCTTTCCTTGGTAGGAAACGTCTCAGGCACATCTCAGAAAGCTGCTCCTGCTCCTCAGAACAAATCAATGCTCCCAGAAACCAGCAGCTGCTGTTAGAGCTGAAACCTCCACCTCCTAAAAGCTGTGAAAGGAGAGCTCAGCAGACACACACACGGCACTGGGGCTGTTAATTCTATTAATGGCTTTACCCCTGGGCTGGCTGGTGTCTGAATACTGCAGCTTTTAATGGAATCAGCAAAGCTTTGGGTTGTGTTTGACTCAGGGAACAGCCTGAGCCCAGGAGGGCCAGTGCTGTGTTCCTGGGGCTGTTCTGCAGAGGCACTGATGGATGTGCAGCTCCAGAGACACTCTGGAGGGGTTTGAATGCGGCGCAAAAGGAACAGAGCTGAGGCTAAACAAAGTCATTCTTTCCAAACTTGAGCCTCCACAATAGAGACAAATTGTAATCACACCCTCTGAAACCTGCAATTACCAGCAGCTCCCACTCAGCCTTTGCCCTCCTCCTCTGGGAGAGATGGAAAAGGAGCTCCAAGGCACTGCCTGGTGCTTCTCTGTCGGTTCTTGACACTCAGCAGTTCCCTGAACTTACCAGGAGCATCTGGTTTTTTAATTCCTCAAAGTATTTGGAGACACTTTAAAGGACTTGGCTCAGGGAAACTGCCAAGGCTGAATCACAGCCTGGAAACTGCCCCTGGATCCCTGAAAGTGTCCAAGGCCAGGTTGGACGGGGCTTGGAGCAACCTGGGACAGTGGAAGGTGTCCCTGTCCACGGCAGGGGGTGGGACTGGATGGGCTTTGTGGTCCCTTGCAACCCACACCCATCCTGTGATTCCATGATTCCATGAAATATCCCTCCTTATCTGGGCTTAAAACAGTGCAAACACCAACAGGAAAGGAAATCTGTGGATTTACAGAGAAAATCCTGGCCAGGGCAGTGGGGTTCTCCCCTGACTGTGTTACAAGGTCTTTATCCATTTTACTTTTAGCTGAAACAACAGAGGTGTTCCTTGACTCCCAGAATCCTGTTTCTGTGTGCAAGCTCAGGATTGCCTGGTGGAAAATGAGCCTTCCAAGTTTCCCAGGTTACGGTAACAAGAGTTCAGTAACACTGAGGATTTTCCTGAGCAACTGAAAATACTAAAATTCATTCCAGAGAGTGTTTTAGAAAAGTCCCAAGTGTCTCTGCAGCAGCAAAAGGGGAAGCAGTGCAGCAGGTCTGCCAAGCCCTGCTAACACCCTCTAAAGCTACAGATTTATTTATACACCCAAAAATGGAAACTCCTTCTACCGGTCTCGAGAGCAAACCCTCGCTCTGAGGAAAGAAGAAATGTCATCTCCTTCCAGGTGTCAGCCAGAGGGATGATAACACAGACAACAATCCATTTCTGGCTTCAATTAGCCATCACTCCTGATGCTCCCAGGGGATTTTTTTCCTGAAGGGAGCATTTCACCTGACATTTGGGTTGGGCTGTGAGTGTCCTGCTGCAGGTCCAGGCTCTGTCTGTACTCCCTGCAGTGTGCTGGGGATTGCTGCTGGTGACACCAGGAATTCCCAGCCAGTGGCTGGTGGCAGGGAAGGGGTGTGGGGGTGGCAGGGAAGGGGTGTGGGGCTGGCAGGCACCAGGTTGGCTGGAGATGATGCTCCTGCACATCGTGGAGGGCTGGGCAGAGCTGCAGCCCGGGCTGTGCTGGCAAACAGCTCTCAGCTGCTTCCCATCCACTCAGGCTGTGACAAACCCTCACAGTGCTTTCTGCACAGAAATTATGGCTCAGCAGCCTCAGTCTGGGCCCTTCTGCCTGTGCTGGGATCCCTCAGACCGGGAGCTGAGGGTGCAACTTCAGGGGGAAGTTTTCTGACAAGAAAACTTCGGAGAAAAGCTGCAAGAATGGTTCAGCCAGTTCCTAATTCCCAGCAGTTCATCAGACTGCTGTGACCCTCAGAGCTGCTAGAACAAGCTGGAGGACGTGTGGCAGGGGAGGAATCCCAGCCAGGAGCCAGCTCAGGGAGAGGGAGACTGAGCAGAGAAGGTGGGATCACTGCAGCCCAGCCCTGCTCCTCTGCTGTTTGCAGACCCCAGAGGGAGGAGGGGAGGGAAAACTGCCCCTCTCTTGCTCCAGGAAGCAACATGACATCAGTAATTCCATCATGGAGCTCTCAAGCATAACTTGGTTAGAACCTTATCTCCCCTGGAAGGGCTGCAGCTCCAGACTGCACTGGGGGAGATTTGATTAAGGGCTGACGTCAGTGCATTTATCAGCAACAACACGGACTGGGGTGCAGATGAGAGGATTTAAACTACCTGTGCTTGGCTGGAAGAATTAGATTTACCAGAGCACTCTCACTCTGTGAGTTTTGACTCCCCACCTCTTCCTTTGCCCCCTCTCTGTGTGGGTGACACTTTTACAGTCGGGCATTTAACACCTGACAGCTCCTGCTGCTGAGCTTTTCCATGCCCAGGGCTGGGCTGGATGCTGGGATGCTTCAGCATCCTCCAGGAGCAAGTGGGGGCTCTAAATCTGTCACCTGGCATAAAAAAAAAAAAATAACATTTGCCCTACATTTTTTTGGCTTAAATTGCCCTATAATGCAAAGGGCAGCTCATTTGCAGCTCCTGTTAAAGATAACAGTTTCAGCCTTTCCCTGGCAGTTTTGTGACATCCCATATAATACCAGACAAGGCAATTTGTTAATCTGCCAACACTGGCATTAAATATCCCCTTTTGTGTGTTGACAACACATTAGCAAGGAGTCAGACCTATAGACCATTTTCCTACTGACACTATGAAATGCTGTGGCTCATTCATTTGCCCGTGTAATGGCAATGGAACAGCACATGAAAAGCATCAAACAGAATTTGTGGGAAACGTCTCAAGCCTTAAAGACATATTTGTGCCCACTCAAAGCCCACTTTGGCTCTAAAACAACTGCAGAAAGAACAGTTCTCAACATCAAAGTCGTGGAAGGGTCTGCTTTTAATCTCTGGGAGTTAGACAAGGGATTCTGGATAAAAGACCCTATTTTGCCCTTATTTACCCACAGGTTCTGTTTGCAGACCTCACTTGCTGATAACAGCTCCCTGGCACCCCGTGGATGCAGGAGAAATGCCTTTTGGATACCTTTGATGTTTCCATTAGCTCACACAGGTAATTATGAAAGGGGAGAAGCAGGAAATAATGCACTGGAGAGTCTCTGCCTCCTGAGAAAAAGCTATTTCTGCTTCCCTGGCAATTCCTGAAAACTTCCTGACTGCTCTGAGACAGGGGGGATATTTCCTGGCATCACCTCTTCCACTAAAAGGCTGCACTGCTCTCCCTTTTTAGCAATTTAAGCAGAAAACTGTATGGAAAGGTGGGGAAAAGGAGGATTTAATTGCTCTAGTTCGGAACTGATGCTTAGAAACATGTTAACAGGGTGAACCTGTGGGAGGTGGGGTTTGGACACGGGGCTCCTGAGCACCAGGTCGGTGCCTTCCATCACAAAAGCATCCCCTTGCTCCACCCGGAATGCTCCTGGATTTTCAGACCACCTGGAATGCTCCTGGATTTTCAGGCAGCTGGATGTTATTCCCAGGAGTTTAATGTGCAGCATCACCACTGCCCACCTCAGAGGCAAACCCAGGGGGATGGGCCAAAGGTTTCCTCTTGTCTCGACTGTCTGGGACACAAATGTGCATTTATATCATTTTCATGGGCGAATTCCGGAAGGAAAATCTCGTTTTTCACATATTTGGGGAGGCTAAATATCCCTTCTCCATCGCTGGGATTATTTTGCCTTCACTTGGAACCCAAAGCCTCAAAGGGAGAAGAAACTCCAGCCGGGATGAGCTTCAGGGGGGGTGTAATTTGTGGTGCTCTCCTGCTCTGACACAGGAACGTGCCTCCAAAACGATGCCCTTTCCATTTGCAGGCAACACAGACCTTTCTGCTCCTCCAAATATCACTCCAAGAGCACAACCCATGCACTGCCTGCCACCACCAGCCCCTCTGTAAATGTGATTGCCTTGGGAGAAGCTGCTCCTGGGCATGGAAAGAAAACAATCATTTGCTTATTTTTGTTTCTACCTTCGTATGTTATTTATTATCAGCCTCCTGCAGGTATATATGCAGCCTCCCTGGGGGCCATTGCTGGAGACATATAAATGAGTTTACTCAGATGCTGCTGTCTCTGATGTACTCTAAAATTAGACTTTGTCTCCCTGGATTCTGTATTTGGATGCAAAGAAGTGACAAGTGTTTCTCTCTCTCATTTTCTTTATAATCTACATTTAGAGGGTGGGAGCAGCCCAGGTTTTTGACAGAAATGGGAAGAAAAAAGGGGGAAAAGATGCCTTCTCGGGTCACAACTGCCAGATTAATCAACAGCAGGGGCTGTGGCACGGGCTCTGCTTCCAGGTGCTAAATCAGGAAACCAGTGGAGCTGCTCCCATCCACTCTCAGGGAACTGAGCCACCAGCAGCCCGTTCCCAGGGGAGAGAATGACAATAAACAGAGGGATTCTAAAAGGCTGAGCACGGGAGGAGGGTGAACACACGCTGGTGAGGGGAGACAAATGGAAGAGCAGCAGGAATTGCTGCCCAGGGAAGAGCGAGGAGGGAGCACAGATGGACAGAGGGGCTGGGACTCACCCGGGGCGCTCGGGGAGACTTTGCAGGGACACGTCAGCCCCATCAACTGGGGACATGCCTTGGCTTTCCTTAGCCCCTCTGGCCCCAAACTGTGCCCCCAGGGAAGCTGTCAGAGCCTGGAGCAAGGATGGTCCTCCCAGCAGTGCTGTCAGCAAGTGCCTGAGTTTGGGACCCTGGACCTGAGGCCACTTCAGATGGTGTCAGGAGGGATCTGGGCACAGTTTGGAGTCTGACATGGGGACACCCTGGAGACAAGCTCGTGGCTTTGATCCTCAGCCCTGGCTGTCCCCACACCCCAGCTGAGCTAATGAGGAGCTGATTCTTCAGAGTCAGAGTCATCTATTTTAATGTCCCAGCGATTTTTAATTCAGGGCAAAGAGACCCACCAGGGATTTCCTTTAATGGCCTTTTCCTGGGGAAGTGATCACAGGCTTATCTTGCAGTGGGGGAGATAAGGCTGTGATTGCCTCCTCTGGTGGCTCTCCAAGCTGGGCTGCATCCCCAGCAACCACTGCCAGGATCTCTGGGTATCTGCTCAGTGTTCCCGTGCCAATGGCTGGTGCCACGTCCTGTGCTCTGCTGAATGACAAACAGCCCAGCTGACAGGGGCAGGCACAGGAGCCGGTTTTTAGGAAAAACCAACCCCTCCCCATCACCCCCTGCCAGAACAACCCCGAGTCACCTGCTAGTCTGTCACTGGATGGAGAGGTTTTTCCCCCATTTCCCTCCAAAAGGCTGCACAAAGCTCAGGAAATAACCAATATCGTCAAAAATAATCACACCAGCTGCAAAGTCCTGTTGTCTTTGTTGCAAAATAACCAGGTTGGACCCTCTGTGAGTTCCAGCTGGGAAGCTGAGCCCTTTCCCCACGTCTGCCTGTTCCACTTAAAGTGTGTTTCCAACAAGGTTAGTCCATTACAGGAAAGTGGAGTCAGAAGCCCTTTTGTTTACTGTGTTATACAAATTCAATTTGTCATAGAGCTGGGTTTATAAATTAGAAATGAGGGACGTTAGCAAAATTAAATGATAAGGCCTTTGCCAGCATCCTTTGCAGCTGAGATTGGGCTGATAAACTGGAGCAGCCAAGCAGCATTTGGGAAACTAAAATAAAACCACAGCGTAGATATGTAAAAGAGTCAGTATTAGACATGAATATCTTGCATCTCCTTTTCCCCTGCCTTTGTGTTGCAGAAAACTGGGAGGAAAGCATTAAGAAATTCAGGATTTTCTCCTCTGGTGCTGTTTGCAGTGCCCCCATCTGCCAGTCACCCCCCTTTGGGCTTGTCCTGGGGGCAATTCTGCAGCTCCTGCCCATATTCTGGGAGCAGAACTGGCCCAGTTGTTACGTGGCAACACCTGATCAGCCCCTTCCCTTCCAGGAAAGAGAGATGAATGGAACCTGCAGAAGCATTCCCGTGTCTCTCACTCTTGTACCTGTTATGGACTTGATCTTTCACGTGCCAGTGCTTTGCTGACACAAGAATTTATGGAGTTGGAGGTACCTGGCTCTTGAAGGATTGCTCCTTGTATGAGAAAAAAATTCCTGCTTTACACAGTTTGGCCTTCCTTGCAAAAAATTAGAATTTTTCTTTTTTTAACTCTGTTCCTAAGTATTTTCATCACAAAAAGGAAAAAAAAAAAAAAAACAACAAACCCTTTCCTTCAGTACTGAGGCAGAAAGAGAGGAGGAGAAACAAGGCAGGGAAAGGACTATTACAAAAGCCACACCAAATTATTCAGCTGCTGTGACATGGCCAGAGGGGAAAGTGGAGAGTTCCTTGGCTGGCTGGGGTGGCAAACTTTGTGTCTATCGTTCTGCAGAGAAATTTTATGTCAAGTTTTATACCCAATTTTATGCAGGTATTTTATGTCAACTGTCAATTAGGAAAAATTCATACTTTCTAGAGGAAAAGTCGCCCTGCAAATGCCTCAGGTTGGCTGAGCAATAATTTCACATTTACTAAGAATGCCTGACCCCTGAACCAAAAGCAGCTTCTCTCTCCCTTTTCCTTCCTGCCCCAGTGAGGGGGAGAACATTTTAGGGCAACTACAACCACCTTTCCACCTGAATGGTCATGGATTGATTTCCCAGAGCTGCTTCTGATCAAGTGTTCCCTTAGTTAATATAATCTTACTTAACTCTTTGCACTAATGTTTCTCTCCAAGTCCATGCAAGTTTATTACCCAGAGAACCCTCTCAAAGGCACCTCCTGGCCCTGTAACTTGGAAGTTGCTGGTTTTGGTGTCGTTGCTTAACACGAAAACGGCCCCAGAATTTGAAACCCTGCAGAAAGATCACACCAGAATCCCGTGGGTTTTTTTTTCCTACAGGGCTGAAAAATAGGTTTTCAATGGGTTTGGTGTAGTCCTAAAATCTACCAGCACACAACCAGCATTTCTGCTTCTTGCACAGGAGAACAGAGGGAGCAGAATGGGGACTGGCAGCTGTGTCAGCCGAGCAAAGGCTGGGCCAGCACTCCCAGTTGGTGGCACATATCCACTCATCCGAGGACTTTCTGCCTGTTTCACTCCTGGTTGTATAAAAACAAATCAACAAACCAAACGAAAACAAGCAAACAAACCCCCACACCACCGCCGGCAGCAAAGAACAGAAGGCCCTGGAGGAAGCAGTGCAGTTCATTAACAGCTCCTTTACTCCAGCCCTTGTTTTAAAGCGCTCTCTTCAAAGAGCTCTTGAAGTCAGAGCCCTGATAAAGCCCCTTTTGAGCAGAGGCCCCGATCACCTCGGGTTCTCTGGGTTCTCACGAGGTAATTTTTGCCTTGGTTGGGTGATCTTGGAATAAGCTCATTAAATTAATAGTTACAAAGTGCCACCTCTCCGCCTGCAAATCAGGGATGTGCTTCAGAGGGGAACTCCTCAGAGGAGCAGGTGGAGCAACTCCCATTCCAAGGAATCAAGCACTTCTCTGCTTAATAGGCTGGATGTGCCAACGGGATAACAAAGAGGGGCTCCTGAAGGGACTGGTTGGGCTGGAGCTGGAGAGGGCAGGACTCTGGATCCAGCACTTATCTGCAGGTTCTATTTTTTAATTTTTTTATTTTATTAATCAGTTCAATGGTTTTTAAAGTTTTGCCTTTTACTCCCCTCACTGCTCTTGGAGCTGAGCTGGCACCATGTTCTGAGATCAGTGCAGGGAAACTGTGTTTTTCCAAAGAGCCCAAAACATCAGTGGAGCTCCCAACTCCTGAGAGGCACAGACGTTCCAGACAAAGTTCCCAGGGGCAAACCCCACGATATTCTGATATGTGCTTTCATCTCCTGCATCAAAAAAGAGCCCTGTTGTGGCTGTCCCACATCCAGGATTTTTAGGGAATGGAGAAGCTCTGCACTTCTGTGTGTGTGCAAACTGGGAACAACCTGGGTTTAGAAGGCTCAGGGCTCATGGAAAACTGGGCACAGGAATCAGGGAGAGCTGAGCCCAGGGAATCATGGAGAGATGGGCTCAGGGATCATGGAGAGCTGAGCCCAGGAATCATGGAGAGATGGGCTCAGGAATCATGGAGAGCTGGGCTCAGGAATCATGGAAAGCTGAGCTCAGGGATCATGGAGAGCTGAGCCCAGGGATCATGGAGAGCTGAGCCCAGGGATCATGGAGAGCTGGGCTCAGGAATTATGGAGAGCTGAGCCCAGGGATCATGGAGAGCTGGGCTCAGGGATCATGGAGAGCTGGGCTCAGGGATCATGGAAAGCTGAGCCCAGGGATCATGGAGAGCTGAGCCCAGGGATCATGGAGAGATGGGCTCAGGGATCATGGAGAGCTGGGCTCAGGGAATCATGGAGAGATGGGCTCAGGAATTATGGAGAGATGGGCTCAGGAATTATGGAGAGCTGAGCCCAGGGATCATGGAGAGCTGAGCCCAGGGATCATGGAGAGCTGAGCCCAGGAATCATGGAGCAGCTCCCACAGCAGGGACACAGCCTGGACACTGATGTTTCAGAGAACACTGGCAGCAGGAGTGATGAGCAAAGGGATGACAGAATTGGAGAACAGTGTGGTGACAAGGTGGGACACCTTTCCTGGCCATCAGCTCCATCAGCCATCTCCCCTGCCTGCCTCACACCCAGAGCAAAGGAGCCCAGCTCAGTCCAGACCCCTCTGGACAAAAAAACAGAGAGGAGAGACTTTGCTCCTCTCCTTAAAAGCTGCCTCTGACACGACAACTGCAACCACCACCAGCCTTTCCTTCCCTGGGCCTTGCTTTTTTGGAACCACACCCTGCAGAAATTGATAAAATGAATCCCAGAATGGTTTGGGTTGGAAGGGACCCATAATGTCTTTAGTCTCTTCCATGGAGGAACTGATTGCATTTCCCTGCTCTCTGTGCAGCTCCCCACACTGTGCCCTCTCGGGGCAGAATTGCTGCTGTGAGGTCCCACTACACAGTAAATAATTAAATCAGCAAATAAAAAATGCTTTACTCAACTTTGGTGTCTTCCATTCTTTCCAAACACAGGAAGTTTTGAGGATTGCAGGGTCTGTCTGTTATCAAACTCTGTAAATAATATCAGCCTCTTTAATCTAGCAAGAAAGCCCTGGGAAAATATGCATTAAACATCTTCAAAAGCTTTTTTAAATTATTATTATTTTTAAATAATATATTTCTCTGATCTAAAATGGATTGAAGTGCAGTGATATTCAGGATGGAGCAGGGTTATTTTCATTTAGACACTGGCATAGAGCAACCTTAACAACACACTTCCAGACACGTAATTAAAATTAAAAACAAGGAACACGCAGATCTAATTACATTTTTAAATAGAAAGGCCTTGAGAGGAAAGCAGAGAATAAGTGATTTACATTTTTTTTCTGGTGGTGACTCGGCAATAAAAGCAGAAACATCCCCTGAGGATTCCTGAATCACTTAATATTCTGCTTATCCCCCCTAGGCTGCTTTCTATTCTGTTTTCTCTACAGCAGGGTGTTTGTGCAGGAGTGAAGAGCAGAGCAGATCCTGGATAAACCATCAGGAAAATTAAACGACCTGTGCAATTCCCAAATGACTTCCTGTGAGGAACACTCCCAGTTATCTGCAGCCAAGCAGGGCAGGCACTGCCCCCCTGTCCTCAGCCAGCCCTGGCTGCAGGGATGGGACACACTGGGTTGGCCCTGCTCCTTGGGAAGGGACTCCCCATCCCTGAGCAGTCCTGTGCAGGAGTGAGGGATTTGGGAATGGCACACACGGGATCCGTGGGTACAAACCCAGCTGGTAACGGGGGACACTGAACAGAAAGGGGGTTAGAACAAGAAATACTCTCCTCAGGACCTGAGCCTGCCTGGATGGGATGAAATGCAGCACCTGCTCCTGGGGATGCTCCCTGAGCCACGGGAGACAAGGACAGACTCCAACCAGAGAGCCCCTTTGGCCAGGAAAGCAGGTGGAGGGGGAATCTGATCCCACACCTATTAACCAGGAAGGCAACATCCCTGGCACTGGCTCAGCTGGAGTAAGGAGATTTCTGCCTCTTCTCACAGTCTCAGGACAGAGCCCTTTGCAGGAGACGTTTCAAAGGCCACTACAAGGTCTGGCTGTCACATTTAGGCTGCCACCTTGGCTTCTGTTTGTCCCCAGAGCAGTCAGAGCTCTGTGAACAACAGCCTTGCAGACACTTCTCCCCAGGGGAAGCAAGGGGAGCAGAGAGAGGTTCTGGTCACACTGAAATGAAAAAAAAAACCAAACGACCAATTCTTCTGGTTATCTCTGTACAAATGAGATATTTTGAAGGATGATCTACAAATGCAGTGTGTCACCATTCTGTGAGCATCACAAGGCCAACAACGCAGCGAGCAGCCTGTCTTGTGGTGACAAACAGGGAAAAGAAAGCCTGTGATTTCTCTATTCCAGACCCTACCCTTGGACTTCTACCTTCAGAACAGCTCTCCAGTCACTGCAGGAGCCTCTGATTTATTGATGCCCAGCACTGAAAAGCGTCCTGTCTCTCATATTCAAACCCACAACACACGAGCCTGTGACCTCCAGCGACGCACAACAAGAATAACTTCAGACCCTGAGTATGGGGCACCCTGGGTGTGAGCACTCCTGGGTGGGAGCACTCCTGGGTGGGAGCACTCCTGGGTGTGTCAGGCAGACCATCCAGCTGGATTTCCCCCGTGCTGACTGCCCAGGAGTGGCTGAGGTGTGCCAGCCCTGCCGCCCTGGCAGGTTGGCAGGAGCAGATCAATGAGTGCTGCACGTGGCAGTGCCTGATGAACAGCCTTTATGTACTGCCTCTGCTCTGCAATCATCTGTTAGTGCTAATTGCCAGAGCCTAGGGCTGAAGTGGCCTTTCACATTAAATAATGTGATAATAAATAATACAGATAAAAGAACTTCTACAAGGGTGCTGTGAGAGAAAGATCCTCCCTGGCTTTAAACGCTGCTTTCCCCCCCAGAGTGGAGCTCCCTGGTGCACACACAGCCAGTGCAGCCTGACAGCTCAATATCCACCTCTGCCTTGCTCTGGGTCACCTGTCTGAGCTTGCAGGCCAGGCTTTCCCAGGGATCAAAGCCCCTCCTGAGCTGGCTGGTGGCACACAGGGCACCAAAGCCCATGGCACAGGGCTGGCCATCTGCAGCCCCCCACTGCAGAATCACAGAGTCATTAAGGCTGGAGAACACCTCCAGGATCATTCTTTTCTCCTTTATTTCTTTATTCTTTTCTGGCAAGATGAATAGGGAAAGGATGGAGTGGCTGGCAGAGGATTACTTTGCTCACCTGCAATTAAAAGCTCCAGAACTAATGATTTAGGGACCTGGGAAAAGAGCTGTTTCTGCAATCCAGACACTGCAAAGCTGGCACAAAACACAAAGCACTGACACCATCCTTGGACTCGTTCCTGACGTGGAAACAAGTGCTGATTCTAATTTAAGATGTCTTAAAAGCCAAAAGGAGAAGGAAAAGCCCAGTTGTAGATTTGTCTTGGGTGTCAGAATTCACCTCGATTCCTCCAGCAAAGAGACCCTTCCAGGCCCTACCACTGCAGAGCCACCTCCAGCTGCAAAGGACACTGTAGTTCTGCCAGTCCTCATGATTAAACCATGAGGTCCCTGATTTATGGTTTTAATTTGACTTTTTCATTATCTCGATGCTTTGTATGCAAATCGCCCAGTTCCTGCCCACCCTTCACCACGTTGTTCAGATAACTTGGCACTCCTGTGGTTTTCCTGCATGGCAGCAGAGCAGGGTGGCACCAGCTGGGTCCCCAAAGCTGTTCCCAGCTCTCTCTGCCTCACTCTCCAGGCAGAGCTTGGATGCTGTCCTGATTCATGGTTTTCCCTCACAGATTTCAACCAGACTTGGCAACTGCAATCACTGTGCTCTTGGCCTGCAGTACCTCAGAAAACTCTACCTGATGCTTTTCCCAGCTGAAGATCAGCTCTGGGTGGTTCAGTGAAGCCCTGAGGTCCCTCCTCAGCAGGGACCCTTCCTGCCCCAGAGCTGTGCCTCCCCTGCCTTCTGCTCCTTCCTCTCACAAAGGTTTGTGTGCTCAGATTATTTCCCTTCCCAAGTGCAAGGGTTTAAGCAAACATTAAGAGCACCTTGCAGCCTAAACGTCCTCAGGAGCAGTGACAGCACCCAGGGCACTCTCCCTCTCCAAAGACTTTGGGTATTTTCCCCCAGGGTTTTGCCAGCTCAGCCTGGCTTGGGCAGTGCTGCCACTGCTGAGCCCTTGGCAGAGGGACAGGAGATGAGATGAGCAACGAGCCACTGCTTTGGAAAACATGTAATTAGTGTGCAGATTTGCTGGTTACCCATGTCCTGAAGTGCAGGAAGATGCCCCTCCAGTTTGCACTAATTGAGCTGTGTGGCTGCAGAGCCCTCACCAGAACACTGAGTCACTGCTGGGACCGAGAAATCGAGTCAGGAAAGGTCCTGATCCAGGGGCAGAGCTGCAAGGCACAGCTCCTACTGTCACAATTAAGACCTGCCCTAATAGATATGACAAAAGCACTAGAGAGATAACAATTACTCTGCTCTCTCCTGCTCTTGGCTGTTGTGTTTAAGAGCTGCTCCTCAGCCTGTTGCTGGCTGGGTATGTCATGAGAGATTAGAATGAGGCTTTGGGAGCTGTGCTTGTGTCTTGTCCTTCCCTGTTAAGCACTTGATGGGGAAGGGAATGTTATTTACCAGGCTGGGTTTTTCTTTTTTTCCTTTTTTTTCCCTTTTTTGTCTGTGTGCACGTTTTCAGCACAATGTAAAGCCTGGAAGGTGACCCGGAGCACCAAGGTACCCCCCAGAACTGAGGGGGCTCCTGTGCCCTGGGTCAGCCCCTCCATCCACTGACAGGGGACACTAAATGGCTCTGAAAGGGCTTTTCACTGAGACTCTGGGAAAGGCCAGGCTCGTGCTGCCCTGCACTAATTCCTCTCCACATTGTTTTCTTAACCCACTGAAGCCTCTGCTGAGCTGAGCCCGAGCCTTGTCCCACTTCTGAGCCAGTTCCCATTGATTTGGGCATCCCAGGGCCAGCCAGGGAGGTGGCACTGCAGCTAATAAGAGCTGACCCACGGACAAGGGAGAGGCAAAAGCAGATTAAAGTTGATGGCCAGGAGTGGACTAAGTGACAGAGGAGTTCAGGGGGTAAGAAAACTCTGTAAGAGGCACTGGGAGAGAGATGCTGGCCATGCAGGGCAGCATCATTAGGCAGCTGTCACTAGATCCAGTGCTAAATATAATGTAATATACTTATTAAAATACATTTGAATAAATCCCTGTCACCAAAGGAGACAAACTGTGAAGGCAAGGAGGCACACTGGGGGTGTGGAGCAGCAGGAAAGGCACTACTCCCCAAGCAGGAGAACAGAGCCAGCCAGGGGCTGCCCAGCTGCACAGCCCCAGCTCACAGCACCTTCTCCCACAAGGCCGATTCTTGGACAACAAAATGCTCAGGAAATGCTGGAAACCAAGTGGCAGCTCTGGGGGTGAACTCAAATGATGCAACAGAAAGATCAAGGAAGAAAGTAGCTTGATGTCAAACGAGCCACTGCTGTGCTGGGGGATTGTCTCCTGTTCCCCACAGTCAGTGGGATCCTCCAAGGAAAAGGAAATGCCACAGGCAAGACCATGGAAAAGTATCCCAGCATCAGCAACCTTTCCATCTGCATCATGTGAGACCAAAGTTAAAATCCAGGTTTGCTCTTCCCATGACAGTGCTTCACACCTCTGCTGTCAGACTCCCAGTTTTATGGGCTCTGGTTTATAGATGTTTATCACATTTATATATATATATATAGCTTTTCCTCTAAATTTACAGGCAAGGGTATTTTTCACAGCAGCCAAACTCCCATTTGTTGAATTTTTGCAGGAGTCACGAGGAAGGAGAACCTCTAAATCACCAGGAAGCTCTGACAATGCAGACCCTACTGTGCAAAATTGCTTTTAAAAAGCACTTACTTTTTATGGTCTAATTTAGGGCGACATTGAATGTTCTCAAGAATACTTTCCAGTCCCTTCCAGGGTTCTGCCCTGTTAAAATGTCTGAAAGTCCTTTCCTGCATTAATTCCAAGCCAAATGTTCTGTGTGTGCCTCTTGGAACTACACCAAATGGCCAAGCTTTGGGTCATCATTTCTGGGATGAATGACCTGGCTCTGAAATGAATCCTGCAGAGATGTGGAGACCAGGGCTGCTTTTATCTCATGTCCATTAGTGCTGCTCTCATTGTCTGACCCGTAACTGCTACGAGGAAGAGCTGCTGTGGTGGGGGAATGATGGGGAACTGGATGGTTTTAAGACAAGAGCCAAAATTCAGCCAACAAGCCCCACCAGGCCACGTCCCTGCACCCCAAGCTCTGTGCTGCACACAAGGGATCCTGCCCTAAACCACCTGGACACGAGTATTTTGGTTTATACACATTGTCCAGGTATTACAGAGGTTGTGGGAATGCTTAGAGATTTTGTGTGAAAATTAAACCACCTTCCTCTTTTATAGGATTGTGAACTGGGTTTTATTATTCCCCAGCTGTGGGAACACTCACCCTCCCAGCTCTGCTTTGGGAGCAGAGGACTCTGGGGCTCAACCCCCCCCATGAACTGAAGGTGATCCATCAGCAGGGGCACCTTGAGAGCCTCCCAGCCGTGGTTGTGAGCCAGAGCCCTCCATGGAGCTGCTCATCTGATGCCAGAGAGTCTCCAGCAGCAACTGGCAGAGAGGGTTCCTCTGTCATCTGCTCCCAGCAAAGGGGAAGGGAAGCTCCTGGCACCTAAAACACAGAGCTGAGGAGATAAAAACACCTGCCCTGATCAGAGCCTGGTGGTTCAACTCTCCCTGAGGGGATAAAGGTGGGGATTTAATAGAAATGGAAAGCTGGCAGTGCCAGGGAAAGGCACCAGTGCAGAGAGAAAGGCATTAATCAGAGGTGGGGGGTCTGTGGCCACTTCTGGGGAGGCAGGTGGGAAAACCAGCTGGGAACAGCACTGAGCCTGGAAAGAGAACATGGTAGAAAAGTGCTTCTCCAGCTCTGGACAGAGGTGGAATTCTCTGTCTTCCCTGGGAGGGTGGGGAGGCCCTGGCACAGGTTGCCCAGAGCAGCTGTGGCATCCCTAGAAGGGTCCCAGGCTAAGGTGGAGCAGCCTGGGCTAGTGGAAGGTGTCCCTGTCAGGGTTGCAGCCCTGAAGGAGGACCCTGGTGGCCTCTTCTGCCTGCTCTCAGGGGGGATTCCTGGCACAGAGTTCCCCAGCTGTGTCCTGGGAGCACCCTGGCCTGGCAGAGACCCTCCCCAGGCAGTGCCCCAGCGAGGCTGCAGCAGTTCTGACTCTAAAGCACCCAGAAATGGATGGGGAGTGTTTCTCAAATGAATAAATAACAGCTCTCAGGCTGTTCTGCCTGAAGAACTGCACACACACACTGCACAAGCCCCGTGCTCCCAGCCCCTCCTCAGCCAGGGAGGGAGGGCTGGGAAGGGATGGACTCGTTAGGAACATTCCCAGCCAGGAGCCCAGATGGGATCTGGAGCAGAGCAATGTGGGAGACGTGGCTTAAGGCTCAGTCTGCATGGAGGGGGCATCTGTTTTTGTCTTGAAAGTCTACCTTGGCCTCACCTGCCAGCTCCCTGCATCTCAAACCAAATGAGCTCCTCCTTATTAAAGCTCAATGAATTCTCATCTCCAGCCCAAGCCAGGCTTCACACAGGGCAGCAGCATCTGCTGAGCATTTGCACATGTGCTAAAAGGGAAGGCAGCACTTCCCTGCCCTCCAAAAGCAAATGCAGGACTGTTGGAGGGTAAAGCCCTGGGTGGCAGAGGAGGGAGGCAGCAGCAGGATAAGCTGGGATATACATTTGCCATTAATGCTGCTGCAGCTGGCAAAGGACCTGCAGGTTTTTTAGCACTGACAGCACTAAACCAGCTTAAAAAGGGAGGAGGCTGCAGGAACTGCCTCTTTGTGCCCCATCCTGAGGCAGAGCTGCCCAAGACACAAGATCCTCCCGTGGTCATGGGCATCACGAGTCCTGGCAGCATTGAAGCAGCTTCTCTCCCCACGTTTGCAGAATGTTTCCTTGGTTTCTTTATGAGGTTGGAGGGAAGGTGGTTGTTCACCACCAGGGCACAGAGGTCTGTGTGAAGGGGAGAACCTTCCCCTCCTCCCTTCTCCTGCACATCCAGAGGCAGCTCCTGCCAGGGCCGGGTGCCACAAGTTTTTTGGGCACGAATTACAAGTGCACAAAGCAGCAACACTGCCTGATCCATTATTAATCAAAAGGGAGAGTCCAGCACAATCAGAGCTCTTCCAGACAAAACTGAGAAAATTGCCTTTTCTTATCTATAATGCAATATATAATGTATACAATGCATAATACAATAGGCTGCAAAATGTATGATATGGTGCCTCTATAACACAGTCCCTGTGGAAGCAGAGATGGATTTCTGGAAGGACAGGCCCTCACTTTCCCTTCCCAGCCCCTGCCCAGTTCAGACAGTTGGTAACTCTCTCTCTCATGCCCTTGCAGCCTCCCTGCAGGAGCAGCTCTCTCAGGCACATAATGCTGGGCTACATATGCCCTGAGACTCAACATCTGATTACATTTATGCAAATGCCTGTATTTATTAGCATAGCAGCAAGATTGTTCTACTGCCTGCAAAGAAATGAGCCCCTTTATTCAAATAGATATGTCAGTTTGGAGCAGTTAATAAGATCTATTTGTAATCCATAGGTATGCACGATAAAACCAGGGTACTTAGCACTTCCACTGGCAGAGGAGCTGCTGGGAATATTGGTAGCAGGGAACTTAGTGTAATTATTGAGAGAGATATTTAAATACTCTTCAGGGTAATTCTTGAGAGTGCAGAAATCTCATTCTGGTTTCAGCTATTGACTGCAGGCCCCAGTAGGATGGTGATGTCCCTGCAGGGTGTCCAGCCAGGGCCAACCCTCCTCACTGCATCAGATCCCTGTGGTGATGGGGAGGCAGGGCTGGCAGGGGGGAAAGCACCCACATCACCTGCAGAGCCAGGGACAGAGCCCTGAGCACCTTTGGAGGCCAAATGCACCTTTCTCCCTTGGTTTAAGGGCTTTAGGGCGTTATAAACTTGGATAAAAGTCTGGTTGGGCACAAGATCAGCTGCTCTCCCAAGGCTTTAGGGTTATTTAGAACCACAGAATATCCTGAGCTGGAAGGGACCCACAAGCACCACCAAAGTCCAACTCCTGGCTCTGCACAAGACACCCCAACAACTTCACCTGGTTCTTGTTTAACTTGGTCCTTCTCAGCCTGGGAGAGGACCAGGCTGGCTTGCACTGAGACAAGTTCATCTCTGATTTAGTTTGTGGGGGAGAGAGATCTGGGCAATCCTTGGGCATCAGCTTGGCACCATCCATGGCAACCAGGAATTCCAAACGCAGACCCTGATGTTCTTCACTGCCTCCCACCATGCCTGGGGAAGTGTCTGGGATCCTGGGGTGGACACCAGAATTGCTGTTTTCATTTCCCCCTAATTAGCTATGAAATTATGTTTGCAACCTGCTAAAATGCCCACTTAGGCTTGAGGGGGGGGGGGGGGAGCAAACATTTGCCCATCTGCCAAGAGGTTTTCCAGCAGACATTTATCTAAATAGAGAAATCAGAGTGCTATTCACATCTGATTAACAAACACAGGCTCTAATTAGCCCATATGATTAAGATTCATTCCAAGAGTCACTTCAACACATACATTAAACCATCACCCCTTTGCTGGGTGATGATGGTGATGAGGAGGAAGGAGAGCTGTGGTCCCACCTCACTGCAGCTCTGCAGAAGGGAAGGTGGAATTATTCAAGGGCATGCCCAGAGCAAAGGGTCAAAGCACTGCTGGGGCAGCTGCCCTGATAACCTGTGTAACCTGGGGGCTTCCCCCCACCAAGGAATTTGTTGTATTAGGGAGAAAACCGGGCATTTTTTCCCCAGCCCACCCCACTGTCTGTGCTGGATGCAGGGTCTGGGTGTTCTGCAGGGACAGGGGCTGGGCTGGGAGTTCCCCAGGATTCAGGAAAGGCTCTGACACCCAAAGCTCCTTGGATTTCACTGCCACAGAACCCACTCCTACATCCTGGACCTCTGCAGCTCTCCCAGGGGACTGGACTGCTGGGAAAGTTGCTGCTCCAGTGTTGCCAAATAACACTTTGTCTGTTGTTCTCAGGGTTTGCTGCAACAATTACTACAATCAATGTGATTTGTAATGTGGCCTGTCCCATGAATCACTGAGTTATTAACCTTAACAATGTCAATGAGCTGCTGGGGTAATTGAGTCTCTGCAAATTAAGGTTTGAGGTAATTATTAAGTGCTGCTTAGTACACAGGAATATATTAATATGTTATTGATGCCAGGAGAGGATAGACTGCAGTGAGAGGAGAACTGCAGCAAAAGAACAAACCCAGTCCCAAATGACAGGAGCTGTGTTGGCATATTGATTACAACTCCCTTTATTTCCCCTGCCACGTTTGTACAGCACTGAGCAATTTGACCTGGGGATGCAGAACTCCCAACTTTTGCCCTGTTTTCCCTCACAGATAATGGTCCTTTGACAACCAAGAAAAGGGAAACAGCAAAAGTCTCACATTTCAAAATTTGTGTTTTGAATCTCAGTTCAGTCACAGTCTGTTCCGAGGGTGGGAATGCCAGGCCTGAAGAAATAAAATGAGAAACCACCACATACAGCCTTTTTTAACATAAAGGCACGACCTGATGCACTTTCCTGCTTTAAGTGAGTCACTGGGGAAGTGCTGCTGTTGTTTTTATGGACACTGTGTGTGCCATTAACATTTTTTACTTTGATTAGAACCATATTGAAACTCCAACCAAAAAATACTGAAACGGCTGAAAACCCAACCCAGGAACGGAGACAAGAACTGAAACCTCAACGGATAGGAAAGACAAATTTCAAAATGGCTCCTTCAGAAAAAACCACAATTATCTGGAAGGATTTTTAGAACTGTACCTGTACCAACAACACAATCTGTACCTCTGTCAGTGGTACATGGAAGAATGTGAGTGCCAAAAAAGTCTATCCCTGCTTTTGTCTGCAAAGAATCACCTGCAATCATCTAAGTTGTTTGCAAAGGGTTCAAGCTGAGCTGAAGGAAAAGAACAATAAATGGAGAAAAGAATGTTCTGGGGGAAAACACAGCGTTAGGGTTTGTTGCATCAGTTGCTCCTGCTCCATATTAATCTGGATTTCCTCTGTTGTGCTGCCCTGCTCGTCCCTATGAGTTACCTTTGCCTCCAGGCCTGGTATTTAAAAAGCTGTTACACTTTTCTGGCGAGGGAGATAATTTCCCTGGCCAAACCCACCGCCCTGTTTAAGAACCTTGATCGTGGCTGTAGGAGAGTAAGAGGCAATTTCTCACCTGCCCAACATGATTCCATTATCTCCATTTAGAGTCCCAAATCTCCCATTACCTTGCCCGTGCACGGCATGCAAAAAAAACCCCCCTTCATTTCATATCATTTCCCAGGCAGGGCTGGGTTTGGGGAGATGTGATAGCAGCTAGAAGTAAAATATTTATGCAAATATTTCTTCCCAGGGCAACGAGTATTTTGAAAGCTCTCTCTCTCCACCACAAATGCAGTGCCTGACTGTCAGCACTCAGTCTGCCCCTGGCCCTCCTGGAGGAGCCATCCCTTGGCTAATGGGGAGGATTGTTAGTGTCACTTCCAGATACTAAAGATCCTTTTAAATCTGTTTGGTCTGGGATGGTGATTATTCCTTTCTGCAGGCTGGGCCCGCAGGAATAAGAAAATTGGTTGGTTTTTTTTCCTGTGGCAGGAGCTAAAAGAGACAAGATAGAAGGGGCGAGGAAGGGGAAGCAAACCCAGGTGCCTCGGTGACAGCTGGATTTTGAGAACAGAACCATTTTCCAGCTGCTCCTTTGCTCAGGTTCTCTGCAGCTCCCCCAGCCCTGAGGATCACTGTGGGCTGTGAGCAGGGGAGAACGAGGGGCTTGCAGGGACTCCTGAACATCCCTCCCTCCCTGGAAACCACCCCAGCCCTGCTCTTCTCCCCCTCGTCCCTGCACCAGTGCCCTGCTGCCCCTTCACAGAACTTCTGCTCCTTTTAACCTCAAACTGCAGCTCAAATCCCCCGATGGCACAAGGATGGCAAAGAAAACCCCATCCCTGGGCTGCCAAACCCAGTGACCAGCATGCCCAGTCTGCTCCAGCGTGGGGGGCTCTCCCGCGATTTTGGGTGCCTGGGGGTGGGGTGGGGAGATGATCCTGACTTCCAAGTGGTCCCAGGCAGCCCAGCCACACACAGCCTGCCAGGCAGGAGGCATCCAGGGATCTAATGAGCTGGGAGGGGATTAGGATGAGCTCTCAATTAGGTTGTTATGTTTTCATCTGTCGCAGGAGCCGAGCCCTGATTTGTGACAAACACCCTTGCAAGTGAAGTGAGAGGGCCCTGGGAACTGGGAGAACTGGGCTACACAGAAGGGAAAATTTAGGAAAAACCCCTTTTCCTCTCTGTTGACCCTGGTGAGATTCCTCATCAGCTCTGCTGAACACCCCTCTTAAGAGCCTGTGTGAGAGGTTAAACTAATTTGGAGGAACAATTGGCATTCCCAGTGAAATCCAGCTGGGATGTTCCCTCCACTGCCCCCGGCACTGGGAGCTGTGCAGGAGCAATTGGGGTGTCCAAGGACATAGCCCAGGTAAAGCTGTTTACAAACACTTTTAATGACAGCTGCTTTCTTTTCCTTGGGACTGATATTAACCTTGCTACGGGCTTCCCAGGGAAACAATTAGTGTGAGTAAATAAGGCAACCAAAACCTGTCAGAAGACATTTCTGTGCTGTGAGTAATCATGGTGGCAACTGCCTATGGTACCAGTCAGGAGGAATGTTAATATATTGCTATCAAACAGTGTTAATGTATTGTTACAGGCTTCCTAGGCCTAACTGGGGTGCAGATTTCAGGGTGCTATTTGCCCCCCATGGCCCCTTCTCCAAAGTCCTTGCTTGTCTAATAGAGAACAGAGCATGTGGAGGCACAAGGAGTTAATGAAAGGGGATGGTAGAGGGTGCACTGGAGCTGATAAACAGAGAAATTATGCCCTCAGAGTCCCCCAAACTAGTGGCAGAGGCTGCAGGTGGAACCAGCTCATCCCAGCCCTGTGTCTCTAAAAGCAGGACTCACATCCTGGGCTTTGCAGGAGCCAGCAAAGTGGTTTTGCACAGGCCCAGAGAAACGCCTGGTGGGGAGAGACGGTGATACTTTCTAATTAGGGAGAAAAGGAATTGTTCTCTGTGAGTTCCCTCCCTGATCTCATCCCCAGGAAGCAGCCAAAAATATCCAGGCATCCTCACTCCGAAGGGAGCACATTGTTCCTTGTGTCTCTTGGCAGAGGGAGGGGTGAGGAGCAGGTCAAGCATGAAAACGTGCTCTAATACCCCCCGAGCCCAACAGCCTCTCCTGGGTGCAGAGTCTGTCCCTCCAAACATCCCCCCCCCAGCCCAGGGCCAGCAGCTCCAGGTGATTCCCAGCTCCTGGGCTGGGACCTTCTCAGGCTCAGGCTGGGTCCTGTCTGGAAGTGCTGTCCCTAATGAGGGCTGACATGGCAATTTTCTCCATCATGTCAGTTGTCAAGGGGGCCAGCAGAGCCCCCTCACAGCCCAGGACTGCCCTGGGAGCCTCCACGAGACCTGCTGAGGAGAACTAAATCAATTATGGAGCCCAGCATCTGCCTCCTGCTTCCCAGCAGCTGCCCAAAATAGATGACGGGCTGCTCTCCACACCCCGAGCTGCAGAGGGCAAGGGAAAGGTCTGCTGGAGTGATGTGTGGGATTACAAGACCTTCCCAACACTCCTGGCTCAGTGTTGACAGACTCCCTTGGAATAAAAGGCCCCAGGGATGCTTGGCTGAGCAATGTGGGGCTGTCAGCCCACTGCAGATGGTCCCTGCTGGCCCTGCCCTGCCCAGTCTGGCTGCCCACGGAGATGTTTGGAGCTGGAACCTGGCCACTGACAAAGCCTCTACCCAGGCCAAGCACCTGGTTCCTACCCCTTCCACAGCACATGTTCCTGCTCAGCTGAAGAAGAAAAGACAAAACGATGGGAAGCAGAAGGAAAACAGCCTGGTGGGACACAACCAGCTCAGTCATTGAGTGATGCTCTGTTCTGAGCACGTGGGCCAAGGGATCCCACTCACAAATGTGCTCTGAATTCTCTCAGGCCCACTCACCAAAACAGATTTTTTTTTCCTTCCCCCTTTGTATTCTTCGCTTGCATCTGTTGTTTGCAGAGGAAAGAATACTTGTGCAAAAATGCCATGTTTTACAAATCCCTCCTGAAATGGCCCAGCTAAAGAATCTCTGGTTTCTAAGGATGTGTTTTGGCCAGATGCAGGAGGGGTGGTGCTGATGTCATAAGAGTGAGTGGCTGTCACTGGAATGATGGGCTTTAATTTTCCTTATTCCTCTCAGCATTCATTTACCGACACCACGAGCTGCTTTGCTACCTTTATTAGTGCAGGCAGTGGGCAGCTTTCCAAATCAATTAACATTATTGTTTCATTTCTTAGGGCTGTAAAATCACAAAATTTACAAGAAATATGCAAGGCTATGAAGTATGGCCGAGATGGAGAGTAATTAGATCAGCTAGAGCCACTGCAACCCCATCTGCTGAGCATGTTCCATTAAAACACCTCTCTCTCTGCTGCAAGAAATATTATTAGCTTAAATATCACAGGAAGGGGGGGAAGGAAAACACAGAGCATTTTCACATTAATTCTTCTCAGATACATTTGAAAGGGAAATTACAAACAGCTTTTTTATATCATAGAATGGGTTGGGTTGGGAGAGACCTCAAAGATGATCTGGTCCCACCCCCCGCCGTGGGCAGGGACACCTTCCACTAAGCTCAGGTTGCTCCAAACCAAGTCCAACCTGGCTTTAAACACTTCCAGGGGTGGATGGGGCGGCCACAGCTTCTCTGGACAACCTGCCCTATTTATTGACAAGTGTTTCGAGTCCAAACCCAGAGCAAACTTTGCCTTTGCCAGGCGGCAGCGGGAGCAGCAGGGAGTGTTCATGAGCTGTCACAGCTCCTGCACACGTTGCTCCCATTCAGCTTTTATTCTCCAAGAACAAATAGCCTGAAGGGCCCACAATAATGGTTAAATTGTGCAATGTAAATTAAAAGCAGGAAGAAAGAGCAGGAGCCACTGAGACAGGCGAGAGCATCTCTCTGCAGGCAGGATTGAAACCAGCCATCCCAGAATCCTCCAGCTGAGCTTGGCACTGCAGAGCCTTTTAAAGGGCCTTTTGCATCAGTGCACCTTATTTTCCCATTGGTAAGACGAGGGAATGAGAAATTCTTTCTTCAGCCTTTAGCCTTGTCTGTCTAGGTTGTATTTTGCAATAAATGTCTGTGGTGCATCACATCCAAAGGCTCGTCCTGTGTGTGATCATACAGCGATACAGAGCCCTGGCTGGTGGGTGTCATCTTTCTTTCTTTCCTGAAACAACTTTAGCCAGGGATAATTGGCTCAAACTCCAAAAACTCCAGTTGCAGAGTTCATGGCATCATTAAGCCTCAGGTTAGGAGGATTATTACTGGCAGGTGGTTTTCATTTGCTGTAGCAAAGGTAAAAGTGATATCAATGTATTTGCAACCTTGTGGTGCTGCCTCACTTATTCAATGTGTGTGGAAAAGACTCTTAGAGAGTTAAAGGACAAAGATTAAGCAAAAGAAATGCCTGGGAATTTTAAGTATATTTATATCTAAATGTTTAACATTTAAATTCAACGATAAAGTGATGCTTGAAGAAGTTTGTGCCAGTCTGTGACAGGAACACAAGGTTCAGCTGAGCTGAAGTGCTGGAGCTTAGCAGTGATTCCAAGACATCTTTGCACTGGGATTGCCAAGCAACCCCATCCCCAGCTTTGGGGCTCCTTAATATCACTTTAGCCCCATGTCAGAAGTAAGCTGGCAAAGTGAAACTCCTGATTTAGGGAGAGGATCAAGGAAGTGTAAATGTTACTTTCAAAGGGGGGGCAGGAGTGGCAGCTGCTGGGATGGATGGGAAGCAGCAGCCTTTTACAGTCAGAAGGTTTCCTTCCTCAGCATTCAATGCTTGGGGCTTTTTAGGATTATCAGATTCCAATAAGGAAAGATTGATTTTAATGACTAAGCAGGGAAACTAAGCTTCCTCTTCCATTCATTGTCCTCTGTGCCAGCTCCACTCAGAGCAGCATCACCCTTCCCTCCTCCACCCCTGCACTTGGCTGCTCCTGAGCTTCCTCCCGTGCCACTTGTGAGGTCTGAGCAGGAGATGGATCTCAGGAGCCAAACGGGGCTCCTGGGCTTTGCACCAGCAGCAGAGCTGATGATCAGGGGCTTCTCACAGGAGGGTCTGGCTTGTGGAAAACCTCAGTGCACACAGACTGTGTGAGGGGGTGAGACAGCACAGGAGAGGGGAGCCAGGACACACAGCAAGAGGATGCAGAACACGGCAGGAAGGGAGGGAAGAGGGGTCTGAGGAGGAACATTCACATCTGTCACTCACTACACACAAATAACAGGAATTGATGAGCCCTTTGAGATATCCAGCCCCACCCTGGGCCAATCCTGGCTGCTCAGTGCCACGGGGGTAGAAGGAATCAGCCCACCTTTCTCCAAAGCCAGTGGTCACAGAATCACAGGATGGGTTGGAAGGGACCTTAAATCCCATCTCGTTCCACCCCTGCCATGGGCAGGGACACCTCCCACCAGCCCAGGTTGCTCCAAGCCCCATCCAAGCTGGCCTTGGGCACTCCCAGGGATGGGGAAGCCAAAACTCTGGGCAACCTGTGCCAGGGTCCTCCCACCCTCAGAGGAAAGAATTTTTTCCTAATATCCAATCTAAACCCACTCTCTGCCAGCCTGAAGCCGTTCCCCTTGTCCAAAGTCCCTCTCCATCCTTCCTGCAGCTCCACTGCCTCGTCCCTGAGCAGCTTTGTCCCATCACAGCTCACATCAGTTTTCATGCTGCTCCAAACTGCAGCAGTGACAGAGGCCAGGTGGGCCCGTGGGATGGAAGAGTGGCTGGAAAGATGGGATACTCCTTGTTTGGTCCATAAGAGGCCTGAGTAAGTGTTACATTAACAAGGTCAGAAGGGGGAAGCTCCATTTACTGTGATTACACTTGTCTGTACAACACGGGAAAACTCAGCTTAACACTTCTCTTAAATGGATTCCCAGCTGACTTGGTTTGAATTGGAGTTATAAAATGAAATGAGAGCACCCACACTCCTTTGAGCACCAATGAAGCAACACTGTTTGAAAATTCTGCCTTTAAATAAATCACACTGACCTTCTAGTACACACACACAAAAAATAAAAAAGTCAATGCCTCGGATAATCTTTCTTCCCCTGTACCTGGGATGATCCTTCCCAGGGAAAGCACAGCAGCCAAAAGGGGGAAGCAGAGAGGAGCAGTGGCAAATGGGGAATTTGGGGCAATGCTTTGGGCTGGGCAAGTCCAAAGAGGAAAAACACATCCTGTGTACGTGCCCCCCAGGCACTGCACTGCAACCCAACCTGCAGCTACACCAGGGACTAATTTAATTCTCAGCCACCCGATTTCATTTCAGAAGGAAAAACAAGGGGGGGAAAAAACGATTTGAACATTTTCCTCCCAATATTGTCAGACAACTGTAGTAACCATGGCAACAGGAGGAGCAGCATCTCCGAGATTGTGTGTCTGGTAAACATGTTCTCCAGACTTCCATTTCTTCTGTATTGAACAGCGTGTTTGTGCTGAGCCCTGGCACAATCCATTAGCACACTGATACCACCCAGGGCCAAATCTGGTGCTGGCAGAGCTACTAAAAGCACAAACTCACAGCCCCTGGTCCAAAGCCTCCCTGGGGGAAAACAAACACAGAAGCCTCCCCAGCCATCCCTGGGGGGTGGCCTGGTGGGTCTGTCCCCACTCTGGTGTCCTGGGCACCGGGGGCAGAGCCTGGGCTGCTCCTCTGGCTCCAGCAGGGCAAGCCAAGAGCCCTCCACAGGCAAGGTTTAGGCTCTGTCCTTGTCCCCACACAGCTGTGGTGGGTTTTGAGCTCTTCTGCCAAGGACTGGAGCCTGACTTCTGAGCTGGGAGCCCCCTTTGATCCCTGCTATTCATCTGCACACTGACAGGCCCCTGCCTGCTGCCCAGATGTGCTGTGAACCATCACAATCCAGGAGTTCACACTTCTGGCAAGTATTGGCTCCAGCTGTTATAACACAGTGCTTTACACATTTTCTCAGCATAAATCCTAGAGGGAAAAAAAAATAAATCTATTTTAATATTTTACTCCTCTCCCCCTCTCCTCAGCCCTGCTTTTATTGCCAAAGATGCAACTGGGAAAGTGGTAAAGCCCAAGCCTAGTGCAGAGTGAGTGCAGAACTGGGCAGTTCCAGGGCAGGAGGTGGAATCCTGAGCTGTTGTTCAGTGCTGAAAGTACCTGAGAAGATGAAAGGAAATATTTTCCTGTACAGCCTCTCTGTGTGTGTTTTCCTATGGAATGTGTAAGCTGATGCTGCCTCCATCCATTCACAGGAGTGCTCAGCCTCAACCCTCCAAGAGCTGAAGGCCTGGCCATTCCCTTGCTGCTTTAACATCTTGGGTTTATTCAGCTCCAGGAGTTTCCAGGCTGGAGGCTCCATTCCCTCCATTCCACACTAATCTCCACAGCAGACCTGCCAATTTTCACGGTGGGGTCAAGGCAGGAATGAAGAAGAAATTCAAGCAACACACAGCCTGCCTGCAAATCCAAACTGAACAGCTCCCAGATGGAGTCTTTGTCCAAGTTTCTCTCCCTTCAGCCACTGGGTGCAATCAACAGATGTGGCCTCATTTCAAAAACAGCTTTTCCTCCAAAGCAGAGGACAGGAATGTTACTCTGCCTTCACTTTTCTGCAGCCACTCTGGTTTATGGCTGGTCAGGAGACCCGAACAGCTCTGCCTTCTGCTGCTCTGCCCTTGGCACCGGGCTCTGTTTGCAGAGCAGAACCCTGAACCTCAGCACAAGTCCATCAAATGCAGCAGTAAAAGATTCCTGCACAACTGTTTGTAAACGGGGAGGAAAACACCATGACTTTTGCATGCTTGTCTAATAGTCAAATTAACTGTAACTTGGCCTCTCACCCTTGCCTTGATAATCTTGACAAGTAGCTTTTGGGAGTCAGCAAGCTGAGAGTCAGGCAGGCAGCATGTGCACTTGAAATGTGCCTCTCATTTTAAAAAAAACAGGCTTTCAAGGGAGCCTGGTTGTTACAAAGCAGAAGCAGATCCTTTTTTTTTTCTTTTTTTACTTCTTCCCCCCTCAGTTTTTTCTTTCAGAGTGCACATTTCCATCTTGGGAAACCCATTGAGAAAAAGGAAATCTGGGCCATGAATAATAGCAGGCTGCAGAAAGGCTGAGGATAACCACGGAGAGAGAGCAGGGCTGTGCAGCTCTGCAGCAGCAAGGTTTGCTAAAAGGTTCAATCCCGTGTTTTGCTCCTCCATTTCACGTTAAAAACAGAGCCTCCTCCTGAACAAACCTCCCCAGAGGCAAGAGCCTCTGAAGGTCTTTCACCTCTTCCAGGGCAATCTGTGCTTATCTCAGCACTGAGCTCTGCCCGTGCTTCCCAGCAGCCCGAGACACTGCCCTGGGCTGGTCCAGGGTGAGGGGAAGGAGCCAGCAGGGAGGGACAAGGAAGTGCTTTATGCATCACTCTGGTATTTCAGACTTGGCTGGGCAGGTATCAGGGAAGGGAGAGCATCATTCTGCAGAATTCCATGGCCCAGCCGAGCTGCTGGTCAGCATTTGGGGACTGGGAAGGGAAGGGGGGGCTGTGCCTGCACATCCCTCTGTTCCCCCACTGCAAAGGGATCTGAGCAAGAGGCAGGGGCAGCCACGTGGAGAGGGGGCAGGGAAGGGAAAGTCCATCACCCCTCTCAGATTTCCTCCTCACTGAACAACAGGGGAAGGGGAGAAACTTCCAGTCTGCCTGTTTATCCTGTTCCATCCCACAGGAACACTGTGGCCCCAAGGGCAGACAGAGCCCTGGCTGGGCTGTCAGCACAAGGACTGTGAGGATGCCTCTGTCTGATTTACCTTCTAGGTGTTTATTCCTCTCATTTTCCAATTCCCCTCACCAGATTTAATCCCGTTTGGGACCTCATGGAAAGTTGAAGGAGCAGGGAGACCTGACAGTAATTATGTTTCCTGTAGCTTTTCTGGACCAACCCTTCTCTCCCCCCTCTTTCATTCTCCTCCCTCCTGAGAAAAAAAAAAAAAGGGTTTTTTCCTCCTGCCTTGGACTTTTCCCAAGTCTTCCCCATTCCCATCTGGGAATTCTAAATTGGGACCACACCAAGATGCTTTACAGCGAGCGTTGACCCAACATTCAATAGCAAACGTGTTCTGATTTTCTCCCCTTGATTAATTTTATTAGAGAGGTGATGAACTGCACCTCTGACCTGCCCTCCCTGCCTGGCAGGGCCTTTCTCTGGGCCAGGCAGCTTTTAAGCCACTCCAGGGACTCAGTCATCCCTGCAGAGCCTTTTTGTGGCTGGGAATTGAACATCCCTTGCCCACAATGAGATGGATGACTGGGGTGGCCCCGGTGCTCTCACTGTTCCTGGGCTGGGGAGGAGTGGAGGGTCCCCCAGTGTCACTGCCCCAGCCCTGAGTGACCCCCCTCTGCTCCTGGAGCCAGTGCTGGCTGAGCCTGGCACGTGGGAAGGGGAGAACTGCTGGGTGGGAAGGGGAGAACTGCTCTGCTCTTCTTCCCCCCTCTCCCTCCCTCCCAGGTAACATCCCCCTGCTCTCCCACCCCCCCAGACTGCTCCCTCTCTGCATCCTGCAGCCACCACACCCTCGGGCTGGCTGAGCCCCTGCCCTGCTCCCTGCTCCCCACCTCTCTGAGGTGCACGAGGGAACAGGACTCCAAGAAGCCTTGTGTAATTCCAGGGAGGATTTTTCCTCATCCCATCCACCCCCAGCCAGGTCTCTGCCCAGCAGGGTCAGTGTGGGCAGAGCTGAGTGTTCCTCTCCCTGGCAGTAATTTTGCTGCTGAGACTGAACCCCCCCAGGCACCAATAAATGACTGGAGCTCCCCTCCCATCTTTTCCAGTCCTCATCCTTCCTGTTCATTCACCTGCCAGTATTTTTACCTTTCCTCCAGCTCCCTGTTGATGATTCTGCAGTGTTTTCCTGAGCAGATTAACCCCTTTGCTACCTGAACACTGAAATCAGTTTGTTCCTGTGTCCAGTGGCAGCACCTGGAAGCCCTCACTGAGTCCAGAAACCACTCCATGTGCAAATGAAGACTGAAAAAAGGCAAGTTTTGTTTAAATAACTGGGAAAAAACCTTAACTCTGTCCAGAGCTTATTACAAGTAGAAACTTCAAGAAGGCTACCAGCCAAAGTTCTGATTTTGCTTATAATTTGTAAAAGTCACAGGATTTAAAGGACCGGAATAAAGAGAACTGTGGATAAATTGACACCTTTTTTTTTTCCTATTAATAGCAGAGGGTGTTTAGACAGAGAAACAGAAGAAGTCCTAGACAGAGCTGCTGTGTGAGCTGACAGTCATATAATTTGACCAGAGCAGCTATTTATCAACTGGCACTGCTATTAAAGATCATGACAATGTTTGGAAGGGCTCTGCAGTCCCTCACTCCTCAGAGGAGCCTGCTGGCACTGACAGCTTGGCAGGTGTGGAGGAGAGGAGCTGAAGAAAACGTGGGCCCCTGGTGAGCTCTGACAACCCTCCTGCCAGCAGGAACCTTCCTGCCCCTGCCAGCTCCGTGCCCTGCACACCCCAGCAGCTCCTGGCACACCAGGGAGCCCCTGTTTTCCCCAGCAAACTTGGTAGAGCAGCTTCATAAATAACCAAGAGAGAGGCACTGAGGGCACCTGGCCCCTGCACACCCAGCCTGGATCTGGGCACAGCTCCAGGCACAGCTGGCAGCATCTGGATTCCAAGGGAATCACAGCACAAGGACTCCTCACTGGAGCAGATCCGGGCTGGTGCCTGCTGGGTGAGGAGGTTTGGGCACAGCAGGTTGGCAGTTTGGACATCAGGGGGAATTTCTTCATGGAAAGGATTGTCAAAGCATTAGAAAGGGCTGCCCAGGGAGGTTTGGAGTCCCCACCCCTGGAGGTGTCCAAGGAAGGACTGGACATGGCCCTCAGTGCTCTGGGCTGGGGCACAGGGGGGGACTGGATGATCCTGGAGGGCTTTTCCACCCTCAGTGATCCTGTGGTTCCACAATACTGGTCACAGTGACCGGTGTTACCTTCCTTTCCACTGGACACCCACCCTGCAGGTTACACAACCTGCTCTTTTCTCCCTGCCTGGGCTGCCTGAAATCATCAGAAGGTCTTTTAGCTCACGAGTCCAATAAAGCCCAGCTCAGTAAAACCAGCTCCTCGTGCAGGATCCAGTGTCACTGAGCAATGACCCTCCCTTTCTGCTCAGAGATTCCTCTCCTCTCCACTGCCAGGAGTGAACTGCCCAGGGAGCAGAGCAGCCCTGAGCCAGGCAGGGCAGGAGGGCTCTGGGGGGGATGTGGGGAGGGTCTGGCTCTGGAGGGAGGCAGCAAAGCAAAACAGGAGAGAGGAGCAAAGATCCTGGAGTGAAAGCAGCTCAAATCACCCAGCACAGAGAATTCTCCAGCACTGAGATGCCCAGGGCAAAGTCAGAGGCCCCTGACATGGCAGTCCCATTCTTCAGAAGAGTAAGAGAGATAATAATAAAGACAACAATGGAAAACTACCACAAATCTTTGCCAACAGCTGAACACCCCCCTTGTCCCAGCTGTGCTGCATGGAAGTGGCCAATCCTTTGGGAAAAACAGGCCTCCCATCCAGAAATAACCTGGGAGATGGCAGGGCAGTGAATGAACCCAGGAGTGGCAGCTCATTACAGTAATGAGGTGCACTGAGCCCTGGGTGACACAATGTCCATTTAGGATGAAGCCAAAGTGCTCAGGGAACCTGCAGCTTGGGATTCAAGAGCTCAGGCACCTGCAAAATCCCAGCCCAAACTCCTTGAACATCCCCAAAGTGTTACTGCAAATGGATTTCTCTGGGGAAAAAAGAAAAAAAAATAGGGGGTTTCCCAAAAGAAAATTAATTCTAGGGAAACGTGAGCACTGATGAAGAAACTGTTTCTCTGCAGTGAGGTTGAGATAAAAATCTTGGGTTAAATCAATATTTTGATTCTTGCTGACAAACTTCCTCATGTTTTGACTGGAGCTGATACATTTATTGTATTTTTTTCTTCCACTACAAACATCTTTATGTAAACAGAGTCAATGCCCCTTTCAGCTCAGACCTTCCCCCGCCCCATCCCTGCCTGTTCCACACTCAAGCCTTTTCAGGGGGAAAAAAAAATATTTTATCCATCTCTTTCTAGATGAAAGTGGTTCCATTTGAGATTATTTCAGTTCATTTTAATTTTCATGGTAATAATAGCAGGGGAACATTTTTTTCTTTTTTTTTTTTTTTTTTTTTTAATGTGAGCCAGAACCCACCAGACCAAAAGGCAGGTTCTGACTGACAGCAAAACCTTCCCAAAATGAGCCCAGGGTGGGCACTGAGGTCCTTCATCTGCACCTCATTCTGCTCCATTTTGTACAAACAGTGAACTAATTTAGCTCAAATGCCTTTCCTCAGAGAACTCGGTCCCTCCCCACCTGCCACACGTTCAGGCTCAATAAATCCTGTAATTACCTGCCCAGAGACTGATATTGGAGTTGGGATTAGCGAGTCAGAGCTGTAACTGGGATTTGTAACATCAGGAGGTGTCAGAGGGCTCAGGATTTCAGCTCAACCAGCAATCCCAGGAACTCTCCTCTCTCTCACAGACAGACACAAATAAGGCAGGTTTCTGGGAGAGCACAAAAGATGACTCAGGAGATTTAAAGGGAAAAATCCTTGTCACCTCAAGCCCTGACTTGGGAATATTTGCCAAGAAGCCAAAGAACAAACCCCCACAAACCTGGAGAGCAGTGACGATGGAGGCTGAGAAATCAGGATTACACAAGGACAAGACACTTCCCAAAAAGCCCTGTCCAAGTGATCCACAGGACCTTGACATAAACAGAGAAGACACTGAATTTTTCAGAGTGTTTACTTATTTATGAGGGTGAAATTAGTAAAGCCCCTTTGTTTCAAAGTGAATTTAGTTTGGGCTGAAGATACACATTCCTTGGGCTCTTTATGCAAAATATATGAATGACAAGGGAGGAAGTGGAGACAAATCTTCCATCCCACAGTAACAGTGAGCCAAGTGTTGGGGTTTGGTCCAGAGATGGATTTTGCTGCTGCCAACATCAGATGGAAAGGTTGTCACGGGGTGCCAGGTTTGGGGGGTACCAGCTGTGGGACAGATTTCTAAGTGATCATCACAGCTTTTTCCCTTTGGAGCAGGTCTAGTCCCAGTCAGGCTCTCGTGCAATCCTACATCCACCAGGAGGGACCATGGGTGCTGGGAACACAAAGCCTTCCTCCTGGAAGGTCAGAGGGCTGATGTGACCTGGGTTCTGCATTTCCCTACAGAGCTCTCCACTGCTGGTGCCTCAAACAGATTAGTGAGGATGAACTGCCAATTCCCACCTAGTTTTACAAAATCCTACAGCACCCATCTCTGGAGACAATGTCCTCTGTGTTAGCAAGACACAGTTTCATTTGGCAATGAAATGGTAAAACCATCCTTTCCTCATTCTGGAATGATTTTCTCCCCCCTTAACACCTGAAGGAGTCTCACGAATCAGACAGGAGCCCTTTCAATTTATTACCATTCTGATTTAATCAGGACAGCTCTGGAGGAGCTACACCCTGATCAAAGCAGAGGAAAAGCAGTGTGCACTGGCCTATTTATTTTGTGGGTTTATAAATACATGTTTAAAATCTGTGCTCAAGGCCCAAGAGCCAAGTGCTGAGCAGCCAGTGCTGAGTGCAGCTTTTGGGGAGGTACCCACACCCCCAAGGGTTCACATCCCTGCCTGCCCCAGCCTTTCTGCTCTCACTTCTCCCTGTGCTGCTGCACTTCAGCAGAAGCTGCCTGAGGTTCTCCTGGGAAATTCCACATCCCAAAAAGCAGGGGTTTCCCCCTCTCCTTGTGCCAGTGAAGCTGAGGATGAGGAGTCAGTGCAAGGAGCTGCACTGAGACAGGGGCTGAGCTCCCTGACATTTGGCAGCATGGGAAATCAGAGGATATCCTGAGTCTGAAGGGACCCACAAGGACCAGAGTCCAACTCCTAGCCCTGCCCAGGACACCCCAAATTCCCACCCTGTGCCTGAGAGCGTTGTCCAAAGTCCCATTGAACTCTGACGGGCACCATCGGGCTCATCAGATCAGTCCCAGCAAGTTCCCTGCACAGTCACCAAAAAACCTCTGTGATGGAGGTTTGCCTGCCTGTCAGGAAGAGGAAAATCGATCTAATTATCTGTGCTCATTCCCCCCTCCTCTGGGAAAACCTGGAAACAGAGCCAGCAGCAGTTCCCTCCTGGGACAGGCAGGACAGCTCGGGCTGGATGCACCCAGAGGAGCCAGAATGTCCCCTCCTTCACACGGAGGGGTGGCTTTGTGCTGACTGGGACTGATGCTTCCCAGCTGCACCAGCAGGCACTGCCTGGCACGTGGGAGCTCAAACCCAGCTCAACCCACACTTTGGAATCCAGGTTTCACAAGGCACAGCAGCAGCACCGGGGATTCTGCAGCAAAGGATCAACCAACGGCTCGATGAAAGATTTAAACCAGTCCAGTTAACAGCCTTCACAAAGTAAAAACAAACAAAAAACCCACCCTGTCTAAAGGTCCCTCCTGGCACCTGCCATTGCCACCAGCACAGAAAGCAGGGCTGCAGATTTCCCAGCCTGTTTTCCCTGGATGTCCCCCCCGTGCCTCCCCTGTGAGGACACGCCGGGTCCTCGAGGGTCAGGACTGAATTTCTCAGTTTACATCAACAGCTGAGGAGATTCAACAAACATTTGAGGGATTTCTCAGAACTAGGGCAAGGAGGAGCTGTAAGAGCTTATCTGGTCTCTGCTGCCCCAAGGCAGGATCAGCCCTCACTGACCCCTTGCTGAGAAAGTCTGTTCCCTCATGTGATAAAGACCCTCCCAGTTCCTCAAACCACTTATTCCTTGAACAATCCTACAGCTACAAACCCTCTCCTGATGTCTTACTTGAAACCAAACACTGCTGAATTTACCCAGTGCACTGTTTAAAAAAGCAGTGGTCCAAAAAAAATGACAAGTTCTGGGGCTGTACAAACCAGCCAAGGAAGGGGAATGGTCCCTGGTGCAGGCACAGACACCTGTAAGTCGCCCACAAGAGCAGCTGTGCATAAATAAATATTTATGGAATTGTTTAGAGTTACACCAAGCTTTGTCTCCAACCTTTCAGAGTCTGCCTTTCATCTACCACAAGGTTTTCAACAGATCACAGGAAATCTCCCAGCTGATGTTCCAGTAAATAACTCTGCAGCTTTCAGGTGTCATTGCTGCTTTATCCCCCAACTCCCAGTCGCTGTATTTGTGGATATGACAACAAACAGGAAAACCCAAAGCTGCCAAAGTGAGCCCAGACCTAGAGCTGAGCCTCTGACCAGCTATTATTCATGCAAGAGCTGAATTAATTATCATTTCTACCACCTTAGCTGGGCTTGATACCTTTCTTAGGCACCAGAGCAGTTTTCATCAAGGATTTAGCAGGAGTGTCATGCACGGGTTCATCACTCATTATTTGGCCATTATGTAGAGAAAATTTTTAAACCCAAACCACAACCAAACCCAGCTGAGTTGTGGAGCAGTTCCACCACTCATTAAGGATCACAAATTCGGGGAGGGGATCATTAACATGTTGTGTTTAATCAGACCAGGCACTGGTCACGTCATGGTTCCTGTAGTTCAGAAAAGAGGCTGCTGATTACAAGGAATAAATTTAGGAATTGATAAGATTAGTCACTCTAATTGATTTCCAGAACATCTGACCATCCTTAGTCAGCAAGTTAAGAAGCCCAGCAGCTGAAGAGCTCAGACAAGTTGTTTTGTTCTGCATTCTGTACTGCTTTACACTGGTGTCAGAGAGGAAACAAGCAATTCTGCAGGGTCTGAACCTCTGCCTGCCCCAGAGAAGCTCTGTAGGGCCCATGAAACATGAGCTTGCAGGTCACCCCTTCCTGAGAGTTCCAGGGTTGAACAGTCCAGACTGTCCCTGTTTTCAGGTGTGGGGTTTCCAGCTTCACACTCTGGCTTTTAAAACAACACAAGGAAATTACCTTCTGGTGAAGAGGGTGGCTTAAAATGACATTACAATGGTGCTAAACAACCAGCCCTGTGCATTCAGATCCCGTTCCTCCTGCTCCTCCCTTCCCTCCCCAGCCAGTTCCTCCCAGCACATTCCATCCCCACTGGGCCATGGTTGGCTGCCAAGGGCTCAGGGGAAAACAGCAAAAGCTCCCAGCCCCGAGTAAAGAAACACTCACAGAGAATCATGGAATATCTGAGCTGGAAGGGACCCCCAAGGATCATTGATCCAACCCCTGGCCCTGCACAGACACCCCAACAATCCCACCCGAGTGTTGTCCAAACCCTCCTGGAGCTCTGGCAGCCTTGGGGCCGTGACCAAACCCTGGGGAGCCTGGGCAGTGCCCAACCACCCTCTGGGGGAAGGACCTTTCCCTGAGACCCAACCTAAACCCTGCCCTGACACAGCTCCAGCCCGGGGTCCTGCCACACCTCCAACCCCCTCCTCCCCTGCCCTGTTTCAGTGGCAGCTCTGGCTCTGTCAACCCACAGCTCCAGGACCAGTTTATTTTCAGCACTTGGAACGAGCTGTCAGGAGCAGCAAAAGGTTTGAAGCACAGAAGGCACAATGTACTCAGTTGTTTTTGAAATCATCCCAGCCCACCCTGTTTTCCTGCTCTTCCCACTGCAGAGCTCCCAGCATTTGGCAGAGTTAAGTGCCTTGCCAGCAAAGACTCGAGGGCCTCAATGGCAATTCACTCACATCAATAAAGATCTTACCCCTGCCTTCAACAGCCTTTGGAGCTGTTCCTTCCACTGAGTCTCTCCCACACAACCCTCCCCACCGTGGTGGAGAGCTCCTTGAAAAATGCATTAACTCACACAAGTGGGTTCTTCACTCCTCTCTTCTTTCCCCCAGAGGAATAATGCACTTGATTCCCTTTGATTTTTTATTTCAATCCCTTTGTTAGGCACACATGGCACCGCTTAAAATGGCAATGGTGCAGTTAGGAAGTGCTTTGCCTTAGGAGTGGGGAGCTGAGCTGAGATCCCATTGTAGACTTGCATGTCACAGCCCTCTGGGGCTTAGAAACATCAGAGCAGGTGATGGGACAATCCCAAGTATTTAAGGTGATCTGTTAGTCATCCTTTTAGATCACACAGTGCCTAGAGACTGAGAATTGAGACCCTGACGAGCTCTTACATGTTCTCCTGGAGGGCCAGGGAAAGGTGTGACAGGCTCTCAGTAGGCTGAATATTCACTAAAACTATCCAAGATCATGCTGGTTTTACATTTACCACTCAAACAACTGCCTTGATCTCCATCTGTCCCAGGGACTGATCATGGTCAGCTTTTTTTTGTCAGCAAACTGTTCTCTCAGCTGAGCCATTCTCAGAATCTTTCTTGCAGCTGAATATCCCCAGCTGGAACTGCACGTGGGAAGACTTTCCAGCCAGTTATTCCAAAAATCAGAACTTTTCCCTTCAGCTGGTTATTGAATGAGACCCTATTTCATCACTATCTGGACCACTCAGCTTAAGCCTGGCTTAGGTAGGAAAGCACAGGGTCAGATGCAGCTCCGAGCGTTGGGTGTGTAAATAAAGCACGGATCAGACTAATTCCAGGAGTAAGGAACCCCCAGACTGAAGGAGAACTCTCATTCCCTGGATGCACCAGCACTAAATTCATCCTTGTCCACACAGAGCTCTGGCTGCAGTGATCCCTTGCAGGTCGAGCACAGGGTGAGCAGTTTGCAAAGCAGAGGGAACAAAGGTCTGAGGATCCACCACAGCCAGGAAAGCATCCCCAGCTCTCCAGCAGGTTAAACCCTGCAGTGTGTGGATAAACCATGGGCCTGGATGAGCTCTGACTCCAGAAAGCAGTGCTGTTGGCTCTGGACACTGCTGGTTGTGCTGGTTGGCTTTGCAGTCACACAGCTCACTCCTCCCTCAGCTAACCCAACACACCCACCTGAGCTCAGAGCTGGCTAAACCAGACCATGACCTGGGGGCAGCCTGCTGCCTTTGGGCATGATCATGGGCTGAGATATTCCAAAAAAGATCATTCCTGGTCCCAGCACAGAAGATGTCATTACAACCGCTTTAATGTGGTCATAAAACACAGACGGGCTTTGAAAGCTCATAATTCTTTCATAGAGATATTGTTTAAATATTTAATGCCCACATTAATGATATTCTAATCCTTTTGCAATATGTGAATTTGCACTCATTTGCATTAATTTTGGCTTGCTGGCAGTGTCGTGAAATCACATTATAAAGAGGCCACAGACAATGGCTTGTTGTCAATGGGGTGTTTGTTAATTCTCACCACAATGCCTGTGCCAACCCCACCAGTGCTTTAAAAACAGCCTTTTGTGCAGGGAGATAAACTTCATAAAAGAGGCTGATGTTGCCTTTTTAATAGGGAATGGGAATGCTTTCCTTTCCTTTTTTTTCTTTTAAATTTGAATTTTAAAATGCTGTTTCAGATCCCAACTCACTGGCCAGGTCACTCCCTGGGCACGTGGGTGACACCAAAACAAGAACCTGACTGAAGGGAAAGCTGGGCTGGGTTTCCCTGCTTTGAGTCATCCCAGCCCCTTCCCACTCCAAAGGTTGCTCTCCAGCTGCCCAGCAGTCAGCCACCTTCCCCCCTAAAATCAGTGGGAATCAGTGCCAGAGAAAACATGGAATGCAAGTCAGGGAAATCCCTCGGGATCCTCCTTGGACTGTGCTTCATTCTGTGTTAATCTCATTTTCTGCACAGCCAATATGTTTGGTCTAGGCAGACCTAGGGCCTCTAAACTTGAGCTGCTAGATGCTCCAGAATTCCCAAAGCCACAGGAAAATTAAGGAGATGTCATTTTAAGGTGTTCTTTCCTACTCTGGAATCCCAGTTCAGGTAGCCTGGGCTGTCACCTCACAGGGATTGGGGGCACACCCCAGGGCTCTGCTCCTACTCTGGAACTTCTGGAGTCCCAGAGGGAGCCCTGAGAGCCAGCAGAGCCACCTTTGCTCCCAGAACACGCTGAGATGTGGGATGGGATGTGCTGCCTCTGCCCCAGACACACGGTTCAGTTCTGACATGTTGATGTGCTTTGAGGTTTTGGCAACACACACCAGTGAATGCTGATGTCTGATCCATTTAGTGAGTGGGAGCTGGGAGGAGGCAATGATAGATGGGAAAAAAATCTGATTTCATTCACTGACAATATGGTTTGTGCCTCTGGATGAACAAGAAATACTCTTTCATGTGCACAGCTGGACAGACAGAGGGGTTACTCTGTTAGAAAGCACCGAGCAGAAGACAACCCACTTTTGTTTTTCCTGTCTGACTGATCTGCTTTTGGCTTCCTGGGCTTCTAGGCAAGGTAAACAGCTTTAAAAAAACCACCTGACCTGTCATTAAGATCCTTTCAAACCAGAAGTAACACCGAGGTGGTCACTTAAACAACGTGCCTGGCATTGGAAAGCACAGTTCTGCAACCTGGTAAAATCAGCAGGGTCTCTGTGTGGGAAGTCCCCCTGGTCCAGGGCACAGGAGAGGGGGGGAAATGCCTCTTGAAGCCCTGCAGAGGCAGCAGCTCCCCCTGTGCACTGTTTGCATTTGCTGTCGGGTGTCATTACCCCCAGACAAAAGGGAAGGGGGAGCTGGGGCTGGACATTCTCTGGGGCTGAGAAGTTCCACAAACGACCTGGACTGTTCCCACAGCCTGGCAGGGGCTGGCACAGCACCCAGCTCTGTCACTGAATAATTATGTTTTAGACCTCCATGGCATCTGTTTTGACTCCAGACCTTGGGAAATCCCTGAGCCACAGCACATGGAGCGTGTTCCCACCCTTGGAACACACGGAATCCTTTGCCAAATCACCCAGCCCATGCCAGTGCCTGTTCAGATGCAACACCTGAGAAACAGAAATGTGTCCCCTGACAGAGCCAGGAGGTGCTTGTGAGGCAGGAAATCTGCTTCCAGCTGTGTGGGAATCTGTTGCTTGTCTCCAAATACCCTTGAATTCCCCTATAGATTTCCATATTAACTATGGTCCCCACCATGACAAATGCACCTGCCCAGAGATTCCCTGGGACTCCTGGGAGCTGCAGTTATTCTTGTTTAACTGGAACACATCCACAGAACAAACATCAATGAATCAATAACTGTTTCTCAACACCTCAAGCTCGAACAGGAGGAGGCTGGCAGAGCCTGCAGGGCTCACCTGGGCCAGCAGCAGCACCACATTCCCACACTAGCAAGGCCTCCAGCTGGATTCTAAGGCTTGGACTTAGAGACACAGCCCCTGTGAGGCTTCAGAACATCTGAATGTGCCCATCAGGCTCAGAGGGGTTTGTGCTGAATGTCACAGATAAGCCCTAAGTTTGGCTTTGCACTTAAAATTTGCCCGGATAAAGCCCATCTTAAAGGTGCTGGAAACAAATTGTGTGGGGTATTAGAGTTTAAACTCCAGGCAGGAGAGGACAGTGATGGGCTGGACCTCTTCACTCTTCCTCCTCCTGCCCCAGAAGCTGCCCAGCACCCCAGGGCCAGCACAGCACCTGGGTTGTGTCCCCCCTCCATCCTCTCCCTGCTTCCCCATCAGACTCCCATGCTCACACTTTTGTATTCAGCCCTAATTTCCTCCTCTCTCTCTCTCCCATGTGATCTTTACATTTGGATGCTCTCATAATGACCTTTGACTGAATCTATGTCTTAATAACATCAGGATGTCTCTAACAAGTGTCTCCTTACATATGCAGGGACCTTCTGCTCCGGACTTTAATCATGAATAATAGAAACAATTTGCAAGACACAAGGAGGGTGAGTTATGAATCTCCCAGCACAGAGCAGACACAGCTCTGCAAGATAAAGTGGATGAAAAGGACAGATTGTCCATTTACTTGTTTTTAAAGGTTTGTTTGCTCTGACAAGGCATAACAAATGATCAAACACCTGTTTGCAGGGACAAGCTTATTCATCCCCTTATCTCCTCTTTTTGCTATCTGCCTGATATGGCATTTTACACTCCTTCAATCTGGTTATCAGGCTGAATTTATGATAGCAGAGAAACGTTTACCAGCAGGGTTAGAGAAGATTTGTTACCAGGTAATTTATAGTATCTAGCGTTGCAAATGGAGGTGTGAAGAGCATCAGGAGCAACAGAGAATGGGAAGAGACAGGATAACAAAACTTCGGGGGACAAATGCATCCTTTCAGCAGGCAAATCAATGGCATCTCCATTGCATTGTTCCTCGTGTTTTACAGAAGGCAAAAATGAGCCAAAAGTGGCAGGTTCCTGCCCAGGGTCCCCTCACCCTCCTGCCCCATTCCCATGTCAGCCCAGCAAGGTGACAAGTGGCAGTTCCAGGAAAATTGGCACAGCTTGAGGCCATTTCCTCTCCTCCTGTCCCTGGTTCCCTGGGAGCAGAGCCAGGACCCCCCCAGGGAGAAGGTCCCCCCTGAGCCTCCTTTTGTCCAGGTTAAACACCCCCAGCAGTTACCACAGCCACAAACCAGGGCAGGATCACAAGCCCAGTTTGCACTGACACACAAATGGGATTCTCACCCCAAGGTGGTGGCACAGGCAGGACTGAGCCTCAGCCCTGGATTATCCCCCAAGGCACAGCTCCAAGATCCTCCCCAGTCCCAGGTGCAGCCTGGAACGTTGCTCAGGTCTTTGAGATGCTTTCAATGCAAAGACACCAGAGAGGGACACTTGTTATCCTGGCAGATCTGGGGGTTTCAAGCATTTGAATCATCCAAAAAGAAACCCTGCTGAGATCCCCCTGAAGCCACTGCAGCACCTGAATTACTCTGCTGTAGGGGCATCACCCCCTGAGCCACACTGGCCATAAAATGTGACTGTGCAGTGGATCTGGGAGAGCAGAGCTGCTCCCTGAGCCCTGCCAGACTCTCCAGAGCCACGGACAAGCCAAGCAATCCAGCCCAGCTTTGATACCAGGCTGGCACAAGGCAGCCAAGACAAAGCCTTTCCCACAGCAGCAATCAAACACTTCTTGTTTCCAAACACAACAGAGTCTGTGCTACGTTAGAGGGCCCTCAGCTTTACTTTTAATAACTGCAAGATACACAGAGCCCCTAAACTTTTTGCAAGTTCATGGAAAAAAAAAAAAGGAATCTGCACCTAAAGCTGTTTCTGGTTAATAGAATTTTTTTTTCCCCCGTGACTTTTAGCTTAAATATTAATATTTCTTTTTACACATAAAGTGCTTTACATTTCCTGCTCCAGTGGAAGACACAAGCCCTTTGATAGAATGTACTGGCTTCAGCACAACCATTGTCTAATCAATGTCAGACAGCACGTCTGGGAGACAGCTTGGGGCACCACTGGAAAAATAAACCCCTTTCAGCTGAGGTCCTTTAGCTAAACACCCAAAGCTGCAGCCCCGAGGTTCTGCAGCCACTCAGAGACAAGATCAGCTGATAGAAGTTAATAGATCCTGTCCCAGCTCTGCATAAAACTGTCAGGTCTGTGCTGAGTTGGCTGTTATTTGAAAGGGTGGGAAATTTTCCATTCTGTTTGGTATCTGGAATGAGGCCCTATCTGGAAGCCATTGGCTCAGTTTGGGACAGCTAAAAGATAATCTTTCCTCGTGGAAAAAAAAAAATAATTAGAAAATATAGCTTTTAACTGGTTCCTGTGGACCAGGGTTTGATGTTTTAGTGCTGCTTTTGCAGACAGAGCTGGCTGTTTATAGACAGGAATATCCACAAATATCCACTGAGAGGGTTGGTTGCTCTGAGATTAAGTGTCTTTTCTGTGATATCCAGGGTTTCTGACAGCATCAGGAATGAGAACTGAGCCACTGTGAGCAGCTTGTTACTGCAACCAGCCCTCCCCTCTTTAAACTGCCTTTGGAGATGGGATTTCTCTTCCCACAGCCCAAAAACCTCATTAGAAGTACAAAATATGTGCTAAACCTACAAACTCACTCCAACTCCCAGCTTGCAAGACAGAAAGGGGAAGAAGGCAAACTCACTTCTGGAAATAAACCTTCCTCAGTGCAGGGGTCAGAGCTCCCCAAAGCCCCCCAGGACATTCTGTTCAAAACAACTTGGAGAAAGACAGAAAGGGAATTTCATCCCCCAAAACCACACCGAAATCCTGCAAGGTACTGAAACCTAAACAGCCAAGAATCAACTCCAGGCACAGCTGTGGGCTCGTTCTTGGTTCTCTTAGTGATACTAATTTATATTTATACACCCCCCAAAGCCAGTAATGGATGTTCCACATTGATTTCTGTTTGTGTGCCAATAGATTCCACCTCAAAGTAATTGGTCAGTTTTGTTCATATTAACCTTTCAGGTCAAAACCCAGAGCAGTGCTGAATATATTCCATATTATGAGAGTAGCTGTGGCCTTGGACCAGCCAGACAAGGTCAGGACATGGGGCTGAAACAAGATTCCTTTTGCAGCTGGAGAATAATTGTGGCCCAACTCATTGTGTTTGCAGAGCTCTGGTACTGAAAAAAACACTTATGGCTCTTGGAAACAAGAAACAGAAAAGTCAAAACGCCCCAGGATTCCTGAGAAACGTTTTTCCTGTTATTTAATAAAGCAGAAAACCCAGATTCATCCTAAATACAGAAAATGCTGATTTCCATTCACACCACAGCATCTGAGTGGAAAAATGAGATTTAATAGGAGAGGAGAAAGATGCTGAAAGACAGAAAGTTCATAACTAATAACTCAGCACAAGAAATAGTAATTAAACCATTTTAGAGCAACGTTTGCTCTGGGTGTTTTCTGGGAAGGAAAATTAGTTGGTGATGAAAACTGAAATAGGTTATTTATTCACAGTAACTTCAAATAACTTCCTTCTGCACAGAGGATCTCCAGTTAAATCTCTTTAATGGCTTTTGTACTGAATTGCATCTGGGCAGGGTTCTCCTTTAGCTTCCTGCCCTTTTTGGGGATGAAGGGAGAGTTTCCTTCCTTGTTATTTTTTAGCTTCTCTAGTGCTTATAAAAAAAAAAAATCGGTTTGAAATAGAGTTCTTAAACTTTACATAATCACTTTTTTTTCCCCTTATGGTTGTGACCAAGGTACAAATTTCTCTAAACTGAGTTTCTAACATAAAACATTCAGTCCCACCAGGCCACTTCAGGCCTTTTAATTTCCTACACACAATAGGCTGATAAGTATTAATAATAATACCTAACACAGGGAACAAGAAGAGATAAGTTATTACAATTCTGTGACAGTAGTCCCTTGCTTGCCTTTAAGGACGACAGAAAATGCAGAGAAAATTACTAATTTTTTCCCAACAAAAGATTTAAAAAAAACCTTCTGATAGATTAGATCAAGTGGTGGGGAGAGAAGAGTGTGCAGACATTATAAAAATACTCCCTGACACCGCACAGATAATGTCAGAGAGACTCCTGGGAAGGAAGGAACAAGCCCTGGGCTTTGAACAACACCAGAAAACATGGTTTTGCTGGGGCTAATTCCAAAAGGGAAAGTCAGGTGGGTAGAGAGAGCAAAGCAGAAAATAGCAGTGGGGGAAAAAAAAAAAAACAGCCAGGACAAAAAAGCCTTCCTGAAAAACCAGGAAAGAGCCTCTCTTTTGTGTGTGTGCTGGTGTAAATTCCTAGATTTTTAAGGCCAGGAAGGATCATTCTGAGCACCTGCTCCGAGTCACTGCATCATTCCAGCTGCTGAAATCCCCCCTGCCATTCCAGCTGCTGAAATCCCCCCTGCAATTCCAGCTGCTGAAATCCCCCCTGCAATTCCAGCTGCTGAAATCCCCCCTGCAATTCCAGCTGCTGAAATCCCCCCTGCAATTCCAGCTGCTGAAATCCCCCCTGCAATTCCAGCTGCTCCAGCACAGCCCCCCATGGAAGGACAGCACATTTTCCAGGCATGAACTGTCCACGTAATGAACCCACACAGCTGAAAATCACCCTCACACAGGATGAGTTTGGAGTTTGTCTGCCTCACGTTACAGCCTCTTCCACCCCTTTTTCCTTTGGGAACAGAAAAGATCCCTCTACTTGTGGTTTATCCCAATATTCAAACAGCCAGAACAGGGTCTGACCATCCCATATCTGAGCTGAGTGCCCTAAAAACACAACACGGGGTGTCCCAGGGTCTCTCCTAATTCTTCCACCTCACCACTTCTTTTCCCATCAGAATCGGGACTTTTCCTATGAAACGCCTGAAACTGCTGGAAAAACTGACAGAAACCTTCGGGGTTTGTGTCTGGTAAATCCTCGACAGAAGAAAGACCTACCCAGAGCCACCCTTGTGCTGAGCAGCCCCATTAAATTCCAGCAGCCAGGGGGTTAATGCCAACAGGAAGAGTTCTCTGCACACTCGGGGCTGCAGTGGAGAAAAGCACTCGAGGAATCACAGCCCGAGCTGAATGAATTACCAAAATAACTCAAGTATTCCTGGCACGCAGGGAGCCGGGGCAGGGCTGGAGTGACGCTCCAACTCCACTCTCCAGGAGCCAGCAGACTTCCCTCAGGGATCTCTGCCTGCTGCATCTGCCTGCTTTCATCTCCCCCTTCCTGGCACAGCAGAACATTCCCAGTGCAGGCTGGGGAGGATCAGGAGCTAAGTGGTTGAACAGCCCAGGAAAAGCTCTGGATTGATGCTGCAGCTCCAACGTGTTTTCCCCACAGTCGGGTTTGTTCAGGGCTCTTGGGAGGAATCATAACCAGTTAAACACCCAGGGCATTAATGCTTTAAAAGGGATTGAACAGAAATACAGCAGGAGATAAACTCCTGGTGGTCTGTCCAGGACTGGAAGCTGGAGGTTGTGGAGCCTCCTTGGAGCAGAGCAGCTCTGCACAGATGTTTGCTCTGACAGTACATTGAGGGGGGATTAAAATGTGGTTTATAATGGAATGTCATGGATCCTGCAGAGGTGCAGGGTGACACAGCCCTAAGAAGGGGGTGACACAGCCCCAGGGGCTTTTCCCTGGGGAAGCAGCAGCACCAAACCTCTCTGTGGGCTCGTGTGATGGGCACAGTTCACTGAGATGGTCCTGTCTCCTCCCCACGCCTGGTCCTGTGGTGTTCCCAAAGATCTAGTCCCTGTGAGAAGATCTCTCCCAGAGAAGGCATCCAGTTCCCATAGGAACTCCCAGGGGATGCTCAGCCTGGTTCCTGGGGGCTGTGTTATGCCAACAAGGGGGGTTTCAAAGGCACTGGAGATCAAAGCTTTCCTAACACGAGCCAAATCCAGCAACAGCCTCAAAAACAAGCACACATCCATATTCCAGTATATCCTAGAGCTGTGTGAGCCCATCCCTGGGGAATCTCTTCCAGCCATTCATGGAATCACAGAATGGTTTGGGTTAGAAGGGACCTTAAAGCTCATCCAGTTCCACCCCCTGCCATGGGCAGGGACACCTTCCACCAGCCCAGGTTGCTCCAAGCCCCGTCCAACCTGGCCTGGGACACTTCCAGGGAGGGCAAGGGAGGGGAAGAATCTTCTCTCCTTTTTCCAAGTTCCTCTGGATGAAATGCAATGCCTTTAGAAAAGCTCATGGGTTGGTTCCGGAGCTGCTTTGGGAGCTCATTTGGATCAGCCTGGGCTCAAGACTTAATTAAAAAAAAAAAAAAAAAAAATCAATGTGGTTTCATTTGCAGGTTCAGGATCCCACCTGCTTTTGCAATTCAGTGTCTGACTGAGAGCCCTCTGCAGAGGATCCCTGTGAGACTTTGCATTTTCAGGAGTCCCTTGGATTTGCTTTGTCCCTCGATAGAGGGAAGAACAGGAGCTCCCACTGCACAGGGATGTGGGGCAGGGACACCCCACAGGGTTCTCCTCACTGTGCAGCCAAGAATCCAGCCCTGCCATGGTCACAGCTCAGCACCCAAAGCCTCCTTCAGTGCTGCAAATCCACCTGACACGAAGGAACAGGGGCACTTGGATTAATTAAATGGATTCCTCCCACTGCTCCATTGTGGGTATTAAATATTTATGTGCAGGGACTGCAGGAAAAGCAGCCCCACGTGCTCAGAGGCTCCAGAGGTGACAGCAGAGTTTGAATGTGTGATTGCAGCCCCTGCCACAGGAACAGAGAGGAACCACCACTGCTGGGGCATGACCAGAGCAATGCAGAGGCTGTGCCAGGGAGGGGCACAGGGGCAGCACTGCAGGGCCCTGAGACCAGAGAGCAAAAGGAACAGGCAGCAGAGGAGGGATTGTCCTCCTTGTCCCTAATTCACCCCGAAAGAGAAGTCCTGAGTCAAGGTAAGAGCCTCCCATGCAGGGATCTCGTGCCATCTGCCCAGTCTGGGCCAGGATTCCCCCTCCTGCTGCTCCCCAGCAGCCTGGCACAGCAGGATGGATGGCAGGCACTGGCAAGAGCTTTGCCTGGTGCCCCAGTGCTCCAGAGAGCACCAGAAATGCTGAATATCTGAGCAAACCTGCCCTGCCCCATGTCCTGGGCTGTTGGGCTGGACCAGAGGCAAAGCATCACCTCCAAAGCTGGGCACTGCATGGCTGAGCTCGGAGCTAAATCCTCACTGAGGAGCTGTTTGGCTGCATAATTCTCACACCATTCAAAGACCAGGATTTATCTGCTCTGACCCCTGCACTGTAATTTTTATTAATACCAATAGAGACTCACAATTCTTTACAGTGCTCATTACCCAAGTCAGAAGAAAAGCAAGAGGCCCTAATGAGCTGCTAAACTTGCCAAATGGAACAGAAGTTCAATAAAAAAAATGATACCACATGGTGAGTGCAACTTTAAAATAAAGCTTTTGGGTTAAATCCTAAAGGAAAACAGGCCCAAAGGTTTGAAAGTTCCTGGGTGCTGTGGTTCTTCCAAACCTCTTGATTTCCTATTCCTATCTGATTAAAGCAACTATGTCAGGCAGAAGCTGCAAAACCAGAACACAATAGTGGGATTACTCAAATAACTCCCTATTTCCTTCTAATTAACAGCTAGCACTAGGACTTTATTTAATTGTTTCTGGATTAATATACTATTCCAAAACCCAGCTAGGAAATGGAAATACAAGCCTGGACTGGCAGGGCTGGAGCAAAGTTGAATTTAACATGCTGGGGGTAAGGGGAAAGAATAGATATTAATATGAAAAATGTCATTCAGCCTCCTTTTTTTTTTCCAGAAACATCCCACTAAGTGGTGGGCTGGCCCCCTGCCAGAGCCTGATGCATCAGGGGTCACGGGGGCTTCGGAGCAGCCATAATTTCCTTTATGCTGAGCTTCCATAATTCGACTGTTAAAGTCTGTAGATTTATATCCCACCAGAGCAGGGGGTTCTGAGCTGCTGCTGCTCCACTGACAGAGCATGGCATTCCAGAGGGACCCCTCAAACCACGGGATCAGGGAGTGGGGTGGGCTGGGAGGGCCCTTCAAGCCCACCCCGTCCCACCCCCTGCCAGGGACCAGGTTGCTCCAAGCCCCGTCCAACCTGGCCTTGGAATGTTCAAGGTTTGCTTTTCCTGCTGGGCCAACGAGTGTCATGGACCACGGGATGGGGAGCAAAGGGAGAGCCCCACCCATGCCAGACTGGGAATTTTGGGAGGGTGGAAAAGGGAAGGGAGGAGGCACAGAGGCTGTGGAGGGGATCAGGAACACAGGGACAGATGTCTCCGAGCTCCTCTGGACTCTGAAATGCTCCCAGCTGGACACAGCCTTAAGTGGGCATCATTTCCCCCCCTTTCCCATCCTCTTTTCCCCCCGGTTCTCTCTCTGGTGTCTGCATCCTGCAGCACCTGCCAGCCCAGCACCCAGGATGATTTAATTTGCTCCATTCCTGCTCCTGACAGGCAGCCAGGGAGGGCTGGGACTCCTGGGACTCCCTGGTCGAACTGATAACGATGCCACTGCACGTCTTCACTGACACTGGGATGTCCTTCCCCACTAATCCTGGGCCAGGAAGAACCTCCCTGCCATCAGCACCTCCCTGCTGGGTGGCATTTGGACCCAGGATATTCTCCTGTACACTTGCTGAATTTGGATATTTCCATTTTACTGTTTGGGGGGGTTTTTTATCCTTTAATTTATTTATTTACTCCACAGAGTAAATTGGCACCTTCACACACGGGCAAATGAGGGGCCTGTGTGATTCTGACTGAGGACACTTAAAATCAGATTTAGAAGCACCAGGAGGGCTGGGAAAGAGCTTGGAGGGAGGGTCAGCTAAAGCTTTGCTTTCTTTTAATCAAAATGGCACCAAATTCTTTACAGGACAAGAAACAAACAAATAAAAAAGTCAAAGGACCAATTAACCTTATTGGGAAACAAATATCACACTCCATCTTACAAATCCTTACAGAGATCAGGAACAAATCCTCAGGGGTGGGGATTTTGATACATCTCAAGTATTTGTTGTCCTGAGACAAAACAAAGTATTCAGGAATGCCCAAAAATAAAGAAAAAAAAAATCAACTTGTGAACAAACAGTTTCAGGTTGATTTAAACCACCTTTTTTTTTTTCTATTTTCAATTTTTAAATTAAAATTTCAGCTGGAGCAAGGCCAAAAATGTTATCTACTTTTTTTTGGGGGGGGAAGGGTTAATTATGAGTGTTTCAAGGATTGCTCCCCAGTGAGGAACAAGCCTTCCTACCACTGGGAATCAACTTCCAGCAGAGAGCCATCCAGAAAATCTCCATGTCTGCAGGAGCAGAACTACTGAAGTCCCTTTAATAAAGTCCCTTTTTAATGTCTAAGTGGGTGAGGCTGGATAAGGAGGCTGCAAAATGGACCCGTGTTTGATCCTCACACTCCCTCCAGTGACCCCAAAGATGCTCCCAACTCCATTTCTGTGCACACTCCGAGCCTGCTTGAGAAACTCCTCTTTCCCTGACCCCTCTCCAAAGGGAAAAGCATTGTATCCATCATTATTAAACCCATTACTGCTTGCTGAGAGCATTTTGTGTCAGTTCATGACTGAATAAAAGCCTCAAATGAGCAGGAACAATAAAGGAACGGATCCTGTGCCAGGGCCAGGACAGTCCCACTGAGCACGGGGACAACGGGACAATCCACTTGTCCTCTGGGCAAACTGTAATCCCCCCGGAACACTGGGGGGAGAAAGGCTCTAATCAACCATGGGGAATACATTCCACAAATATATGTACAGATTCGCCAGCTCAGAGCTTTCCTGAGGACTCAGATGATTTTCTAAAACAATAATAATATTGAATTAGGACAGGGCTGCCATGCAGGACCTTTGTGCTGAGTGTTCCCCCCGCAAGGAGAGCAACTGGAGAAGCCTCACACCCACTTCTCCTTGTCTTGTTCACCTCTACCTGCCTTGTCATTTAATGCAAATAATGATTTGGCACACTTGGGAACAAGTTGATGGTTTATTTTATGCTCACCATCACCTTGGCCTCGATCCTTGGCACGTCCTGCACTGGACTCCTTGCTGCCAGGAAATGCTTGGACAGTTGGGAAAGAGCCTCTGGGTCTTGAAGTCCAGCTCCCTTCCCAGGAATGCTCACCCAAAGCCCCCCAAATGCCAACACTCCTGTGTTTTCCCACATCCATTCCAACTAACACCTTTTAGCCCCATAAGCTCAAATGCTCACATTTCAAAGCACCAAAAAAACCCACAAAAAAAATCCCAAGAAAGCAAAACCTTTTTTTTTTTTGTTTGTTTGTTTTCTGTTTCACTCTTATAAAAGGTGAGATTTTTTTACTTGGATGTTTTGTACCCTTTCTACAAATATCATACTTGGCTCTTTGCCTGTGCTGGAGGTAAATTCTCTGCTCCAAGTCTTTCCTTGCATCTGCCCATCTTCCTGCTCTGCTTTATTGAGGGCTTTAGACAGAGGCAGGAGCACTCCATGACAAGGAACTACTTTTTCTACAACTTTAAGCTGAATTTCATTAAATTAAAAATCCATAAAGCCTAAACCTTATTTTATTGCAATTTAAGTGCTCAGACAAGTAGAAAGAATTGATACATCAGTAATAACAGACTGGCAAGAGGAAAAAAATTATGGCTGTAGAAATGCTGAGGCACTGCAATGGAAAGAAACATTTCAGCCTTTCTATTAAAGCTCCTCATATTAAAAAGTAATACAAGTTTGAAGTTCCTCAAGGCTTTACTTATTTCATCAGAGTGATGCCAATAAGCAGCAATTTGTCACGAAACAATGGCCCTGCCCTCAAAGCAGCAGCTCTGAAGCCACAGATCAGGGGGCTGCTTTTTAGCAGAGAAAATAAATATTTCCCTGCACCCAAGAGGCAAACCAAATAAACAGGAATTCTCTACACCCCAAAAGGAAGAGGATGGGTTGGGAGACACGTGCCAGCCACTCTTTGGATGCCTCAGCAGGCTGGCATTCAACATCCTGACCAAACACCATTTTCCCAGGGAGGAGTGAGCCCCAAGTTTGCATTTTTCAGAGAAATTCCAGGTACCTCCTCACAGGCAGGATGGAAATGAGCAGTGCTGTAAATTAAGTTTTCCTCCAAACAGCTCATAAGAGGTCTTGCCTCAGCCAAAGCAATCCAGCAGCCCTTCCAAAAAGCTGTGGGAAGCCTGAGTTCTCCTCCACCTCTGACAAGCACTAAAAGACAATTTTCTCTCTGTTTTTGCTTGTGCTACAAAAGCCTTTTTACTTCATCCAAGGTCAGAAAAGCTGGAGAATCTCCCTTAATGCCCAGACACTTGCCCTGCTGATGCACTTCAAGTTGGGCTTGGCAGCCCTAATTGATTTGCAGAGCTTTTGGGCAGAGGGTGAGCTAAACTTAACCAGGAGGGGGGAAAGGTCACTGCAATTCCTCCCCCTGTTGTCACATCTCCTCTCTCCCTGCTCTGAGAGAAAAAGGAATTAAGGGAGGACAGGACTTTGCCCCTCCTAATGAGTTGGAGTTTTCACTCCATGTGCTGTATTTGTGTCAGAATTCTTGCGTGGAGATCACCCAGCCCTGGTTGATGAATGGGGCAGCAGAGACCAGGAACTCCTGAAATGGGCTTATGAACCAGGCCCAACCTCACCATTATCTACTTTACAACACTTCCACCTCTATTTTTAGCAGTTTGCACTCATTCAGCATCTCACTAATCACACAGCTCCATTAACAACTGCCAGAGAGGTAAAATCTGCTCACAGGGGAGAAAAGGAGCAGGAAAAGGAGCAGGAATGGCAGGGCTTGCACAGCACTGCTGGCACCTGATGCTGCAAGTCCCTCAATTCTCTCAATCACGAGGACCAGGACCACTCCAAACTTATTTGAGCTCTAAAATGTGACACCCAAATTTCTGTGATTCCTCCAGTTGCACAGTCCTTTGCAGCTCCTTCCTGGGTCACCTCTGCTCTTACATCAGTGCTTCCAGGCTCAAATACTTGCAAGGGGAAAAGACCACCAAAATCAGAGGATTTTAGCCCTCTCCCCTATTTTTCAGCTCGGCATCCCTGAGCATCCCTCAGTTCCCACCAGCTGAGAGGGAGCTGGCAGCATTTTGGGGGTTGTTTCTTCAGGAGAGAGCTGCTGCTGAGCTTTGCTTCACCAATTCCCTGGTTGAGAGGGACAGCACTCAACCTGAAACCACAATTTGTAAACCTTGGAACACCATTTTCTTATGCCCTGGGGTCCTACTGCACCACTGACTCTTACAGTGCCCCAGCAACACAGTTTTTCAAGGCAACATAAACTTTTGTCTTCCCTAATCAGCCACATTAGATAGTGAATTTTCTCTCTGCCTCTGTTGCATCCAGGGAATTTGTTCCTTCCCTTTCTGCTCTGAACAAAGCCCCGTGTCTGGAACTGTTTGTTTGAAAGGCTGGGGCTCAGTAATGATGCAGGAGCCGTTTGTTTCTCTTTTCATCAGCACAGTTAATGACAAAGACCATAAGAACAGTCAGAACGGGGCCCCTTTGTTTTCAAACACATCTTTTATTTTTTTTTTCCTTGTGTACACCAGACGATCTAAATTAATCTCTCCTCTTTAAGAATCAAAAATAGCTGTGATAGCCTTTCCCAGCTCTTGCCTCCTCCGAGTCTTTCAGTTGCCCTTTTCTTAAATGACCTGATTACATCCTACCTCCATCTGGCTCCTTGGCAGGGGACAGAAGGTGTCGGTGCCGCTGGTAGGGCAATTTCTACTCTTTAGCTCTTCCCAGAGGCCAAAAGGAGTAGTTTTGCTTCGGGGAAATTATCCACACACAGCAGCAGCCCTAACTGAAGGAAGTGAGATTTGAAAGGAGAGATATTACAGGGGAAAGTAAAAACGGAGTTTTCTCATCAGCTCTAGATCTTAAAATAAACTGGATTCACTTTTGGGAGCTTAATTAAAGAGGGGGATCACAAAAAAAAATAAAAATAAAATAGTTTGATACTGAAAAAAAACCCAGTCCCAAACTCTGCCTTCTCCCTGCACCAGCTTTTCTCCTGGAATCTGGGTGTTCTGGTGGTTCCACTGCCTGTGGTGCCCATCACAAACTCACTGGAACAAGGAGCTGTTTGCAGGCACACCAAGGATGAACAACCCTCGGGCAGGGAAACTGCTGCACCCTCTTGTCTCCTGAGAGGGTGAGGCTGCCCAAACCCACTGATTTCTGCTGCTTTTACACCGAGTCCATTCCCATCCCAGCCAGAGAAGTGGGTTCACCCCCCTTTGCTGCCGACCAGCACAAGAAGGGGCCTCCTAAAGCATTTCAGCCACTGATTTCTTTCCCCCAAGAGCTTCCAGACAGCTCCTGGAAGTCCCCTCTGGGAGCTGATCCCCAGCAGGGGCTGGAGGAGGGATGTTCTCCTGCTGGGTGGTCACCCTGTGCCTCAGCCACTCCTGTCAGGAGAGCGGGGAGAGCTGAGCACACACAGCAATTACAGCCTTGGAGAGGGAATCTCTGAGGAGCCTGGAGGTGGAACAAAGAGAGGTTGGTATAAAGTGCACAAACAGCCCCTCGAGCCTGGTGTGACACCCCAACCCTGCTCCTCTGCACTGCAAATGTTTACATTGACCCAAAGGATTCCACTGAGTTCTGAGCCTGGAAAAACCTGAGCGTTGTTCAGGCTGCAGAGAGGGAGAGAGCCAGAGCAGGGATGCCAAAAATGGAATTAGTTCCAGGGATCAGGAAAGACAAAAAACCCTCACATTTAACGTTTCACTCTGAGAGCTGCAGAAGCCAACCAACCTCTCTGTGCCTTTGAGGGATGTTTATATCCCTGAGCTCCAGCACTGTTTGCTCTGGAAGCAGCACTGGAATGTTTTGAAGTGGGGAAGTGAAAAGACAACAAATAAGTGCAGTTGGTGACAAAGCCAGGCAGGGCTTGAGGTGCCATGGACACCAAAATGGTCCCTGCCAGAGGCTGCAGCCCCTGCCTGGCTGAGAGCACTGCTTTATTTTAAGGTGAGCATTAATTGATTTCTAACTGTAATCACAATTAGGGGGTGTTATCCTGATTAATGGAAGGCTTGATTAACACACAGGAACGTGCTACTGTTTTCATTCTGGGAAGAGGAGATGAAATATGTTTTTCTGCCACGGCTGAAGTGATAATTTCACTGTGGAACACAGTGCTAATGCAAGGCAATTAATCATCTATTTTGGTAATTTGCACTAATAAATTATTACTCATGGCACAGAATGCACTTGTGGAGATTAAAGTTAAGGCTGTAGGATGTATTTGGCTTTACCTATTACATAGCTGAGCTTTAGTGTACTTGACAGAGCAGTTTGAGTTCCTGGGTTGCAAAGCATCTTTGTGCTGATTCTCAGAGCTTCTGCTACATAATAGAACTACATTACTTGGAGATTTACTATTATTTGTACTTATTTATAGTGCTGCTCTTAACTGAAATCAAGGCAGGGCCTTGGGAAGAGCTTCAGGACCACAGGCAATTTAAACCCAGCATTTTCTAAGGGTACAGTTTTAGAGTCAGTCTTGGGAGATTTCCTATTTGTTTTCCTCCTGGTAAACACGACCACAGAGAGGGAAAGCAAAGAAACATCTCAAAACTTCAATTATAAGGCAGCTAACTTTCAGAGGGCTAAAATTAGAACTGTTCTACACACACCAAAAAGCCATGAAACAGCCCTGCCTTCATCTCTAGGGGACAAAATACCCAGGGGAGAGAGAAAACAGCACAGGGCAATGCTCAGAGAGTGGTGCCCACTGCCATTAATTCAGTAGCCAAGGTCTGGCAATCTGCTCTGAGTGTTGCCAGAGTAAGGAAGGTAAGGAAAGAGATAAAGCTTTGTTTTTTAGGCTAAACATTACAGCTAAGCCTGATGTTCTCAGCCTAAGTAGTCCCCACCAGCAGTGGCAGGGGGACAAAGTATTGACCACTGATTTTTAGGGGGTTTTTTAGTGTTTTTCAGGCCAGTCCACAGTCCAGGCCTGCATGGTGAATATTCCTAAGTAACCCCTTTTCCTTTAACCAGTGGTGCTTCTGCCAAGTGAGGGAGCTTCAGGAGGATTAAAAGTATTCACAAATCCAGCTCCTTTTTATTTATGAAACAGTGACATCATTTGCCATCATGTCTGCCCCATAAATGGCAATTTTCCCCCTTGTTTTGCTTAGGGCTTAAAACCACATCAGAGGAAAAAAAAAAACAGGTAGTATAAATCACCATGGCTCAGGAAATCAGTGGAACCCCAGTGATTTTTCACTATGGGAAGACACAGCCCTTGGTGTTTGAGCTGGTTTCCTTGTTTCCCATTTGTACACAACTGTACAATCACAGGACTGAGCCAGGGGGCAGAGAAAAGGAACATCTTCCACACAGGACTTCCCTGAGCCAGGCAAACAATCCCTGGGAAGGGGCTGATAAGGATGTGCACAATTGCCATGTGGAATCAGGGACCTTTATTGCTAATGCTCCACTTGGAGTAATCATATTTACTCAGGGAAGGATGGCAGCTGAAAGCACAGCCCTGAGCAGCTGCAGGGGAGCAGAGGAGCAGATAAAATTGTGGTGCCTCCATTCTGTGCCCCAGGAAAAGGGGGATCAGCCCCTGCCCTGTTTGCACAGGGGTGATGGGGCAGTGGAGGAGCCTGAAAGGGAACAACAGGCAGCCCATAAACAGGGCAGATGTGATGTTACAATGGGCACAGCTGGTCCAGAGCAGCTCTGGAGCCAGACTTCCCAATCACACTTTTATGGATTGGTACCAGGGCAGAATAAACCCTCGGTTCTGCCCAGGCACAGAAAACAGGGCAGGGCCAGAGTGGTTTCTCTGCAGCTGCTCTAATGCCTGTTATTATTACACCAGGGCCTGTCTTTTTTGAGCTAACAGCCTCTCTCTACTGCTTTTCCCAAGAAAATAGGGGGTTATTGAAACAGAAACCTTTGGTCCATCACAATTTTCCATGGAAAAATTTGGAAATCGTTCAAATAATAAAAACTATTCGGCTTTGATATATTCCAGTTTTTCCATTTAGTTTTTTCCCCCCAACCACTACAAAGAAATCACTTTTTCATTTTCTTGCTGAGCACCCCAACAAACCCAACTGATTTGTGCCCTGGCCCCACCAGTGCAAAGTCAAGCTCCAGTTAAGGTCATATTGCAGGGAAAAAGCAAGATAGGAACAGCTGAAAGCACTCCCAAATAGTGCTCTTAGATTGCAGCTGGGTCTGTGTGTGTGGCTGCTGCTGCTTTATGAACACAAGTCAGCAGTTCTGAGGCAAAAAGCACTATCAGATCATTCAAGCTGACCTCCCATCCAGCACAGGGCAAGTAATTCCTTCTGCTCCCTCCTTCCCTGAGCCTGACAAACTGTGCTGGCCCACAGCACATCTCCCCACAGGGCACTGAGTGATGAGTTCAAGAGATCACCTTCCCCTGGCGCTTCCATTTAAATCACTTCCCACCCTTGCTGGTGGCGTAAATAACAAAATAAATAATAAAACTTGATATTCTCCCATTTCCTTCCTTTCAAAGGGCTCCAGGCCCTTTGCAGAGATGAACACACAGAGCAGCAGGTCCCTTCTCAAACATTAGATAGAAACTCTTCCTGTTGATGGCAACAATAAGGCTGCAATGGAAAACCTGGCAGCACTGGGGGCTGGAATCCATCATGTGCATGAAACTATTACTGTCAATTAGTCTTCAAAATAGCACCCAGGAATACAGAGTCCTGTGAATTCCCAACAATATCACAGCGTGAGCTTGTTAAACTCGACTGGGTCCTGATTATGCAATTGTAAAGAGGGTGGCTGCTCTGAAGATAAAAGCTTCCAGAGGGATGCAAAAAAAAAAAAGCTACCACCACGCAGAACTGCTTTGCCTTTCATCTGCTTGCCTTTAAATTAGTTTGCTTTCTCGGTATCAAAGTGCAGCAGCATCCCAGTGCTGGCCCCTGCTCAAAGACAGCTGGGGTGGGGGGAGAACAGCACTAACGAGTTTGCTGTTCTAATTGCTCCAACCCCCGGGAAAGAGCCACCCCCAGGGCTGGTTTTCCATTGTCAGCCTGTTGGTACATCTGTCAGCTTGAAGAAGACAGAGGTTCTCTATCAACCTGCACCTCAGGAAGCCTTCCATCATCCCCAAATCACCACTGGCCAATCAGAGCTCAAATCAGTGCAGCAGTTTAATTACCCAGGGAGCCTCATCTCCTCGGATGGTGAGACTGATGGAGAGATGGACAACAGGTTAGCAAAGGCACACAGTGCCTTCAGAAAGCTTCATAAAAGAGTTTGGCAAAATAAACACCTGAAGAAAAGTACCCAGATCAGTGTTTACAGAGCCACAGTGCTGTCTGCTCTCTCATATGGATCTGAATCATGGGTCATCCACCGCCACCACCTGCAACTCCATCAATGCTGTCTCTGCACAGTCCTAAACATCCACTGGTCAGGTTTTGTGACCAATACATCTGTTCTAGAACAGGCAGCAGTCACAGGTATTGAGACCATGTTGCTGAGAACACAGCTGTGCTGGACAGGGTACATCTCCAGGATGAAGGACCAACCACCCCCTCCCTAAGATCTTGCTTTATGGGGAACTTGCCACCGGCTGCCACAAGAGAGGAGCCCCAAAGAGGAGATACAAGGACTCCCTGAAACAACATCTCAGCCTTGGCCATATTGATCACCATAACTGGTCCACTCTGGCCTCTAATCAGGAGGTCTGGAGATCCTGCCTTTGAGAAGGCAGCAGGATCACTCTGGAGGAGAAAAGACAACACAGAACGAATCGTGTCCTGCAGAATGTACCACCTAAGGAGTCTTTCTGCTGTGCCTTTTGCAACCAGACATGCCTGTCTTGTATTGGCCTTTTTAGCCACCAGTGTGCTTGTGACAAACATGGGTAGAGCCCTTCCCAAATCTTCACTCTCAAAGCCCAGCCATGATGGGCACATCTGTGTTTGCCAGGCAGCAGGGAGGGAGGGAGGCAGGTGGGGTCCTGCACAACACACAGGTACTGCCAGTCAAATCCCCCTCAAGGAAACAGAGAGCTTTCACCCCCTCAGACAGATCCCAGAACCACAGTGGTTGTGGCTGCCTGTCACTAGAAATATTGTAAAATACATTTACACACACCCAGCACAGCAGGAGAGTGGTCCCGGGGTTTTTCCTGCAGCTGTGGTAGCACGGGAAAGATGCAAGTCATTACTAAAAACTATTCTGTCCTTCATAAGCATGTAACACATAACATGTGTGGCAGACAAATAGAGCCTTTCTTCTCATTTTAACTGGCAAATATGAAAAAATTACGAGGCTGTCCTAAAAAGACAGAGGAAATAGATTTTAAATTCTATTAATCCTTAAAAGCATCTGCCATCTGTGCTCTGAGAGCTGCTCCCTCAGAGGCTGAGCAGGGCAGGGCTCAGCTGCTCCCATCCAGCAGCCTCTGAGGTGCAAGTTTGGGACTGTGAACCTGCCACTGCCCAGCACAGGAGCCAAGACTTCCAGGGAAAGGGGGAGCACTGGGCCAACTCCTAAACCCGGGACATTCCTCCCCTTATCATAAGATAAATGGGAGCCCATTAAGAACCCTGAAGCCACTGTGCTCCCAGTTTATATTCCTCATTTAAGTGACTGAAATGAGGCAGTTTGAGGGAGTTCAGGCACAAGTGGCTGGAACAGATTCATTAATCCTCCAAATTGTGCCACTTCCTCTTCAAAATTCAGTCTCACACACCCCCTGCTCCACTTATCCCAACACAGCCCCTGATGAAAAGAATGTTAACAGTGTTGCCTGTCTATTTGCTAATAAACACCACTAATTTCCCCAATTATACATTTATGACGTTTTCTTGCCGTTAAATTTCAGTGTTTTCTTGAACCATCATCCACTCAGAGATAAAGTCCTGGAGAGACCTGACTTCCTGTCACTGCAGTTCATTGCTGTGTTTCATTCCAGATGTACAGTGAGCGATTAGAAAAAATCCACAGAGTTTCCTCATCACAAAAATAATTACCGTCTGCTAGCCTAGAAAGTACTGAAGTAATCTGTGCTAACTGAAACTGTAAAATACCTGCTGCTCAATCAGCTTGTTCAATACCTTGGATAAGACACAGCCCCCTGAATTCAGCTCCCGTGCTCTGGATTATAAATTCTCCTCATTTTCCTCTCTCTCCTTCACAGCACTTAAAAACTGCAAGTGCTGATATTAATTATTTTAAGATTTTTTATTTTTCTTTTGGCAGTCATTTCCTCTAATAAAACTCTATTCCCTTAGGGAATTATACATCAATCAACCCAACTTTCCTTGTGTCTTTGATGAAATAAGACATATTCCAGCCTGCACCTGAGCCTTCAATTCCCTCTCCTCTTTTGAAGGTCACATCAACAGGCAACAATCTTGCTCCCAAACCCATCTCTACCAAGCTCTATAAACAAGTGGCCCAAAAAGAGAAGCTGAGTTAGTCCAGGCTGGTTCTTACTTACAACTCTTGGAAATTTGTACTGTATGTAACTATAACCCTGTATAATTTTTACTTATTGGGAAACTCCACCTCTGGGGCTGCAAGAGGCACCACAGGTCATGGGTTTGGTGTCACACAGAGAGAATCCAGCAAAGTGCTGAGGTCTCAGAGGTTGGATTTACAAAGGAACTGAGGGAATGAAGTGTCCTGGCACTCCTGAGCTCTAACAGGGTGGGAATTAATCCAGTGCACTCCAAAAACCTGGAGCTGGGAGGAGCACAGACCTCCCCCAGGGTCTCACCCCAGCAATCCAAGGCCACATTAAGCTGCTTTGGTTTCCTCTCTGCAGTGCAAGAGGATGAATTTCTCCTGCCCCAGTGTTTGCAGCTCCCCTCTCCAGCACGGACTGGTGCTGCCAAGGGCAGTGGAATATTTCCTGGTGACACCCTGAGCACTACAAGGGAGAGGAGATGGTGCCAGCTGGGCTCTGGGTGGGAAGTGATGCCCATTCCTGCCCACAAAGCACCACCAAGGGTTGTCCCTCAGCTCCTGGGGCTCAGAGCTGCCCCAGGACACCTAATGAACTCCTAACAGTGCTTCCTCCCTGCTGAGCCCTCTCAGGTGAAGCACCACTCACAGGTCAACTGTTTTCCAGGCAGATCCAGAGGTTTTCTCCTTCCCTTTCTCTGCTCCTCCTGCAAATGCTCAGCTCTCACTTCCTGATGTATCCCAGAGCTGAGCTGACCTGGAAAGCACAGACCCAACTCCAAGTGAGAGCAAGCAAATGGTGCTTGCAGAGAGAGCTTATTAGCTGGGTACAGCACTGGGATAAACAGGAGAGGCAACACATCCCAAGTGCTCCAAGGGAAGCACAAAGCACAGCCTGGGTGTGCTCACACAGAGCTCCAGCTGGGCACAGCCAGGGGGGTGGGTGAGAGGAGAGAAATTCAGAATTAATTCACAAACTGAGGGCCAGGTAATCCCCCTGTGGTGGTGAAGAGGAGCCAGGAGGAGAGTGGAGCCCAGGTGCTGTTAGAACACGGGATTCAGATGGATAAAAGCAGTCCTGCCACCTCCTTTCCCGAGGACTTGCACCCTCTCACCCTTCCTCCCACTGCATTCTGAGGTGCTGATGGTTTCAGGAAGAGCCTATTCCCTACTCCGTTTTCTGTGTAGTTATTTTACACAACAGATTGTAGCAGCTACTGTAACCCACCCCCTAAATAACATTTAAGAGAAGTGCCCTGCTCTTGAACCCTCAGAGTCGTTTCCCAAGCATCCCAGGCATGGAATTTGCCAGGAGTGATGTGCAGAGCCACATGAGCAACCACTTGGCAGCAGCTTCTTTTATGAAAATTAGTGATCCCTCCTAACCCCGGGCATATGCTGCTAGAGAGGAGTCTGGTGATTGCCAACTCCAGAAAATAAAAAGCAAAATACTTGTTGCTGCACCAGCCCCTCATCCACCAGCAGCAGGAAAGGAGGAAGCTCCAAGTTCTCATCCCAAATGTTTACTTCTATATAAATATGGCCTTAATTACAGTATCAGCTTCAAAGTCCAAAGGCCTCCATCCCCTGAGAGCACTTGGAAAGCATCTTGCTCTGCAGACAGACACATTCCAGCAGGACAGCCAAAGCCAGGAAGCATCAGCTCCCATCTCTGGGTGGCTTTTGTTTCAAGACAGACCATGTGGAGCTGCTCTCCTCATCTCCTGGACACGGCTGGGCACAGTTTATGTGCAGCATGAGGCCGTCCAGCCTTCCCACAAATATTGTTCTTTCCATGGGATCCAAAGTATTTCCGCCTTCCCGATGTTGTTTGTGTTTGGCTCAGCCTTCCCCCCCCCAGCATCTCAGAGGAGATACAGACCCCCCCAGTCTGTGTCTCAGCCACAACTGATTCCACTTTTCACACGTTCTCTCCACTCCTCACCACATCTTCCATTGGAAACCCCAAACCCCTGCATGCAGAGCCTCATCCCAGGGCCAGGGGGGTTGGTGGTCCTGCTGAGCCCTGACAAGGGAATCAGGAAAGCAAAGACTCAGATTTCACAGGTCCCGAGTGAAAAATGAACAAGAACCGGGTTCTCAGTGGCTCAGGTTTCAGGAGGATTGGTATGCCTTGATACAGAGTTAATTAGGCAGTAAAATAGGCCCATCAGAGCTAGGAAAATATCATCCATAAATCTCTCTGCTGCCTCATTAGCCTTTAGGACAGCAGCTCCAAGTAAATCAATTGATTGAAACAAAAAAAACAGGAGGAAGAGTCAAGATTATTAGAAATCTCCATTCCCACTTCAATCACCAGAGAATGGCAGTTTGGTTTTCCTCTCCCTCAAAATCCCCATTCCAAAGGAACTCACATAACTGAGGGGCCAAACATCTGGTTCACCTTGTGCTATGAAGTTGTCCAAGGCCTGGGTTCTGTTCTCCAAATCCAATGTATTATTTCCAACATCCCCCCCAGACCACTCATATTTTACTTTTACAGACTTCAAGCTCGAGTCCAAGTGAGTCACTGAGAGGAGTGAACTGCTGGAATCAGAGAGAACAGGAGTGTGGTGGCTGGAGGTTCTTGTAGCAAATGAAGGTATCAAAGCATCACTGCCTGGGCAGAAGGTGATGCTGTCCAGGGAGGCAGACAGGAGGAACTGAAGCTGAAATGTTTAGTCATGAAGAGAGAAAGTACCAGAGAATCTAAGGCACAGCTTTTGAATTAACTTGTTTCAAACCAGAGGGTAATACAGGCCAAGGCAGTGGATCTGGGCTAAGCTCAGTCAGCTGTGGGTCTGCACATGCAGTGGATTTATTGATCTCCCTTGCCTGGCTGTGCTGTGATTGCCCCTCACCCAGCCAGCATCCTGTGCTTCCACGTGGCTTCCATTTGAGCATCCATAAAGGGACACTGGGTCAAGGAACAGCTGCCTGGGTGGGCTGGGACACAGGGAATCATCAGCTCCAGCCTTCCTTCAATGTATCTCTGCTGATCACAGGCACAAACACCCCCCAGCCTCACCCACAGTGCCTCTTCCAATGTCACATTTGCATTTCTAGCCCTCATTTCCCTTTAGAGCCTTTGCAGCCTGGGATGTTGAATTAAACAGAATTCTTTGACTTCCAGCCAAGAGTGCTCCTCAATTAAAGTGCAGTTGGGTCCATCAGGGATGGCTCCTCCCTGCATTCACAGCTTCCACTCCAAGCACCACGTTCTGCATCCCAGATCGGTGACTGTCAGCACAAGACCCCTCATTTGCACTCTAATTACTCACTGCTCCTCATTACCAAGTGGGAAGAACTGCACCGCCCCTGTCACACCGGGAGGATTTGGTCACTTGCAGGATTTAAATAAGAAAGCTGGGAATGCTTTCAGGAGTTCAAAGCAGCACTTCCCTAACAGTTAATTCCAGAAGTCTTGAGACTCCTGTGAATAACAAGTGTCACCCAGAGATGCAAACATAGATGCATGTGCCTGCCTTCCCCTGGGACTCCTCCAACAAAAGCCACCCAAAATAGAGACCATTGCATTTGTTAGGCTGTCCTTTGCACTCTAGGTCAGTATAAGAATTAATATTCCTGAAGAAGGACAATAAACCTTCCCTTAAAGCTTAAGTTTTGGCTTTACTGCTTTGGTGTTCCTGATTTATGAAAGTTTCTCAGCTCCAGCATCCCAGACAGCACCAGGGCATCCTCTCCAAGCCCTGGTGGCACAAGGGGCCAGTTTCCTTGGATGGTTTCCCCCCAGGGCTCAGTGACAGGGGCTGTTTGGCCCCGTCCCCTGTGCAACCCCCCAGCCTGGTGCTGCCCCTTATCTCTGCCCTGCTCACACAACTAATCTAATCCTCTGGAAACAATATTTGCTTGGTTTGGGCTCCCTGGGCAGGTTTGATAGGATGCAGGGGGAAGGGTGGAGGAGTGGCACAAGGGACCAGTGCAATCTCCTCCTGGGGGGGGGGCAAACTTTTCAGCAGGGCAGCAGAACAATGAACCCCAAGAAGAAAAAGTGCTCAGCCCACTTCCATTTCTTCCACCTCTTTCCTCTCTTGAAACCAAAGAAAATAAGTGGCAGGCCAAAAGCTACATTTGTACAAAATTAAGAGGCAGACAGGGGAGGGAGGGTTTTGAATGCTCCCACAGGATAATTCTTTGACAGTTTAAACTCAACAGCTGGAAACAACTTTGAATTAGAAGCTCCTTCAGGCAGCAAAGCAGAGCAATCCTGATGCTCTGTGTGACTCCTTTACAAGAGTCATTCTCTTGCCCTACATATCTTGCTTTATTTTCTCTACTAGCTGAGTGCAAGAATTAGGAGAAGCCCCAAACCCACTCAAGAAAACATTTGTGCCATTAAAGTCACTGAGAAATCTGGTGTCTGCAGAGCCAAGGGTTCACCCAAGCAGTTATATGGACTCTGCCCTGGCTTGAACAGCAATTTCTCCATCCAGCCCAGAAAGAGAATACACAGGCCTGGCTCTCTGGAGAGAGACACCACCACAGATGTTTCTATTTCGAGTAAAACCAAACTGCAGAGTCAAGAGGAAAAAAAATAAACACAGAGCAGAGAAAACAATCCTCAAGCCACGGGAAAAGGGGTTTAAACTTCCACCAGCAGCCAATACAGGTAGATAAAAGTTACAGCCAGATGGAATTTGCCAGCCCAGAGCTCTCCCTTCCAGGCACTGTGAGAGGGCAGATGGGCTGCCAAGAACCTGCTGCCTGCAGAGAGCTCCTGCAAAGGCTGGTTTTCCCTGTGCTGGGCACATTCTGCATGCCCAAAGTTCCATGGAATCACAGAATCAGTGGGGTTGGAAAAGGCCTCCAAGATCAAGTCCAAGCACATAAATAATAGTGTTGAAAAGCTGCATTTTCTTGAGTAAATAGCGGAGCTTGGGGTCAGATCTGTGTGGCCAGCACCAGATGTGTCCCATCCTGGCTCCCAGACACGTTGGCACGAGCCCATGAGCCACACATGGCTGGGCTGAGCTCCCCCCAGCCCCTGGTCACAGCAGAACACCCCTCCCTGCAGCAGAGCCTGGCAGGGCCTCTGGCTGTTCACAGTCCTTGTCCCCCTGAGGGGTCTGGAAGAGCTGCAGGGAAGTCAGGCTTTAAGGAACTCCATGCTCTGAGTTCAGGGACTGGGATGAGCTGGGCATTCCTGCAGCAATGGGTGATCCCAAGGTGTTTTACAGGAGAATTCCCATGGGTGTAACCCACAGGAGTAACCTGCAGATCTTTCTCACCAGCTCAGAACATCCAAACCTGGACCACTTCCAACCCAGCCCCTCAGTTCATGAGCAGACTCAGCATTCAGGGGCTGAAGTTCCACAGCCAAATTCTCCCAGAGACAGGATTTGGAGGGAACTGAAGTCCTTAGACCTGGACATGCAGTTACAGGCACAGGGGTGGCACCAGTGAGTTATGGGAGGTGAGGACATGGAGGCTCCTCATCCTATGGATTAAGAGTCTCAGCATCACAAGGAAGGAGAGGGAAGCTGGATCCTGGGGTTCAGGCTGCTGTCAACCTTCCCTGCACAACCTACAGTCTCTTTTTGTTCTAAATCATCCCCTGTTCTTTCGCAGCCACATGCTGAACATGGAACTCACTCTAATAAGGAGCTGCCACCACTGTTTCCCCTCAAATAAAATCAAAGCTTTTCCATAATTCACACATGAGGTGAGTGCCTTCATCAGCGCTGCAGAGCTGAAGAAGTGGCTCCTCTCTGGATTTCTTAAAGGATGGAGAGAACAAACATCTTATTACAACATAACCCTGTTCATAGGTTTTGTTGGGAAAAGAGAGCAAGTTTGAGATGCCTGATCTCATCTGTGTTTCTGCCTGGAGGGGCAGGTGGTGCCATCTCTGCCAGACTCACAGTGCCCACACACAGGTCTGGGAGCTCACTCTGCCCTGATCTTTTCCCCCCACCTCCCTCCCGAGAAACAGGCTCCAAATAGAAGAACACACACAAACAAGGCATCACAAAACACAGCCATTACGAGACTTCAGTATGGAACAACAGTTTGTAAGAATTCCATAATAGAGCTGTCAAACCCGCTTTGTGCACCCATGTGTTGCTCTGAACAAATGCCTTTAATCTTTAAAGGTCACGTTGGAAGTGTTCCCTCCACCCCTCCTGGAGATGGTTGCCATGCCATGGGTGAGCTGGAGACTTGCTATGGAACAGGGGGAAAGTGGCTTGTTTTGATTTTAGTTTAAATATTTAGACACGATTTGCATCTAATTAACATGCTCACGGGCTCGTTACAGAGCCCGGGGTGGCTTTGTTAGAGTGTCACATCCAAGCCAGTGCTGGTGTGCTGGGACAGCTGCCTCCTCTCACCTGAAAACCAGCAGCAGTTCTGCTGAGGGAGGGGGGTTTTTCCCCCTGATGTGCAGTAATCACCCCTGTCTCCCAGGAGGAGAAGGAAAAAATTCCTTGGAAAATCCTCAGAGAGACTAAAATGCTGAGATGGAGCCTCAGACATCCCAAGTTCACACCAAAAAAAAAAAACAACCCACAGGTGTTGGATAGCACAAGCACACTGGTGACTCTGACAAACACTGCTCGTGCAGAGAATGCATGTTAAACATTTTGCCAGTGTAGCCAGTGTTATTTCCACCACAAAAGAATCCCATTTTTACACTGATATGTGTCACACCCATCATGGCCAGTTCCCAAACACAAAGGCCCATCCAAGCCTTGCTTCCCATCTCCCAGGCAGGTACAGGGATGGTACCAGTGAGTTCTGGGAGGTGTGGAGGCTCCTGAAGCACAAGCTGAGCTGCAGAGAACTCAGAGTTCTGCACAGTAACAGCAATTACAGATCACCAGGGCAAATCTGGGAGGAAAAAAAAAAATCCAATTACCTTTATCCTCTTGGGACCACTGTACCCAAGCAAGGGTCTAACCCACCCAGACACACCAAAGGAAAGGAATTCAGCACTTCCTGACTATCACTTCATGACCTACTCTGCTTTTTCCTTGCCTCTGCCCCCCAAAACACATCCATCTAAACGAGGGAATACACTTCAGATGAATTCAACAGCAAACCCAGAACTGGGGTGAGGAGTCAGCAAAAAGCACAAATCCCATCCCAAATCCTTCTCCACGTGGATAACACATTTCCTGTGCCTCTGCTGCACTGTGGGCAGCCAGCAGCAGCTTTTGCACCTGCTCAGAATAACTTGCTCCCATTACAGAAAAGAGGGTGGAAGGGCTGAAAACTGAAAGTCTCCTGGGAGTCTCATCTGCTTTCCAGCTCATCCTTGTCCCCAGTGATCCATCATCCCCTCTCCAGCCCTGCTCACCTGCCCAGCTGGCTGGAGGTGCAGGCAGGGCTGGCTGGGGAAACCCAACAAAAATCAATATATGTTTCAGAGAGCAAGAGACAAATGGACTTGTTATCCTCTAAACTATCTTTCAGGCTCGAAAAGGAAGAAAGAATATGTACAAGAGACCCACAGACAGCAAAAAAAAAAAAAAAAAAAAAAGAAAAAAAAAAAGAAAAAAAGAAGAAAGATTATTAAAAAGTGTCCATTGAAGTGTGTCCAAATCAGAGAACAATCTCTCAAGCATGAGGAAGGGAGGAGAGGCCACGGTTCATCCCAGATACAAAACATTCCCACTCCCTGGCTCTCACAAAGGGCCTGAGAAGCAATGGGGCATTTTCTCAGTTTGGAGAATGGTTTCCAACACAATAACCTTCCATAATAGCCCAGAGATGTAAAGCTAATCAGATAAGACATATTCACAGAAATCAAACCTGAGGAAGTTGCCACCTTGACAGACTTTCCTATTGATAATTTCTTGACCTCTTTTCTTGCAGGGGATTTTACTCCCTCACATTCTCTTTCAACAGCCCCTGCTCTTGTTTCCAAGCATTTCCCTTGGCTCCTGGATGGCTTCAGGGAGGACAAAAGTGGGGAAAAATCTTTGTTGTGAAGCCAAAATCACTGGTTTGGGGGACAGTAAAGGGTAAAGTGGCTTTGACAAGGTTCATGCAGTGAGCTGTTTTTCTGAGTTTTGTTCTTTTTAAAGGACTTCTCCTCCTTCAGGTGAATGTTAATAAGTCACATTAAAAAAAAAAAAGGAGTTAGTGTTCAGGAGCTTGTAGCCTGGGATTATATTAATCAATATATAATCAAGATATCTTCATGGAGCAAGATCCACAGCCAGTGCAGATCAGCACAGCTCTGTGCAAAGCCTTTTCCAATAATTTGCTGTTCCAGCTGCTATAATTAGAAAACAGCAGCTCCAGAGGAGGGTCTGGCCAAACCTGGCCCCTCCCTGACTTTCAGTGAGCTCCCCAGGAACCCTCAGGGGGCAGCAGAGGGAGGTGTCACCTTGATGGAGGGACCAGAAAGTGTGGATGGAGTCCCAGCCAAAGCTGCAGGACCTGCCAGACACAGAGGATGGATGGGGAGGCAGCAGAACAGGCTGGAGGAGCTGCCCTGTGCCATCAATCCCCAGGGACCAGGTTTACACCAACTCTGACAGCAGCAAAACACAGCCCATTTCTCTTGCCCAGCCCTGGAGCAGCCTCGTGTCCAGCTGGGCTGGGCAGGGAGAGCAGGGGGAGGCAGCACTGCCAAACTGCTCCTGGGTGCAGCACCCAAAGAGGAAGGGCCAAGAAGCATTTCTGCAGTTATTTCATCCTGTTAGAATGGGCTCAAAGCCCTTTGGAAGGCAGATCACTTAAGATATTCAGCTATAATTATATGTTACTATATATATTATATTATATAAATATTCCTTATATCTCAGTTATAATATATTATGATATTCAAGTTCTGTTCAGCTCCCTGTAGAACCAGGGTTGCCCCATCCCTCTGGTGAGGAGCAGATGACTTTTTCTGACCCAACCACAGTGCAAAACTTTAAGGGAGTTTGCTTGACATTGGAACAGGTATCACCCAGCATTTGGAGTTTTTAAATTGGATTTTTTTTTTTGTCCTTTGAATCAAACATTCTTATGCAAGTGTTTACCACCGGGAGCAAAGTGCAGGCAAACAGATGTCTCAGCAGTGGTGTCAGTGCTGATTTTGGTCCAAGGAACTTGGAGAGGGTCAGTTCCTTGTCCCATCCCAGGGACCAGCAGTGACAGACAGCAGGAATGCAGAGCCCACACCTTGCCTTGGGCTGCCAGATCTAATTCCACTCTTTTTCTTTTTGGTGCTCTTCATTTTGGTTCAATGAGCTTAACTCACTTTTAACAGCACAGTTAATTGCCTAAAGTGTGGAAATGAGACTGTATCTATCTATTAAACACCACTGGGGAAAAAAAAAAAAAAAGATCTGTTTGTCTGAGTGAAAGCCCCAACACTTCCCCCAGCAGGTGCCAGTTTGGTCTGTGTGAACAGGTAGATTGTTCCTCAAGTGTCTGGGTGTGCATTAATATCTCACATTTACATTCCTATTAACTTTCCAGTGCTTGGGATGACAGATGTTCATTACTCAAAGCACATCCAGCCATCCCCTCCCTTGGAATATCAGCTTGCCTCATATATATTAATTAGACTCTCCTTACAGAGCAGGGCAGAGTTTTATCCTCATTTTATAGACCAGAAACAAAGGAAGTTAAATTTCCCACCAGATCCCACAGGAGGGCTGTGGAGGAATGCAAGGCTTTCCCAAACTCCAGGCACTGCTCTGCCTGGCACTGCCCTCCTTTGGGAATTCTGGAGGGATGGCAGCACTGGGAGCAGCCAGGGAAGGACTCACTGCCCAGGTTTGCCCCCTGTACCACAGTGCCCATCTCAGGCTGCCCTGGGCACTGAGGTCCCTCCTGTCTCAGCCTCACAAACCCTTCTCCTGAGTATTGGGTCACCCTCTGATGCTTCAGCCTTCACTGGAGCAACTGGAATTATCCAATTGTTTTGGTAAGTGTCCCTTAAGCAGAGTATTTGCCTGTGGACATCTCTGAGTACTTTGCAGTGAAGTAAAAATTCAGGAGAGCCTCTCCCCCTGTTCCAGAGGCAGCACATCCCCTCCTCCCTCCAGACCTACTCTAATTCCTCCCTAATTGAAAGCCACAAAGGGCTTATCAATCCCTGCTCCAGAGCTGCAGAGCCTGGAACCCATCCTGGCAGCCCCAGCTGATGGGAAGGAAGTGCCCCATAAATAACCAAAGGGGAAGAACCATTAGCCAGCCATCTTGTAATAATAATTTTAAATGAATGTGCAGTTTATAGAGAGAGTAATTGTGAGCAAGGCCCTTCAACCCTGATGAGTGCACTGGGATAATGGGGACTCCTGCAGGTCCAGCCCTGGGTTCTCCTCCTGCTTTGACAGGAACACAAATGCAGAGGGACTGGCTGCCAGGCCTGCAGGGTGTGCAGGTAGGACAGAGCTGCCTGCTCAGGCTAAGAACAGCCAGCCCTGCCCTCCTGTGTGTCCTGGTGCCAGCCCTGCCCTCCTGTGTGTCCTGGTGCCAGCCCTGCCCTCCTGTGTGTCCTGGTGCCAGCCCTGCCCTCCTGTGTGTCCTGGTGCCAGCCCTGCCCTCCTGTGTGTCCTGGTGCCAGCCCTGCCCTCCTGTGTGTCCTGGTGCCAGCCCTGCCCTCCTGTGTGTCCTGGTGCCAGCCCTGCCCTCCTGTGTGTCCTGGTGCCAGCCCTCTGTGTGTCCTGGTGCCAGCCCTGCTGAAGCCCTCCAGCCCTTTATCCTGGTGAACTGAGCAGCCTCTGGCATTTATCCCAAACCCCCAGAGCCTGGACCCCAAGCCAAGAGGGACTGCTCCTGCAAACTGGCTGCTCCAACAGGACAGGCAACTTGGTCAGTGGGCTTTTGCAAGGTCCTGAGGGGCTGGAATTGCCTTCTCCCACCTCCAAGCACTTCTTTTTGGCACCACCCCCCAGCCCTTCACTTGGGGTTCTGTTTCTGACACATCAGACCCCACCAGCACTGTCAGCAGCAGCTGAAGGTGCAGTCCCAGCACACCCCAGTGCCAAGGGCTTAAAATAAGTGCAAGGGGAAAAAAAAAAAAAAGTCAGAAGATGAACCCTTAACAGCTTTTGGGCTGGACCTTCCAACCAAAAGTGCTGAAGGTGACAAAATTTGGCTGCTGCTGGGCTAATAGCAGCCAGTCATGGCAGTGGGTGAAGCTCAGGAAGGGAAGATGACAGATTTTATTGCTCCCAGCCCCTGCCCTTGTCCACCTCACCATCATGTCCTTCCCACAAACACAGACTGAACAGCCCTAAGCAACAAACTGAACAACTGGAGGCTTTTCCAGTTGCAGGTGAAGAGGTACAAGAATATTGCTTTACTGCAGACCTGCCCCAGAGCACGTGCACATCATAGGAAAAAAAACCCAAAAGCTATGGAAAGGAGGGGCCTTTTCTGCCCCAGGGCAGCTCAAACCCCCTCTGTGCTCACACACCCCCTGCCCAGCCCTGCTGCTGTTTTACAGACACCCCAGGAGCTGGCTTGGGCAGGAAACCCCAACAGGGGCATGAGGATGAGACCAAGGGAACTGAGGGGCCTTGTATTTGCTTAATGAACTGAACAATCCATATCACTGCACTGAACAGCCCCTTTTCAGGGGGAGCAGCTTCCCCAGCCCGCTGCCCTTTGCCTGACTGGATCATCCCCTGCTCTCTTTTCACAGACATTCCCCAGGCCAGAGCCATTTATGAACAGAACCCACCATCCCCTCGATCCCTTGGGTTTTCCCTTTAAAAGCTGCTTATGGGGAGAGCCCAGCAGCAGATTTTTGAGGGGCACTTAGTGCTGCTGCACAGGTGGCCCCCATCCCCACCCTGCACTCCCACCTTGCTTCCCCACCCGCTGCTGCAAGTTCTGCTTCCTTTTGCAGCTCCTGCTATTCCCTAAATATCCTCTTTCTCCATGGCCCCACACTGGCAGCTGGACAGAGGGATAAATCTGAGATAAAACCCATTCATACAGCCACCAGGAGACAAGGAACGAGGCTCTACCAGTGCCCCAGAGTGGGCTTTGCACTGGCCACTGCGGGCACGAAAAGTGGATCATTTCTCCTTTATTGTAGCTTTTTCTGTACTTGAAGGCTGCTATCACATCCAGCCTGTCTTCCCCACTCTAAACCACCACATTTTGCTGTATTTTTACTCCCTTCCAGCCCTCTGAGCATGCCTGGAGCTCACACCCATTAATCAGCTCTGTCCTGCAGGGAGGTGTCCAGACCCAGCTGCAGAGCAGCTGCCAAGGCCCCAGCAGCACGGACTAGGATGGGATGATAACATCATTTTCCCTGCACAATCCACTTCTGGGCAGCATCTGCTCTTTCTGTAGCATCTGAAATCCAAACCTATGGGTCCCTGACAGCCCTCCCTTGTGCAGAAGGCCTGATACCCTACAGGAAAGGGAACCAGATGGGTCTGACACAGTCCTCTCTTGACAAACCCCTGTTGGTTTTTACTTATCTCCTCTTTTACAAATTTGCAAGAGGTTTGAGCAGAAAGCAGGTTTTCTTGCCTTTTTTTTTTTCTGTTGATATAGTGAATTCCCAGGGCTCAGACCAGTCTCCATGGCCATTTTATGTGTGGGCACTACTGGGATATAAATAACCACCCCAAAAAGAAAAATGTGGCTTGGTTTGAACTCAGCACACTAGTTTAGCCTGCCTGGAAAAAAACCACAGGCTTTTGGAGGAAATGTGATGATAACTGGACTTTAAAGTTGTTAAAAGTAAGAAATCCTGTTCTTTAATTTAGGGCCAGTGTGACCTGACAATTAGTCATAGGACAGGCTCCAGCTCAATTAAGACAAACAGCCCAGTGTAATGGAAATGGCAATGTGACCAACAGGAGCAACCTGAGTTATAGCCTCAATTTTCTCCATGCCTGATGGATTTGAAATAAGTTCAAAGAAGGTCAAGTGGTTGAGTTTTCATTTGCTGATCTCACACAAAGTTTTTCTATCCGTCTCTCTCCCCTTGTGAACTCCCTGGATTTGTCATCCTTGTTCTGTCTCCCAGGCCTGAAGCTCCCCCAGCTGTGTCTGGTCCAACACAGGATCTAAGGGCCCAAAACTTTCTGAGCACAGTCCAAGAAGTATCTCTGCTCCTTCTCTCTGAGAGTTTTCTCCTGCCAGGTGTTCCTTGGACTTCTGCCTTTGCCATTAGTCAGCTCAGAGTGGAGAAGGGAGCAGAAAGCAAAGCCCTGAGAGTCCTTGCAGTGCTGCCCTTCAACCACCCAGCACAAAGGAGGGTCTGAAGACACCCCAGTGCACCCAAAGGAGGTTTGGGAGGCATCTGCCTCCTGTTCTCCAGCCTTCCTGGGTAACTTTGGTGGTGGCTGATCCACCTCGGTCAAATGCAGGCTGGGAGGATGGCACAGTCACCCACTGCAGAGGAACCCTGCCCAAGCTGAAGGCTCTGTGTGCCATTCCTGCCTGGAGAACACCCCCAGTTGCATTCCAGGCCTCTTCTCATGGCTGGCAGCAGGACCCAGCCATGGTGATGTGAGAGCTGCCCTTCCCAAGCTCTGTCCCTGGCAGCAATTCCCTTTTTACCTCCCAGACCAAGGCAGCTCCTCCCGGGTTTGTGCAAGGCAGCAGTGCCATCCAGTGGCTCCAGCCCCGAGCCCCAGGGCTCCCATCCCCACCCCTGGGGCAAACCAGCTCCATTTCCCCTCTGATCCAAGGCAGGAATTATCCCAGTTGCTGACAGGATGAGTGCCCAAGGGACTGGCCATTGGCAGCTGCTGGTTTTGCAATAGTGTTGTGTCTTCCAGCAGCACTTCCCTTCACTGCCCACTTGGTATCCCTGAGGTGACACCACTGATTTTGGGGAAGCATCACAAGACAAGGCAAAGGGATCTCTCACCACACACAGCAGCCTGGTGAGGGCTCATTTTGCAAATGCACATTTTAACCATCCAGGCTGCACTGGCCAAGGGTCCCAGGGGATTAACCCCTCTGCCACTTTGACCTTGCCCTCGGCAGGGCATGGCCAGCCCTGACACTGCCAAAGGTCTCCACAGCCCCCCAGGCTCCTGTGTGACATGCTGGGGGCTCACCTTTGGATTTTAACCACCTTTTCCCTTGGTTTAGGTCTGAACTCTTTGGTTCCCAAGGCAGGAATCCTGAGATTGGCCCTCTGGTCTCTCCCAGTCTCATGAACTCTGCTGCCAGCACCAGGGACCTGCAAAGCTCCATTTCCACACAACCAAAGTTATCTTTTTGAGTTCCCCACGTGACAGCTCCCACCCCTCCCTGTCCCAGCCTCCTGGGGCACCGAGGTGCTGTTTCCTGGAACACAACTGCAAAGGCTACAGAGAATTCTCCCTTTAATCCCTCTCCCTCAGATCTGAGATAACTCAATAGATGACAAATCCCTCCCTCCTCTCTATTGCTGTTTCAAAAGAGAGGGAACTTCAAGAGAAGCAGTTACAGCATCTACTCCAGGCTGATATCTCTTGAAATACAGGTATTTTAGGTAGCACAGGCCCTTCTGGACAGCTTTTTAACGTGTGTGGGGGAAAAAAAAGAGCTTCAGAATTCCAGCTGCTGCAGTCTCAGCCTGTAGAAGCTCCCACACAAGGTGAAATCTGTCCATGTCTTACTAGTAGTCAGAAAACATAATTCCACAACCAGAGACATCTCCTTAGCTTGGAATTCCATAAGATAAAACCCTGTCGTTCCCACATTCTCCATGCAGAACAGCAGGCAGCCATTCCACCTGCCCCAGCTCCTTTAGCTTTAAAGCACATTTTCCATAAAAATTAAAGCACTGGTTAAGTGTCTGCCCCCTCCAAGAGCTCTGGGCAGCAGCAGCAGCCCCCCAAAGCAGGTGAGAGCCCCCCTCACCCTCAGGCACACCCAGAGCATCCTCCCCATCAGGTGGGGAGGGGTTCGTGTCCTGTCTGGACCTTTGTATCCAGGCAGCAAATTTTCCTGGTGCTGCTCAATTACAACATAAATCAGCCACACCAGGCCACAAGTCTCAGAAGCTATTAATTCCTGAGGAAAGGATAATGAAGCTAATAAAATTAGACTTTGCTGTCCCCAGAAGGCCCCTGTGAGTGAGATCCAAGGCAGAGGCTGCCACAGCCCCCTTTATTTGCACCCTGCAGACCTGGTGGGGAGCAGTTTGTTCCAGGGGATTGTCCGGGGAAAAAATACGAGATTTGCTTCTACAACTTTGCTTCTGAGTTGTAAGCAAGCTCTGGAACGGGGAGGCAACCACAAAGAGGGATCAGGACAAGAGCCAGGCAGAAGGAAGCTCCCAAGACAAGGCTCTGGGATAACCCAGTTCCTGCCAGTGCCAGCCTCAGACCTGAGTGCCCTTCATTCCTCCCCACCCACAGGGGCTGCAAAGGCTCAGAAATGCCCCCAAATCTGCAGCTGGGAGGCACAGGAGCACTGCCAAGGTGTTTAATTCCTCACACATTCCTGCTTGGTTTGTCCTCAGCTCTGGCATCAAAGCTCTGGGGAGATTAAAAAAAACCCCTATGTCTGAAAAATTTAAATTCAGGAACCTCTTTTTTTTAAAAGGTTTCCTGCCAAAAATCCTTCTACCTGATGGATTTTACAGTGTCACAGACGATGCTGCACACTGAGCTTCCCAGGCTTTATCCAGGAACCACTGAATATTTATCTGAAAATGAAGATGTTGAAGTGCCCCACTTACAAAAATCAATTCAGCAGTGAATTAGATATTCTCAGGGTTGACATTCTGTCCATTACAACACCCTACAGCCAGGGCTGAAGCAGGGTGAGCCCTGGGTCAGGTTACCCAGACCCCTTTGAGACTTCTGAGCTCTGTAAAACCCTGATCCACAGCCAGAGCAAGGGAACAGCAAAGGAAAACACAAATATTCATGTCTCTGACCAAAACCTCTAAACACACCCAAGCTAATTCACAGTTTGAAGCAACCCAGTTTGGCATCTTTTTTCTTCCCCCCCCCCTCAGGGATCTGTTGATTCCTTACATGGCATCCAGGGCAGGGCAGGCAGTGGCTGTGGGATGGGAACTGCTGCCAGAGCAGAGCAAATGCAATCAGAAGGAGAAAACCAATGGAGAGAGCAAGCAGCTGGCTCCAGTTAGGGCCTTATTTTTGGAAAACATCTGCCAAGGGACTCAAAGGAGAATGGCAAAGCCCCCTGAGCCCAGAGGAGCCCCAGAGCAGGCACTGGTTTGTGTTAAGAGCTGTGGGATTTGCCATGAGGGAGCTGTCAGCACACACAGAGCCCCCACATCACATGTGTCTGGGGGACAAACCCCTCGTGGGACAGAGGGACAGGGCCAGCAGGATCCCATATTCCCAGCAGACAGGGCTGGGAGGGATTGCCAAGGTCAGCTAAACCACCCCCATGGAACAGCAGTGGAAAGAGGCACAAGCACTACAAGGAGGCTACAAGAACACAGATCTTTTTCCAAGGAACAGCATAAAAACCTAACTTGACAGGTTACTTTTAAGTCATCTAGAAATCAAGCTATTAAAGTATTTTTTAAGAGCACCCTCAGGACTCATAAATAATAGCTAATAAGTTCAAAGAAAACATTTTTTTTTCCCCTCAAGCACAAAGCAGAAACACGAAGACAGCAGTGGGGCTGGGATCCCTCCTGCTGGCCAGGCCCTGCTAAAACCCCACTTTCATCTGCTCCAACCTGTGAGAGCTCTGCCCAGCATTCACTGCAAGCAAGTGACATCCCAGAATTACTCATTGGCTTTTTTTTTCCTTTAAACTCACTCCTATGACTTGTGACATCTGTGCAAGCGTGGTTCTTAATTAATTAACTGTAATCCTCATAATGAGAGATCTTTGCACTGTTGCTTTGGTCCTCTGCTGTTCCTCACAGGTCACAGGGAGCATCTCAGAGCCCCAGTGGGCACTCACAGCCTGTACTGGAGTTACTCTTTAAAGAGCCTAAACCTTAAATGACAAGAGCTGACACTTGAGGCAATTACTGGCACCCTGGAACTTGGAGCAGGAGGGAGCAAGTTTTTCTTTCCAGCCACCCCAAGCACAAAAAATGACCATCATCTCTCAGCACAAACAGATGTGCAAACAGCTGGGAGCCTTCCTGACTTGGAGGAGGGATATAAACCAAGCTCCCAAACCCCTCCACTGACTCACATCCATCTTGCTGTCACCTCCCCAGCAAGTGGCTGCTTTGTGGTGCACATTCCTTCCCCTGAGTTTACAGCCTGAGACAGGGACAAAAGGAAGGGTTTAAACCACAGTTTACTGACCAAAACCTGAGAGATTTAATTTTTTACATGATTTGTTCAGGCTTGGAAAGGTGCCTCTGATGGGCTGGTCTTTTATCACCACCTTCTCCCCCAAGTACAAGAGGTTTCTCCACAGCCTGAGGAGATGCCACTCCTCAAGCCACAGCTCCTGAAGGACAACATCATCCAAAAACTTGATCCTCCTCAGGCTTAACTCCTGTCTGCAGCTCAGGGAAAGCAGGCAAAGAACAGCAACACTGCCTCCTGTCCAGAATATACAGGATTAAAAATCCAGGCTGGAATCAACCAAAACACCCCTAAAGCCACAGTGCAACTCCCTCTCTTGGCTCAGGCCTCAAGTTTCCCTCCTAACCTGCTTTCCTCAAAGTGCTGAGCTCAGGAGGAAACACCCTGGATCTTGCCAGTGGAGAGGACCAAAACCACACCAGTGACTGCATGGAAGAGGAATCCGGGTGGAAAAGGAGCCCTTAAAAGGGAAACACTTGGAAGTGCTACTGCCTGGTGAAAAGTATAAAAGAATTAGATCATTTCAGAAATATTTACAGCCTCCCTGCACTGCTGCAGAAAAGGCTTGTGCTGCCATGTTTAATTTATTTCAGGCTTGGAAGAATAAATCTCATTAAGGGCCCAGTGCTTTCTTTCCACAAGGGGAGAAGCATGTGTTCACACTTTAGATAATTGCAAACATCCCTGGCTTTCAAAATAACCCCCCTGTGCATCAGCATGGGCTCTGAACCCAGCCAGCCAAGGGGCTCCAGCCCAGGGAACCCCCTGAGGATGCTGTGAATGGCACAGGAGGGGCCCCAAGGGAGCATCAGGTGGGGCAAGGAATCCCCTGAAAGGGAGAAATGGCTCCCTGTGAACATGGACACTGCTCCAGAGCAGGAGTTCCAGAGGATATCGGCCCCTGCTTTGCCAGCAGTGTGTGACACCCTGGCTTGGCTGCTCCTGTGGTGGCAATCCCAGTACAACCAGTGCAGGGACCCCACTGGCACATCCAGTGAGCTCCTGTCCCACAGACACGTCCTTCTCCTGCACTGACACCCCCAGCCAGCCCATCTCTGCCCCAGCTCTGATCAAGGAAAAAGAGGGCAATGTTAAGCACAAGTCCAACCCTTAAATATGCTGCCAACTCCAGAGAAAAAAAACAGTTTAAGTGAGCTCATCATGCTATTTTTCTTTATTTGTTTTACTGCACATTCACCTCTGAGTTACACATTTTACTGTTTAGGCATGTGCAGGTCAAGCCATGGAAGTATTTTCCTTCCATACCCATTTCATGGCTCTGTCCATGATTTTTACTGCAGAGAAAACCCTCCACTGCCCACTCCCCCACACAGACCAACACTCCAAGGCACAGATGTTGTCTCTGCCAACAGAACTGAGGTAACAGAGAACCAAAATTGAAGTTTTACACACAAACAAAGCACAGATCACCTGAGGAGACCTGGCTGAGACACTGCTGTGTGCCCTGCTTTGGAGGGGGCTCACACACAGCTCACAGAGCCCCTAAAATTACATAAACTGCATCTTAGTGGAGAGCCTGGGCACGAGGAGAGTGCTCCTGCAGTAATGAGCTCTGTGCAACACAGCTCTGGCAGCAGGGAAGCTTTTAGGAATGAGAATCTGTTGTGCTTTGAGCAGGAGTGGGATAAGTTTCCATTAAATACCCTCCCTGAAAACCACTCCGAGTGGAAAACAGCAACAGGGAGCAGAATGCACCCAGGCATCTGTCCTGTGCTATCCCACCAAAATTAAGAGGTTGGAAATGCCTTCCCCCCCCACCCCCCTCCAGGTTTTATTTTAATTTTTGTGGTTATTCAGTCTGAGAGGAGCTGAGGAGACAATTTCCTGCCTTGGCAAGAGCTTGAGGAACCACAGCTTGGAGAGCCCTGGCCCAGCCTGGCATGGGAGCACACACTGCTCCAGGGAAACACGGCCCAGACACTCCAGGGGGAGTGGTATTGATAACCCAGGGCACACACATGGCTGGGAATGTCAGATGGGACAGCAAGAAACGAGGGAACATGTCCAGTGTATGACATGAAACAGCCTCGTCCCCCTCCCCAAACACCCCAATAAACTCCTGGCCCATTTCTGTTTATCCTGCTTTAACTGTGCCTCCATCCCCTTTAGTCTGACACAGAGCACTGAGCCTGCTTTTAATTGTTATTCCAGTCCTGAGGGATGAGCACACTGAGGAACACGGAACCTGCTCGGTTTTATTTTGAGGTCCCTCCCCAGCTCCTTAGAGATGGTTTTGTCCCTTCCCTGCCTGGCAGCTCATCCATCTCCAGTGAAAACATTAGGAGTGACTCAAAGCTGCTCTCCTTGCCCTGTGCTAAGTGCTTCTCCTGCAATTTGAGCGCTGGCAAGAGGGATAATTACAGGCAGGGAGTGAACGGTGCTGTGTTCAGGGCTCTGCTTTGTGTCCTCACCAGACCATCAAACCCAAGTAATTGCTGAAGAGAGAAGTCTCCACATGATGCCACCTTCCTGCTTCAGGCAGAGCTGCCCCTGCTCTGCTGCATTAAAGCAGATGAATGTATTTACTTCCTAGAGCTCCAGAACTCAGATCTCCCGGAATCACAACAAGCCACCCTGCAGACTCAATCTCCTCCTCACCGGTGGTGCCTCGGTGCAGATTTGACATCTTATTTCAACATCTTTGGAGAGGGGAGAGCCACTCCATCCTCTCCAGCCCATAAAGCACACACTGCTCCAAAACGTGACGTGGTTTCATTTTGTTTTTCACACTCCCAGACCCGGCAGCCACACGGGGGATTTTTGGTTTCTGTTCCTCCCCCCAGCTTGCTCCTTGAGGCACATCACAAACCCTTGGAACACCTCCTTGCTGATTGCTCCTGCACATGTGAAAACATCCACACATTTTCCTGTCCTCCTTGTCTGCCTGTTGATGGATCTGTCCTCCTGCACAGCACAAAGAGCCCCGTGTGGTTTCCTGGACTAAAAATAAAGGAGCTGAATTAACCAGCCACCTCTGGAAGCACAGGTTTCCCTGGGATGGTGCCCATGAATGCTGCTGGAGCCTTCAGGATAAGAAGCAACAAGGATCATTTTTATCCTAAAAGAGGCAAACACGCAGCCAGAGCAAAAAAAAACACTGTTCCGAGGAGCATTGGTGTAGCCAGGGAATGAGGTTACAGCCAAAGAACAGGCTGAACATGGAATTTTACATGAACTGCAGTCCAGCAGCCTGCATGACACATGTTTCCTGGCAATCCCATCCCAGTAATGCTGTGATTCCTCACTGAACACACCCCTGGGTCCTTCCTGGCCCAGCCCTTGGGGCACCTTGGCTCAGTGCTCTGCCAGGGGTGCCCAGAACAGGGACAGGGGCCACCCGTCACCCCCACACCCTGTGCCCAGGCTGGGGGTAAATCTGGGAGGGATGGCCCAAACCTGCAGCTGTGTGACACAGGAGCTGCCTGAAGTGAGAAGCTGCAGCTGAGGAGGAGTCACATCCCCGTGGATTTAACCCCTGGACACACAACAGGGCAGGGCTGGGAAGGAGCAGGACCTGCACGTGTTTCCCAAGGCACCTCATGGCAGTTCTACTGAACACCAAAAACTGATGGGCACCTGCACCACTGAAGGTTTAGCCCCCAAACTCCCCCCAGTCCAAGACAATTCCAAGCAGAACCTCAGAATGCCAGCAGTGCCAGGGATCTGCACTCCCAAGGTGCAGAACCAGCTGGATGCACAGCCTGGACCTGGGATCCCAGCCCTGGAAAGTGCTGGTGCCCAGCCACTGCCTCATTCCAGCATCCAGAGGCTCTGCTGCCTTGGCAGGGAGACTTATCTCCACAGGCAGGAATTTAAATATAAATGGAAAGCACAAGCAATTCCACATCATGGAAAAAAACTCAGTGTGCTCAAACAGATGGGTTTTACAGCCCCAATTATTGCATTTCATTGTCTTGTGCTGGCAAAGTCCAGGCTTCATTATGCTACAAAAACAACCAGGGGCTGCTGACAGGGTGTTATTTTGCAAGGGAAGAGCAAGTGGGCAACCACAACGTGGGGCACTGTGGTCAACCCAGAGGACAATGCCCCAAGGTCACCCTGGGGCCCAGACTGGTCAAAATCTACCTTTTGCCCATCAGAGATGCTGCAGTGAAAAACTGAATCTTTCCCAAAGGGGGGAAATAAAAGTGAATGAACCCCCATCTTCTTGCTCTCTGCACAGGAGATCCCAAGTAAAGAAGCCTGGAAGCAAAGCAGGAGCCATCTCTGGGCTGGCCTGGCTGCCTTGGGACACGCTCAGGCTTCCAAGGAACAGAGAAACACGTGGCAAAGGTGACCTGGGGAAAGCCTGTCTGGGCCAGCAGGAGGGACTCGGAGCTCCCACAGCATCACACAGACCCATTTTTATGGTACTTTCAGGCAAAAACGAACAAGAAACCATTGCCTGCCCTGTCCTCCCAGCACCCCAGCAGTGAACAGCCTCCCAACACGCTCCCAAACCCAGGAATTAGCACATAAATATTGCAGAGCAGCAGAGCCATCCCCTGGGACGGTGCCAGCACTTCACACACTCCTTTTATTTACAGCTTCTGCCACAATTTGTCTTCCTAAAGCTGACACTGTATTATATCTATTATTTAATGTTTTGTCTCTGTGATAGTCTGTAATTTATTCCAGGCCTTAATAACACATTAAAGCCTTATGCTGTTATTTTCTTTGCCATCGTGCTCTTCAGGAGTGCAAGCAGCAAATTTATCCACAACTTCAGAGTATCCCTGCTATATCCAGCCTGGAATATTCACTCTCGTGACAGCGAAAAGCCCTGGTGCTCTGCAGTGGGAGAATTCCTGCTCTGGCACGGCCAGAGGAACAGAAGTGGATTAATTTCTCCCCCTATAAATGCAATTAAAGGCCCTCAGGAGGGACTCAGTAGCAACAGAATTTTTTTACTGTCTTTGAGTGTTAAGTCTTTCTGCTTTTTCAGCATTGGATACACCACTGAGTTTCAGAAGCAACCAGAAGCCCAAGGCATTGAAATCATGAAATCATTACCTTCCAAACCAAGAGCAAATAAAATACTGAGAAACAGCAGCTTTTCCACTGAATGAGGCCTCTCATAAACATTTATTCTCATTGAAATGAGGTAAGAAACACTGATGCTCCCCTAAAACCTGAGGGCTGGAAAGTCTTCCAAACACAGATCACTGCTGATAAACACTTTTTCCTTTGGAAGGGATCCCTTCCCAGCCTTTGCTAGTTCAGTCAAGACACAACTTCCAGCCTTACCTGGAATGAAGCTGAATTTCTTGCCTCCCCAAAACCCCCACAGTACCAATGTCTCAGAACTCCTGATAGTTAAAAACCACCTCCAACTTCACAGACTGAATTTATTCTTGGCCCAAGCTGGGAGGGACCCCAAACAAACTTCACAAAGCACAAAACACTGGGGCACAGCCCAGGGACCCTAAAAACCACCTGCCCAACACCACACCAGCACCTCCACATTGCACAACACCAGAAGAGCTTCGTAATTCAATTCCTCACCTTCTGCACCACTTTGGACACAAAACAGTTCAAGTTAAACCTCCACGCCCTCACCTGCAGGCAAGACAAAAGTAAAAAAAAAACCACTTCAGCCCTACCTTGAGCAGATCTTCTCTCTTCGTGCAGCAAAACCAGCGAGGCCCAAACTCCCTCTGCCCCTGCAGGGTGAAGCATCACAGGAATACCTCGGGGGTGGCTCCTTATAAAGGTCCCAGGAAGCCCCAAACCAATTATTTGCACCTCTCCCACCTGCACCTCCCACCAGCCTCCAGTCCTTCTCCAACTGGTGAAAGTGCTTGACATAATTAGCTCTTAATTGTGAGCAGCTGTACCCATTATCAGCTTAATTCCTAATTAATTGTTACAATTATTGTTGCCTTGCTTACCCTGTCTTAAGAAGTGTTTGTTCGGGAAGCAAATGTTCCACATTAATTAACTTGCTACCAAATTTTTAACGTTTAATTAAATATTTTAAATCTGTTGCTTTATCTCCCCCATAAACAAGTAATGACTCAGGGGTCAATTAAATGTGTTTTAACCTGCATCCTGCTCTGCTGGCACAAGGCAGAGACCTTTATTGCAGAGAAGGAAAGCTGAAGATGCTTCTCATCCTCAAAAAGATGCAGCCAACAAAAGCTCTACAGGTGCATCCGTTGCATTAATCCAGCATTGCCTGTGGTGTCCAGGCCCCCAAATCATCGTGTTTGCACTAATTCACCAAGGAATTCTTTAACAGAAAGGGACTCTTGGGTATCCCAGGCCATGGAAGAGTCAGCACCGCTGCTGTGCCACTGCTGGTGGGGCTGGCAAAGGGGCAGGATCAGAGAGGTTGGCAGGGATCTGCAGCACAGACATGGTACAGGGGGCACAGAGCCTGTTCCCACACCAGCTCCATGGAAAACACGAGGAGCTGGTGCTGAGCTCAGGGTGCTCCTACAGCCTTGGCTGAAAATGGGAATTTGGGCTGTCAAATAAACTGTGTCTTCTTTCTCTGACCTTCCTCGCTCTTTGTTTTCGGGTCTTCCGTCATTTCCCAGTGGAAACACCAAACACGGGGCTACAAACGTTTATAAGCATTGGGGATGTGTGGAAACACCAAACACGGGGCTACAAATGTTTATAAACATTGGGAATGTGTGGAAACACCAAACACGGGGCTACAAATGTTTATAAGCATTGGGAATGTGTGGAAACACTGGAAATCCCAGTCACTGCAGCGCCGGGGTGGGGACAGGCAGCACTGCCCCAGGCAAACCCAGCCAGAGCAGAGCACATGGATCAGAGGAAGCCCTTCTTTTTTGGGGGGGGTACCCTCCCCATGTCCAGGAGTGCCCGTTCCCACTTCCAGAGGTGCCCCTTTGCCCGGCCACGTGCCCCCTGCTCTCCAGAGTGATCCCATCCCTCTCCAAGCCAACCCCAACTCCAGGGCCGCTCTTCCTGAGCAGAGGGGACGCTGCTGATGAATATTAATTGCTTTAACATCTCGTTGTGATGAGGCCAAGCCCATTTCCCTGCTTTGGCTCGTTGCTAGGGAACTGGGAATGGCAAGTCATGGATTTCGTTTGCTTCAGGGCCCGCTCGGGTTGCAGAGCAGAGCTGAGCCACAGAGCAGGATTCGCCTCTTAATTATTTACAGTCTAATAAAAGAAAAGGGGGGGGGAAATTAGTGTTTTTTCTCTCTCCTCACAGTTTGGCTTTCAGACTACGCAGGGTCATTAATCCCCAGGGCCAGGCAGCTTTTTGGAGCAAGGCAGGAACACTGGCCTGTTTAACTGCCGGGCTGCACCTTGCAGAACAGCCCAGCAAATGGCCAGATTTAAATTTAATTGTCTGGAAATTGTGAGCATCATATTCCCTCATTTCACTGCTAATTTTAGGTGTAAACAAGGCAGCAAGTCCTGTCGCCTCCACCTGCATGAGCAGCACTGGCAGAGTCTTCCCTGGGCAGGGAATGTGCCTCCTCCTGCCACCATCCTGTCGGGGCAAAGCTGGGGGGTCACTTTGACAGGATCAGCAGGGATTTCTTCCCTCTCAGCCCAGCTGCCCCTTTCCCCTCCATTTCTGCACCAATGTTTGGCTGCCTCGCCCAGGGAGCACCAGTGAGAGGTGCCTGGGAAGCAAAAAAACAAGAACCAAAGACAGAAAGGAATGAGTCCTTCAGGAGCAGGAACCCAGGCAGGGGCACTGCCCACCGTGTGAGCCCCAAGGAGCCAGCCTGGTGTGTCTGCTGAGCCTCCCAGACACAGAACTCCCCCCTGGGAAACATCTCCCTCCTGCCTCCCGTTGGTCCTGCAGCAGTCACGGATTTCAGGGGTTTGCTCCTCACTGGAGCTGAGCAAGGGATGAAGTCCATTTATTCATCAGATCCTTTCCTTCTAAATGTGCTGTGGAATCCCCCTGACTGACTGTTCCCAGCAGAATCCAGACATCTTTTTGGGCACCCACCTGTCCCATGGCCACCTTCCTCCCGCAGAGCACAGACCTCTCATCTGTTCCACATCAGCTCCCACTGCTCCAGAATCCTTGCAAAGCAAGACAGCCAAGGTTTAGGATCCTTGCAGTTGCTCCTCACCCATTTGAGGATGTTTGTTTTTTTAATTTCACCTTGAGCAGCATTAAAACAGGGGGTTACACCTGATATTTGGGCTGGAGAAGTGAGGGATGGTACTTTGGTCTGAGTGGAGACTGAGCCATTCAGCACTGCAGGACCCAGAGCTCTTTGGGCTGGTGAAGGCTCAGATGCTTTCACACTTCCCTGTCATGAGCCATGGAAATACAAACAGCCTTTTAATATGTGTATAACGTGTCATTAGTCATCCCCATCCTGTGCCATTTAAAGCAATATTTATCCTCCCGACAGAAGTTATTTTGCACCTACTTGCTGAGAATTGGTTTTACAAGGTTCCCCATGCTTAGATTGATTATAGTTATTACTTTAATAGTTAGAAAAAGGAATTTTATGACAAATAATGTGTTGGCACCCCATTCTGACTTGCCCTGTGCTTTCACTCACAGTCATTAGACAGAGCTGTGCAGTGCATGGGGGAACCATTTAACTCCCAAACCCATGCCAAGGAATGCACAATTCTCTAAATTGCCCGAATTTACCTGTTGCCTCCACTCCTCACATCTTGTCAGGAACCTGCAGTGAACAGGGCAGGAAGGAGATGCAGGTTAATGCAATAACAAATAACATTTATTTGGTAGTGATTCCAAGGGCACCTGACTTATAATATAGGTATATACACAGGTAAAACCAATGGATTAATTTTTTCCCCCTGATTTAGTGGGGAGTTCTCTTTTTTTTCCTTTTTAGTGTGGAGTTCTTTAAAATCCCATCATTACAACCCATGAGTGAACTCCTGCCTCTTTGTCTGCAGTTGGATTTCCATATCAGCACACTATTAACAGAAATAATCTTCCAAGCTTTTAATTGACTTCTGCCCCTCCCCTTTGTGTTTTTTACGGTCATTGTTCTCTGACCTGCCTGCAGTTTTGGTCTGGAAAATACTGTAATTGCACGTGGCTTCAATTCGGGCACAAAATCTCTCCCCATGTGGGGCTCTGGGTATTTTTCCCACCTGGAAATCCCTGGGAAATGGCAGGAGGGAAATGCAGGGGGCACGAGCTGAGCTGCACCTCTGGAACTGAGGAGCAGCCTAATGGGCAGAGGCTGACTAATAACATCATTAATAATGAGGCTGTAATTAGGGGTCAGCTGGAGAAAGGCTCGGTGTGTTCCACTGCCTGGCTCCAAGGCAGGCAGAAAACCAGGGTAATCTGAGCTGTGAACACCTTGTTTATCCAGAACACCAGGAATTACCAGCAGCACCACTGGCAGCCAGGAGGCTCCAAAAAAGCTGCCCTGGCCAATGCTCCATCTGGACCCAGCAGCAAGGGCTGGGTGGGACTGCTGATTTTCCAGGGCTTATGCACAAAGGAGACTTGCTGGGCCCTCTCAGAGCAGGAACTGGACTATGTCCCAGCTGCAGCAGTGGAGCTGCATCCCCCTGCCCATGTTGGTCACTCATATCCCAAAGAGGAAATCAAAGCTGCCTGAACCTTATGCTCAGCTAAAGCTCTTAAGAGGCAATAGCTCCCACAAGTGTGTGTCCTTATCCAGAGGCCTGAGAAGAATTCATGTTAGCATGCTCTCCTCCAAATCAATAACACTTCAATAACAGGATTATTAGAAACACAACATCATATTTTCCAGAAAGCTCATCAGGAAACACAAGCAGCTCGGTAACACATTTAAAATGTTCATTACCATGAGGTGCCTTGGGACTGTGATAGATTTTTCGCTTTTTTCCCCCCAAGAACAGAATGAGATGAGGGTGATGAATTGTTTTTCCCACAATAAACAAATCAATAAAACAAGTGGCCAGCAGCAATTTATTCCTGTGGGTCCCACGAGGCAGTTTCAGCTTTGGCCTCTGCAGGGAAAGCATCACCCATAAGGGACCGAAGGGACTTTGGGATGCACAGAAGGTGGGTATTGCCAGGCTCCAGAGGGTCCCATTCCTATTCCTCCCTGTGGCAGCCCCCTCCCCAACACCCCATCCTCTGCCAGTGCCCCTCACACCCTTTGCCAGCGTTGATTCCCCCAGACACGATCTCGGTTCTCCGCAGGTATCACAGCCCTGGTTCCCTCCCTGCCGGGCCTCTGTTGTCACTTTGATGTCGCCGTTTACGCTGTGTCCCCGTCACAGATAATGTAGTTTGTTCTCTTCCTTTCCCCGGCGCTGTCTCTCCCTCCGGCTCTTCTTCTCCCTCCCGGTTTTCTTTCTGCTCCCCATTGTGTGCCGACAATGGCCCCTCTCGGTTCTTCACAGGCTGCATTGTCCCGTAATTGCTCTGCTATCTCCCAGGAAGGGGAAATTCGTTCTGATTTGATCACCTTATTTTTCTCTGTATACAGGATAAACGCTTCCATTAATCCGTGTGTTTGCAGTGGTGGATCTGGGTGAAACATGAATAAAACTTCTTACATAACAGCACTGCCAAATTACAGATTCCCCTGGAACCCTTTCTCTTGGAGACTGCTGCTGGTAACACACCCACGTGCTTTTATCTGCTCCAAGAACTCTGATATCAGCTCAGGCCTTTCAGATCTTTTCCAGAGCAGGTCCAGCAGCTGGAAAGGGGCAGGAGATGCAGGAGCAGCTGAGCAGGACATTCCCTGCCAGGTGAAAAACCTGGTTTAGAGTCGGGGAGGGGGGGAATTTTGCTGATGTTTTCTGAGAACGGGACTTTTCAGCACCAGGGAAGAACACTGGTTCAGATGCCAGTAAATCCCGTGCCAAGGGAGGGTTTGGGACTCTGGGGAGAGAGGCTGAAGCTGAGAGCAAAGCAGACCCAGGTCTCTCCTCCCTCCACCAGTTCCCATATAAAGCTAAAAGGCAGAACAATTCAGCACCACAGATAAAACACTCGCAAGTTTTACAAGCAGAGAAAGTATTTTATTGGCACAGACTCTTTTTTTACTAACCTGGCATAAAAGCTATCAAACTATATAAATAAACCCGGGGAATTATCTCCTCCCTCAGCCAGGACCCTCACTGGGCCCTGAATGGATTCATTTTAAATGGGTTATAAATTTCTGATAAAGGATATTTCGGCTCCAAATTGCGTATTTAACGATGCTGCTGAGCTCCTGCACCTCTGCAGAGCAGGGCCAGGCTCTCAGGGGGGCTCTGGGCTGGGCCCTGTTAAACCCCCTGCCCCTCCTCTGCCCCTCCCTGCAGCACAGGAAGGTGCTGGGGGGCCTCAGCACCCTCCTGGGGCTGGACAGGACCTCCTCACCATTCCTGCCCTGCAGGAAACCCTCTGGAGTATTTTCCACACCTGCCCTGTGGGTCTGAACCCCGAGGTGCTCGGGAGCAGAACTAACCCAGGCTGCCCTTGGCAAACCCTCAGCTGGGCTGGGCTGGGGATGTGTCCGGGCTCCTGCACCTCGGGAGACAGGAGGCAGCATTCCCATGGGATGCTGCTGTGCTGGAAACGGCTTCAGCTCCCACCTGCACTTTCCCTCTTAATTTAAATGCTAATTCAGAAATGGAACATCAGGAGGGGGAGATGCAGAGAGACACAAACACAGTCCCTGCTGGTGCCTCTGCCTGGCAAGTGAGAGCAGGAGGGGAACAAATAAATCCAGGACAAGGAGACAGGCAGGTGAACTCCCAGAGCGAGGGAAGGCTCACCTGGCTGATGGATCACACCTCTCTCCAGCCCCTCATCCACCCCTTTTCCCCTTTAGGCAAAAGCTCCATTAAATCCCACAGAGAAGTAAAACTGGAGCAAGGTCAGAGGCAACAGGGAGGGATTTAACAACCTTTGCCTGAATTCCCAGCTCAGCTGAAAGGAAGATGGTGGGAGAGGGAGAAGCAGCACACGTGGTGCTGTTGGCAAGAATGGAGCTGTGACACCAAGACTTCGGCACGAGGGCTGTTCTGTTGAGTTCCTTTGATCCACACAGTGTTAAATCTGCTCACATCGCTCCCGAGGACCATTCCAGAAGAAAGGCGGATGCTAATGAGAGTCGTTGGTTCTGCAGTGTTTCAAACGCGGGTGTTTTCTCTTTTGGTCAAAAGGCTCTTTTATGTGCCGGGATTTTCAGATGTGCTCTGCTCATCCCGGACGATTCACCAAGAGATGAGATTTTATTAGCAGCTCCTCGGCGGGCGATGGGCTGGGCCTGACAAATTAAAAAACAGGCAGCACACTTCAGACAAACTCGTCAGTGACCTGCTGCTTCCCCCCCAGGAATTGCCTGGCAGAGCTGCCTCTGTCATGCAGAGCAGGGGAGAGAGCAGAGCTCCCAAATTTCAGCAGCAGGGCAGGGAGGTTTAACCATTTTTTATCTTCACAAAGCTTTATAAAAGCTGGATCCAAACCACACCGAACTCAAAAAATCCCACTGGCCCCCGAGGCTGCGCTGCAAAGCTGGTTTTCATGTGATATCCATCATGTGATATCTTCAGGCTTTTGATCGAGGTAGAAACGCCACCAGAAGCTTTGCTTTTGCTATTTCCATGCACTGGCACGGGCACCTCCCAACCTGCTTCCAGCAGGAATTTTGACCTGTGAACAGCTCCAATGTTCCAAGGAAGCACAGCACTCCCTCTGGGAGTGCTGTGCTTCCTTGGAACATTGGAGCTGTTCCACCCCTGCCTCCCTGGGGCCGGTTAATTGTCCGTCTCTCCCAGGATGTCTCTCACCAAAAAGTCCTGAGCCCTCCAAACAAATCCAGCAGGACAGACCTGGGATCACCCAGTTCTGATGGAAGTGACCCCAAATGCTCCCATTCCTTCCCCCAGAGGCTGCAGCTGAACCCCCCTGGGTCTCCCTGAGCACCCCCAGGAGCTCTGCCCTGCCTGGGAAGGCAAAACCCCGAGAGCTGCTCGTCTGAGGAAGAGCTGGAAACCCAACAGGGAGCTGGAGCCAGGAATTAATGCTTTGGAAGACAGTATTTTTTTTGATTGACTTTAAATAGATGTTTCCCTTCTCGTTCATAATAAAGTGAATGGTGCTGAGAAAGCCAGAGGGAAGGATACAAACCCAGCCTGCCCATTGCTTTGGAAGCATCTTTAAATATTTCCCTCCCACAGTCAGTGCTGGGTTGTGAGTAACAAATGACAGACAGAAGAGAGCAGATGAGTATCTATTTATGCAGGAAAATGAAATGTATGAATAGTTATTTTGAGGACAAATGTATTTTGACAGGTATCTAATTTCGTTCTGTTGATAAAATGCACTTTCTTGCATTCTGGAGTTGATGACTTGTTGGTGGGTTTTTTTATTTGCAATTTTCGTGGGTAAAAAAAAAAAAACAAGCTGTAAAATTATATTTGTCAAACATCAAAAAGCAATTTAATTTATTGTCATCACAAATGTGTTTTAAAAAAAAATATCAACTAGCCAGACACTATTTATTCAGCATAACCCCCAAATGAACAGGGAGTTGTGGTGAGGCACAAACACATAGGGGAGGACCCAGGTGTAATCTGGCAGTGAAGAGGAGCCCAGAAAGGTCTCTACAACCTTGCATTTGAACCAAAAGAGAGAAGAAAAATAGCATTAAGTTCAGAGTCAGTGCTCAGCTCTGCTGGCAGCCCAGTGTGAGGGCTGGGGTCCATCTGCATCCTTGTTTTCCCTCTATTATAATATAAGCACTAACAATTATATATATATATATTATAGAACAATTATAATGCTTGGGAAACACCACCAAGCAGCAAGAGCAGAGAGGACACAGCTCCTGAGCTCACTGACTAAAAACCAGCAGCTGGTCACTGAATGTGGCCAATCTCATTCCTCTGCTGCCAATAACTGGTTATCTCAACCCAGCAACACAAACATCTCAGGCTGCATTTCAATCTCTGGTTAATACATCTCTTTACTGGGGCTGTTTGAGTGCCATTACACGGGAATTTCATGGCTTTTTAAAAGCAGGACAAGGGACCCCGGAGGGATTTGCTGCCAGTGAAACACTGGCCTGAGGAAGATGAATTTAGTGAGTGAGTTCTGCCAGCCTGGAACTCTGTGGAAGAGCCATCACCTCAGAAACACTGTTCCCTCAAAGTTCATAAAAAAAATTATGATTGCAATAAAAGCCAATGACTAAATATCATCTGCCATAAAAAAAATAAAATTTTTAAAAAAAGGGTGGTTTGGGGAAGGACACTCAAAACTCGCAGCTGCCAAAAGAACACTGCAAAGGAGAGACAACATTTTGGCCTGAACTCACCATTTTTGCTGAAGAAAGGAGAGTGTCACCCTGTTCCCTGCTTGGCCTCGCCAGCAGATAAATATTAGCCCTCCCTGCTACAGGTTTGACCTAAAAACCCAGTATTTGGTCAGAATTGAACCATGGCCTGTGATTTAAAGCTGAGGCACTTGCTGAGACTTGAGCTGCTTCAACTCCTTGACTTTGAGAGAATAACGAGGGAGAATATGAGAAAATGAGAGAATAACTGTGAATAGCTTTCCAGAGGCTGCCTGAGTTTGTTCCAGGCTTTTCCCAGGAAAATCAGGCCCTGCCTTTCCCGGGCTCAGCTCGAGGCAGCACCCTGCACCCAGGCTCACACCATCAGCAGCTCTTGCTGATCTCCCAGCCCTCGGTTCTGAAGCCCCTACAAACCACCCCAGCTCCAGAGCAGGTCCCTGCTCGGGGTTTCCCAAGGAGGCAGAAGCTGATGGGGCTCAGCAACAGCTCCTGCACATTCCCTGTGCTCCCAGAGAGTGGGGAAGGAGGGAGCTGTGCCTGGGGAGAGGGGGGGCAGCTCCAGAGGTGAGGGCATGGGATGCTGCTGCACCATCGTGGTGTTGCTTAGCAACTCTGCACCTGCAGTTCGTGGAATTGGGATGTGTCTGAGGCTCTGATGAGGATGGAAAGGTCACTGCTGGCAGGGAGTGACCACGTCCTGCTCCTGCTCCAGTCCCACCCGCTCCAGGCTCCAGAGCTGGGGCTGAAGCAGCCCCAGAGCTGCCCTGCCCAGAGCTGGGCTCACGCAGGAGCACAGCACAGTGTCCCTGCAGCCAGGCAGCAGCCAAGGCTGTTCATCACTGCTGCTGTTCAGCTCCACATCTGGAGAACTGCTCCAGGCTTCTCATTTTCTCTGGAGGGCAATTACTGCTCTCAGCTGCAGAGCTGTCTTTCCACAGCAACTTCCAGAGCAGAGCAGAATAAAACCTCTGAGCTGTTCTAACCCCGGCCAGCAAACCTGCCTGGACAGACCAGCCCTATCCAGCACTGCTCCCACCTTCCAGCAGGTTTTGGGATCCCCTGGGAGGCTGGAGGATGCCCCTCCCTGTTCCAGCACATCTGCAGCACGGGCAGGAACAGCTCACCTCACCCACACACCCGTCACACACTCCAGATGGATAGGCAGTCACTCCCACTCCTCAGGAATGATCCAGATTACTCTCCCCTTCTGGGTTTAATGCTTAATCCCAAACATTTATCATATTCTACTCCAAGCCTCCTACTTGTGTGCGTGTTCATTCTTCGCCAAAGCTGCTTTTTCTTTCCAATCTCTTTAATTATCTGCTCTGCAGCAGCGTCTCCAGCTGGTTCCTCCTGCTCTGCTGTCCTGGGGATCGAGCATTCCTCCAAGGGGGGCACTAGACCTCTGGAGCAAGAACTCTCCCCTTCCTGGTGCAGTGGGAAAGGATAATTATGACATCCTTGAAAACACAATGTGCCTCGAGCTGCATCCTGGCAGGTCCCACATTTCAAAGGAGACTCCCCTGCTGAGGGGGGGTAAAGGGACTACCATGAAGAGCTGACTCAGCCACCCACCTCCCACCCCAGCCCCCCTTGCAGGCTGGAGGGCAGGGAAAGGAAGATCTGCTGGCACAGCCACCCAGGGCTTCCCATCCTGTGCCAGCCCCAGAACACCTCGTTTTGACCTCACTCCCAAAGATTTCCCACTCCTTCCCTTGCTTTTGGGGCCATTTCCCCAGGAGAAGCAATAAGAATCTGGTAAGGCCAGGGAGTGGTGTTTTGTGACAGTTGGAATCGCTCTGACCCTGCAGGAACAGGCTCAGGCAAGGACACGCTTCCCGTTCCTTTACCAGGAGCAGCAACACAGAACAAATCTGCTCTTTTGCTTTCAGGACAACACAGCTCCATGGAACCACTGCCTGCTTGGGTTCCCTGCAGTTTTATTGCTGCTCTGCCCAGGGTTTCTTAATACAGAGGCTGAAAATTGGGAAAATCCAAGCCTTTTGTGAAGGAGTAACTGCAGAAATAACCAGCTGTAGCTGCAAAAGCAAAGCTGCAGGATACTGGGACAAATTTGGGCTACTGAGCCCATCCTTACCCAGTGTGGAGAAGCCCCCAGGATCCCTATTCCATTTTCTTTCCAGCCTGTACCAGAAAGGGGCCGAACACGGTGCTCCGGGGGGTTGCCATGGTTACAGCACGGTGTTGCATAGCAACAAGCTAAGCTGAGCATCACCGAGGCATTTTTCCTTTCTAAATTCCTTCCCCTTGTGGATTCATCCAAGTGAGTTAGATTGATCTGCAGCCCCGGCACAAACACACAGCAGGGAACAGCCACCGATTGATTTTGTGGCAGGACCGTCCCTGAGGGGTGGGACAGTGAGGGATGTGCCCCAGGCACCAGGAAAAGCTCCTCTGCCCGGTGTCTCTGCCCAGGTGGGACACACCTGGATGGGTGGGTGAGGCTGGCACGGCCTCAGGGCGGTGAGGATGGGAATTCCATGGGGAATTTCTGCAAATACAGACTGGAAATCCTGCGTGCAACAGAGCATTTACACCTCCCAGCACAGCTCTAGCAGTCAGGGCTCAGGGGCTCACTGGCACTGGGCAGTGCCAGTGCCAACCTCCCCAGCACAAACAGGCGTCCAACACCTCCAAAGAACTTTCCTTCAAGCCCAGAAAATTTCCCCCCTGTGCTTTTCAGGCTGCAGAGCTTTCCAGCATTTCTGGCACAGGAAACATCCGTCGTCCTCCTCCTGCTCCAGAAGGGAGCTGGCAGAGCCTGGCTGGCACTCAGGAATGCAGCTCTGGCTCCTCTGTGCCAGGGGAGGAGTTTCTTTCCTCTCCAAGCCTTGTGCCCACCCCGTTCCCTGCTCTGACACCCCCAGACCCATCCCCACACTCTGCACCCTCCGTTCCTTCATTTCACCCTTCCTCAGACACTCCCAGGAGTCCTGCTGGGCACATCTGCTCTCCTGCCATCCCCTGCCCGAGCACAGGTACATTCCTGCCTGCAGTTCTTCACCTCTGGGCACATCTGGAGCCTCTGGCTGCCAGCCTGACCCCCCTGCCATTCCCAGGATGGGGAGCATGTTACACACACAGCCCAGCTCAGTCACTTGTTATCTTGGTCAAGAAGCTACTGTGGTTTTTACTCCATTCTCCTGTTATTTCTGCTGCTGTGAGGGGCTGTCTAACCAGATATAACTCAAGAATAATGGTGAGCATTTACAGGGATTATTTCCTCTGCCATCCCCGAGCTCACCTCTGCTGACCCCCAGCCCTGTCCCCTCAGCCAGGACTATGCTTTGCTTTCCCTCTGTGCTGTATTGACTCTTTCCACCTGCCTTCTGTTCCCTGTTCCTAAATTCTTTTCTTAGTGAGGGAATCCATTTGCTTCTGGCAGCCACAAGGATCACTCAAAGCACCCACCTCTTTGCTGTGCCAGTCCACTGCTGGACAGGTAAAACCACCCCAAATTTCCAGCTGTAACTGAGACAACAGGGTTTGCTTTGTGCTTCCTCTGACAGATCTTTTTTTTTCCCCAGATTAAAAAAAACCAAAACACCACAAAACGACAAACAAATTGTTATAATCCAACAAACAGGTGGCAAGGAAACAGCTTGCCTTAAAATTCTTATTTGTAACTAAGTAAATCTCCTGGGATTGGTCTTATTCTTGCCAATATGAGAAGTTTATCTGTGATTTTCCATCCTCAGGGGGACTGAGCTGCATCAAGACCAAACCACAGCTCTTGTTTTGTGCTCCCAGCCCCAGCTCCACTTTAAATCACAGCCTCCAGAAATCAGCAGGGCCAATCTCCTCGTGATGGCACAGATTAGCTGAGACTCTGAGTGCTGCACGAAGCCCTGTGCTGACCCAGAGCCTTTGGATGTGCTGGATTCAGGGGCCATCACCAGGCTCCAGCCCAGCAGAGCCACTTGAGCAGAGCAAACAACCCACCAGGCAGCTCAGTGAGAGCAGATTGCCCGGGCAGCAGCAAAGGGTGAGCAAAAAAGGAGCAAAAACCAACCTGTCCTTTCCTGAGGGCTGTGCTAAGACCCCAGCACAGTCAGGGCTTGAATCACAGTTAGTGGGATTTAGGGGGAAGGTTCAGAGGTCATTTTTGAGGGACTGCTGTGGGTGTTTGGAGCAGGGGAGCACATCACGGGCATCCTGGAGGACTCCTGTCCTGCACACCTGCCCAGGGGTGCACTGGGATGCTCCGAGTTCCCAGTCCCACCTCCCCGCAGATGATCCCAGCTGCTTCAGCCCCTCCTACAGCCTGGCTTCTCTCCTCCTCCTGCAGACTGAAATCCAGCTCCTCTGCCCTGCTGGCTCCGGGAGGGGCCGGCTGCGAAGTGAATAATCCATCCCGGGAGGATGGAACAAACGCAGTGATGCGCCTTCATTCCCAGGGATTCCCTCTCCAGCGCTGCCCTGCTCGCTTTCTCTCGGCTGTTTTCAGCCTTTTCCTTCTCCCTCCGGGGTAAATTAAAGGCAGCTTTCCTCAGCCTCCTCCCAGCCCTGACGCAAACACTGCCGCTCTGCAGGGAAAGCTGGAATTCCATCGAGAGGTGACACGTGCCTTCAGTCACCTCTGCACAACCTCCCGTCACTCAGGGCACGGTCCCAGCCCTCTGCCACCGCTCCCACACCTCCCAGCTGGGCCGGTTTGCTCCACTTTGGGGCACGGCAGCACCCAGCACGCTCTGCTGGCAGGCACAGCATCCTGCAGGGCACGACCTCTGAGGTCATTCCGTGCCAAGCAGTGCTAAAAGCTCCACGCCCTGCAGGTTCCCCCCTCCTGGAAATCAGAAGGTTCACCACAAGGTGCTCATCTGGCCCTGCTCTGACCTCAGTGCATTCACACAGCATCCATCCGAGCAGTGGCACTGAGCATTTGCCTCCTATAAATTACTGGAGAACAGCAATAAACCCACCACAGGTTTAATGTTCTTGTCCTCCCTCCCACCCAGTGGTTGCTAAAATATTTATTGCAAGCATTCATACACAACTATTAAGAAGTATTTCCTAATGAAGGGGCTTTATAAGGCACAGCTTTGGCCCTGTTCCCTTTCTTCATCACCTGCAATGCTGGACAAGATTCCAAACAATCCTGGGAGCCTTTAGTTAAATGGGATTGGCTTCTTCAAGCTCAAATGTTGCTGCATCCAGGCTTTTAAAGAGAAACTTTCCTGTTACCATCTTCAACCCAAGGCAGCAAAATCTAATGCAGCTCCAAGGAGGGACCAGCTCAGGGCAGGGGCCTTGTTTTTTACCAGACTGTGGGTGACTGAAAAAAATCTTTACAGTTCATAGTGAACCTTCTTTTGGAGCAAATCAGGACTTCTGGAGGAAAGCTGCATAATTGCTGACAGAGAAAAGCTGGGCCTGCCTGTAATACCTTCTAGAAACAAGCTGTCACTGAAAGCTGTCTAACACTGCCAAAACTGTGATTTCTTAGAGAGCTCCTGACTTCATCACATCATCAGGATATTGTGCAGGTTCCTGATGGTTGGTTTCCATTGCTGATTACTGGGGAATAAAAGGCAATAAAGTAAATCCAGTGACAGGTTCCAGCACCAGGCAAACACAACACGAGAAAAACTGATTAATCAGGTTGTTGGGGGAAGACAAATAATTGCTGCATGAATTTATTTGAGACTCCTGGAGCACTTGGCTAATTCTCTCTTTTTATCAACAGCAGTTTCTCTTCCCTTCAGAAGCTCTTACAGGGGTTTACCCTCATGGAAACACTCTCTAAACACTCCAGCTCCTGCCTTTCCCATGCACTTACTCATCCTCCATCAGCCTCAGTGGGTTTTGTCAACTGGTTTTGGGTCTGGTGGGCACCAAATCCCAGAGGGTGAAGCTGTGCAGGCTCAGATCAGGGATTCCTCATTGCTGGGACCATATTCAATGCACAGAACCCAAAGCTTATATTCCATTTGGCTCAGAAAGCCAAAGGACTCTGTATGTCCACCTGCCCACATTTTACACCCAAATTCCTGCTCGTGTCTTACATCATTTGAAGCAGAGTGTTCCAAATGCTCAGCAGAGCAGAGCTCTTCAGAAAACCAAATTGCTCACTTGGCCCTGCTTTTTCTTGTCCCCCAGGTCTCAGGACCTTTGCAACCCCGATGGGATTAACCCAGGTTAAACAAAACACGCCCTGAGTCACAGTTGGGTTTGGCAGGTTAAACCCCAAACCCAACCTCTCTTCCCTGAGACTGTGTAAGAGTTAAATAATAAATCATCAGCACATGGGATTAAGCAGAGGTTAAGCAATCAAGTTTTTGTGCCAGTTTAGCTTTTACTGACTGATGCGTGATCTCTGTCACCCCTCCACACCCACCTCTGCAGGAGGGAGACAGCCTGGGCTGCAAACACCAAGCCATTTTCTTCCAGAACAAGTTGGAAACCCCGGAGAGTTCCCTCAGGAACGGCCCCGATGGGATATTTTTGCTTCACACTCGTGTCATTTACACAGAGCCAGCACTGCAGCAAACTCTCACATTGCAGTTCCAGAGCCTTTCCTGCTCTCCAGCCCTCTGGGCAGCTGGGATCCCTCCAGGAGGGAACCCCCCCTCACTCCCTGGCTCTGCTGCTTTGGTCCCGTTTGACAGCCCCACTGCACAGCCCAGGGACACTGCACTGAAGGAGCTCTGCTCCAGCTCTTTGCTTCCCTTTGGCTCCATCAGGAGCTGGATCCTCCACCCCTCCAGTCTATTTTGGGTGTTCCTCTGGCATCTAATGCTGTTGCTCAACAGCTGCTCCATTGCAAGTGTCGACCTGGGCTATTTTTAGCTGTATTATAGTGAGAGGGAGCTCAGAGGAGGCAACTGTCTTCATTACAGTCTCAAGAGCAATTCCCAGGCATCAGCCATTGTCTACATCAATACTTTTATTAATTTGAGTGCAGCATTCAGAGCAGGGAATGTGTGCAGGCACTCTTACTGCATGCTGGCCTCAGCTTAGAGCCATTTAATTACCTCCATTAATAAGCAATAAGGCTCTTAAGAGTAACAATTTCCTTCTCGGGCTCCAAGACAGAAAATGCTGTCTTTTAACTGGTCTGAGAGGATAAAAAAAAAAAAAGCTTTTCAAAGCTGTGGATCATGGAGGAAATTGCAAGTGTTTTAATGGGCAGGATATTTTTAATGCAAATTCTGATGCACTTTGCTGTTTTAATTGCACAAGAAATGTGCATAATCAAGCTCAGAGTGGGAAACTGTGATGAAGGGGGACTGTCATCATCCCCAGAGCACGTGCAGTGGTGACAGGGGCCATCCCAAGCAGTGACAGAGAGGAAAAGGTGTGGAGGTGGGGTCTGTGGCACTGCAGAACCACTGTCAGCTCTGTGCAGTTCTTACCTTCCCCTTTTTGCTCCTCCTGGTTCCTCCTGCACCCTCTCCCTCCAGAGCTCAGTGCCTGTGCTGTTCTTCTGCCACCTGTTCCAGGAGATCCCACTTTTCCAGCTCCTCCACGCAGAGTGATCAGACTCACACAGTCCCTAATAAAAATCCCAGGAGATTTTGCCCACAGTCCTGAAGACAGATCAACCAAGATGTGAAACGCTACCTGAAATGTTTTCTAAGAGAAATTTGGCAAAAGGAAAATCCCATCCCGGGGGCCCCAAACCTGGACAAGCCTTTGGGAGATTCTCATCAGAAGGAAGTTATCCAAGACATCTGTAATTATACAATATCTGCTCCCTTTTAAATTATAATGGCACCAGGAATGGTTGATCTGCAGCTCGTACACCCTCTGGAAAATGTTTTTAATGTAACAAGACAAGAAAGGTTTCAGTTACTGTAAAATTCATGAGTGTTTTCGAGGCATAAGAGAGTTCAATGGCTTTTAAGTCAATTTAAAACTATACTGGTTTTCATGGCAGGAAAATAGTTGCTGGTATGGGCTCTGCAGTGAAGACTCTCTGTGATGGAGAGCACATAAACCCAGATAAACCAGATCTCAAAATGCTCATGTTGAATTTATGTCTCTTGTGAAGCCGAGAAAACATGAAGCATTGGCTCAAATTAGATTTCTAGGGCGTGTTTCTGTCTGTACCAAGGCTGCTCAAAAAAGCAGCCAGTGCTGCTCCTCTGGCCCCCCGAGCAATGTGCAGCTCCTGGTGCACACCAGCACAGCTTGGAAGAATTTGGGGTGTCCTGTGTGCCACTGGAAGAGCCTCGGGGCTCCCGGGTGACGGAGCTGCCCTGGAACTCCCAAGCGTGTGGGTTTGTGGGCTCCCAGACCCACCTGTGTGCCAGCAAACCCAGTCCTGGCAGGAGAGGGAAACCTCCTGCTTCAAGGGAGATTTTCTGAGCCAGAACAACTGCAGGGCTTGGGGCTCTGTGCCTCTTGCAGCAGAGGCCCTGGGAAGGTGCCCGTGCGTGGCAGCCACCGCTGGGTTCCCGCTCGGCTGCGGGAGTTCGGCAGCAGCCACCGGAGCAGCAGCTCCTTCATTTGTTGCCCTGTGTTTTCATTTAGTTTTCCCAGCAACGACCGCACCGAGTATCAGGGGCAGTGGCCCATGAAGGAACACAACACATGGTGAGAGAGGAAAGCAGAATGGATTCCCCCAGCCCGCTGGTGCCGGGGAAGGGAGGGGAGGGACAGTGGAAGGAGGGATGTGGGCTGAGCACTGGTGGGTGTCCCACCCAAGAGCACTGCTCTTAGGGAACTCTTAGCACTGCAGTCAGGAAAGGGACACAAAGGCTTAGGGATTTGACCAAAGGCTGTGTCAGAGCAAGAAGCTGGAGCAGTGTTCCCAAGTTAGCACATTCCCAATCCTATTGGCAATGCTCTCTCTCTTGGCTGCCTGTGCCAGGACTGTTCCTCTCCCCAGTGGTGAGTTCTGTGTACAAAGTCTCCTCAAATGTCTGCAGACAACCTGGCACCTTGTCTGCCTCCTCTCCCAGTTTATTAATCTCAGCTCTGTCCCTTTAAAGGCTCCTGCCCAAGGCATATGAGAAGAGCAAAAAAAAAAAAAACACCACCAGCATTTCTTCCCTTCAAATTAATGTTTCAAAGCCAACTGACTTGGAGTCAGTGCAGCAGAGCTGTGAATTATGCATGGCAGGGAACCTGTGCAGGAGCAGGAGCAGGAGGAGGAGGGGGAGCATTTTGGTAGAGTCTCCCCCCCGAAAACCATCCCATGCCTCTCTCGGAGCCCCCTCTTTCCAGGCTCCTTCTCACTCCTTGGGACCCACCAAACGCTTTTCCTGGGAGCTGCTGGAAGCTCCAGGTGCTGGATCTGGGTCGTCACGTCGTGGGCGGGGGCTGGGGGTGGATTCCCAGCTGCGCTTCCAGGAGCACCTCCGGACCCTCGGGAGCTGGGCAGGCAGGGAAGGGGGAGCTCCGGAGGAGCCCCAGCAGTGCCTGGGCAGGGATTGCCATCTGCTGGCACCGAGGGGAAGCCCCGGAGCCCTGGAGCGGGGCTGCGGACAAGGAGAAACCATGGAATCACCCTTTGGGAGGGGAGAGACCTTCGGGCGTCATCCAGGGAAGTTCCAAGTGAACACGAGGAAGAACTCTACTGGGAGGGTGACTGAGCACCGGGACAGGCTGCCCAGAGGGCAGATATTCCAAAGCCAGCTGGACACAATGCTGAGTGACCCTGCTGGGGCACGGAGGGGGGATTTGGGGACCTCCAGTGGTCCCTTCCATCCTGTGATGCTCCAGTGCAGCCCTTCAGCAGTGCTGGGCTGGCAGAGGGACCTCCAGCTCTCCAGGCTGCACCAGTGCTTCTTTCAGCAGGAGAGACTGAGCTCCCACAGAATCAATCCCACCCACAAAAATAGAGGGAGACATGTAAACCATTCCTCCCTTTCATCAGTGGTTCCCAAAGCAGCTCAGAGGGCTGAGAGAGCTGGATCCATCTGTTTTACAAAAGGGGAAACTGGGGCACGTTGCTCAGCTGGTCAGGGTGAGCCTTGGGGCTGCTGCCAGCTCGTATTGTACCCCCAAAACCCCAAAACTGAGCCTCTCTGGGCTCCTCACCCTCCAAACCGCCCCCCAAGGGGGCAGGGAACAGCTGGGAGTGACCCCTGGATGTGGATGGAAGCAGGTTGTTGCCATGGTGATCCTCTGGCAAGGAGGACACAGAGGGGCAGTGGAAATGGCCGTAATTAATTTAAGGCATTAAGAACAATTAGCGTGTATTAAACGGGGCTTATTGAAATCAGCACAAAGCAAACAAATCAGATTCTTTGACCCATAACATATTGAAATCTGCTCTTTACAGTGCAGGTCACGTTCAGTGGGGGAAATGGTCCACGGGGAGAATAAACTGTACTAACAACCATATACAAACAGCAAATCTCATTCCTCGGCACAACAATTTATCTCCTGTTCATCTGAAGTGAAAACCACGGCCTGTTAATCCATTTCATCCACACCAGGCATTCCTGAAGATTAAGAGGCTGAGGAGTGAGTTAGTGCAGATAAACTGCCTTGGTTCGTGGCCATGAGCGACGATCACCATGGTCGGGATTGACAAAGTGTTCCCAAGGAGCAGGAAATCCATCTGTCACTCTATCAGTCATCAGGAACTATTAGAGGCAGGGTCTGGAGGTGCCCTCCAGCACAGGGAAGTCCTTAAGACACCAGGTGTGACAGCAGCACAGCACAGACCCTGCTTCTGCATCCACCACTAGATGTTCCCTGTTCATTGCCAAAGCAGGGGGGAGACCCAGTGCAGCAGTTCTGAGCACTGTCTGCTCATCCCCTGGGGCTAAGCTGGGTTTAACACACCATTTCTCTGCAGAGGGGGTGATGGTGGAGTGTGTGCCAGGCTCACTGTGAGTGAGTCACCTCAAAGGGATTCACTTGGAGCAGCTCCTGCTTAACCACCCCATGGGCCTGTGCACAGAGAGGGCTCAGCATCAAACCCAGCCCAGCCCAACCCCAGAGCTGGAATGGCTCCTCCTCAGTGCCCTGCACGCACGTGGGGGCTGTAAAATCCCACCCCCCTGAGCCAGAGGGATGGACATGTCCCAGGGAGGGCTCAGATGGACAGCAGCTCTTCCTTGGAGCACCTTCCAGTGGGCAGCAAACCACCCCTGCAACACCCCTGCAGATTTGTGCTGCTTTATTCCCCAAATGCTCTTCTTGGGGCCTCCCTGGGCTTCACCAAAGGGGATATTTTCCCACTACTCTGATGCCTCAAAAGCAGAAATCCAAGTGTCCAGTCCCAGCATAAACTGGAATTGAATTGGGTCTCTCCCTGGCTATGTCAAACACAGATGTCCAGATTCCAGAGATTACAGATTTATTGGGCATTGATTAAATGAAAAAAAAAAATCCAGTAGGGGCTGGGAGAGTCACAGATGAGTGCTGCAGCCATGTGCCAGCTCTCCCTGAGGGCATCTGAACCAGCCTATAATTAATATTACACAAGTCCTGACAGGCAAGATAAAAGTCCTGGCCAGGCCAGGGTGTAATTTAAGATCTATTTATTCCCCAGCATAATTTATGAACTCGAACAAACGCAGTGCAGGGCAGATTTGTGGCTGGTACCTTGTGATTCCTCTGTAAAGGGTGTCAGAGCACACCCCTCGTGGCACAGAACTCCACACAAACAGAGCCCCAGCTGGAAATTCGGGCCTGAGGGGAACTTCCCAGAGGTGCCAAGTGTGCCCTGAGGGCAGGGAACATATCCCTGGGGGGTCACCCCAGCACCTCCTGCAGCAGCAAACCTGGGCCGTGCTGCTCCAGCAGAGGCTTTGGCAGAGCCCCTGCATCCAACCCTGGGATGAGTTTCCCGCCAGTGACAGGAAATTCTGGCTCCAATTAAATCAATGGCAAGAGTCCCACGGAGCCCAGTGAGCTGGAATTCCAGCCTGGTTCCCATAACCTGCTGCTGCAGCATCTGCAGCTCTGCCCCAGCCCAGCTCTGCTGCTCCCAGTGCAGCCTTGGAGCCCCACCCCTGATGGATGTGGGCTGCAGGGAGCTGGGATAAATCACCAGGAATACCTGGACAGGAAAAGGAAGCAATTCCCAGCCAGCTTTGGTGTTCCAGCATCCGGCTTTCCTGCACTTTTGGGGCAGATCCCATTTCTTCTGTGTCATTCCAGAGGCATCAGTTAGTCTGAATCCTGCCTCAAGTGCCACCTGCATTTAAAAAATGACAAGTCAGTGATGCTCATCCCTTGGGAGTCATGAAGTGAAATGAAAAATGTAATGTAAAAAGGAAAAGGCTGTTATTATGGGGAAAAAAAATTAAGCAGATTTCGTTGGTTTGCTTGCAAAAAATCACCAGACAGTAACTCAACCTTTTTTTTCCCCTCACAGAAGATGGCAGGACAAATTTAGTCAGATATTTGTGTTAAAAATACAAACTGGCCAACGAGACTTCCTTCAAACAGAACTAAGGGATGACTGGAGACAGCAACGTGCTCCCTCAACAGTTGTATTTTTATTTAGCAGAAATAAAAACAGCACATTATTTTTACACCTCTGAGGTGGGGATCGGGCACAGCTTGGACTGGATGGTCTGGGAGGGCTTTTCCAACCTCAATAATTCTCTGATTCTGTGGAAAGAACTCTAAAGATCATCGAATTCCAGCCCCCAAATGCTCCTGGTCATTTTAAGCCCAGGCCTCCCTGAGCTCACAGTGAGCAGTGACTGCCTGAAGTTACCCCAGCTTACCCCAGTTACCCCAGTTACTTGGCTGCAGGAGGGATGTTGGGTTTTGTCTCCAGAACAAAGAAAGGTATGTTTGGCAGGGGTGGTGAAAACATTTATCAGCATCCTGCCTTACCTGGGCACGGGGTAAACGTGTGTTCACCTCCCAGTGACACCTTGGCAGGATTACAAGGCACACAACTGGCACAGCCAAGAGTTGTTCCCCGTTCCCATTAAGCCCTCTGTGAGCTGATAAGGAAGAACTGGATGCCAAGGAGCAACAAAAAAGCTTGTTGAGACAGGAGGTCTGATGAAATGGGCTCTTGCCAACACCTCCTCCCTCGGGCTGTGCTGCAAAGCTGCAGCTGAAGGGGCTGCAGGCTGGGCAGGGCCATGGACTGGGCTGTCAGTGATGTCATTTATTTCAGTGCCCAGTGCCTGCTCATTCCCAGCAGCTGGAGCACGTTCTGCCAGCCCACAGCCAGCCGGGCAGCCCTGCCCTGGGCCAGCAGCAGTGCCCTGGCACGGGGGCACACTCAGCACACAGGCTGGGTTAACAGGGGGCAGTGCACCCAGGAGGGAGGGTTTGGACACTCCAAGTGTTCCCTGGGCTCCTGCACAGGGGATGTTTGCTCCTGGCCTTGGCACTGCTCAGGCTGTTTGTTACCGGCTTTGAATCCTGTTCCACTCATCCACGGGCACCCCAAGGTCTCCAGGGCTTGGAATGTCTCCTCTGGTGGCTTTATCTGTGAGTTAAAAAAAAAACAAACCAGGATTATGCCTCTCCCTTGATCTGTGACAAAAAAGGAGGTATCTTAGCAGTAAAGGTGCTACTCCTGAAGAATATTCCTGAAGAAATGCCTCACGGGAGCACGAGGGCTGGCCTCAGGTACCCAGGAGAGCCGACAGAGCATCAGTGTGTTGCCATCCCCGTGTTCCAGCCTTCCCACTGCCTCCCCCAGCTGAGCTGATCCCGGTTCTCCCGCGGGGTGGGAGGAGCAGGGCTGTGCCTCTGGTTAGTCTGTGCCTGGAGGAGCTTAACCACCAATTACAGGAGCTCCGCTGCTGATAACAACAACAACAACAATAATTATCATTTACAGGCGTCTTTGCGTTTCCAGAGCTCTTTAAAACCATTAACCAATTAACACCGTTAAAACCTTTGCTTAGTTTAGAGCATCTTCAGATGGAGGTCGTGCCTCCAGCACACAACTGCTGACATGGGATGGCTCTGAGAGCAGCTCTGCTCATTTATTTATGGGCATTTATTTATGTTCCCACCCCCTTCTCCCCTTGGGAGAGCAGGAGGAAAGGTGGCAAACAGGTTCAGATACAGCTGGGACCACAACTGCCTTTGCTGTTTTTCTGTGGGCTCCAGGCTCGCTGAGTAACTGTTAAAGTGGGGGTTTTTTTAGGGTAAATTGATGCTTTTATGATGTATTTGGCTGAAAAAAAAATAAAATCTCCCAAACAATTCCTCTTCAAGCTGTTGTGAGGAACAGGAGCCAAGCCAGGCTGTTCTGTGGGAATGTGGGTTAACTCCCAGCTCGGCACAGGAGCACAAACATGCTGACTCAGCCCTTTCCTGCTTCAGCAAAGAGTTTGGACCCAGTCAAAAAAAATCCTTACATTGGAGTGGCACCTTCCTCTGTGCACCAGCTCTCCTCAGAACAAGTGCCAGGGGAGGGCAGCCCGGGAGGGAGGGACAGGTTGCCTCCAAGATCAGGGCAAAAAGTCCCAAAGCATTCAACAAAACTCCCGAGGAATGAGCTTGCAGCTCACAGCAGCTCAGGAATGATCACTGGAACACAAAGAAATGGCAAGAGCTGAAGTTTAAATAAGCATGTCTGGTCAGAAAGAACTGCTTTACCTGCAAACCCCCAGGTCAAAGCAATCAGGAAAGAAAACAAAGGGCAAGGCAAACTCCCCTTTCCTCTAGGACATGACAGCAAGTCAGAAATGCCTCCCAGGGAACAGGAGCCAGCACCTGCCCACTGCACAGCCAGGCTGGGAGAGCTTCGTGCCACATTAATATAATCCTTGGTACATAAACAACTCTGGTGCCTCTTCAGCTTTGACAAATGGAGCACTGGTGCCCACCCATGCTCTCCAAATAGCACCATTCATTAGTTTGTCATTTCTGGATGCTTCCAGAGGAGATGCTAAATCTTGCCCACGGGCAGGAGGCTCAGCCCAGCCAGCTCTGAGTGGGCAGAGCTGCTCAGCTGGAGCAAAGGGATCCCACTGTGCCAGGAAAGGCACAGGAGAGGGACCAGGGCAAGTCTCAGAGCTCTTCCTTCTTCTCTCCTCCCACTCTTCTCCATCCTAACAGAGTTTTAAACTCCATCTAAACGATCCTTAATCAGCACTGATGGAAGCCCCAGCTCGTGGGAGGGCTGGGCACTGAAAGGGCAGCTGTGCCTTGGGGGCACTGGAGGTATTTGGGTAACATTTCATAGTGCACCCTGCAAACATCCCGCTGCAGCCTCGCCTCAGAAATGTCACAGCCTCCTCTGCAGGGGCCCCTGGGTGGGTGGGCATTTGTTACCAAACAAATAACTCCATTTCCCAAAGGACTGGGGGCCTGAGCAGGGGGTTTGCTCAGAACCACTGGTGGGAGCAGTGTCAGGTTCCCCACCAAGTCTTAGAGCTCCTCCTGAGCAGTCCCACAGCATTGTCCTTCTCCTGCTTCCCACACACCTGTCCAGCTCAGTCTGCTCCAGTGCCACTGGTGTCCTGCTGGAAACCCCCCTGTAGCCCCTCACTCCACTGCCGTGGCTCTTCCCTGGCTCCCCCTGCCCCGGGTGGCACCAGGGACACTCAAACCCGTGGCAGAGGGGGCAGGTGGGTCTGTAGGTGCTGATGCCTCTTCCCTTCGAGCAGATCCCCAGGAAATCTGTTCTGTCCGTGGCCTCATCCTCCCTGTTCTGTTTGTGTGCCAGTGTGAGCAGTCCCACCCCTCTCAGCAAACATTTCCCTGGCAGTGCCAGCTGCTGCCAACACGGCTGTGCTGCCACCCCTGGGACCCAGGTCCCTGTCACTTTGAAGATCCCAGCTGTTTGACTGCTCTGAATTCATTTGTTTAATGAACCTCAGGGGGCCAACTGCACCAAAGCATCCCCAAACAAGTTCGGAGCTCTGCAGTTTCTCCACTAATTAGGGGCTCCTTTGGGGCTGAACACGAGAGATTCTGCTGCCGTGGTTGGAGCTGGCAGTGAGCCAAGAAAGCGCTGGAGCTCCAGCTCAACCCGACCATTTTTAATGCTTTCCCTCCTCTATTTTTTTGCCCTCTGCCCAGCCGGTGCAGAGTGGCCAGGCACAAACACAAACCATCAGGTCAAGGTGCTCTGAGAGGGGGGAAGCATTTTATCTGAGCAAGAACAAACCAGCCAAGCTCTGCAGTTTCCCTGCATGTCTGCACTTCTCTCTGCAGACACCACACAACCCTCTCTTCCTCTTCCACAGGCCCTTTCCTCAGTGCCTGTTAACCTACTTACTATTAAAGGCTCCTGGAGCTCCAGCTCCAGCTCAGCTTATTCATTAGTGGCTGTCCAGGAACGGGCCAAGCTCAGTTCAAGGTCAGAGCATGGTCAGTCCCAGGCACAGGCCACACACTGCGAGATTTCCAGAGGCTCAGGGTGGGAAAACAGGGGGGGAATCTCCTGTTGAAGTGCCTTGAGGATGTGGATGTCTTCTGGCTGAGAGATGCAAGGCAAAATCCGCTCGTAGTAGCTTTTCTTAATGCAAGAGTTTTCTCTTTCCCTTCTTTCCTCGCAGGGCCTGGCCCTTGTCCTTGTCCAAAAAGTGAAATGCACATGGCCTGGTTTAAAAAAAATAAAAGTGATTCATGCTAATCAGGGGGAGGAAATAAATTGATATCTTTTGCAATCCATTACAGCAACTTTATTACTTCTCCGAATTTCCCCAAAGTGAGGGCCACCAGAATCCACTCCGCAGTGCTCAGGGCACCGAGAGTCCTGCAGAATTAATTGCCAGGCACATTAATTACTGATTAAATAGGAAATCCCCAAATACCATTAGAAAGGGACGATTAAACATGCACCACTGATTGGGCACCTCCTCCCTCCCTCCCAGTCTCACTGTAAGTCACCTTCCTGTTGGTCAGGTTCTGAAGGACAAATGTCTAACAGGAGGCAGCAGTGGTAAATAAAGAGAGCTGGAAACACCTTCCTGGATCAAAGCTGCAGAAACCTCATCCAGGCCCCCCCAGACTGGTTGGAGCTGATCTGCAGCCAGGAAAATCGCTCACTGCCCACCTTGGGTTTGGCAGCTGGGTTGGCAGCGTCAGGAATTCTTCCAGGTGCTGCTCCTGCCTCAGGCATCAGCTTTTGCCACGTCCCATCTGCCCCGTCAAGGGCTGCCAGGAAATGGCACCAGGCAGAAAAACCTGCCAGGTTCTGAACATTTCTGTGCCCAGCAGGAGCCGTGGATGGGCTCAGAGTCGGGGCTGGTGTTCGGGAGCACAGTTCCTGCCCTGGGATGTCGCTGCTGGCAGGGAAGGCGGGGGCTCGCTCGCACAGCTCCTCCCAAGGCACATCAAGGGGGTCCAGGGGGGATCAGTGGTTGCTGCTGGAGCTGGATAACTTTCTCTCCCCCTAAGCAGGCTCTCCATCCACCTGATGGATGCAGGACAGGACAGCCCACGTTCCCAGGAGTGCTGGGCTGAGCTGGCGTGGTTGCTGAACCCCTCTCCTTGTCCCGGTGCCAGAACCAGGACAGCAAACCCTGGCACACCCCGGGAAGCTGCTGCCATCTCCTGGGCAGCCTGGCATCACCGGGAGCCCTTTTCCCAAGGGGAAGGCAGGCACTGCCCTGCAGACCTTCAGGCTCCTGGCTGCTGTTTCTCCTCACTCTGGAGATGAAGGACCGTTTTGGGACCAAACTCCTCGGGCTGTTCCATGGTGCAAACCAGGAGATGTGCAGTGCCCCCTGCCAGGACAGCCCCTGCGCCTGGGCTGCCTCCCCTCTCTGCCCTGGGCAGGGCTTTGCATGAGCAAACAGTGCCCATTTGCATGAGGACGGGACAAACCTGCTGCTCCAGAGGTTCCACCTGCCCAGGGGCCACACCAGCCCTTCCACAGGTGCCTTCCAGCACCGCAGGATGCAACTCGGGGCACGTTTGGTCTCTTCAGGTCTCCAGTCCCACCCTCCCTGGTGCAGCATCACCTCCCAAAGGAGGCACCTCGTGGGGTCAGGGCAGGGGCAGGGGGAGCTGAGGGGGTGGCCCAGGGTCAATGGGATGGGAAGCTGCAGCTGTAAAACCCACTGGAGGAGGGGACAATGGCTGGAGCTGACCCGAGACAGTGCAGAGCAGCAGTGGAGGTCGGGCAGGAAAACCCCCTGATTAAACTGCTCACTTTGGGGAAGTGCCTTTTTGCAGAATGTTTGTCCTTCAAACCAGAGTCCTCCCTTGCCACCCTGCCCTCCCTCTCCCTGCAACCCTCTGATGTGAATTATTAGGGGGCTTTTAGGACCTTGTCCCTGCAGGGAACAATCCACCTTTTCTTACTCAAGCCTGGATAAAACCCCTTCAGGGCTGACAGACCGGGGTAAAGCTCTTCAAGCTGGAGATTCCTTCTGCTGCCTGTGGGGAATCCCATGCCATGCCATGCCAGAGCCTTGCTGGCAGAGGCCCAGGGCTGAGGTGTTTCCCTGCCCACGGGTGGGGACTGGCAGCCTCCCAGCTCCTTGTGCTGCAGAAGTCATTCCTCACTTCATCTGCAGCCCCACTGAGCCACAGGGCCCTGCCTGCCCTGCTCCCTGCCCTCTCTGTTCTTCTCTCCTGTCCTGCCTGGAGGCAGGGGATGGTGTGGCAGGGCCCTCTGGGAGCTCCCAAGCCCTTGGACAGAGCCCATCCCAGCAGAGATGATTCAGCCCATGAACAGGACAAGGGATGTCTCCAAGCCAGCTCAGCAGTTGGAGCAGTAAAACACCTTCATCTCACATCTACAAAACACACTATTTGCAAAACAGGCCTGTAAAATCTCAACTGCCCCGTGTTCTTCACCCAAAGCAAATAATGGAATGAACCCCTGCAGAGCAGCTCAGAGCAAACACACCTTGCCCTGAGCTGGGCAGAGTCCACTTGGTGCCACACAGGGCCAGCAGCCAGTGGAGAGGATGTCCTGGTGTGCAGGGTGATTGCAGCACGGACCAGACTGTCCCATCCAGCACCAGGAGAGGGGATACAGAGAACTCTGTGCCCTTGCTTTCCTCAGCACCCTGCCCTGGCCCTGCCTTCACCTCTGCTCCACCCAGAGGGCTTTGCCTGCTGGAGCCACAGTGCCAGGGAGAGCCTGATCCAGCTCACTGGGATTCACATTTCCAGCTTGCCTGCCATTCATATTTCCAGCTCCCACTTCCCTGCTCCGAGACAGGTGGTTTTGTGCAACTGTTTACTCCCTGTGACTGCTGCGTTGTGCCAAAAAGACACCCCCTCCCTTGCCATCCCCTCCTGGTGGGGTGCAGGTGGGAGGAGGTTTGGTTTTCCTGGATTTCCCCGGAATAATCACTCTCGGCCAATATGCTGAAGGATTTCACTTCCATTCCTGAAGCAGAGCCCGGAATTCCAAGTGCTGCTGTTCTCCTGGGGGCTCCACTCCTCCACCCACCAACAGGAATATTCATTTAACTCATTCCTTTCACAGATTCACGAGAAGACAAGGCAGGGGAGGAACCACTCACTGGTGCTGAGCAAGGAGAGACAGACAGGGAGATAACTGCTGTCTGCTTGCCAGAGGAGAATAAAAGCCCGAGTCATTCCATCTGCTGTCACACTGGTAGCGTGGGTGGGAGCCAGGGAAACACCCCAGCAGCCTTTCCAGAGCATCCCTGGGTGCCTGGGGAGCCTCTCATTACCCAGGGGTTCTGTTTACTTTGGCACCTGCCAGCCCGACTCTGCCAGCCCAGCCAGGGCCAGATCCTGAATTCCCCACCCTGGCTCTGATCCCGTTCCAGCCCGAGGAGACATGAGGTGTGCCAGGCTCCTGTTGGCACCACCAGGGTCCCACAGCTCCCTGGGGTGTTTTTGGGTGCTGCTCTGAGCACAGTTGAGCAGTCTCAGCCCTGTCAGCTCCTGCTCCACCCATCCTGCTGCTCTCTCCAAGGATTTGGGGCGCTCTGGGAGCCCGGGCTCCTTGTGAGCCCCGTGACTCAAACGCTCCTGTAACACATGTGGGTGTCCCTCAGTAATTTCTGCTTCCTGCCCTTCCTCCATAGTCTTCACACCCCTTGGATTTGCTTCATTACGTGGGCTCATCCCTGGATAAATTAAGGACTGTGAAGTCACCTTGTGGGGTAAAAATATTAAATGTATTGCTTCACAGACCCCTCCTTTTGACAGTTTTCTGGCTGGATCCCCTCCCCACGTCAGGCCTCAGCTCCCACTTTCCCAGTGAAGTTCAGCCTCTCCAAGAAACCGATGAGGAGCAAACCTGAAAGGCCCCAGGGAGCAGATCCTGTAACAAACACAAACACTGTCACTTCACCAGCCCTTACCAGGATCAGTTTGGCCCTGGGTAACTTTCTGTTATATTTGTGACACGGTCCCATCCTGCCTTTTCTTTCCTAGGCTGAATTCTCCCCGAGAGTCCAACGCATCCAGCTTGAACCCTGTCCCAGTGACGTGCCTTTGAGTCACCCCCACCACCCAAAGGATGGCACAGGTGCCTTTTGCAAGGAGCCTTTATGTGAAACTGCCCCGGGCAGAAGCGTCACCAGGGAGGCTGGGCTTGCAAAACCCTTGGTTTCCCTTGCCATTGGCTTTTCCCCATTCCATTGGCTTTTCTTTTCCCCGTTCCATTTGCTTTTCCCTATTCCCTTTGCTTTTCTTTTCCCCATTCCATTTGCTTTTCCCTATTCCATTTCCTTTTCCCTGTTCCATTTGCTCTCAACCCTCTGCTTCCATTTCCATCTGCTCTCACATTGCTGACTTCCTTCCCGTGTTCCTCGTGGTGCTTCCAGAAAAGGTTGTTCAGCGGGTGGGGAAGAGCATTCCCTGTTTCCAGGGGTCCCTTGGAGGAACCCTCTCCTGCTCCCCTGCGCCAGGGGGGACGTGCAGAGCCCTGAGCTCAGCCCTGGGCTCACACTGGGCATCAAAGGAGCCGCAGCACTGCCCAGGGAAGCTCCCAGAGAAGCTCCCAGTGGGGCAGAAGGCAAGGGCAGAACCACAAGGCAATGAGGCTCTGCGGGAGCACCTGACTCTGTGAACTTGGCACATCAGAAAATCTCCCTTTCTCGTTTTCTCCACACTCTCTGCCTTAGGGTCAAGTTTACCTCTGACCAGTGTCAGCACCACTGAGCAGGTACCAGCTCTTCCAGCACATCCTCTCTTTCCCTGACCTCTTTCCTGCTGCTCTCCTCTCACTCTGCCTGTCCTGAACTCACTTATTCCTCTTCCTGCCCTTGCCCTTTTTCTCCCACTCCTGTTCAACGTTTATTTGAAGCATTTAACACACCAGTTTCTTTCTAAACCTTCAGGCCACTGGCAGGGCACTGAAACCCATCCGGGTGAGGTGCTTTGGGGCTGGACCAAGGGAAGATGAGCACAGGGAGGGGAACCCAGCCCTCCCCCTCACCAGCACGAGTGACTCAGCAGAGCCAGGGAGGAGGTGGATGGAGTGGGCTTGGCAAAACTGCAGTGTGAGGACACCAAAAACGCCTCCAGGAGTTCCTGTGTGCCGCCAGTGATACACCCCCCTCACCAGGGCAGGTCCAGATCAGGCTTTGGAAAACAATTTTCCACTGGAAGAGCGGTCAGGCACCGGGAGGAGTTGCCCAGGGAGAGGTGGTGGAGCCACGGGCTGGACGTGGTGCTTGGGGACGTGGTGTGGGGGTGACTGTGATGGGGCTGGGGGGGTGCTTGGACTCAACAATCTTGAAGGTCTCTTCCATCCTTGATGATCCTGTGATTCCGTGATCTGCAAGTGTAAGGGGGGAAGGAAGACCTTTCCCTTGTCCTTTTTGGGGGTGCAGCTCCTCTGCAGTCCCTGTGCACTCAGCGTGGGGCTCCTTTTCATTGCTGGAGGTGACTGCCCTCAGCACAGTCACTGCTGGGAACAGGCTCTGGAGTGATCCCTATTTCAGGGAACCCAGTTCAGGGCCATCCCCTGTAATTACTGAGTGTCTCACACCCTGGTTTCGCTCTGCCCTGTCCCTGTTCCTTTCCCAAGGAGGTGGAGGGTGAGCGGGACGAGCCCCTCCTGCCTTCAGGAACAGGGAAGTGCTCCTGGTGTCCCAGTGTCCCCAGAGGTCACAGCTCTGCCCCAACAGCTCGGGGAGCACTTGCACAATCAGCCTCACAATCAGCCAGTGGTGGGTGGGGAAAATGGGGAAATCCAGGCAAGAGGAAGGAGAGGAAAAAAAGAAACTCAGTCTTCTTTTTTTCACGTATTATTTGAGGGGTAGAGCCAAAGTGACTTGAGAAGAACCACCCAAGGGATCTGTCAGAAGAATATGTTGTGTGCATCAGGGGGGCTGTGAAAGGGGGTCATCAGAGACTGTCCTCTTGGCCCTTCACAATCCAGCTCTTTCCAGGCACGAGTAGAAGCTATATTTGAACATGTCTACAAGGATGTGCCCTGCCTGGGTTTTCCACACTTTCTGGAACTGTTTGGCCTTTCAAGACAAGCCTGGACTAGAGCTGGAAATAGGGCTGGATGCTCCTCCACAGTTCCAGAACTGCAGGAAGTCCTGCCAGAAGTTCCAGGACCATGAACCTGCAAGCACACCCCAGTGTTCACCGTGCAAAGGCAGCTCAGGGGATACACACTTGATTTCCATCCTCAGTGCTGTACCCACTGTCCATTTTAGCCCTTCCCAGCTGGTCACCCCTTTATTTTCACTGGTTGCCCCCGAGGATTTCAGGTAGGAGGAAGTGCTCTGTGTCAGTGAAATCTCCCCCTGGGGTGTGTGCCTTGATGGGGAGGAGGAAATATTTGCATTGACCTCATCAAAATCCGGGGTATAAATAGGCTGGGGAGTGTGAGGCTTCCTCAGCTCCCAGGTGCAGGTGTGGGAAGCAGAGACACCAAGGTGGATCATGGCAACTTCCCTCCTCTTGGCACAGCTCCTGCTCCTGGGGACACTGGTTGTCCCAGCACAAGCACAGACAGAATCCAAGTGTGCCCAGCTCGGGAATGTGACCGAAGGCAACTTCTCTGTGACAGTGACCCCTGGGGTGTACCAGGCAAACACAACCTACCTAGGTAAGGCACCTCTTCTGCAGCTCAGAGAGCTCCCACTGCACAGAAATGTGTCCCCTCTGTCCCCACCCCGCTGCTTTCCTGAGCCTCGTGGTGTTCTTAAACGTGTTTAAACTGTGTGAGCTCTGACACTCTTTTTCTATTTTGTTTCCCTTTGTTTCAGGCAGGAGATAGATAAACAGCACTAGTTGTTACCTCTGTGTTCCTATTTCGTGTTCATGCCTAAAGGGTCTATCCTAAATTCTCTTTCCTTCCTCAGGATGCTTTTTTCTCCCTTTTTGCCTCAGCTTGCCCAGAAGGACCCGAATGCTCTTGGAAACACAGAATTTGGGGGGGGAAGTTGTTCTGTGGTTTTGTTCCCTTTCCTTCTCCCTGACAATTTGCCCTCCTCAGTGGCAATGGCTGTAAAGACAAAGGGGAAGGGGTTACTTTGATGCTGACAAACATTCAGCACCAATCACAGCAAATGGCTTTTCAGGCTACGAAGTGGAGTTAAATGGCAGCCTGACCCTGTTAGTTCCCTGCCAGCAGATCTCCCTTTGCCCTGAGGTCCAACAAAACCTAAATCCTGAGAAAACAGCAGAGGAGAGACACCCTGGTCCCTTCCTGCTGCTGTGAATTGGCACAGATTCCCTCAGACCTCCCCCGAGGAGCCCCCACTGCAGTTGGTCGGTTTTTTCGTGGAGAAGTGTTTTGTTCCCTGCTGTTGTTCACCCAGGACAGCAGGGGCTGAACCTGGGACTGAGCAGTTCCTATTACTCTATTCCTGCGTGGGGAGGGGGCTGTGGTGAGTCCCCCTCTCTTTGCAGGGGTCACCTCGTGCCTCTGTCCCAGAGAGGGACACAGAGATCAGTGGGAGAGCAAACACTGCCTGGGCTGGAAACCCCGAGGCCGTGGGGGCTTCCAGAACACACAGCTCACTTTGTCCACCTTGCTCTGTTCCCCAGTGACAATCAAGGAGGCCCAAAACAGCACTGACAAGCCCACGCAGTTCGTGCTGCAAGCCCTGTCCCCAGGGAACGAGTCCCTGGGGCAATGGGTGGGGGTAACCCTGGAGAACTGCAACTCTGTGGACTCAGCAATACTGAACAGCACCCAGAATGCAGCCAACTGGACATCTCCAGGCACAAACGTGTCCTCTGTGCAGATAAGGTAAGGCTGCCCCTCCGCCCGGGGATCCGGCTGGCACAGTGCCTGGGGAGCAGCACCCGGAACCAGGAACCCACCTCTGCAGCAGGGGCTGGGAAAAAACCTCCTGAGGCTGCTCCAGATTTTCTCTTCAAAATACCAGGGGGACATTTTTGCAAAGCCAGTTTTGGTGTCCAGGATCTGGTTTCAGGACCTGCTCCCATCGGTGGGGATGTAGATTAGTCCCATGGAAATGAGGGCATTGAACAGCCCTCATTTCCATGAACACTAATGGGGTTGCATCAGTGGGAAGTGTTTGTCAAAGGAAACCAGAGCCATTAGTCTGATGGAAGGAAGGATGCAAGAGTTCCTGACAAGAGTGGCTCTAATTACAAGGAGCAGATGGTCACAGTTAATTGCCACCCTGTTACAAGGCATGGCTATCCCATCCAAAGAAGGGCAGGAAAGCAGCCAAAGTGGGATAAAGAAACAGTTTCAGATGTTAAAAATACAAAAAAAATGCAATATGGCTGGAGGGCATCATAAGTGAGGTCAGGATGACTCCAGAGTTCCTATCTCATCATCTGCTTTTAATGTCTCCTTTCTACCCCTGCATGGGTCGACATGAGACACTCAGCTTCTCTCCTTTTGAGTTTGTTCTCCTCTCTCTTCCCTCCCTCCACAGGGCATACATCATCTTCACTGATAAATCCACCCAGTTCAAGACTGTGACTCTCACCAGAGGTAACTAATCTTCAGCTGGGCAGTTCCAACAGCTGGGGGAAGGACACACCAAGCAAGGGCTTCACTTGTGCCCTGGGGCTCGGGGAGAGGGGAAGGAGGGACTCAGGGCACCTCCAGCTGGAGAATATCTCCTCTTTCCAATAGTCAGCCAAGGCCATGGAGTGGCAGAGGGTTTTCAGGTCACAATGTTGAACTCAAAACCTTTTCAGGCTTCCTTTCTGCTTTAAGGGGCATCAAAGGGTACAAAGCAGAGGACAGGCTTATTTATTTCTGCACAGGCTTCACCACCTGTTTGCTCTGCCATGCAGATGCAAAGTGGAAACTGGGGCTTTGCTCCCACAGATGGTGTTTCTGGTACTCCAGAGAATCCCCATCCAGAGACTGATGATGCCCCACTGATGTCAGGGGATATATTCAGACCTCTCTTGGCGTGGGTTCCCTCCTAATTCCTGTGAGATCAGAGTTGAACACAGACTCTGGAGCAGGTCTTGTAGCTCAGCTGGTTCCTTTGCCCTTCTAATCAACCCCGGGGGGGGGTTTCCTTTCATTTCAGCAGCAGAAACAACCACGTCAGCACCCACCAGCACCCCCAGCTCGGTGTCCACAGTTCGGGGCAGCTCCCTGTTCATCGCTGTGCTCCAGCTGCCCCTGCTCCTGGCCACGGGCAAACTGCTCTCCTAGAGGCCAGGGGAGAAGATGGCCCAGGCTGTGCTGCCCTTTCCCTCCCTGGGGGTGGGAGGGCAGGCAGCTGATCTACTCAGGAAATGTTTCTGTGTGTTAGGATGGTAACTGCACTCCAAACATTAAATTATGAAGGTCTGTTTGAGCACCAGGCTGATCCTCCCCTCACTCCCCTCCCTCAGGGCCAGCAAGCTCAGCCAGGTGGGATGTTCCAGAGCAGGGCAGAGATCCCTCTGCCCTGGGTTTTCAGCCAGAAAAGCGCAAAGTGGGCGAGAGCAGCCCCTGTGTCCCAGGGGACACTGCAGGAATCCACACCTCCCTCAGCCCCTGGCATTCTGGGAAGCACAAACCAGCAGGAAAACGCCTGGAGAGGAAACAGGTCCCTTCCTCCTCAGGGTACCAGATCTGCTGAGAAGCTCCAGGAAGGGGGAAGCAGAATTGAGCCTGGGAAGGGAAACTCTGGGTTTAGGATTCACGTGTCTCAGCCAGTTTAAAGCCCCTGGAGGAGACCCCCTTCCCAGGACAAGCTGGAGATCCTGCTGGCAGGGCACCTCCAAAACCACATAAATTCCCTTGGGAATTTATGCTCTGTATTTGGTCCATCATCTAAATTTTTTTGTTTCAGTGGATGACATAAAGTTTTCTCTGTTTTTGTTTTTTTTTCCCCCCTGGCTTTCTGGAATGGCAGAGTGGGTGTTTTTTGTTCTTGTTTGTTTAATCAGACAGCTGATTCTGCTCTAGGGCAAGATTGTAAAGGCCACCGAATGTCTTGATTTTATTATTATTGTTTGTATTTTTATATGGATAATGTTTATTGAGAAATTTTCAAACTTAACGGAAAGCAATTTGTTTCTTAAACTAATCTGAATAAATTAAGGAATGAAGGTTGGTTCTTGCACCTTCCATTATTTCCTGGCTCCCTGTGAAGGGGGTGGGGGGGCTCGAAGTGATTCTGATACTGTGAAATATTTGGCTTTGATCCCACAGATGCACATGAAGAAACAAATAAAGGTGAGGCCTATTTCTGCTGAACAAACATGAGAGTAAATTCTAACTCCCAGGCAGTGGAAGGTTTGCTCCTGAGCACTGAGGGCTTGGCAGTAAAGGAGCCTGAAAGCTTCCCACAGGATCTGGGCACCCCAGGAGATCATTGCCCCTCACCATCTGTATTTCTCAGACATCAAGTGTGGATTAAGAGGGATTTTTTTCCTAATTCCTACAGGATTTTCTGAAATAGTAACAGCTGAAATTAAAAGATTCATACCTGCTGAGGCTGCTTTTGCTTTAAAGTAGGAGCACCTCACTCAACTCTATTGCCTGTTCAGATTGTCCCTTATCTCCCAAAGCCATGGTTTGCACAAAAAATAAAGCTCTTCCTCCCTCTCACACCCTCAGGGTTCTCAGTGCAGGTGGAAATTTCGCTCGTTTCATACAAATTTCCCCCCATTTTCCTGTTTGCTGGGGGGTTGCTGAGGGGTTGGGCTGTCCAGCCAGAAGTCCCGAGCACAATTCCACAGATGGAATTTTAACCACCCGGTGCCTGGAGTGATGCACTGGTGGAATGTTCCTGCAGAATTTAGGGGGAATAAAGTTTTAGGGTCCAGCCACTAAAACTGGCATCTGTTCAGCAGGGAGGGTAATGAGCAGAGATGGGGATGTGGTTTATCTGCTGCTACTGCAGTCAACAACACCCAATAAAACCCTAATTAGTGCCGTAAATTACTGCTCCATTTCAGTCTCACTGTTGACCCATTTACCTCCCAAGATTACAGCCCTGGGTAATACATATGAAATTACTTTTAACGTGGGTAATACATATGAAATTACTTTTAAATATCCTCGTGGCAACTCCTATTTACCAGACTATCTGTGAGCTCAGGAAGTGCAGAGATGCCCCAGAGGGGGGGCTCCTGCTGCTTTGCCCCATTGCTGGAGCCTCATCAGTGGCCTCTTCCTTAACTTCCACCTTGTTCAGCAGCAAACACCAACATTTCCTTCCACAGCCCTGTCTAATTTCCCTGCTAAAAGTTTATTTCACCAGCATCACCAGGAAAAGGAGTGCCAAGGGGAATTTGTAACCGGGAATTTGAAGCCAACATATGGAAATTCTCTGGCTTCAGCTGGAAGGGAAATAAGAGTGGGGCCTGCAACTCCCAAGAAGCTCAAATCAGTGGGTGAAAGACACTGCTGAGACTAAAACATGTGAGAATGAAAACCAGGAATGGGATGTGACAGGGACTTTGCCTGCAGAGGCAGGGAAGTGGCTCTGAGATCTCCCAGAGGAGCTCTGAAGCCCAGTTCTTCAGGCCACATCTATGAAATCCTGAGCTGACCACGGGTACAAAGCAGTTACTGGAAGTACTGAGCTTTAAAACAGTGATTAATCATTAATAGGGTGATTACAGATGGACAGAGCTCCATTAAAAATGTTTCCACCCTTCCACTGACTTCCTGTCATCCCTGAACTTTTAACAGCTCCTGTGCTATCCCAGCTGATGCAAACCACCCCAAAAATCAGCAGAAGGATCCCAAGCTTTTGGAGTACAGGTTTCACCTCTCATTAACATGACACCCTGGGTGTCAGGGGAGGAAGGGCATAGCTCATCCTGGGAGCCACACAAAAATCAGGACTAAATTTTCTCAATTTGCACCACAGCAATTGGTGCTTTCACAGGTATTTAAATGTTACTCTCAGAGCAGACCCTGAGTTTTCCAAAGAGTGTCTCAGCAACCTGGGAATAAAAAAATCCCACCCCTGGCACAGCATGAGCCTGTTCTCCCTCCCATCCTAATGACTCTGTTGCATTCCCAGACACCCACACCCACTCCAATAAAAGGAACACGGGAGTGGACAAAGCACACAAAGCCCTGAGATCACTGGAGCCAGGGCTTTGCCACAAACCAGCTCCCCGTGCAGGGCTGTGAGCACACCCTCCTCCCTCCCAGAGCACACAGGACAAATTTATGCTCAGTGCAGGGGGAGAGCCACAAAATGCCCCTTAAACACCCCCCACACACTCTTGTTCTCTTCACCATCACTTTTCCTGTGCCCTTATGTTCTGCTTCCACTTGGAAATCGATGGCAGTTGGAGCCAGGGATGGAGCAAACACCCCAAAGAGCTTTAAAGCCCAGTGTGGTGGTTACTGGCTGGACTAAAGGATGTCTGCAGGAGGAGGGAACTGTGCTGGAGCATCCCTGGGCTGCCCCTGCCTCTGGTCTGTGTCTCTGCAGGCAGAGCCCTGGAAAACCAGGAATGGGAACAGCAGGGAAAACCCTGGGAACTCTGAGGCAGAGACAGGGATGGCCCTTCTCTGGGCAGCTCACTCCCACTGCTCACAGTGACCTTCCCAACCTTTTTGCTCCCTGTTTTCTCCCTCAGCAGCTCCCAGGACTCCAGGTCCCAGCAGCAGCAGTGTCGGGGTTGCTGATTAACCCGTTCATTGTTGGGGGTACAATAAAAAGCAGCCCAGGGAGTGGCAGCTGAGCCTGAGTGGCAGAGCTTGGCTCAGTCTCCCCCTCTGTAACCGTGTCCCTCCTGCTCTGTGCTCCTCCAGGGCTGCAGGGGTGATGGGAACACCATCAATCCCCAGCTCAACCCACAGTGCTCCCCTGGCCACAGGGCTTCAGGCACGGAGAGCAGAGTGAGCCTTTTTCTCCCTGAAATGAGGCAGAATGAGGAAAAGTTCCCTAAAAAAAAAAAAAATTAAGTAAAAAAGAAAGCTGGTGTTGAGCAGATTCCCTTTGAAGCTGGGCGGCCTCAAACTTTGCTTTGCCTCTAGTTTACAGAACCAAATGGTGACACTGGCTGATATATTAAATATAAACCTTCTTAAAACCTGAGTATTTACCTTTCCGTGTGCCAGGAAGGCAGAACTGGGTCTTTCCTCTCAGTCCCTACTAAACCCATCAGCACATTCCTGCTCTTCCTGGCATTACACTGCTCTGTGCATTTATAGGCACTAGAGCTGGAAGTCCTGCCCTCTCCTGGGATCAGCTCTGACCTTCAAATTGCTGTCTTGGGCCCCACTGTCACCTGAACAGTTCTCCTTCAAACAGTTCCATCACTCAGTAACTAAGTTATAGCACAGAGGTGCTTAAAGTTTAATTATGTGAGTTTGTTCTCTCCCTGTAAAACCCTTCCCTCCCTAAACTGGGAATTTGGAGGCTGGAATTCCCTGCATGGAGCTCACACACACCTGCGAAGATCAAGGCCCCTCTAAGCAGGAGAAGGGACAGAATATACTGTAATTTCAATGACAATTCCAACTCTGACGTTGCCAGCCCTTCCACCCAAGCCACCCCCCGGGCAACCCATTTATTTCCATCTCCCCACATCTGCTGAGGTTTAAATCAGAGAGATCAGAAGAGTTTGTATTAAGAGATCTCCAGGATGCACACAGCAATGAATACAAATACCCAGGCTGTGGTGGGACTTCATCAGGGCTGTGTTGCACTGGAAAAGAACAGGAATTTGGTCTGTTTTTTCCCTGCCTAGCACCTGACTCCATGCCAGTAACAGCCCTGGGCTGTGCTACACAGATGTAACCATTTGTTTGCTTGTTTTTTTTTTTGTCAACAGCTGAATTTCTCCTCTGATAAAGGCACCACATGATATGTCCTCGTCTTCATGACTCACTGAACACACCAAATGCTCTGTGAATCACCACCAGCAGCTCTCATCCAGCCTGATTTACATCATCTCAGCAAACCACAGTGACACACCAGCCCAGGGAGCAGCAGGAGGGGTCAGATAAGCTGCAAAACCTCCCTGGCCAGAGCCCCACTGAAAAAAAAGCTGAGTGGTTCCACATCTGGGGGGGGAAAAAGGAGGGAGAGGGAGCCAATGTGTCACCAGTGTGTTCCCTTTACCTGCTGCACTGAGCACCCTCTGCTTGGGTGACTCTGCAGCCAACTATTCACCAAAGCAGCACCTTTGGGAAGGGGGAAAAACCCCAGTGCTGGAGCTCCCGTGGCAGAGGGAAGGTTGGAATATCCCTCGTCTCCAGCCCTTTCTTACTCTTCCCTTTTTGAAGCTCGTCCAGAAAGTTTGAGCGAAGGTGACTCGAGGCAGGAGACAGCCCAGACCTGTCCTCGTGTAAAGCACTCACAATTAAAAGAGAAAAAAAAAAAAGCAAACCAAGTGTTTCTTGAAAGTGTAAATCCCACTTTCCAGCAGAACTGGTGGCTGCAGAAGGACACTCTACCCTCAGCCTGCAGCAGAGTGTGGCAAGGTTAACTATTAGGCAAGCTTCATTAAACCTTTCTAAATGCTGCTGTTTGCTCCCATTATTCAAATGCCTCATTTCCTTGTAAAGCAAGGGAATTACTACCCTGGATGTCATTTTTTTAATTATGTGCATTCAGTTATTCCTCATGGCCACAGCTAATCACTCCTCAGGACGTTGCCCGTGGGGTGAAGAGAATCACCCCCAGCACAATCACTCCTGCCTCTGGACAGACACCGTGACCTCGTGGCTCTTAACCACAGGAACTGTACCATCACCATCCCCTGACTGCTTTTCCATGCACTTGGCTTTCCCAGTGTGCCTCCAGTTCCAGGGATATTCAGAACAATTGAGTTGGTGTTCATTTAAAACCATCCCACAGCCTCAGCCCTCTGTAACAACCCACACTGCTGCACCTCCCAGCCTGATGGCTGGGGCATACCAAGTGCTTCTTTTGGCCACAAAACCCTCCCAGGATGGGATCTGGTGGTGCAAATACCAAAGCAGCTGTTGCTCACAGCAGCAGGAGCAGGAGCTGGCTGCTTTCTCCATGAAGTTTGATTCAGTTCCTACAGAACTCTGTAAAAATCTCCCTGAGAAAACAACACTCGTTGTGGCTGCCAAGAAGCTTCCAGGGGGGTTCTGTGGGTATGAACTCAAGGTTTCCCAGCTCCTGTCCTGCTATTCCAGCTGTCCATGACCAGCTGCAGTGTGGGAAGTGTCCTGAGGCAGGGATGAGCCCTCAGCAAGGGGAGGGTCGTGGCTGTGACTCCCTGAGCTGACACTGCAGCGCAGGGAACCGAAGCAGTGAGGAACTCACACTCCAGGGAGGGAAACTCGGCCAGAATTCTCTAAGATGAAGAGCTTTCTCCCAGCAAAACCTCCTCAAGAGGGGCATCTTTGGGGTGATTTAAGGGTTTGCTCTCACCTACTCACACTTCCACCCATCCAACAGGGCACTGCCACCACGGGGGCAGAAGCACTTTGCAGCTCCTCAGCTTCTCCTGATGATTCCCGTGGACACACTGCTCCCTTTGGCTCTTCAGCTGGGATTAGGAAGTGCCTTGTAAACAACTATGGTGCTCCCTATACCAGTTCCTTTGACAGAGAAAGCCCTGCCAGCCACGGGAAGGAAGGAGCCTGTAACACAGGAAATAAAGAGATAAGAAGAAAAGAGATAATCAGATAGTCCTCATTCTCAAAAATGCTTCTCTGTTTCATCAAGAAGCAAAACAACACCAAAGCCCACATTATTAAATGTAATAAATTAATTCAACATTTAATTAGAGAAAAATCAAAGCTTTTTGTGACCAGACACAACATACATTTTGCCAAAAATAAATTTTGCCCAAAAGCTGCTTTATTTCACACGGCACAGTTGCAGATTTCACATCAGCCCTGGTGGTTTGGGTTTGCAAAACAGGAACATCTTGAGAAAAAAAAATGAACAAATTCTGAGAAGCAGAGTGGCTGGATTGCTGCAAGAATTCCTGTGTGTCTGTCCTTATACAGCACAGGAGCAAGGTCCAGGGGTGGGAAACACAGTGAGCGGGGTCAAAATAATCCACTGATGTGATTGTGACCAGCTGAGCTGAGGCTCCTTTCACTTCCCAGCCGTTGTTTCTTCTCCTTTATAAACAACAACGTTCTGCTCCGTCTCGTGCACCTTCACCTTGTAAAGGATCCCCGGGGGCAGGAGCCTCTGCAGGTTCTCCCAGATGAACACGGCGACGTTCTCCGTGGTGCTGGGGGGGAAAGGGGGCACAGTCAGAGCCCACGGCAACCCCCGGGCACCACAACGGGCTGGGGGGGACAGTGGAGGCCACAGGGAGCCACGTGGGCACCTGATGGTGCAGGACTGAGCCTTGGGGACTGTTCAGTGCCAGGAGGAGCCCCCGTGACCCACCTCACCACCTGGGTGAAGTACGGCACGTCCTTGTCCAGGTTTTTGTGGTCCAGCGGCTCCATGATCGCCTCCTGCAGAGAGAGGAGGGAGAGCCTTGTCCCAGCTGGTCAGGGGGCCTGGGGTTCAGACAACTATGCACAAGGGACTGGAAGGTATGTACAAAAAAGAGGGTGAGAGCCCTACATACGGCCGTGAAACTCCTGGTACCGCTGAAGCATTTTAGTCTCAAACCGTTCCTTAATTTCTCCTTTATTTCCTGCCATCATCATCTCAGCATGTCTCTCCACTCTGGCACTGCACACATTGCTGAGCTCTAACCAGTTCTCCCAGGGGACATGTGGGAAAACAGTGCCATTACCTGCATGTATTCCTTGAGGTCTGTCAGGTTCATAACCATTCCTGAGACTGGGTCAATCTGCAGGGAAACCCAAAGGGAGATAAGCAGCCTGGCCTCACATCCTTATTACCTGCACAAATCAGACATAAATATCTGTGCTCAGGTCATCTGAGCCACGAGAGAAATAACTTTCTACTGTCACAGAGTTCCAGCTCTACTCCTGTGATGGTCCCAAAGGCTTGACACAGCCTACAAACAACTCCAGTGGTGCCACTCTCTCATAAAAGCTGACTCCAGGGAGGAACAATTCACTGAAAGAGTCTTCAAGCAACAATCTGGAGTGATGATAAGCAGGAAAACGGGCATTAAACTGCTCTGTTGAACAAGCAGGGACAAAACAGAGCCCAGTCTGAGCTCAGGGCATTCTCCCTTCCAGGAAATCCTCCTCAGAGACAAGGTGAACAGGACAGTGATTATGGAAAACCTCCTACAGTGATGAACACAGTTCCCACAAACACTCTGGGAAATGCAGCCCCTGGGGCAGCACTTCAGCCCTGTGGGACAGGGGGGCACATCCATCCTGCCCCCTCAGGAAGAGAAAAAAATGCTGATTGCTCTTACCTGCCCACGCACCGTGACTGTGACTGAAAACAGAGAGAGGGTCAGGTCACCAGGAGCTCAGGAACCCAAAGCCAGCCCTGCTGCTGTGGGGACAGACACCCCCCCACTGCTCACCCCAGGGACTGGGGCAGGGCTTTATGAGATGTGGGGGCAGCTTCTAAGTCTTCTGATGTAATGGAAGAACAGAGAATGAAATTAAGGGATGAAGTGTTTGCCACTTCTCTCGGGACTAGAATTGTTGTGCCTGTAAATCAGCTTAAAATTGAGGGACAGATCCTCATTTCAGCACCCTTTAACTTATCTTCCCTGGCAGAGGTTTTGGGGCACCCACAATACAGTGCAAACAGGGAGCCAGTCTAGGAGCTGGGGACATCTAATTCTGTGTGCTCAGGGTGCAGGGAGGAGGAGAAGGACTTGTGAAAACAACATTCAAATAACGTTTACAGGCTGTTTAATTTGCATGTCTTTTGCTTAGAAAAATCCTCATTCAAACCACAATGATTTTGCAGAGTGTAAACAAGTAGATTTGATTTATGAAGTGACATTCTGAGATAAATAGTTATTATCTATTCAACTGAATATACTGCAAAGCTATTCTTCACCCCCCTGCTGCTGAGGTTTCCTTCTAATTCTTAAAAAGACACAAAACCAGCCACTAAAAACTATCAGACTGGGCCCTGAGTGGCCCAGCTCTCCTGTGGGTTATTCACACCCTGAGAGCAGCCTCTGCCCATCACCACAGGAGGATGGAAGTCAGCTCCTTGCCTTTGTAGTTGTGTCCATGGCCATTTGGGTTGTTGCATTTCCCAAACAGCTTCAGGTTTTCTTCATCACTCAGTGATTTACTGTGAGAGAGGCAGACATGGCATGTCAGGGTCCATTCCAGGTGCTCATGGCTTCACTTCAGCCCCCATTGCTTTTCAGCTCTCCATCTATTCCCCCTCCCAAATTTAACCCACCAGTTTTTCCTGCTCAGCAGGCACAAAAAAAAAAAAAAAAAAAAAAAAAAAAAAACAAACCAAAAAACCACCACCAGAATAGTATTTGGGCCATACTGGAAAACAGTGAGGGTTTTCTGCTGTGTTTTTTTTCATCTGTTTCATTACATCTGCCAAACTGCTGTAAATGTTCCAGATATGAAATATGGCCCAAAATCACTCTCAGAAGGAAGTGCTTGAGCAAACTGTGCACATCAGCAGTTACCACTGATGAATAAAGCTTAGGGAGCTTCTCCAAGGAGTACAAAGCGTGACCTCCCCCTCTGAATCTTCCCTTTGAAGCCACTCTGCTCTGAGGAGCGTTTCAGGTCAAGGCATGCTTCGGGAATAGCACAGAATCCCAGAATCAGTTAGGCTGGAAAAGATCTCTGAGATCATCCAGTCCAACCTGTGACCCAACAGCACCTCCTCCCCCAGCCCAGAGCACTGAGGGCCACGTCCAGTCATTCCTTGGACACCTCCAGGGCTGAGGACTCCACCACCACCCTGGGCAGCCCCTTCCAGTGCCTGAGCACCGTTTCTGTGATGAAATTCTTCCTTATGTCCAACCTAAACCTCCCCTGGTGCAGCTTAAGCCTCTGTGCTCCCATCCTGTCGCCGGTTTCCTGGGAGCAGGGAACTGTCAGGGACTTTCAGGTCACAGGAACACAGAATATGCCGAGTTGGAAGGGATCCACAAGGATCATCGAGTCCAACCCCTAGGCCTGCACGGGCCCATCCCCACGAGTCACACCCTGTGCCTGAGAGCATCACCCAAACGCTGCTTGAGCTCTGGCCCCGGCGCTCTTTAGGAACACGTAAATTTCGAGGAAAAACCCCAGCAGATTAGGGGAGATATGTTTACAAACCGGGAGATGTTTACAAACCGGGAGATGTTTACAAACCGGGAGATGTTTACAAACTGCGAGACCCGCGCGTCTGTGTAAAACAAAGAGCTCCAGTTCTCGCTAAACCCCGCCGGGCACGGACGGGCGCGATCGGGAAGGGGCTGGACCGAGAGGAGCCCGGCCCGGCGTCCGCGGCTCCGCCGGGCGCTACCGCGGGCTTTGGGGCGGCTTTGGAGCCTCCTGCCAGGGCAGGGGAGCGGGGCCGTGCCGGGGCCGCTCACCTGTGCAGGCGGTGGCAGGCGCTGAAGGTGACGGAGCGCGACAGCCGCGCCAGGCGGGCGGAGCGCGGCGACATCGCGGGGCCGGACGGGGGCTGGATCCGGGGCTGGATCCGGGGCCGGACCGGGGCTGGATCCGGGGCTGGATCCGGGGCTGGACCGGGGCTGGGAACGGGGCTGGACCGGGGCGGCTCCATCCCGGCCCCGGGGCGGGGCGGGAGCGGCGGCACCGCCCGCAGGACCCGCCCGCCGAGCGCCGGGGATGCTGCGGGTCCCGGGGATGCTGCGGGTCCTGGGGATGCTGCGGGTCCTGGGGATGCTCCTGGTCCCGGGGATGCTGCGGGTCCCAGGGATGCTCCGGGTCCCGGGGATGCTGCGGGTCCCGGGGATGCTCCTGGTCCCGGGGATGCTCCGAGCGCCGGGGATGCTCCGAGTCCCAGGGATGCTCCGGGTCCCAGGGATGCTCCGGGTCCCGGAGATGCTCCGGGTCCCGGGGATGCTTCGAGTGCCAGGGACGCGCGCAGGGCTCGGCCCCCGCTCTGCCCCTCGACCTCTGCCCCTCGGTGCCTGCCCGCAGCCCGCGGTGCGGTGATACAAAGAATCCTGGGATGTTAACGTGTTGGAATGGAGATTAAACTTCATCCAGGTTGCTCAAGGCTCCGCCCAACCCGGCCTTGGACACTGCCAGGGATGGGGCATCCACAGCCTCCCTGGGCAACCTGTGCCAGCTCTGGCTGGTTGCAGTTAGCACAAGGTTGTTCGTGAAGCTCTGACGCCTCCTTTCCGCTTCCTTCCTCACCAAGAAAAAATAAGAGTTTGAAAGGAGCAGCGGTGGTGCCTGAGCTCCGTGAAACGCCTCCTTAGCACCGTTCTGCTGCCAGGGCTGGGCATGTGGCCTCGCTGGGGGCTGTGCCCTGCCCGTGGGTGACAGGATACAGCGGGGCGGTTCCACTGGTGACATGGAAGTGACACGGAGAGGAGGGAGGAGGACACAGGGCCGGAGCACCAGCAGCGGGAGGTGTTTGCCATCTAGTGGCTTTGACCAGCTCTGGCCTGAGCCTCCCTCTGCCTCTCCCAGGACAGCAGCCCTGGGGCACAACCCTTTTTCTTTCCCTTGCCTTTTCCCAAGACCTGTTAGGAAGGTGAAGAACGGTCTGAAGAGATAAAGCCCCTGGAGCACAAGAGCTCATATTTTGCTCGAGGAAAATGGTTCGAATCATTCTCTGGGCTTCTCACAATGAAGAAATATAAAAAGTATTTAATCCAGGAGGGGAATCCAGTCCCCTGAAGCCTTCCCTCTTACAGACAGGGCTTCCCCTGGCACACTGACCCACCTCCAACAGCTGGAGGAGCCTGGATGAGAGCTGGGATTTGATCTGCTCTACTTACGACCACAGGGATATCAAGGCCACAGAGGAGTTCTACATGTTTCATACTGGTGTTTCATACTGGTTGAACTGGGAGGAGGGCAGGAACCCTGAGCCATCAGAGCCATCCAGCTCTGCTGTTTAAGCAGGAGTGAGGTGGAGATGTGCCATGGATGTGACCATGTGAGGGCAGGGAAAGAGAGGAAGAGACTTCACCAGGTTTTATTTGAGGGCAGTGCCAGTGTACAGAGAAAAGCACAAGTACAGCTGCTGTGAGCACCTGCATCTACCTCCTGGAGTCCACTGAAGGCAACCTGTATGCAGTGGGGGTGGAATTACACCCCTTCATTGGGCCCATGTGGTGCAGGTTGGTTTTACTCCTCTCCTCTGCCCTCAGCCAAAGTCACTGCCCCGAGCACCAATGTTCTCTCCCCTTCAGAGCACACTGCTGCCAAAGATTTCCATTTTCTCCCTTGCAAGCCTCAGCATGGAAACCTTTGTGAACTGCTGCTAGCTGGTCTATCAAAACAGTAAAAAAATTAAGATAAAGCAGTGGGGCTGCTGAATGAAGGGGCTTCTGCCTCCCTCATCCCCTTGGCTGGGTATTGTTAGGAACACAGGAGTAACTCAGAGGTTATGGTAGAGAAAAAGCAGTTCCCTCATCCCCAAAATAATGCAGAAGTGGGAGGTAAAAGCAGCAAAGGTTTCTTTCTGAGCCTGGCTTGGCCCTGAGTGCCAGGAGGTGACGAGGTGTGTGGTCAGTGGGCAGTGAAGATGCCGTGGAACCCATAAGGCATTTGCACTGGGACCTCTGCTCGCCCCAGCTCTCTGAAGGTCTCTGCATCCAGGACAAGCAGGAAAGCACTTTGGTTCTGCAGGAGGAAAAGAAAGCCAGAATGAATGGCCAGGCTGAACCTTGTTGCACACAAGGGAGCCCAAATGTCCAGCCAGGCCACACAGCTCAAGCCTGTCAGACAGTTGGCCAGGAGCACTGGAAGTCACAGGAGCCACTCAAGAAGCACTGACATTCCAAGGAACGCTCCTGGGGAGCAAGGAACTATCTGCCAGGGAGCCTCCAGCTGGGTTCTGTGCTTCAAAAAGTTAACTAATGCTTTGTGACTTTGACAAACTACCAACAGTAAGTTACCTCAGTGGGGGAGACCACAACAGACAAGATGACTCCACTGTCCTCTGCTGTGGCATTAGGCACTGGCACAAACACAGGCTCTGATGGGTAGGATCCATCCTCCTGCCAAATCTAGCAAGCACAGGGACATATGGATGAGCTTCATTTCATTAATACTTGTCTGCTACAGTTAGCAGAGCTGCAAGTTAGAGTGCTCCCCACAAAGATACCCAGGCACACTCTGTGCTCCAAGAAACTTAAGAGTTCAACCTTTGAATTAATCCTTTGGATCCCAGCAGTATGATGGTGCCATCCTCTCCTATTGGGGAAGTGTGTCACATTCACAGGGGGAGAGATGAAATCAGGAATCTCATCCCAGACCCACCAGGACAAAGACCCCCAAAGCCCCTGGTAAATGACATATTTTCAAAGCCAGTTCAGTGAAACTGAAAAAGGTTAATCTGACTCCAATTCACCTTGAAATTCTTGGTCTCCACATCAACCTTGATCAAGGAATCTCCGACCAAATGCCCGAATCCACACCCGTAGAAGTACTGGTACCTCCTCCCGTTGGACCGGGAGTAGTTGATGTGGGGGAACTCCAAACCCCCAACCTTTTCAAAGCCCTCAGGGTGGAGATTTTCATGTGTGCACCAGACCTAGAAGAAACATGCATTACACAGGTGTTGGTTTAGCTCTGACAGGGCAGAAGACCTGACTGGTCCCACCACCACTGTGGGGAAGAAATGTTCTGGGAACGGGGAAGAAAAAAGATCTGGGAAGACAATGGCACGGGATGGCAACTGTTGCAGGCAATCTCCCCACAGTTCTGTGGGTCTTCAATACACACCTTTCCATCTGCATCTTTCACAGCCCTTGCCAGGGTATAAGGCAGTGGGTTCAGGTTTTTGCCCACAGGTGTGTCTGGATCCACGTGCAGAGGGAGCACAAAGCGGCGAGGGAAAGCTCGGGGGAGCGAGGCATAAACCTGTTACAGAGACAGCAAGTCATGGGCATGGAGAGAGGAGAGACACTGCAGGCTTAATGCATTTTTGGGGCACAATTCGGAAGTTTGAGACATTCCTCCCAGCCCTAAAATCATTGTCTTCTTTCTGCTATGTGTTTTACCCAGTTCTGGTAAGGTAAAACACATCATAGAAAGAAGTTCTCTGCACCTTCCAGTATTAGAGTAGAAAACAAAAAGACAAGCAATTGAAAGGGTCAGCATTGCTTTCACAGGATTAATTAATTAATTAATTCTGAGTTGAGTATGCAAATCCCTCCATTATCTTCCAAATTCAGCACTGGGACACACACTGCACTATATTTAGTTAGAACACTTACATTGTTCTCCATCACCCTCTGGATAAGTCTCCTTCTCCTCCAGATGGTAAGGCAAGCAGGAGACTGCTGTACCTCAGTTCAGTGCCTGAAGTTATCCTGCAGGATTTCCCTCTTCCATTCTCAGGCACACAAGGATTCATGTTTGGAAGTCCAGGGGAAGGATGGATGTACTTGGGGAGCAAAGGGGAGAGCAAACCAGCAGCCCCCAGTGTGACAGACATCCAGTGGTTTGCACGAGAGGAAGGATTCCACCATTGCCACTAAAGTTCTGTCCAAGCCAAGCTTAGAACCCCTCACGTTCCCATATATTAAGCCTTCTAAATAAAACAGGTGACAAGGGCCCTGCTTTGGTGGTTTTCAGTTACTTCAATCCGTAACTCACCAGTTCAACGTGAAACTTCACTTTAATCAGATGTGTTAATCCTGAAACCCTGTTTTCAAAGCTTTTATGGTTCATGTAACCCCAGTAACTCGGCTGAGGAACTCTGCCAGATAAATTATGGTTTAGTGAGCAAGCAAAAGCACTTCAGCATGGTTCATGGTTCATGTTCAGTCATGCCTTGGGCTTCTGAGGAGCCGTGAGCTTAAGGCTCTGTTCTGAAATGACTTGCACTCCCCTGTGTGTGTGTACAGTTTAATGGTTATGTGCCTGTCAGTTAGAGAATGTGGGTTTTGGAAACACGAGCCTAATGTTGACACAGGGACACCTTCAGCCAGATCCAATCCTGGCTGGTTTGTGCTCAGGGAAGGGGGGACAAAAGCCGGGATCAGTTTGCAAAGCACGAGATCGTATTAACCTTCTGCTGTACTCGTGTTCAAAACATGCTTGAAAAAAACCCAAACAAACAAAGGAAAGCAGAAGGAAATGACCTGGCAGGGAGACAGCTGTAGTGTTCTCAGGTCAGATCTGACTGGGTTCTAGACAGCTCAGAACACAGCGGGAGGAGGTTCAGACCTGCCTGGGCATGCAGGGCACGGCGGGTTTCCACTCCACACATCTGCAGTGCGAGACACTGAAAGCACCCCTGCCTTCCCCACGTGTGACCTATGCAAAATAACACCTCCAACACGGCCTCAAATGGGGCCTGTGGCAGAGATGGATAAAATAAGCAATTTATTAGAACGTGCTGTTGTGAGGTGACAGCGCCGGGGCTTCCGTGGCGTTTGAGTTTCTGTGATTTTCCTCAGCAATGCCACTTCTCTGAAACAATGCCTTTATAGCACAGGGTGTCTTCTTCCCTTTTGAAGTCGTGCAAAAGCTTGCCTTGCATAATTTCTCGGGGGAAAAATATTATTACACTGGGATAAGGAAAAGGAATGTGATTAAAAGCAAGGTTTTAAACCAGGAGGACATTCTGGCAGGCTCTGGAGCTCTGTGTCACACACCAGTTTTAAACCTTTCAAGGGAACACTCCATGGAGATTATCTGCTAAGAGATAATTAAGCGGATCATTAGATCCCCATTTTAGTTTTTTACAGCTGTGGGTCCTTTCCCCAGGTCACATCCTTGGCCTCGTGGTGCTCTCCATTCCAGCAGCCTGAGCCTTGCTGCAGAAAAGGAACTGGCCCAGCATCAGAGCCTGGGGAAACAGAGGCAGAGGTCTCACCTGGTCCAGAGCCTCCCCAGCCCTCCTCAGGTTCTGCAGTTTGTACAAGGCCAGGCTGGTGCCGTCGTCCTGGCAGCACAGATCCAGCACCACACAGCCACAGTCCTCAAAGGCATTGATCTGGTGGAAGGTGACAAAGGGCTTCGTGTACCACTGCCCTGGCAGCACCTGCAGGGACACAGGGGAGGCTCAGGCTCCTCTCTAAAGCTCCCAGCCACCCCTCAAAGGCTTTTACACTCTCTCTCTCCCATTTCATCCCCCATTCCTTGGGATCTGCCTTGTGTTACTACAGAAGGGCTGCTTTAAGCCAGTAACTAGGCAAAGACAGATGAAGAAAAGCCAAAATCAGGCCAGGCCAGGCCCCTTGATGTCCTGACTCCCTCCCTAGAGCATCTGTCCCAGGCTGGAACTGACCTTTTATACCCCTGCATTTCAGCCTCATGAGCCCCAAGCTGCTTATTTCTGCCTGTTCTTTCAGGGCTGGCAAAGAAGTGAATCAATAGAGAGGGAACTGCAGGAAGTAATCCCATTTCTAATGAATTTACACCCGTGCTTTAAAGCCTATATTGCAGTAGCTCCTGGACTGATTCATCCAGCTCCCTGGGGCTGCTGCCAGGCACTCTCCTCTTGGGATCTAAGGTTCCAGAGCAGCTGCTGCAGAGGCCAGAGATGCACCCACCTCCCCAGTGTGCTTATTCACCACGTGGAAGTAGGTGTTGCACTGAGGCTCCCAGCTTATCCCGTCACAAATGGTTTGGCCACGGAGCTTGGAAGTGACAATCTGGAAGAGATTCAGCTTGAGGGGTTGCTCAATGAAAATGATGTAGTTTTCAGTCATTCCTGAAAAGAGAAGGAAGGAGACATCACCCAGGTATGAGATGGGAAAACACCCCAGGGGCAGGGGGCACTGGACAGCCCTGTCTGCCTCCCAGCAGCCCAAACCCCCGGAGTCTGAGATGGAAAACTGCCTCACCAAAGCTGTGATAGTAGGATGGTTTTGCCCTGTCCATGGGAGGGATGGAGCACAGCACTTTTGCTCCCTCTAATGTGTCAGTGCAGCCTGAGCTCTGTGGAGGGACCCGGATGATGTTATAGCTGGACCCTGGAGGGGAGAAAGGGTGTTCAGCACCACTGAGACTTCACAGGCAGAAAACCAAAGTCAGGCTCTGTCCTTCCCACTTCCCAAGAGCACTGGAAACCACAGTCAGAGCTTCACTGAGCAGAAAAATCAACAGCCTGTCATCAAGTCACTAAAACAATCTACAGAGGATTATTTAGCAAAACAAAACAAAACAAAAGATTGAAAGAAGAAGGATCTTCTCAGGCTGGTAAAGTGCCAGCTCATTTTACTGTCTGCAGTGCATTCCTTAGGTTATCCCATAATAGCAGGATCAAGAGCAAAACCAAGTTCATAGCTAGGGTATCAAAGGAAATGAAAACTCTGAGCCTTGGTGATGCTCAGTTAATAAATCTGAGCACGTGGGCAGGAGAGAATGGCATGTTTGAATAATCTAGAGTTTGGTCTCTCCAGCTGAAAAAAGCATGTGCTACAAAGCTGGATATTGCTCAGGGCAAAAGGAAATGAAAGCAGCATGAATGAAAAATGATCAAAACTGGGAAACTGTGGAGTGAACTGAAACCAGCCTGAGGAATCATAATAAAGGGCAGTGGCTGCTTTCAGAGACCTCAGGCACCTGCAAAAGGAGGTTTTCACATAACTAACAGTGAATGCCAGCCCTGGGCAGCCACGTCAATGGAATTAGATCCCAACTAGAGATGCTCATTGTTTTGAGAAGAAGAAAAATCTCCCATAAAATTCAGCTTTGCCTAATGTAGCCAGGTGACTCATAAATTCCATCTTCTCTCCTGCATGAACCCGTGTGGTGCTCATCAAAAGCCAGTCACTGCAAGTGAAGATGGGACTCAAAAAATCATTTTCCCTTTTCCCAGCAAAGCCTGGGAGAGGGGAATCTGCTGGATACTCACAGGCCAAAGTCAGATGGATGTGAAACTAAACGCTGAGAGAGGCCATTGCTGTGGGACTGACTGGCACTGTAAAACAGAACCAGCCTGGCTTCTCACCACTTTGACTCAAAGAGAAACAGCAACTTCAGATGTTTCTTCCACCACTGCTCCTTGGAACAGCACCCAGAAGTGTCCTGTGCCCCCTGGCCAGCCCAGCTCACCGTGTTTCCCATAGGAATTGCCCATGTTGTAGGTCGTCCCATCAGACTCGTAGTGGGGATGAGCAGTGGCCCCGTTCACTGCAATGAACTGGCTCCAGTCTACCTGCAAATGCCAAGGATTTTCAGTCAGTGCAGAACTTCCCTGTTGCTCTGCAGAAAGCCACAGGCTTCCATGGAAGTCTGAGGAAGAAAAGCAGACTTTATCCATTGTTAATAATGTGGGATCTGGACTTAACTCTTCAGTTTGCCTGTAGTCTTCCTGAAATCCTTGAAAATTAATGATATTTCTCTCTGTGTTAATCCTGCCAGTAAAATGGGACTAACAGCACAAGCCATTCCTTGGGAGACACGAACATTCCAATTGGCACAAGTGACACAGTGGGAATGTTCCCATGCAAGCATTTTAGCTGGGACCCCATGCTATAAGCACAGACAGACGTGTGAAGAGACAGTCACTGCCCCAAAAAAATCACCAAGAAGCTTAGAAAACCAGGTCCCATCTCAGATTGGAGAGTTTAGATGTGAAATCATCCCTTCCATTTCTTCACTTAGCCCAAAAATAACAGTCTGCATTTAAAAAAGCAGCTAAAGGGGATTTTTTTTTTTTTAAATGGAAAGATGGCTCGACAGAGCTGAACACTCAACCTAAAAATCCCCACGTGTCTTCCCATCACTGCACTCTGGTTTACAAACCAGATCAAACGAATCACCCAACTCTCCATTTCAGTGTGTAAACTGAGTTTCCTCATGACTCACTACTGATCCTGGAGGGAGAGAGGGACTCCTGGAATGCCTCCCTCAGGATCTGAGGGCGCACTGAACCTGGTGTTTTGTGGTATCAGGTAGTCTGGTTAACACACAGGCACAGGAGTTAATCCTGATTTAGGAGGGCAGAATCCTTCTCACAATTAAACACCCAAATCCCCTCGGAGGGTGCAGCCAGGGGGACACAGAGCTGATGCTGTCATGTCACAGGCCATGTTCTGCCAAACTCAGCCACACTCCTGGGAGATGATGCACAGGACACAGGGAAAGACTGCTCTGACTTTCTGTTCATTTGCTATCAGGGGAGAAAATAAAGGGGCAGCTGAACTTTGAGTTGACTTTACATTGAATTAACTCATTTGCAAGAGAGTTTTAGCCAAGACTTGAAGGACAGTTCTGGAGTGTTTAAACAGATGTGAAAGGCAGAAAAAGGGAAGAGAGATGAAGTGACAGGGAGGAGTGCAGCTCTGAGATCAGTGATGACCTTTTTCCTGGGTGCACTTTTACTCTTCACACACTGGTAGGTGCAGACAAGCCCAGACATGCAGTGAGAGCACAGGAAGAGTGGAGCTGTGCCCAGACCTGCATCTGTGTCTCCCCTTCCCTGCCACAGTGGGCAGTGACTGCATCTCACCCCCGAGAGCTGCCTGGCTGCCGAGGAGATTTTTCAGGGCCTCAGGCACGAAGAGATGCTCATGGCTGTGGTCCAGACAAAACCTTTTGGAATCTAAGATGCTCTTAGGAGCAGCAGCAGATTCTGTACCACCAACTAAGGGTTCTGTGCCACAGTTCCCTCATCCCACCTGCCCACACCTTTTCCTTCGTTTCAAGCGTTTCTGGGTCCACCTTGTACATGAAGATGTTCTCACTGCTGATGTAATAATCTCCTTTATACAGCACGTAGTTCACATTGGCATTGTCACTGGGTCCTGAAACAAAATCCTGGGGTTGGGCACAGCTCTGCTCGAGCTCATGTCACATTATCTCAAGTTACACATGTTTAAACAATAAACCCATTTGCAATGACATTAATTCCTCTGTGGCTGATTAGAAATACCTCACTAATCTACAAAGGCACTCAGGGAACTGTCTGTGCAGGTGAACTCGGGTTAAAGGGACAAGGAGTAGTCCTTGCAGAAATCACTGCAGTGAAGCCAAGGTGATCTTCCTATTTCTCTACGCCCTCAGCTCCTGACCTCTTATTTGTTCATATTTTTATTTGTCCCTTTCCTCCCCAGCCAAAGCCCCCTCCTCTAAAAGCCACGTGAAGAGTGCCATGTTTGATTTACAGCACTGGAAACGAGAGGCAGGACTTGAAGCTACAACCTGGGCTGAGGGGAAGGCAGGGATGCTCTTTGTGTGGGACAAGGGATGCTCCTGCTTCCTTATTCCCTTTCTTTCTAAAACTGAGTCAGGGAGATGCCTTTTGAGAGCTGCAGACACACACAGCCAGAGCTGCTCCTGCTGCTCCAAGGGGAGCTGGGACTCACTACCAGGTGGCTGGGAAGAGCTGAGGGAAAAGCTGTTCCCACAGTTGAATGCTGTGTGTGTGGTGAACACACAGCCTGAGGCTGGGAGAGGAAAAACCCAGAGGACAGCTCTTCCTGTAGTGAGGAATTCCCTCAAGCCTGTGAAGAGTCCAACAGGCAAAGGGGGGGCGGGAACAACCTGCTGGAGCTTGGGAAAGAAAAGGGGGATGTAGACAGTTCTGAAATGTGTTGAGAGAGCTGGGCTGGGGAGCTGGGGAGCTTCACTTGAGAACAGGTGACATGGCAGGATGGGGTCCATCTCCTCAGGGAAGGTGAGAAGCAGAAGATGGTCACACCACGAGCAACAAGTTGCAAACTTCAGGTCCGTTCTGGTTTTAGTGGGAAGCCCTGTGCTTCATTAAGCCAATTTCTTCCCTGACACACATAGGATCCCACAGGCAATGGAACTTCCCCTCCTGTGCAATACCACCTCTCACCCTACCCATATAATCTGCACCTTAGTCTAGGAAGGGAAGGATTAGCCCACTTACCCTACGAGCTTAGCAAGGCAAAGCGTTTTAAGGGCAAAGCTGTGTCCCAGGTAGAACACAGGTTGTAATGCTCATTACCAGCACTGCACAGGTTGTTCTTTGGAAGCAGATTTCTGCTGGAAACTTGCAACAAACTGGAAGCAGGTGACGTGAGGTGGCACACTGAACCGAGTGTGCCTGTGCCAGCCCAGCCTGACGCCCACTTCCATCATTTTTCCTGTCGTTATTCCCACGGGGCACACGCTGAGGAAAACCACGGGCTCAGCATAAGCCCACCAGGCTTCCTCACCCCTCCCTTCACAACCAACCACAGGCTCCCCCAGACAATTTCTTGTTTCTTAGAGCCCCCCTTACGTGGCATCTCGAAGCGTGACATGAAGCGCCCGAAGAGGCTCTTGCAGGGGTCTGGCATTGCCAAGGTCCCGAATTCCGAGAGCACGATGCGGTTGTGCTGCCTGTTGGTCAGGTAGGAGTTGCTCTGCAGGAACCTGCTCCTGTAGGACACCCTGCCAGCCCTCAGCTGGAACTGGTGCAGCAGAGCCATGCCATCGAACCAGTGGTTAAAGCTTCCAGGAGTTACCAATGAGGGATTAAAAAAAAGAGATAAATAAGCAAGAGATTTTAAAAAGGGATGAGAGATAAGAAAACAGGTAGAAAAAGATATTAAAAAGAGATCAAAAAGAGATAAAAAATACATAAATTAGTAAATTAGAGGTTAGTAAGAGGTGAGTAAGAAGTCAGTAAGAGCACTGGAATTAGGCACTACATGAAGTTCTGATCTACTGTTCCCTCTTGCCTTTAGGTTTTTATTATTTGTAAAAGGTAATGCCCAGATCCCACAAACACTGAACCGGGTGCAGCTTTGTTTGGGAAAACATTTGAACTGAGTGAAACAAAACAAGTGTATTTGCAGCTGTGGGACATGAAGTCTGAGATTGGTATGTGTAAGTTTGGGGGGAAATACTCTGTACTGGCAAACCAGTCACTCTGCAAAGACTCCTGCACAGGGAATAGAATGTCCAATAGAAATTACTGCTGAAAGCCCAATGGCACAAGGAGGAGCCTTTAACTCTCAGCTCCTTGAAGGATGTTATTCTCTCTAAAACAAGAAATCTGTGAGACTCTCAGAAAACCTGATGGTCTCTGGGCATGTGATAAGATGATAAGTTGCTGCCATCAGCTCTGCTGGAGGAAGGGCTTGTTTGTCACTTTGGACGTCACTTAGAATGGCAAGGGCAGGAGTTGCCTTCTTGAACTATTTCAATATTTGCTTCTAAAGCAACACACAGAGTTTAGTGCAACCAACTTCCCAACTCCCTGCCCTGGAGTTCAGGGATGGACTTTTGTCAGTGGCAGAGGACTCACTCGAGACTTACCTGTCATTGCCAAACTCGAACTTCCCGGGCCCAGTCCTCAGAAGGTTGCCATTGATCCATTTGGGAATATGCCCTTTGACCTTGGCTGGGATGGGCTCAGGGGTCTCCTCCATGCTCTGCACTAAGGGGGAGATGCATTGCAGCCCCCTGGGTCTGTGGCAGAGGATTTGCTCTTTGGGTGGGCTGGGAAGGTAATTCTTTAAACCTGCAACAAAAGCAGGGAAAACAAAGAAGAAGGAAATTAGGATTTTCCCTGTAATAATAAGGTGACAATTGCTAGAGGTTGAGTTTGGATGTCTAGAACAACATTCAGCAGCCAGGCTGGAGTGGATGCTCAGGGTGAAGCTGTGTTCCCACAGTAACCCCACACATCCCCAGGGAGCTCAAAACCCAGTGGATTTAACTCCACTGTAGTTAACCCATGAGAGAGACACCAGTTCTGCAGCCCAAAGGAGGTAATAAAATATATGATGATAACTTTTAACTGCAGGAACTTCTGTTTGCAATTGATTTCATAAATAACTGAAAGAAAAGGGAAAAACAAAAAAAGGAAAAAACAAAAATAACTGCAATCCCTCCCCAAAAATGGCAATCAGGAAGAACACAAATGCAACTGAGCTGAAGGACATTTACAGGACAGGACAAAAGAGATTTACCAGTTATATTTGGTAAGTAAATAAGCAGTAGCAGAAAGGGATAATTTCTGATGGAGCCTCTTGTTTGACTGCAATAACCCCCTGGTTGGTCACAGCTCCAGGACAAAAGCACCAGGAAAGCATGAACTGATTGGAATGCTGTGAACTCCCAGTGATGTCAGTCATTGGCTCCACCAGCCTGGTTTGCAAAGCCTCATCAACACAAGGATTGTTTGAGCAATCCATTTAGCTGCAGAGGTGGATTTACCTGTTGCCTTTCCTGCCAAGGCTCCCTGTGCACAGGGCACTGGAGCTGCTTTGCCTCTGTCCCTAAGACCACTGAACTAACCTTGAACTGATGGCTCCGAGCTCTAAGTGGAATCCTGACCCAAAGGACAGCGTGGCACACAGAAACCCCAGCCTGACCAGCTCTGGCACAGGCACCACCACACACTGCAGGAACCCCAGACCATTTACTGAACTTGCAACAGCAATTAGTTCTGGTTTCACCAGCCACTTTCACCTCTGCTGCTTCCAGCCTCCACTCTTCAGCCCAGGTGACTAAGTGGAGCCCTGCACACTTTACCTGTCAGCCTCTGGAACTGTGAGGAATAAGTGGGTGTTCTTGCAAAGGTTGTAGCACAGTCACAGTTGGAAGCAAAAAGAAAATGCCCAAGGGTGGCAAAAGGTCAGTGCCAAAGAAGGGGCAAAAAGCCAGACAGGGGATGTGGCAAAAAGGTGACAGTTCTTGTATTCCCTCAGATGGTTCAAGATTTAAGAATAATTAACAAAATAGTCAAGCCTAGACACCCTACAGCTCCTGATCCTCCTACTTTTCTGAATCAAATTCCCTCTTCTCACTGTTCTTATTCTGTACTGCACTGAAAGGATGCATTTTGGAGTTGTCCAATTACTGAGGGTAGAAAACCACCCTCTGCCTTTGAGTGGGAACAAGAAGGGGGGAAAGTAATTAAGCAACAACTTCCTTGGACTGTTGCCACAAGGATACACTGAATCCCTTGTTTGGTTTGGACAAACCTCACAAAAACTTTTAAATGAGCTCTCATTACCTCCACAAGGTTCTTTCAGGATGTGGATGATTAACTTATCTCAGGGAAGGACAGAGAACCAGTAGAAGACTCCACTGAGAACCTGCTTAATTTTTTAGCCAAAAAAGGACTGAGAGTCTCTGAAAACAAAACTCAAATGGTAGAGACTGAAGTTAAGTATTTAGGACATATTTTAAAGCATGGGTCATGATGTATAGATCCAGAAAGGGTTAAGGGAATCTTGGAAATCCCTCTACCAAAAATGAAGGAAGAATTCCATCAATTTTTAGGGCTAGTAGGATTTTGTAGGGCTCAGATAGAAGATTTTCCAACAATTTCCAGACCACTGCATGATTTGTTGACTCAGGGAAATCCAGAAGTAATTATTTGGATACCTGAAGGGAAAAGGAGTTTTCAGAAACTAAAAGAGTAAATTAATTCAAAACAAACAAACAAACAAATTGCCCTGGACTTGGCTTTTACTCACAGCTTTAGCAAGGATAAGAGCCAAACCCCAGGAGTCTTCACTTATCTCCATATGAGATAATGTTTGGAATCCCTTGTCTGGTTAGTTTGCAAAAGGACACACCACACAGAGGTAAAAATCTCCAAAGCACCAGAAGTCTGAGACTTCTCTTAGAGAGAAGTCTTTCTCTCCAGCTAGAGGAGAAAGAAGGAAAACCTGAACTTATGCTACGTAGAAATCGTGCCCCAAACGTCTGCTCAGATGATCCTCCCAATTTCCAGTGACCAACAGTGAAAAGGAGATGAAACTTTTGCTCCTGTCTCTTTGTTGTCACCCGTGTAGCAGTCAGGAAGAAGGCAATATATTTTTGGCATTTAACCTGACCAGCTGTGGGGTCTGGGGAGGGCCAAGAGGCTCCGAAAGCTGAGCCAGCACAGCCAGAACGGTGGCTCAGTAACCCTGGGGAGGTTCATCATGGCACAGGATATTGGGAAGAAGAAAACAGCCCTTGGAGTTATATCTCTCCCTTTTATTCCAATAAAAGCTTCATTTTTTTTTTTTTAGTTAGCTCCTCTGTCTCCTGGTTTTTTATGCAGCTCTCAGTCCCTGGATTTTCAGAATTTGCTCCCATCTCCATCTTGCTGTTTCAGACAGAATAATTGCCAAAGAGCCCAGTTGGCACACAGCATTTTTCTGAACTTGCTTCTTTAGAACAACCATGAACAGGGTGGGGGTTAGGCCTGCAGGAAGGCAAACTGCCAGATTCCTTCCAGGTACTTCTTCAATTTGCCAATACCCAAATCCCTCTTTAGCTCTCTAATACGATAATAATATAATATATTATAAGAGGTAATTAAGATTTTTAAAACAGAGATCAGAAAAGAGATAAGAAAACAGATGGAAAAATATTTAAAAAGTACAAATTCAGCCTGTGTAGCTAAAGCAATTAACCTCCAACCCCATCCATCCTCCCCCTCGTGGAATTCAATTAAGCTCTGATTAAATCCTTTATCAAGCACTCAATCTGATCCCAACACTGGTGCCACAGAATATTTTCTTACACAGAAGTAGAAGATTTTCATGTCAACCAACCCCTGGCAGGTTCAGTGACTGCCATCAGAATTTGCAGAACTGCAGCCTTAGTTTGCTGAGCTGCAGCTTGCAAAGATGCCAAATATGGATTAAAAAATGAGAGCAACATGTCCCTAAAGAGACATTTTGCATCCAAGCAGGAACAAAGATGGCATGACTGAGGATGGCACCACATCCAAACTTTCTGGACATACACTGTAAATGGGAATTTTGGAAAGGTACTTCACAGAAGAGCCCGACCAGGACTGGAAAAAGACCTCCTGAGTCATCCCCTCCCAACTGCTGTCCCACAAATTCATATATATGAACTCTACCTTAAAAATGACTATGTTTCCTGGCACTTATTCCCCCTTTGGATAACTGCTCATTGTCCAGCTGATTAGAAAAATGCTTTCAATTTACAAAAGGACTTTATTCATGGGACAGTTTATCCCCCTTGTTTTTTCTGGCAGAGCTTTGGTGGTTTGTGTTTGCCAGGGGTTGTATTTAGAGTGAAGAAGGGTATCACTTCCTAACCTAAGTAAGCCAAGGTTTTTGTTTCCCTTGTCCTGTGATAGCCATTCATGTGCTTATTATCTTCTTGAAAGCTGCTCTAGTTAGAATTCATCTCAGAATTCATTCCAAGACAATGTCTACAAAAGAATGGACTGTATACAAGAAGTGAACACCCCGTCCTATCAGACCAGAGACTCAGAAAGAAGCACAGCAAGAGAATGGATTATTTTTCCTTCTGGAAACCACTCAAACGAGCTCCAGACCCTGAGAGAATTGCATGCAAGTTGTAATCAAACCATGACATCCAGGTGAGGCAACACACGAGTTTTTCAGAAACATGACAAGTTATCACAGGATAATTCTGAAGAGCCAGGAGGAAGGGAGGGTACAAGGATTTAAAAAAAAATTAATCCTGCACTTCTTATTAAAAAAATTAATATGAATAATAAACCAAAAATCTATTTCATTTCATTGCACCCAATCTGGATGCACTGAACATACAGAACACAAATAATTCCTACTTTAACGTAATTTTCCTGAACAATTGCAAAAAAGGTGTACCACCTTCAGGTAAAAATTCAGTCATAAATCATAACTGATTGTAACTTCCAGCTACCCAAGAAGGGATCAATCTCTGCAAAAGACAGAAGACAGACTCGTTTGCAATGTTACACAACACGTAATTAAAACTATCTATGGCTTCCATTCTTGCTACACTTCAAGCTGGCAGAACTTTAATACACAATAAAAGCTCTACAGTCCCAGTGGGGCTCACGGAACACAACAAGTGAAAATCAGCACAGTATCACAACCTGCCCTCTCAGAAATCTCATTTCTTGACTACAGTTCCCATCCTACTGCAAGCATTTAAAAATACCTCAAGGTTTTAAAAATAAGCTTTAAAACTAAAAATCAGCACGATATCACAACCTGCCCTCTCAGAAATCTCAGGTTTTTTAACTGCAGCCTCCATCCTACCTTAATGGTTTAAAAATAAGCTTAAAGCTGAACTTCCTTTGGCACAGCAGAGCAGAGGCAGTGCCAAATAGGGAGCTGTACATTTTCCTCAATTCTTTCCTAAACATTGCAAGCAATTATTCCAGAGTTATCCCAACCTGGCAGTTCTTCGGGTGCTGTTTCTGCTCACAGCAAACTGACATCCCAACACTGAGTTACATCCAGAAAAAGTGGGATGAAGGACAAGGTTCCTGAAAAAGTTTCTCTAGAGAAGAAACCACCCCAGCTGCTTTGTTTGTCACAGTGGATCAGACATTAAATTGTACTTGAACAATCAGAAAATCTTTCCTGGTGGATGGAGGAAACACAAAAGCCATTTGCCAACTGGAAGACTGGAATCACGTCGCAGGGAGCAAATCCACCTTGATTTTAACCTACGGATTCAGCTCCAGGGCACAGGGACACCTCCATTTTGTCTCCACCTGCAACTGCACAGTTTAATTGCTCGGCCCTTCCAGCTCCCTGTTCTGTGATTGTGGGCATTAAGGGGCACAGTTTGGTAAACACAGTGCTCAGGGTATTCTTCAAGCAGGGAGGGTGAAGCAAAAAAATTCTGCTTTCCCCGAGAATCATTTTCATCCAGGAGAATCCTCTGGCACAAGTCACGACCGGCATCATGCTCCCTATAAAACACAGGCTGGCACAGCACGGGGAGCAAAACGATTTTCCCCATCGACCCAGCCCAAAGTGAAGTTGCTGTACTGTGGATTTGTGCCTCCAGCCCTCCCTCTCTGCCCTTCCCCAGCTCAGCTGAGTGTCCCAGGCTGGTTTCTGCACTGGAGGGGTTGCACTTGCCTGGTGGGCGCCGGGAGGTCCCCGTGCTGGGCTCCTTGTCCTGTCTGGCTGCTCGGTTTCCCATGGTCAGGGGCTCGGCCACCCACTGCCTCGCTACCAGCCAAGGAAGCAGAGAGGAACACAAAACAAGTGACAGGAAACACGGGGGAAAAGAAATGGAGGAAAGGAGCAGAGAAAGGCCCGGCCAAGGGAGGAAAGTGTCGGTGCAGGGGAAATACCTGCTCGTTTCCCAAAGGCACCAACAGAAACGGATCTTACACTTTGGGGTGTTCTGGTGGCACATCGGAGAACTTTTCAGATCTTTGGATACCCCAGGAGCAATGCTTTGAATTTAGGAAAACACCACCATCACCACCATCTAACCCCAGAAATTTTGGTGAATTAAGTTGTGATCTTTGCTGGTTCCCATTGTGTGGAAGCAGGTCTCAGACCAAAACAAAACAAAGCAAAAACAAAACAAAACCACCAAAGAAAAACCCCAAAGCAAACTGACAAAACCCCAAACAAACGAAATCAACGAAAAAAAACCCCAAACAAAAAACAACCTAGGCAGTGCAGCGATAACACAAATTGCCGGGTTTGGTTGTGATGCAAGATCCCTTGGGGTAGTTTCCATCTTGTAGGTTCAGATGGAAGCTCCACCAATGGTCCTGGCTCCAAACCACCCCCTCGCAGCCCACCTAGAGCTGCCTCCCGTGCGCAGGGAATCTGCTGGGCACCGCTCTGCCAGCTCTAAACCATCCGTGTCTGCTGTAATCCTCGCCCCTCCGTTTCTCTATTCAATAAATCACAGAGAATTTCTAGCATCTAACAGAGCCCTTCGGGTCGCTCAGCTCCGAATTTCTGATCGATGGAGGTGAGATCGCCCTACCGACCCGTGCCAGCAGCAGCAGCAGCAGCAGCAGCAGCAGCAACCCTCCTCCCAAGGCGACAGGACAGAAGGGTTCGGTTGTTTATTGCGTTTTTACCTGGAATGAATTGCATCAAACAGCAGAGGAAATACTGCAAATGCGCAAGCAGGAGGCTGACGGCGGGCAAAAGGATTTGGGCTAACATATTCCGCCGGGCAGAAGGCATCGGCTGGGAGGTGGCGGAGCGGAGGTAGCGGTGCCAGGGCGGTGAGCGGGAGCAGTGATGTGTCGGGAGATGAGCGAGCTGCCTGACATCATCCTTTCACAATAAGAGCCGGGCGCTGTGTCCCGGCAGGGCTGCCAAGGATTCCTTGATCCATCCAGCTGCCCACGCTCCGCTCCGCGGCTGCGGCCGGGCCGGGACCTGCCGCCGGTCCTGGATGCCGCCCCGGCCCCCCGATGGCGGCCGCACCTGGGCCAGGTGAGCTCGGAACTGGCGGGGCGGTGCCGCCGCTGGGAAAACGCTCTAGCGCTACGTGCCTGTTGTACCTGGGGAGCGGGAAAGAAAGGGGAGATGTAGCAACGGATCCGGGCAGCCGGGATTTTAAGGCGGTTCTCTCGAGGTCTCCCGTCGCCTTGTCTTCTCGTTCGCACATTAAAAAAAAAACCCGTCTTGTTTTGCTGCGAGACCTGAGTAAGCATTTTGCAGCTCAGTGAATCTCGAGGCTTTAGGAATGTTGGCTGCCACGCCAGATTAGCCCGTCGAATCCGACAGGGAAGGACCAGGCTGTGCCCTGCTGTTCCGAGCTAAGCCGGACCTAGGACAGAGCCTTCCTCCGGGATGCGGGGAGGAAGCTGCCAGCGCTCTGCAAATGCGCCGAGATGAAACCTTTGTTTCGTGGTATTAAGCAGCTCTTTGAAGCTGCCCTGTGCCCTGAGAGGGAGCGGGGCGGCACGCACAGCTCTCCAAGGACCCCACTGCACAGACAGATTAATACTCATCCTAAATCTTCTGCTGCAAATTAAGCTCGTTTCTTCCTGTCCTTTCTGCACGATCCAGGGAACACCTGGCAGCCCCAGGTGCTTTTTGCACCCCATCTCTGACCGTGCCCTCCCCTGAGCTGTGCTTTCCTAAACAAACCCAACTGCCCTAACAAACCCAGCTGCGTCAGCCTTTCCTCACCGATCACTTTTCCTTAACTTTTCATTTCTTTTGGTTCCCACTTTCTTTTAAGTAAGACCAAACTACCACAGAGAGAAGGACAACTATGTTTCCTTGTCTTACTTGCTGTGCTGTACCAAACACATTTCAGCTGGTATTTCACCACCCAACACCACCAAACAAACCCTAGCTGTTGTTCTGGTTTGTAAGAAACACTTATGACACCCCTTGTCCGTTTTAAATTTTATTTAGATTTCAGCTCGACCCTTTGTCTAATTGAGATTACAGTGAATTTTCAATGACTTCTAGTTTGCTGCTGTTTGAAAAATTAACTGTATTCTCTAATGACCTTCTTCTAAACCATTCAGGTTAATGTGGAATAAGCAAGGCTGGAAGCAGATCTCTGTAGGATAAGCTGACCTATCAGGAAAAAAAAATGAGTATTCATTGACTTAAGTAGTCCCTACTTCCTGACTGCTCTTATTTTATATAATATCATACAGGATGGTGCCAATTGCTTTACACCGAGCTATGCCCATCTGTTATTTTTCCACAGCAAGTCAGCTTTCTGATCAAGGATTTTTTTTTTTTTAATTTATTGTTCCCCCAGTCATAGTTAAGAAGCTTCCTTCAGACCCCCTCCAGGCTGGGAGCTGCACTGACTGTTTTTTTCTGGCTGTTCCCCCCCCCCCCCGATGATGCCAAGCCCCCTCCCACTCTGCTCTCTTCCAGTGCCACCCCAGTCATCAGGAATTCAGCCAATTCAGAGAGGAAGCACAAAGATCCTGTGATTAGCAAAGCTGCATTCTGATTAGTTCTACACAGCCTTAAACACATCTATGACCTGCTCTTTTTCTATTCTGACCCCCCCATTCCCACCTCTGTGCTAAAAGGCAGTTCCATTTTCAGTAAACAGTCACAACCAGCCTTTTTCTCAGGGAAGAATTCTCGTCGCTGACTATCTGAACTCTCTCTGCATCATCTGTTATTTCCCATTTTCAGCTTTTAAATAGAAGAGCAATCAGAAGAACCAAGTTTTTTAATCACTTACATTTTCCAGCCTGTGGAGGTATTCACGGCAAGCTCAGAACTGCAAAAGACTCAGTGCCAAAATCCCCCTGACTTCAAGAGGGTCGGAACTTTGTCTAGGCTGTTTCCAGGTTTAAAAACAAAAATCCATTTATATTGGGTTACTGATCTGTAATCTTAGACGTTCGTGTTAATTTACAGGCACTGGGGCTTAAACAAGGAGGGGAGAAGCTTAAAGAAAACGTAGTTACCAGCTGAGCTTCACTGATCAGATTTTGCAGCTTTAAAGCCAATTAATTTTCTGTCCAAACCTCCTTCAGTAAAACGGGAAAGCGGATAGTGGTGGGATGGGTGCCAGTGGGGCTTCACGTGGAGCTCCCTCCTCGGGGACAGGATGGAGGAGCTTTTAGTGGCACAGCAGAAAAGAGAGAGACAACTTGCTTTGTTTCTCCCAACAAACACCAAAATATGTGAGAGGAGGCAGAAGCATCATTCGTGGGGTAGGTGAATTGTAGACAAGTAGGAAAACAGTCAAAAGCTATTTTCTAATGGCTTAGAAGCAAAAGAGTGTGTAATGAGTACTCCCAAATATTCAGATATTGAGTGGAACACTGAAGGGCAGCCAACAGAAAAACACTCTCTATTTTTGGCCAGCACAATAATTAAGGAAAGCTCCCTTTAATCAGGAAGGGATTAATGTATGATTGATTAATTGCCATTGCTGACATGTTAATTAACTTCAGAAGAGGAGAGGCTGGTTTATTTTCAATGGATGTTTTAAGTTTTGTACACTTGCCATTTCAAGCCAAAACGTTCTAAAACTCCCTATTTAATTAATTTTACTCGGTTTACTTATACATATGTCCTCACATATATTCATGCAGCAAAATCAGAGGGTTTGTTGCTGTTGGCAATTTAAAAACTTTTAATAAGCACAACCACATTGTTCATATGCTCACCTAGGTTACTGTGGCCATACTTCCTGAATTTACTTTCAATACCTCTTCAAATTCCCCTTATTACTTCTTATATTCCATGCTATTAAATTATAACATTAAATGACAACCAATTGTTTAGGAAATCACTGTAGAAAAACAAGTCATCATCCAGAGAGTTATGTCTTGGATTTAACTGCATTTCCATGCCAGACTAAGCAGTTCTTAATTGTCCTAAAAAGTGGAGCTTTACTAATTTTTATTGGATTTTATGAAGTTTTTTTAAATAGAGCAAATTGCTGCAACAGTAACACTTGATCCCCTGAGGGAGGAAACTCATAGAACTGTTGGATCACGTAATCTAAGTTCTGTTTCTTAGTAATACTTGGACATATTGGCCACAGAAACTAAATCCAGATCATCTAAAAAGGCTGCATAATTTTCCCAAGCACAAGCAGAGACAAATGCAAGTAACAGGCAGATATTTGTCAGTAATGAAACTCGTGCAATTTTTCTTTAAAGGCTTGGATAAGTGACTGTGGGTAAATGTCTAAATTCAGAGACTTTAGAGATGTCAATTTAAAACTCTGGGGTTTGTCATCACTGTAGATGAGCGTAGATTTTAGAAGCCCTTAGGACAACATATTATAAAGTTTCACTTCCTGAATCTTCTTCTCTTTTTCCTCCCACATTTTTCTGTTTAAGCAGCACTACCAAGAGTGACTACAAGGTGAGATTACTAGGAAAAAAAGAAAAAAAAAAAATAGGAGACTGGTAAATATGATGCAGACCATTGGCAAGACTTTTGAAGGTCTTTACATGCTAAAGATGCAGATAGGCACCTTACGGGATTTTCCAAAATTCCTAAGCGTGTAAGACGCTTACACCACGATTAGGCACTTGGAAAATCCTGCTAAGGACATATCTTGGATCTTTAGGTACCTAAATCTCACCCTCCAGGTCCAGTTCCTCTCATGGTTTGTTCTAAATCGTGTCACTTTGGACACGTGGCACGTGTGCTTGTGACTTTTAGTTAATAAAAGGAGGGAGAAGGAGGATGGATTCAGTCTGAAATGATTTTAAGAGAAAATTAATACACAGTCCTGGTGGGGTAACAATGTAAATATATCTTATTCTAGCACCAGGGCTTTCTGGCACTTTGCTTTATTAAATAAGCCTCACAATTTGTACATGATCCTCAATACATTCTGTGTTTCATCTTTTTTAACAGAGTTTAGTGACAAGAGAGAAAAAGGGCTCGAAAAAAACTCCTTGAGCATCCTTAAATAAAGTGAATATACAGCAAACAATACTCATGTAGCCAAAATAAAAGAGCATTTTAGACCACGTTATTATTGTCTAGTTATTTATTGACATCACAGCAAAGTTTTGTGTGCTTTAATGTTTATATCAAAATGGCCATGAAAAGCTGTACAAGTGTTAAATGCATTTTCAAATTAAGACTTTATACATTTCCCAAAGTATTTTTCTTAATAGAACTCTCCTATTTCTAAGCTGATCTCTTCAACCTGTTTGTATTCTGAGACAAAACTGAAATAACATTGCAAGTACATTCTACAAAGACTTAAGCACCAAAACATTTTCTAAAGTAGAAAGAAAAAACCCCGAAAACTAAAACAAACCCAGAAAATGATTAGAATTAAATAATCTGAGGTCCTTTTCCACTTACAAAATTTTGTGTTTCATAGGGAAATTTCCGTACTATGTTCAATGGGTTAACAAGTAAAATCCTTATGTTTTAGTGTTTGAAAACCTTGGAGTCACAGGATTTAAAAGAGATATTAAGAACTGGTTTTACTAACTATGTATAAGTCGCTGCTTAAGTTGTTGAAGGTTTCCTGGAGTGCCGTAAATATTTACCTAAGAACCAGACACCATAACACTCCTCACGGTTTGTTTGAATACACAAAATAGACTGAGTTTGGCTCTGCACTTCTGCAGTTGAGTGAACTCCATTTATCCCTGCAGGGTGTTTGCCATGACAGTGAATCTCTGTTTCAGACTCTCCCTTTTCTGCTTTAAGTCCTCGTCTATGTCCCTCGCTTCTTTTAAGATTCCTTCCAGTTCTTGGACACAAGAAGCCTCCATCGCTGCTGTCTCACTTAAGTGAAAAAATCTGTTGTTAAAATCAACACCAATGCCATTAACCTTCTCACTACTTAAAGCTGCTTTTATGCTTTTCTTAAAAACATCTTGTCCATTAGTAGTTCCATCTTACCTAGAGAATTTAGAAAGAAGCTGTACAAATAGCACAAAGTTAACTTGCCTTATAATGTTAGCATATTTTGATAACAAGGTCATAATTTCTTTGTTCATATCTGCGAAAAGAAAAAAAAAAGCAATTTTATTTAAATATCTGAGCGGATCTCAACATAAATTAGGTAATTACACACTCACTTTCAGTATATTTAATACATCACCATTTAAAACCTTTTCCAGTGGTTCAGTGTCGTAAAGGGACTGCGAGTCCTCAGAAAGAGCCAGATCTGTTTTGTCAGGGAAGGACAGCTGAGGATTTTCTGGCGCTTCATTCTAATAACAGAGCACATTAAAAAAATACAGCTTCTGGGACTTAAAACGAGCTTTAGCACGGAGTTTAACTGAGGGAAAGAAGAGGTTTAAAAAGACCTCGAGAGAAGTGTATTTAGAGAAAAAGCAAGCGGTGTTGGCTTCGGGGCATCACGAACGGGCACAGCATCTCGGGCAGTGGGTGGGAAGTACCAGCTTGAGATCTCTGTAAATATATACATACTTTTTTATACATACACTAATATACATACTGTATATATACATGTGTGTGTATATGTATATCTATGTATTTATAGATATATATCAGTAAAAGCCAGCGTATGTCAGCAGCTCGCCCTCAGAACGTTCCACGTAACTGGGTCTCAGTGCACGCCCAATTCTGTTGGTCTTCAAACACTAAGGGAAGCTGCGGTTTCCTTACACAAGAAAGTCATACCTGGTTCCCCAAACCTCCCTGAAGTTACGTGGAGCTCTGGGCCCTCCCTCCGGGCCAGGAATCCAGAGCAGGACATGGAATGAGGGTCCCCGTCCTCCCTCCCTGCCTGCCTGCCTCAGCACCGCTCACCTCCATCCTCTGACGTTTACTCCCGCTCTCATCAGATTTTTGCGCGTTGCTCGCCATCGCTGCCTGACAAAGAGCACGGGGGGTTTTGCTGAGCCGTCACCTCGTGCGGCTGGGGGGGATATTTGTGCAAAATCGTGTAAAACCTGCAGCGCTCACCTCTGCGAAGGAGCTCTCCTCCCCGCCGAGGGGCAGCGCCTCAGGGCGCCCTGAGGGGCTGGAGGCGGCGGGGGCAGGTCCGGGGGTGTCCCGGCACAGCCTGGGGTGCCTGGAATCCATAGCCAAGGGGATTTAAACCTTTCCCGGTCCCCTCCTGCCCAGGGGGACCACGGGGACCCTCAGACCGGCGCCTTCCCCTCCGGCTCTGGGCGGGCCCTGGGCAGGGAATGGCCGTGAGGGGCCGTCCGTGAGGGCACGGGGGTCGAGGGACGGGGGACGGGGACAAGGGATGGGGACAAGGGATGGGGACAGGGGATGGGGACAGGGGATGGGGACAAGGACAGGGGACAAGGGATGGGGACAGGGGATGGGGACAAGGACAGGGGACAAGGGATGGGGACAGGGGATGGGGACAAGGACTGGGGACAAGGGATGGGGACAGAGGATGGGGACAAGGACAGGGGACAAGGGACGGGGACGGGGGATGCCCCGCTCCCCTCAGGGCTGGCAGCACCCCCAGAGCTCCTGCCCAGGCTCCGGAGCGGCTCCTGCCTCAGCCGTCCCCATCCCTGCCGAATTAAAAGATTATTCTACCTGCAGTCACTCAAACATCGAGCTGTCCCCCCAGATAACGTGTTTCGTGTCTCCTCTAACCCGGTCCCAAGTCCCTGCAGCCCCTGAAACGCCGGACGGATCATCCGCCGCTGGATCCGCCTCAAAACTCGAGCCACTGATCAGTAAAACCTGAGACAGCAGTCACTAAAATGAGCAACTCCGCCAAAAATGCACAACTGCCGAGACCAGCTCTTCTTCAAAGGGTTTCTCTGCAGTGAAAGAAATTATTTAACGATTTGAAGTCATGTTGAAGTAAATTTTGCCTCTGGGTTGTTTTGCTGTCTTTCTGTGTTGTTTTTTTTTGTTTTGTTTTTTGTTTTTTTGTTTGTTTGTGTTTTTTTTGGGTTTTTTTGGTTTTTTTTTTTTAATATCTCTAATTTCTTTTTTTAAGAAAGAAAGGATCTTAATCTCACATATGTTATCTGATTAGGCTCTGAAATTAAGATCTCGGTACAAGAAATTAAACTGCTGAAGGAACGAGAACTAAATACTTCCCCAAAGTAGAAACAATATTCAATATGCTGACACAGCCCAATTCACTTATTCTTAAACATTTTATAGATATTTATGTTATTAGCGATACTATCTAAACATTATGAAATAGATATGATAGATTGGGCTTTGAATTTGGCCTTAAGGTGTTTATTTAACTGGGTTATAATTAGTAGGTTAAGATATTTTTATTAACAGACCATGTGAATTAGAAGAAATAAAACATCTGAATTTTCTTTACCGCTTTCAGTACGTTATGGATGTGATAGTCTGTGGAGAAACCTCAGTCTAAATATAAAATAAATTAAAAAATTATCTAAGGTGTGAGAGTTAACTCTTACTGGAGTTCCACATCCTTCAAGATTGGAGAAAAATCATAGAAGTGATTACTCTAAAAATAGTTCCAGTTCCCTTATTATTGGAGATATTAAATGCCAGGAGAAATGAAAGCTTAAATCTTATCACAGAAGCCATTGTTTGAGTTAGAGTCTGGTCCTTAATAAATGCAAATATTTACAGAGGAAGAGAAGGGAACGCCTTTTATTCAGTGTGCTAAATGACCTTATTGATTTTTAGGCTCTCAAAGGCTGACAAAAAAGACCAAATCCTCCTTCCTGATAGTTTAGTATGTAATATCAATAGACCAAAAATATTAGTGCCAGCAGTTAGTACAAAGTAAATAATATTGGCTGACTGGCATTGGTTTTGCCAAGTATAATATTATTTAATGTTTCATTAGCTATCTGAACGTGTATTTAAACTTAATGAGAAAAAAATGGCTAAATGGTAAATTATTGATACAGCATCTTTTTTTTTCTATTCTTTTGCAGTGAAATGAAAAGTATCTGGGAATAAGAATCACCCAAATGGGGAACTGCCCTGAATAAAGCTCTGGTGCCCAAATTTTCAAAAAATATTAAAAATCAATTGGAGTGAATAAAAGAGATGTGAATATTACTTTGAAGCAGAAAAAAATTATTCAGAGGAAGAAACTTAAAAGGGCTGAACTGTTTATTTTAATTGAAAGAGACCAAGAGGCATTTTGATCCTACTTGCAGAAAGGAACTATTTGTTACGAAATGTCTATCGGGAAAAAGTACAGAAATGGGTGACCAGAAAGAGAAGTCAGTTAAATTTAGAAAGATATATATTTTTTTTTTCTCCTGTTAGAACCAACCATTCAAACAACACACCAAGGGGTATAGTGGAATTACAGCTGCTGTATATAGAAATCAGCTAATTGAGATCCAAATTAAATTTGGATCTCCCTGGGATGCAGATTTAGGTAAACACAACTGTAACAAAACAGGAGCCTGACATGGAATGATACAACTTTGATGTCCTGCTGGAATTCAGTGAGTGTCTGTAAATAGGGATATATATTTATTATTTGAAACAGCAGTTACCAAAAATGTATTTTTCCTTGTTTGTCTCTGGCAAACAGGAGGTTTTACTCCGTTGGAATTAATAAATCCTTTGGAATTAATGTCATCAGTTTCTCGGAACAAGTTTAAAGAAAGCACGTCAGTTCTGCAGCTGGTTTTTCTTCCAGCATGTCAGTGACGTGCTGGAGGGTAAACCCATTCAAACCCACAGTTATTAGTAAAACAGCATTTTAATCTTTATGGTTATCATTTCAGATGAGATTGGAAGCGTGCCTTTGACCTCAGAATTACCTGCCTATTTTTATCAGATGGATATTAAAGCATTCCTACCTTTTTTTTCCCCCTCTCCAAGGGCAGTAACAGGCACGTGGGAAGGTGAGGGAGTGTCTTGGGGTCTTAGCTACATAAGTAGCTCCAAGGGAGGAATTTAGGCGCCTCTTCTGGGATAATCTCTCGTTTCCTTCCATCACTTGCTGCCTTTCGGGGTTTTGTGTGTTTTTTTTTTCATCCCTACAAGTTCAGCCTCTCCCATTTCCCCATGGAGCTGCACAGCCGAACGCCCTCCTGCCTGGCTAATGATCATCATTACAAACAGAAAAATCGAGGCACGGGGATTTCCACCAGCGCCACCAAGTTCTACAAACTTAAACCCCCAAAAAAACATCGGTTAATTGCTCACTCCCAAAGCTGCGGTTCCTGCTTTTTTAGGGCCTTAATTACCCCATCAGCACACGGTGGTGGGCACTGCAGCTACAGCAGCGTTTGTTGCTCCAGAGCCCCCAGGGGCAGCACGGAAGGGGGGACAGGGAGGGGTTATCCCTAAACAGGCGCCCGGACTCCCGCCCTGGAGCTGGTTGTGTTGGAAGGGATGCGAGGCGAGGTGCCCGCGGTGCCGATGTTATCCACAGCCACCACACGCAATCTTTCCAATCCCAAACCGGTTTCCGGGCAGCGTGCGGGGAAGGGGAAGCCGGGGATGGGGAAGCGGGGATGGGGACGGGCGGTACCTGTTTTCCAAACCTCACGGACCGGCTGCTGCGGGGCCAGGCAGGGCTGACTGACATCACGGGAGCGCATCCAGCCTTCCCCACCACCCACATTTGCATATGTGCCGCGTCTCCGGCGAGGGGAAATGCCGCGCCACAAACGCAGACGTCGGCAGATATCCTGGGAACGCGCCCCGATCTCCTCTGCCGCAGAGCTGCTTTAAGATTCTCCCCGCCCGGCCCCGCCGCTCGGCCACCGCTTCCCCGCGGCTCGGGCATCCCCCGCGGCTCGGGCATCCCCCGCGGATGGTCTCGGGAGAGCCCCGGCCCCAGTCCCGACCCCGATCCCGGCTGCGGGAGCGGGTCCCGGCGCTCCCCGCCCTCCGCCCGTCTGTCCGGCTCCCAGCATTCGCCTGCAGCTCGCCGAGGAGACTGCAAGGATCACCGCGGGCTCTGCTCCCAACATTCGCCTGCAGCTCGCCGAGGAGACTGCAAGAACCACCGCGGGCTCTGCTGCCACCCACTTCGAGCTTCTCCCGCCCCGCAATCCCGCTTTTCCACAGGGTGAGTCATTCCACGCCACCTCGAACAGTCACCTAAAAACTTTCAGCCTTTCAAGCCTGCTCTTTTTACTGCGTCACGGTTGGACTTGATGATGCTGGAGGTCTTTTCCAGCCTTAATGATTCTGTGATTCCGATTCAGTGATCAAGGGAAGAAGCGCAGCCACTTTACGCGTTTTACCCATTAAACCAAGGGCCTCAGATCAGTAAGTCCTGCCTACCCCTTCCCCTCCGCTCCAGAGTAACAGCGCAGTCCTTGGCTTGGTGGTTATTTTGCTGTGGATGAGGCTTGCAGGGGTTGGTGTTGGGGTGTCTCGTTTCTAAGGCAGGGGGTGCATGTTTGCAAACAAAGATGCAGCGAACCTGGGTGTCTCTTCTGCACAAACTATAGACCATTAGGGTTTTTTATAAGGAGGATAAGAAAAAAATCACTCTCAAATACGTACTTAAAAGTGCTTTACTGAAGGGACAAGGAAATTCCCCAGTCCCTGTGGCTGATGGGTGTGTGCAAGTTGATATTGCTCAGCTTCTTTGTATAGAAGATCTTTCTGGAGTGATGAAAAAGCTTTGGAAGGACGCCGGATATTCTGATTGCACAATGAAACGCCAGTGCAAGAGCCGGATCTTCCTACTGTTCTCCTGGTTTTAATGCATTTATTTAGTGCAAGGGATATGAATAAAGCTAAAACCGATGCTGAGGAATGTGTCTGGTGCAGGGAGGTTTGCAAGCAGCAGGTTGGGGTGCAGGTTGAAGTGGAGGCTGAGCTCTGGGTGGGAGCCCAGGACAAGAGGCTGTGAATTGCCACACCTTTGGCTGACAAAGGGCTTGAAGAAGGCGAGAACAGCCAGGGATGGTCCCAGCAGTGAACGTCTCTGGCCTCGGGAATGTGGCTGCCAGGGAATCTCCTGAATGGTCAGACTGAGTCACTTCGTTAACACCAATTATTCTTCCAGAATCCCTGGTTGTATGTTGGCATTAGAGGCAGAGTGCAGCCCTGGATCAGTTCTAATTACCCCTGAAGTGTTTAAGAAGGGCTGGAACCTCTCAGGTGCAGAACTTGACTGGTCTTCAATGATTAGTTCAGGGTTTGTTGGATTTTGTTTGGGGTTTTTTTGTAATAAAGTGATTGTTGTTATTCCTAAGGGAAATATATCCTTTCTTCTTCCCTCTCCTCTGTGTCACTCTTGAAAGAGAATAGCTGTGAAATCAAGATCAGAATTCAAGTTGAGATAAAACACCATAAGCAAATCAATGTTACTGCAAAATAAATTCCATCCAAACTTCCCGAAGAACCTCCACAATTCCAACTCCAGGTGCCAAAGACACAGCCCTTTGTGGGGGCAGTCAGAGGGGGAACTAAGTTTTGGGTATTTTGGCAGTTCGGTCTTTCCTAGGGGAAGTCTGTGTGGATTTAGGTTTATAAAGAAGCATTGTGCTTAACTCTGAACCCTCTCCCTGCACCTCTGGCAGGGTGAAGATGAGTGCTGATGAGATCCTGGTGCGTGCAGCAAAACTTGGAAAAAACCTCTGCCTCTATTTTATTGGTAATTATTATCTGGGAAGCATTGAATAACTTTTCCTGCTTGAATACTGATTTAATGCAAGTAATTTGTTGGTCTGATTTCAGCTAATTTTGCCATAAGCTTCAGTTTTAAGTGTTGTAAAGGACACTCAGAAAGTTGGAATACTGTGGGGTGGGCTTGGAGTAAGGGAATAAATTCCAGTCTTATAAAGTCAGTCAGAAAACAGTTTCTTCTTTATAAGCAATTAGATCCTTGTCCGTTTGCTCACTCAGAATGAAGGTTCTGATTAAAACAAAAATCCTCATGCAATTATTCCTCAGTTACAGGCTTAAACAGACCTGTTCACCCTTAAATAACCCTAAACCATTTTGCATACCTCTGGTTTGGTGGTAGCTGCAGTTCTCAAATGACTGATGTTTTCATCATCACCATGAATTTGTCTGGCTCACAAATAAAAACACTCTCTGCAGTGACACCAGCTCAGCCTGGGGAGTGCAACTGGGAACATGTAGGTGGCTGCCTGGCTCTCAGCCTTGCCTGGGTGGAAAGTGGTTTCTTTTGTGGGGGCAGAGATTAATCTTGTTTTTCCTGTCCTTTTTTTTCTTTTCTCGTCGCTCACTGGGGACCAAGACGACGATGGTAAGCTGAGAGCTCATCATTTGTAACTTCACCACCAGCTTTACATGAACTAACGTGCTGGTGTTTTACTAACCCACAGATGCTCTGTGTGTGCCTTAGAGGACAAGTTTCAAACTTGGCTACTGCAAGAAAAAGAGAGCTACAGCTGCCCTGCTCCTTCTTGGAGCTCGTGTTGCTTTAATTCCTCCTGGGGTACAGGGCAGTGCCCTCCCTGACAGCACCTTTTCATGCCATTCTAATTGCTGGGCAAGAGACAGAACTGTTGCATCTGAATTCTCACCAACAGGCACAGCAGCTTCTCTTGCTCAGATATAGATATTGCTGTATTCTGGGAAATCCTGGGTTGCCACAAGCCAGAGGTGGAAAGAATGACACGGCCTTCTTTTGTTTGAGGTTGTCATTCTAAGAACTCATGACACGTGATGTCCTTAACAACAAGAACAAATTCACAGGGGGCTGTCAGAGCTGAGGGGACTACAGCTGAAATATGAAGAAATCTTCCTTGTTATCTCCACAGAGCTGGAATGTGATGCCTTCTGCAAGGAAAAGGCTCTGCACAGAGTCCTTCGGAACGTGAACAGCCAGTTGCTGGTGGTTCGCCCAGATCTCAACCTGGCAGCCTTTGAGGATGTGACAGACCAGGAGATGCAATCTGGTACCTGTGCCCACTGCACTGCTCCTTTACTCTGCAGGGGGTTTGTTCTCTCCAGCACTGACTCTAAAAGATGAGGCTGAGAGTAAGGACTTAAACTTCGTTTGTAAGAATGAAGATGAGCCAAGAGAGCTGAAATTTTGTGTCTTGTGCATTGGGGAAGGATGAGGTTCCTGGATTAGGCCGAGCCTGCAGTGTGTCACAAACAGAAAAAGGACTGTTAAGAGCTTTGGTTAGCTCTGATCACAGAATTACTACTTTTTATGTTGGATTACAGAAAGTAATTTTAAAATTTAAACAATGTATTAGCACTAAAAGTTCTTACTTTCTTGTAACAGTAGTAGTTAACAATATACTTACAGTTTTGGCTTTGATTTTTTTTTGGGTGTTTCAGCAGTTTATTCAGACCTGTATTTGTTGCACATATTTATTTATGAGTCCCAAGTCCTGGCCCTTGTATCAGGAGGATTATCCAGGGAAGGCAGCCAGCAGTTGCCAGTGGAATGTAAGACATAACGAGGTGGTTGCAGCTCTCTCCTGAGCACACTATTAATAATAAACCATTTTTACTCAGGCCAAGGGATGCACTTCACCATCCACTGCTACAAAACCACCACCCCTGCAGCAGGGCTGCCTGTTGCCTTCAGTGTGCAGATAGAAGGCAGAAGTTATTACATGTGCTGTGAGAAGGAACGTGGGGAAATGATCGTTCGATTCAAGGTGAGCCTGTGCCTCCCACGCCTGCTCTGCCTGTCGGGGGCAAACTGAACAACCCAGACCTGGCAGAGCTGCAACAGAACTGCTCAGCTCTTGTGCTGGCACTAACACCTTCCCTTTCTCTTCCTCAGGAAGGAGAAGTTCCCAAAGACATTCCTGGTGAAAGCAACATCATCTTTTTCAAAAAGACGTTTACATCGAGTTGCTCCAGAGCATTTAAGTTCGAATACTCACTGGAAGAAGGAATGTTCCTGGCCTTTAAGGAAGAAGGCTGCTTAAGAAAATTAATCCTAAAGAAATTGTCAGGAAAAGATGGAGTGGATGAAACCATGAAGATAAATTTATCTGAATTCAGTCAAAATTAAAGTCACAACCTATGATGACAGACTTCCAACAGTTTTAAAATATATTTTGGCTTTTTATAAGAGAAACTTCAGTCTTTCTTTATCCAAAACAAGCCAGTTTTCTGTTTTAACTACCCTAAGTCAGTACTTATAAAAGAAATAAACATTTAAAATAATAAATGCAGGTTTTTGACAAAAAAAGAAGCAGAAGAGTGTTTTCTAGTCAGGTAGAAGAAAATTACCCAATGAGGAAACAACGTGAATGTCTGTGTGTACATGTAGAATTTGATCCCTAAAATCTTTAATGCCTGTTGAGCTAATTGAATGAGGTACCTCAGAGATGCAGGGGACCTGTTTGGGGGAGGGAAGGAAAAACACTTAAAATAACAGATTTCATAGCAGCACCTGGTCAAAAAACACTTGGAGAGTGCCTTTGTTTTGCATCATAATTATTTCCTGAGTGTCTTCATCCATCTCAGCTACACGGGACATTCTTCTCCAGGTACCAAAGAATTAAGAGCAAAAGTTAACAGTAGTTCCAGGGGTTTGATTGAGTTTCCAGAGGCCTGAGGAACACAGGGGACTCAGGGAGGAAGGTGTGTTCACTCCCTTTTCACTCTGCTCTCAGAGCTGCCACCCCTGACATGGGAGAGCTGGACTAAAACATTCCCAGAGCTCTTAGATAAATAATTTCTCATATAATTATCTTAAACCACCACCACGTGCAGATGCACCCTGGGTTTGGGCTCAGAATGGGAAATATCAAACACTTTCTACGATATAAACTCCCACTGTTCCCTGGGACTTTCCCATGACTCAGATCTGTACCTTCCTCAGTTGTGACAAAATAATGATTGTTATGTTGGTGTTTAAACCAGACCACAGCAGGCAAAGCACCCAGCTCATTCTCACCACAAGACTGAAAAAACTTGGCCAGTTACCTGCTTTTGCCTATGATTGCACAAGTAAGCAACTAACTAACTAACTAAAATTAACAGTCCAGATTAAAAAAAAACAAATCAAAAAGTCTTGTAGAATTTAAACAGAACTTGGGCATTATTGCATAATCAGCCTGATGGCAGCACAGAATTCTCTTCCTCTTACCGTTAATAGTACCACAAATGTACCAGCAGAATGTGGAAATAGCTGTTCACTGCCAGCTACAGTGAAGGTCTGAAAAGATAAAGTTCAGAATCTCAGTTCCCCCCTGAAATGCTCTAAGCCCTGAAGACACCCAGAAGAATGAATGTTGCATCACCCTCACGGCGAGCTATGACAGGAAGGCTGTGTTTGTTGCCTTTTCAGTCACCCAGGACAATACAGAGCAGTGCATTTAGAAAACAAACCCCCAGAAATGCCACAGATAAACATTCACATTCCGGGGAAACCCTGAAGGTCAGATGCTCCTAAAATCAACAGGCAAAAGTATTTTTCTTCTAGGCCAATTGTTCTGTTTTCTAAGGGACATTAATTACTCTTGTATTAAGTCTAAGTCACTTCTAAGAATTAAAGGTTTTGTTTTATAACAGCCAAATGAAGCAAGGCAGAGGAACAGTATGAATTAGTAACAAATGGTTCAGAAGCACACACAAGATTTCTGTAAATTCTTTATTGCATGGATTAAGAAAAAAGTATTCCCTTTTCTACACCAACTCTCAGGGTCCAAAGAGTTACAGGGTCTGCCTCGCATACAGGCCAGTTGTTGTGATGTCAGAAGAAGCAGTTCAATTTTCCACAAGTTTTACAAAACAGGAAACCAAACAACAGTTAAAAAACACCCACCAGAGCTCTCATTACAAGGACAGTTGCAAGCCTGTCACCGATGTAATTAATTCATCCCAATTTACAGCGCAGCTTAAACCACCTCGCTGGTGTAATTAATTCATCCCAATTTACAGCACAGCTTAAAGCACCTGGCTCTGATGGACATTATCCAGCTTAAATCTACTGTTTCTTTTCCAACATCTTCGCTGCTGTTGGGTGTTTAATTCTAGAGGGCTCTGAGCTCCCTGCAGGACGTTCCCACTACGGACCCTTGGCTTTGCGCTCGTTTCGTGTTAAATGGTGGTAAAAATATGATGAAGCAGAGGCAGCAGAGAACAACAATCGTGTGTGTCAGGGGCTCTGGTGGCACCTCAGAGGCTCCAGAGCATGGCCACAGCCTTGCAGATCCCCACGTCGTGGTAGTTAAAGTAGCAGAGGCCGGCGAAGGTGGCGGCCGACAGCACGTACAGCCCCGTGTTGGCCACTTTAATGGCTGTGTCTCCGTGGACATAATCAGTGATTACCTGGCCAAGACCCCTACAGGACAAGAGAAAAAAGCTGGAATCAGGCAAGACCATCCACTGAAATCCACCAAATCCACCCAGTTTATGCCAGCATTCCAAGATGCCTCAAACATTTATTTTTTACCCGCTCACATCAACGAAAAGAGGAGGCGTCTATTTAAAAACCAAAATTGCACATGTTCTGTTAGAAAACACACATTGGCTCCAGGTTTTGTTAATGGCACTGAGGAAACAAGGTGCTGAGCACAGCTCCTCAGACAACAGAATCCTTAGAATCCTCATCCAAGAGAGAGCAGCTTATCTGACTCCCAAGGACTGAAGAAGAGGAAAACAAAGGAAATATCCTTCAGGCTTCAAGAGCAAGGTGTGGATCTGGGACCAGCCCTTGCCACAAAGGCACAGAAAGCTCCTGGATGTGTATTGGGATTAGAAGAGTGGCAACCAATAAAATTACCATACTTTGGGTTTTTTTTCTATATCTGTTAGACTGAAAATGACCTCCTGTCTGGATTTAAACCATCCAGCAAGAGAAGACACAGGATGCTGTTAAGCTCTGGGGAGAACCTCTCAGTCAGAGTGAGGAAAGTGCAAGAATCCCTAGCACAAATTTTGAGGGGAAAAACTGAGATTTAAGAAAACCTGGCACCACGAAGTACCACAAAAATCTGCTCTATCCTTGTGGCAGGGAACTCCAAACCAGTCTCACCTCAAGAAGGTGAAGGCTGCCAGTCTGGCCAACCATGCAGCTGGATCCACTCCTTGTCCCAACTGATTAAGGACCACAGCAGAACAAAAGGAGCAAGCATCCATTCCCCAGGAATCAAGGAAATAGCAATCCAGGTCTCCACTGCTCTAGTGGAGTCTTTGCTGTGAGCTCTTTACAGAACCTCATCCCCACTGGATTACAAAGCCAGCCCACAGCACAGAGCTTTAAAGGAAGAACTTGGTTTATATAGGTTTGCCCTCTTTCTGTTCCCTCCGTTTGTACAACACTGATTCTTCTACAAGATAAAAACACCCAAGATCCTACACATCCAGTGGCAAGGAAGTGCTCCTGAGGTCAGAGACTGTGTAGAACACTGGAGGATTTTTATGGATTCCTCAACAGTAATATATATCCTGTCTTCTGAGAGAACTGTGTGGCAAAGGAAGGCCAAGGTACAACCACTGCTGTGAAAGATCACCACAGCTCAGAGACCAAGGATGTTGCTTCTTTCCAGGTGTTTTGCCCTACATCAGGAAAAAAGCCAGCAGAGTTGCTGCCATGGACAGATTTCAGCCAGAAGGCTTGGAGCCACCCTGACTTCAATCCTGAGGGACTCTGTGCTTACCAGTGGCCGTGGAGGGTGAGGGCAGCAGCCAGGGAATAGTCCACGGCGGGTCCTGGGCACAGGTAGGCTGCAGGGAGGAGCCCCAGCAGGAACACACTGACAGCTCTCTCCCCTGTCCAGTGCAAGGATGCAGCCTTGGAACCGCCTGCAAGGAGAAACAGTTCTCAGGGCAAAGCCCCTCTTCCAATGCTGGGACCTGAGAAGCAGAGACCTCCCCCTGAGCAGCACCACACGTGTCTGCTGTGAGCTGTTACTGAGCCTTCCTCCAGGCAAAAGGAGATGCCTTGGAATTCCTGCTGTAGAACATAGATCTGTTTTCAGTGTCACTGGAAAGGAGTGTCTTTAAAGGCAAAGCATCTTTGTCTGGTGATTTTCCTGCCATTTACTTCTCCCACTTTCTGAGAAATGGCTTTGGGACCCAGACAGACCCAGCTACGAGATCCAGCGAATGGCACATCATGGTGACTCTGTGCAGTCCTGCCCAGGAACCAACATTGCTATTTTTAGCTGTAAAGAACAAGATTAAACTCGGGGACCACCACCTATGACCTGAGGGATTTCAGTCCTCCACTGATACTCAGCTGGGCACAATCTGAACCACGTTAACAGGTGACTCTAGAAACAGAAATATCAGTTAGGGAGCTCTGTAACCAACTTTTTGGAATCATGCAAATACAGTTAAGGAGGAAAAAAGCCAAAAAACACCTAGAAGGTTGTGGAGCAACCCAAAACCTTAACAGCATAAGCAATACTTGGATGTCAGCATCATCCCGGGCTAAAAACATCAAGAAATGACTCTACAAAATTACCTTTATAATACAATACCCCAAAGTGCTTACCTAACACACAGATAACATCCATCCATCTAAACCAAAATACAAATGTTTATTTTTGCGAGGAGAAAAGAAACTTAGAAAGTGACAAGATAAGGAAAGCAAAGGACCTGAAGCAAAACACGAGAGGGATTTGTGGACTAATAAGTCTGTGGAATAATAAATGATAATAAAAAATAAAGCTGTCCCTGTAGAACTCCATGGCCCAGAGCCCTTCACACACACGCAGGAAGTCTGTGGTTAATATGAAACCCAGAATAGTAAAGGAATGAAATGGCTTAGCCATGTTTAAGCCAATTTCTTTTCTTAATCTTTTCAGTTAATGAAGCATTTCTCCGTGTTTTCCACTTGAAGGTGCACTGAAATGGCTACAAACGCCCTTAACCTGCAGTCACAACACTGCTAGTGAATCATAGTAAGTTTAACCTTCTGATTCCTAAAAACATTTCAGCCTTTTTTTCCCACACCATTGTTAATGAGCAGAGATTTACTATTCAGCAACAAGTCGATATCTCCTACTTAAGGACTCCCAGCACTCCCACACTGGACACTGACATCCCAAACACCAGTTTCAAATCCCAGCGGTGTGACATCACACAGACCTTGTTTTAAATCAGACCCAGACTAAGTGCAAATCAAAATGCTGTTAAGTGCAAATAGTGCTGCTGAAGTTGATGGCGACACATTACAGACAACCAGAGCCACCACAATAGCACAATATCCCTTCTGCCCTTAGTTACTCACAGCTGCCACTTAAAATCCTTTACCTGGCCAAAAAATTTACGGAATCACAGACTGGTTTGGGCTGGAAGGGACCTTAAGCTCATCCCATTCCTGTGCCCTTGGCACCACTGTGCCACAACCACCTCCATCACCTCTGTCCTTTATCCCTGCACCTCTCCTGGTCCCTTGGCAGACCCAGACCAAGACCTGGTTCCTTTTAACCCTTTTTAATAGAATCATAGAATGCTGAGGTTAGAATGGACCTTAAAGGTCATTTAGTCCTGAACACCCTTGCCCTGGGCAGGGACACCTTCCACTGGACCAGGATGCTCAGAGCTCCATCCAGCCTGGCCTTGAGCACTTCCAGGGATAGGAGAGGTACCACCTGAACAAGGGGGCTCCCCTGACCCGGGGAAAACCCCACACACTCACATCCACAAACACACTGTGGTGGGTTACCCTTGGCTGCACAAGTGCCCACCGAGCCACCCCCAGCCGGACAGGGGAGAGAGAATAAGATGGAAAACAACCCATAGGTCGAGACAAGGCCCTTCACTATAGCAAAACCAAAAGCGGGCGCACAAGCAAAGAGGAAAAAAAAATAGCAGGTTTATTCTCTACTTCCCATCAGCGAGCGATGTCCGGACGCTCCCCGGGAAGGGCTTCGGCCGCTTCCCAGAAAGAGCTTCAGCACCTGCGGCTCCGGGAGGCAAACACTGTAAATAACGACTGTCCCCCCCTTCCTCCTTCCCTTGGCTTTTACACCTCATGGTTTGGAACATCCCCGTGGCCAGAGCGGCCCAGCGGGTCCCGCGGAGTCCTGCCCGCCCGCAGCGCCGGGGCTGTGCCGGGGGGGATCACCACCGCCCCCAGCCCGCACTGCCGAGTCCAGCGCTGCCAGGGGGCTCAGGGGAACGAAACCGCATCTCAGCCCGCCCCGACCCCCCCAGACACGCAGAGCCAGGCACGTACCGTGTCCCTGCGGAGCCGGGCCGTGGCTGTGGCTGTCCCGGGCCGGGGCGCTGCGATGGGCGGCGGCGAGCACGGCGGGGCGGCGGAGCAGGGCCAGAGCTGCGGGGACAACGGGGGCGGGCGAGGCGGTCACCGGGGGGGTCCCGCACCGTCCGGGGGTGTCCCGCACCCTCTGTGGTGTCCCGCACACCCCCGAGGGGCTCCGGGAGCGCCGCTCGCCCGCCCCGCAGGTCACTCACCCGTGGCGGCCCCGCGGGGCCGCAGCAGCGCCAGCGCCATGTCCGCTCCAAGGGCACCGCGCCCGGACACGGAAACGGCGGCGCCGCTTCCGCTTCCGCCGGGGCCGGGGGGAGACGGGGAATGCCGGGAATACTGGGGATACCGGGAATACTGGGAATACCGGGAATACTGGGGATACCGGGAAAAGGGGGAGTGCGGAGGGAACCGGCGGTATAGCGGGGACACGGAGGGAACCGACCCAGCCCCGGGGCCACCCGTCCCGACCCGCCCGGTCACACCGGGGAGCGGCTTTATTGCAAATATAACAGCACGAGGGAATGGGTTCACGCTGCCGCAGGTGGATTCCTCCTCTGTGAGGTTTGCGCTGGCACAGGGTTGTGCCATCCCTGGGAAGGGTTCGAAGCCAGGTTGGAGCGACCTGGTCTGGTGGAAGGTGACCCTGGTCAATAGGAGGTGTCCCTGGTCTATGGAAGGTGTCCCTGGTCTATGGCAGAGGGGTGGCATTAAATGGTCTTTAAGGTCCCTTCCAACCCAAAGCAGCCTGTGATTCTGTGTGATTAATCCTGCCTTACACCGCACACCACCAGAGCCCGGCGCTCCTCACCCGCGCGCTCGCCGCTGAAACACCTCGGCACAAGGGAAGCTGTGCAAAATAAACACCTCTGTGAACATCCGTGTGTGCTAGAGCAGCTGCACTGCTACTGCAGGACTGAGCAGAGTTTGTGCAGTCTGTGCTTGTTCAGGCTGTGCCCACAACGATCACACCACACAGTGCATACCCCTGCTGGCTCCTTCCCTTATTTCATCTCCTCCAAGTCTGGTCAGGCACAAACAAGGAGAGCACAAGCACCACCCAGATTTCCCAGCTCTGTCCCCGGGCTTTACTCCAAAACAGTGACAAAAGCATCAGACACATCTGGGTTTATTCATTGTATTAAAAGGCTTGGCTCTTCACTGCAGGGAGAGAGGCCCGGTACCAGTTTCTCCAGTAACACACTGGGCAGACCAGAGACAGAGCACAACACCCACCAAGGCCTCTCTGTCAGCACAAATGGTTTCAGCATCCCCAGAGAGAGTGAAGGAAGGTAGACACGATGGCCAGCCACCAGCAGGGTTGGGAGAGGAGTCTAAACCGAGCAAATGCACTGGTGTCTCTTCTTCATCTTTATGGAATTAGTCACTGCACCTTCAGCTGGAATTAAGAGTATTCCCTCAGCTCCCTGCTGTGTCCAGCTAACCCTGTGCATGCCCCCACAGGTGTGCTTTTGGTGGAGGATGGGAAGACAAAGCTACTGTGGGGTTAAATCCAGTGGCATTTCCTCTGTTGTCAGACTTGTTGTCTGTCCTCTCTCCTGCTGCCAGTCCTGGCCATTATTTAGGTAACCCAGAAAAGCAACCTGTTAAAACTTAATTTAAAAAAAAAAAAAAACAAAAATGGTGCAAACGTGCCTGCCTCCCCCCTGCAGAGAGCATGTAATGTTTTCGGGCATCAGAGGTCAACCTGGTCACAGAGAAAGAATCTGAAGTTGGCAGGACAAGCCTACTTGTCAGACAGGTAACTGCTCTCCTGGATTTCCGAATGCCAAGTCCCTGGAAAGCAAGAGAGCATCTCCTGCAGGCTGCCAAGGCTCAGCTCCTCCCCGTGGGCTGGCCAGATGTGCATAAACCACAGTGCTGGGACAAGTTGTACCATGGGGCAGTGCTGAACAATAAATACCTGGCCCTGTCCTCCCCCTCACAGTTTGAGCTGCAGCCCAGACCCGTCAGTCCTCATCTGAGCTGTCCTCAGACTTCTCATCACCCGCCACCTTCCAGTTCTTCCTCTTGCTCCTCTTCTCTGGCACTTCACTCTGCCTCTCCGACGCGGAGCTGGCACGTTTCTTCCTCTTCCTTGGGGGCCGTTTCTCTTTCCTCCCCTCAGACTCACTGTCCTCAGAGCTGCTGGTGCATGAGCTGCTTGCATGGGAAAAGTCACTGTCCTGCCCAGAAGAAGAGGTAGGTTCCTTGGCAGGCACTTTCCTGGTCTTTTTCTTGCGCTTGTGTTTTCCTTTCCGGGTGCCTGGAGTCTCCTCTGCCGAGCACTCGCTCTCCCGGGAGGAATCTGTGGAAGTTTTCCCCTGCTCCTTTTTCTTTTTCTTCCTCTTTTTGTGGGAGCGCTTTTTCTGCTTCTTCTTGTGGGATTTCTTTGTTTTTTTCCTCTTGTGGGACTCACGGGCAGTTTGCTTCCCCAGGTGGGATTTCTTCTTCCCGTTGACAGCGTTTTGCTCATCTCCTTCTTGCTGGTCACTGCAAAAAGAACAGGAGGGTGTTCACTGTTGATGATCCTCCTGGGTGCAGGTTAAAAATAATTAAATTCTGTCTAAGATCTTATTTTTCAGTTAAGTCTCCACTCTCCAGGACAGTGCAAGGATTTATTTACCTTCCAGATTCACAGGTTTTAGTAACTCCAGCTAAACCTCAGTGTCTAATTACTATAAAAGATTTGATCCCCTCCTAAGACTTGCACCACATTAATTGATTTTTTTTTTCATGTAACAGTAAGGCTTTACATTCAAGGCTGATCTATATCCGAAATTTAAAACTCATGGAATTGTAAAATTCCCTGCCTAACTTGACAGAAGGAGGATTCTGGATCCATCAGTGAAGCTGCTTGCCTTACCTGTCTGTATCGAATTCTTCAGGGTACAGCTCTTTATACCCACTGTGCCCCCACCTGTAAGAAAGCAGAACCATCTGTCAGAAACAGGCAACGTGTTTGAGGACAAAAATACAATTCTGAAAAGCCAGAGCCACAGAAAGGACATGAGTTTAGACAGGGAGGAAGGAAATATGGATGATTTGGTTGGTGCTAATTAAATGTACCTCAAGTTCTCACTCTCTTTTCCATTTATAGTTAGAGAAAACTACAACTCAAATTTCTTTGAAACAACCCTGGAGAGCACTAGTTTGTGTTTCTTGAGATTCTTTTAAGTTCCTTGGGCAAAGTAATAAATATTAAGCTTAGGGCTGAGCTTTTGCTGCTTACTGTGGCTTAGAAACTCAAATTAGATGTTGTGTGACACTGCAGAAGTTTGTACATGTCACTTATTCATTCTCAAGATGAACCCAAGCATTATTTTATAGGAGTACACATTGAACAGAAAAGTGTATACAGGACTCCAGAAAGGTATTTTAATTACACTTATAATCCCAGAACATGAATCTCCCCACAGACCTGTCTGGCATGTTGGCTTCACATTCATAGAGCTTTTTATTCCAGGATCGGGCCCTGAGGAGATCATCTTCCACCAGGTCAAGGAACTGGGGGTTCCTTGTTTTCCACTCAGCCCTGTGTCCCTCCTCATCGAAGCCATCGCTGCGCATCCGACTGCTGGGGGGCGAGAGAACAGGGTCCTTCAGCCCAGCCCTGAGGGAGAAACCACCCCAGAGCCCCCCAGAACCCAGCTAAGTCATTAATAACCTTGGAGATTACACAGCTAGATGAAGGCATAAATGGTCAGACTTAAGCACAGGCCTGAGCTCTTTCCAGGGACTCATTAAGGAGAGAATAGCTCTGTCTGTGGTGTGTCTCACCTGGAGGTGTCTGACAGCATTCTGCTTTGCCTTTTCCAGTAAGTCTCTTCTGTCTGCTTCTCCCACTCCCTTATTTTCCACATTTCTGTCTCTTCCTGAAGCTGAAAAGTCACAGAAGGGAAACGAGAGTTTAACATCAGGGAAACTTCGCAGTCACGTAGCACCTGACATCAGCTCCAGCCTCAACACTCCTGCTGAGAAAATCCACAGCAACCTTTCCTACCCTCAAACAGATTATTTATACACATATTTAGCTGTACCAAAAGGACAATCTCTTGATGGTAGTTCCCTACCAAAGCACATAAGGAGAAACATAAAAAATGGTGGGTTTGACTGATTTTACCATCTCAGCTGCCCTGTCATTCACTGCCATCCCAAACATATGGACTATTGCAGACTCCAGCACATGAATATCACCTGGAAGGACCAAGCCAACAATACCCCAGCATGTAATACTGTGTGGTTTGGCACAAATTTATGGTTGTAGACGTTGACTGTACATGAGTGACTTTATAAACATATGGAATAAACGAGTTGGACCTGCTAAATTACAACAGGGATTAATTAAATACTCTGCTAAAGTTAATGGAGTTGCTTCATCTTGCACTAAAATCCTGCCTGTGCACACTAACACAAAGTTCAACTTCTTTGATGTGAATAAAAGTACATACAGAGTACAACAAGGAAAAAAACCCCAAACAATTAAAGATTTGCTACTTTTTAAAAGGCAAACCGTAATTTTCATGGGAAGTCCTGAGAGAATGTGCTTTTCACTGGGCAAGTTTATAAACAGCATATAAGTAAATAAACAAGATTATAAATAAATATATACACATTCCCTCCCCGGGGTGAGAACTCAAGAAGAACAGGGTTAAACTGACACTGGGGAAAACCAAAACGGGGTTACACTGAACTCGAGACAAACAGGATTAAACCGAAAGTGAGACTAAGGAGCTGACGATGGGGGCCGATTCAACAAACTCCTTTTTATCTCTGGCAAACACTCCTGCTCTCCCCTCGCCGGGTCAGCCCCGGGTGGCACCACTGGGAGCCGGGGATGTCCCCGCACGCCACGATGATCGCGGGTGGCACCACCCCGGGACACCGGGACGTCCCTGGGGCCACCACGATGATCCCGCACCAGCGGGTGACACCCCCGGGATGTCCCTGGACACCACGATCATCCCGCACCAGGGGGTGGCACCACTGGGATGTCCCCGCACCCCCGGGATGTCCCCGCACCCCCAGTATGTCCCCGCACCCCCGGGATGTCCCCGCACCCCCAGTATGTCCCCGCACCCCCAGTATGTCCCCGCACCCCCGGGATGTCCCCGCACCCCCAGTATGTCCCAGTACCTCCAGTGTGTCCCAGCACCCCCAGTATGTCCCCGCACCCCCAGTATGTCCCCGCACCTCCAGTATGTCCCCGCACCCCCGAGATGTCCCCCCACTCCCGGGGTGCCCCCGCACCTCCGACATATCCCCGCACTCCCAGTATGTCCCCGCACTACCGTGAGACCCCCGCACCCCGGAATATCCCCACACCCCCAGCATGTCCCCACACCCCGGGATGCCCCCGCACCACCGTGAGATCCCCGCACCCCCGGGATGCCCCGCACACCGCCCCCCCCGTACGCCCGCCCCGCCGCCGCCGTGCCCTGCCCTGCCCGCACCTTGTTGTGCGCTCCGGTGTGCCGGATGACGTTCCGCAGCAGCACCTTCCCCACGGGCACCCGGGACATGCTCGGGCCGCGCCGGGGCGGCCGCGATGGCGGGGCCGGGGCGGAAACCGGCGGGGCCGGGGCGGAAACCGGCGGGGCGGCCCCTTCCGGCGGCGTCTCCCGGGGCGACGGGCGCGGCCATGGCGGGCTGGGCCCAGCGCCGGGCACGGCCCTCGGCCGAGGGGCAACAGAGCCCTGCTTTTCTTGGGGGGGGGGGGGGGGGGAAAACCCCAAACTCAAAATACACACCCACCCCCAAGATCGTGATTCAAAGAAATCCAACTCTCAACAGCGTGATACTGCTAAGACAGTGTCCGAGGTCACCCCCATCCTGGGTCCTCGGGTCCTTCTTTTTGTGGAAAATAAAAAAAAACAAACCCAAACCACAACAATTCACAGTCATTGAGGTTGGAAAAGACACTCCCCCCAAGATCATGATTCAAAGAAATCAAAACTCTCAACAGCATCATACTGTTAAGCCAGTGTCCAAGGTCCCCCCCCATCCTGGGTCCTGGGGTCCTTCTTTTTGGGAAAAAAAACCAAACAACAAACCAAACCTCAAAAAAATCAGCCATTGAGGTTGGAAAAGACACCCTGCTCACCCCCACTGGCCCTCCCCATTGCCAAGATCCTGATCCAAAGAAATCAAAACTCTCAATAGCATCATACTCTTAAGCCAGTGTCCGAGGTCCCTCCCTCCTGGGGTCCTTCTTTTTGGGGAAAAAAACCCACCCAAACCTCAAAAAATTCACGGTCACTGAGGACAGACCCCAGTCATTGGAAGAGACCTCCCAAGATCATGATTTAAAGAAATCCAACTCTCTACAGCATCATGCTGTTAAGACAAGTGTCTGAAGATCCTCCTTCCTGGGTCCTCGGGTCTGTCTTTTCGGGGAAAAAAATACCCCCCAAACCTCAAAAAAATCCCAGTCATTGAGGTTGGAATTTTCTTGGTTTAGGACTACATCATTGAGGTTCCTGAAAAATACAGCAGATTACAGCGAGATTTGCCAGAACTGGCGGATGAAGAAACAACTACAGCAGCATTTAACAAAGCAAAAAGGGTGTTGTTTATCTCTGCACCAGTTGCCAAGCCAAATCCTTAACCCCTGCATCCTGCCCAGGTCCTGGTCACAGATTAGAGAACAAAAGCCCAGAGGGAGAATCCTTACTTTTAGACGAGTTTTGGGGGGGGGTGGGTTTATTGACTATTTGCTCTTTAGGGGTGAATATCTCAAATACCCTTAAAAGATGCAAGTAGAAAAGGAAGGATGGAGGAATACTCGCACCACCAAACTTCAGAAAAAATAATTAAAGATTGTAAATAGTCAAGGAGTACTTGAATATTTACAGTTACAGTACTTGTGTATCTACAGTTGAAAGCTGTAGATGCTTTACTACATCACTCACGTTGCCTCAAGGAGCAGCAATAACAGTTGTGATGTGTGTTTTTTAAATAAATGGACTGGATTCACAAGGTTAGAGCAGCTCTCAGGAGTATTCAATGCTGGGACAACCCGCCCAGGTGTGACACACCCAGCCCTGCAGGTTGCCCAGGTGAGCACTGCAGAGAGGGAGGTTCCAGGTCACTGCTGCAGACAGCAAGAAAGCAGGAATTTTGGAACGTCGGGGAGGAAATCTGGGGTTAATAGGGTGAGTTTCACTGCCAGACTGAAAGGCTGCAGAGCAGTACAGTAAAGCCACACACGACTGAAGAGAAAAGCACTGGAACAGGGTTTAGTAGTTGTCAATTCCAAACATTTAATGGAACATGGGCTCACTAGAGCGAGTCTGGAATCAGGGTATTTTAGATCATTCAAATCCAAAACCTTAATGCACTTTTTTTTTTTTGCTTAAGCAAGGCATGAAAACCAGGTATCACAGCAACCAGACACTTAAGTAGTTCCCACAAAAATATTTAATTTCCATAGTATTTTCTTTCAATATCTTTAGTGAATTCTGTAGAACTTTACAGGAGACAGTACTTAATGCAATATACAGAATAACGGATCAGCTTGAACTCTTTCTGTTAAAACTCTTCCCCCCTACTTAATTCTCCTGGTCACTTTGTCATTACTGCACAGTTGTCCTTTTTACACGAACATTTCCATGTGGAAAGTGGAATTTAAGAATGTTCAGCACTGCACCCCTTGCAGGATGCAATCACTGGGGTAACCGGACATAAGTCCAACGAACTAGTGAAGCACCTTACATACAATATATACATGGAGAGCACATTCTGCAGCTTGCTGAGGCTGGCACAACATAGACAAGTCAGGGAAGGTCTCCAATTCCAGTGACTAAGTCAGAGCTTCCTATGTTAGAATGCCTGAAATAAAAAATTCCAAACATTCAAGTCCTCACATGATTTAATATCCACTGGTGGATTATCAGCATGTGTGATTTGTCTACATTGGCTCCCAACACACGGACTCTCCTGAACATTCTGCAAAACAGTTACTTCCATGGCATCAGGGTGTGGTGGTAACTTAGCAGGAGGAACAGCAACTGCAGAGCTTTCAGACAGAAAGCACATGTGAGTGAAAGTCCAGGAGCAGACAGCACGGCCCCTGCGGGACCCGAGAGCTGTGACCCCACAGCCAGCGCTGCTCCTTCACCTTAAAGTGCTCAAAAGGGATCACGTAGCTGAGAGGATCCAGACCAGAGCCAAATTCCAAGAAAGATTTGGAACGCTGGCACTTGGCCTTTGAGAAACTAACCCCAGGCACTTCAGTCCCTCAGTGCATTTGCCATCTCCCCCACCCCAGGGATGGGATAGTATGGGAATTCACCTTCTGCTGACTTGTTTCAGTGACCAATCTCATCTGCACTCCTGTGAAGAGATGACTGTAATTCATACTTCTGAGAACATGACTTTGTTGGTTTGCACCCCTTTTTTTGAGGAGCAGCTGGCAGTGGGCATTCTGCCAGGGTCAGCTTTAAATCTGGGATGCTTAACTCTGTTTTTGGAAGAGTTTGCAAGTTAACTAACTGTATAAAAATACAGTGTAGCTGTAATATTGCTCCGAAAAGCACTTTTGCAAACTTTTTTTCTGTACAGACTGGTAATAACATTACCAGATAATATAATACATATTTTAAATTAAAAAAGGAACTCTCTTAAAGTCGGAACACTACAGTCTAAATAGCTTGTTTAAAACACAACAGTGTGACCCAGGAAAATTCTGCTTGCTTGGGTAAATTATAGCAGCATGGTTACTGGCTTCTCAAGGAAACCCTTGAACTCTGCAAGCCACTGTGCTCCCACTGCTCCATCCACAACACGATGGTCACAGCTCAGGGTAACAGACATCACGCTGGCCACGTCAAAGCTGGAAGGGAAAAACAATAAGAGAAGAAACAGAGAAGGTTAACACGCTCCCTGCAAGTCAGTGCCACTCACAGAGCAGGAAAGCTTTTCTTGGAGGGCCAGGAATAGAAGGTGGTGCTTGGTGACAGATGTTTCTCCCTGTGGACTCCTGGAGAGCAGATCATGTTCGTTCTTTTAAGGAAAACTAAGGAACTGACTTAACTGAGACACTGGGATCCCCCTTTGTGTGTTCCCCTTAGGACAGGCAGCTCATCTTTCTCTGCATCACAGGAACAGCCCCACACAGTCAAAGAGACACTTTACCCAGTGTCCTCATGGTCAGGGAGAGACACCCAGGACTGTTAAAATTTTCAATAAACCTAAGCATTCTCCTGGGTCTGTGCTAGTGCAAGTTCCAAGCAAGGGGATATTATATACAGGTCACTTGGATTATAACCCATCCCTTAGGTTTTCCTAAATGCAAATTTAAGCAGGTTGTTGAAGTGGAACAGGTGCCTGAACTGTTGTGGACCCCAGACATTTCCTCAGCTTAATCCTGCCCCACAAAGAAAGAAACAGGCTTTCCTCAACTTGCAAAGAGGTTTCAAGAATAAATGTGTGCCAAATCCCTCCTCAGTCACTGCAACTCTCTTTGACACCTGTGTGACCCTTTCATACAAGATCTCACTGTACCTCAGAAGGTACTGAAAGCACCGTGTCAACAATAAATTTTAGTTTTTTTTAAATGATTATCTAATGGGAATGTTAGAAAACCAGCCATTATGTCAGTCTGGATTCAGACTGAGATGAGAACTTACCCTTTCTCATTATCAGCTGGCACCAGCCTTTGCTCTGAGGAGCCCACTGCGAGGATGCAGGCTTGAGGTGGATTGATTATGGCAGAGAAGTTCTTAATCCCATACATTCCTAAATTGGAAATTGTGAAAGTACCACCCTACAAGAAAAAAAACCACATCCATGGTCAAACTACAAATGCTGTTTTCATGGAAACATGAGACTGAGGGGAGACCAGAGGGTGGTTGGGCACTGAACAGGCTCCCAGGGCAGTGGTCACGGCCCTGAGGCTGCCAGAGCTCAAGGAGTGTTTGGACAATGCTCTCAGGGACAGGGTGGGATTGCTGGGATGTCTGTGCAGGGCCAGGGGTTGCACTGATGATCCCTGTGGGTCCCTTCCAGCTCAGGATATTCTGTGACTCTCTGACAGCCTTTGCTCATTTCCAACAACTCAAGGGCCGCCGTGTTTGACACCGACCTCGGTTTCTCACCTGGAATTCGTGAGGCTGAAGTTTCCCTTCCCTGGCTTTGGCTGCCAAGGAAGCCACGTCCTTGCTGATGGCAGCCAGGCCCTTGATGTGGGCGTTGAACACGATGGGGGTGATGAGCCCTGCGGGGGTGCTGACGGCCACGCTCACGTCCACCACGTGGTTCCTGCAGCACACACACATGGGCCAACTCATTCCAGCAAGAAAAACTCAGCACTGTTCAGACAGCCCTAAACTAATATGAATTTGGCCACAACTATTTCACCTGGCACACCATCCTTAAGGTTCTTAGCACTTTAATGAAAGCCCCTCGACCTTTGCATTATTTTTGCTCTCCCTCAAATCCCAGCAGTTCTGTTTTGCCACGAACTCCCCACTGAACAGAGAAAGTTTCTGGCTTTGACAGCACCATAAACTTACTGCCTAATAACTGTGTCCATCCATGAAGAATTTGCCTCAGGCACCTTCAAGCATGCCAAAGCAGAAGCTTTAATTAGGAAATCATTGACAGAAAGCTTAACGTTTTCCTCCTGCAAATAAAGAGATTCCAGGTGTCAGTTTGTCTCCTACACATCACCCCCAACCAATGTGGGCAGTCACAGCTGTGCACCCTTGTTCAGAGAAAATGTTAGAAAACAATCACACTACTTGCAAACATTAATATTCAAAGATAATTTAGGAGGTGAATGCATCTCCTTCATAATTTAAGAAGGTACAGTAGTTTTTAATGTCTCTCTCTCCCCAAACTTAGTGTAGAATTATTATTTTGCTTAAATTTTCTACTCTTTTTACAGTTAAAAACCTTTTCTGCCCTGCTTTCCATGTGGAATAATGGATCCCCACCAAGCAGAGCACAGAGCAGCTCTCTTAGGGCAGTCAGAAATCAGCAGGATAGTACCTGGGTGAAAGGTCTCAGCCCAGAACTGATCCACAACTGAGCCACCAAACCCAGGGTGGGCAAATCCTTTACCTGATTGAGTTCTTTCCTTAGCACCAGGACTTTTCCCATGTTGACATCGATGGAAAGGTAGTAATGAGGTATTGTTTGTTTGGATTGCATCAGCCTCTGAGCAATGACCTGAGGGAGAAACATCAACCAGGCTGGAAAACTCACCACTGCAAAAAAATAACGGTCTGGGAGAGGAACAACATGTCCTTACCCTCCGAATGTTGCTGATGGGGATGTCTGTGAAGGTCCCCTCGGGTGCTGCTGCCACTGCAGCAGCTGCAGGAACTGCCCCTGGCGCTGGAGCCTGCAGAGAACAGCAGCATCACCCTCAGAACCACCCAAATATCAACTGGAACAGTGTGGGGGACAAGTGTTGGGGCTCAGCTGCCTCTTGTTAAGAGCAGCAGCTCTTTCTACTCAGCCTCACCTCTCCAGTACCCACAGGGTTCCTTCCAAGCCCTATAGTTGATTATTAAATGTATTATTTCATTTTCACTGCCCTGCCAGCAGCACACACAGCAACACCTCCACCAGCTCACAGAAAAGACAAGCCATGGCATCAGGAGGCATTTGGGCCAACAACAGCAGCAGGCTGGTGGTTCCTAAGTCTGGCTTTCCTTCTGATCCCCTCTTTCCAGCACTGTTGGGTCAGCTGGGACTGAGCTGACCTCAATCCATAACCATTTAGCACCCAAGTGAAGGGGTGGGAGCACACTAATTTTGTCTCAGTGGAATATCAAAGGGACAAATAAAGGAACAAAACTTCATCTATGTATCTGGCAGGTGAAGCTTTGCAACCTTTCAGCCCACACAACCCAGCAGTGCCAGTCCCATGCAGGAACTGCCCCTCTGCAGAGCACTTCCATTCCTCTAACAGCCAGCCCTACACATTGCCAGCTCACTCACTGGAGCAGCCTTTGTTGGCACAAATGACTCCACATCTTTCTTGGTGATTCTGCCATCTGGTCCAGTACCTGGGAGAGTCAAAAGAAAATGCAAGAGGATTTCAATTATTTGCAACCTTCTAAAGGTACCACTTTTAATTCAACAGAGAGAAATCATTTAACACAACTCCTGGAACAGGGAAATCACAGATCTACAGGGACAGACACTTGACAGTGAGGGCAAGGAAGTGGAAAGGAAACCTACCTTTCACTTGGGCAAGGTCAATCCCTTTTTCTGCTGCCAGTTTCTTGGCCAGAGGACTAACCAGGATCCTTCCTGTCCGGGGAGGTGTGGGAGCTGCAGGAGTGGGAGCAGCAGCAGGCTGGGGAGGAGGAGGAGCAGCAGCAGGAGTTGGCATCACCTTAAACAGAAGGATCAAAGCCATCAGTGGAAGGTACAGTATGAGAACTGGCCCAGCTAATGACCAGTCAGGAGAACAGCAAAGATAGTCACTAATCTGAAGGAATTTTCAGATTCAGAGAAGTTTCCCAGTGGCAGAAATTAAATCAGAAGTTCCCTGGGAAGGAGGCCAACTGAGCTGCTGGACTACACACCAAAAAAAACAGGTGAAGTAAAGAACTTATGCTCCCCATTCTCAAGGATTAGAAGCATTAAGACTGGGACGAGCGACAGGCTGGAGAAGAGATCACAATGAATCTGCTCTAGTTTTTGGAAAGCAAACTAGTGATCACTTCTCCCCAACACATGGACCAGCCTTGCATTCACAGATCAGAAGCATTTCTGTTGAAGCCAGGGCTTCACCCTGTCAAACCAGCACAACAGTTCAGATCAGGCTTCTCAGTGGTCCCCATGACTTCTCTCACGTGCCCAGAATGGTCCTTACTGGTGGAGGAGGAGGAGAAGGAGGAGCTGCTGCCTTCATATCAGTCACTGCAGCAGCCTTGTAGTCAGCAAAGGCTGGAATATCAGCCTCTTTCTCCACAATGATGCAGAGAGCAGTTCCCAGTGGCACGTCTCTTGTTCCTTCAGGCACCAGGATCTTTGCCAAGTAGCCTTCCTCCTGCACTTCAAAGCCTGTGAGGGACAGAAACAACCCTGCTTTGGTGTCTGATGCAGCTGAGGAGTTCCTCCAAATGCTGTTCCTGGAGGCTCTGGTAGCTAAAGCCCTGTCCTGCATTTAGTGGCAGGAAAATCCTTTGCAGTGCAACTAGTAGGGAAACCTCTCCACGTTGCCAAGAAGGATTGATGAGGAAATACAAATGTTTTTAGGGGCTCCAATGTTTGGCTCTCCAATGCAATGAGAAGTTAACAAGACCTGTTTTAGCTGTCCCACAGCATCACACCCTGAGCAGCCAGAGAACAGCTGGCAGGGGTTGCTGTGGATTCTTTTAAGGGATCCCTTCTTGGCTTTGGACTCACCTATTGTGGCTTTATCTGTCTCAATTTCGGCCAGTAAGTCGCCCTCATTCAGCTTCTCCCCAACCTTCTTCTCCCACCTCTGCACTGTGCCCATTGTCATGGTGGGTGACAGAGCAGGGAGGGTGATCTGGGAAGCCAGAGAACACAAGAGAATCAGGTCCTGCTACTCCAAAAGGATCAGGAACACAGTTGTAACCCCTGATAAACGATGCCAACCTAAAGAAGCAGCCAGTCTTTAATGCACTCCTAGACCTGGCTCCATGACAGCAAAGCACAGTGCTGTCCCACAGTGCTGCTTTGGCTTCTCTTAGCAAGGCCTGAGCAAGAAAGCAAGAGACCTCCACATCAAAATAATCATTACCACCAGCCCACCGGGAGAATCTGGCAGCTGCTCCCTGCAGGGCTAAAAGGAAGGCTGAAGCAAGTCACTTGGGCTGTGACAAACACATGGGGAGCAAAACTGATGAGCAAAAACAGATGAGGCAAGTAGAGGGAAGTTTAGTAGCCAAAACACAGATTAAGAAGCCATTCCTTAATTCTTTAGTTACTGGCTTGGAGTGATATCTCAGACAAATCAGTTCCCACATGTTTTATCTGTGGGATGAGGTTTGGTATTTCAAATTTTCTTTTTCAAAAGAATGTCACAGAACGCTCTGCCACAAAGTGCTCAAAGGCAACAGTGGATGTACAGTTCAATATCTAAGCAAGGTAAAAGGATTATCCACAAACATAACTCATTATTAGTCACCCACAAACCCAGCTGGTGTGTTCATCAGAGTGTCACAGACTTGAGTTCTGCTCTGAGATGTGAGCAGGGCCTGCACAGCTTATTCACACTAAACATAAGGGCTTTTTATAGCAGAACTGCCCAAATAATGCAAACATAGCAAGTTTTTCAAGACAACAACCCTGGAGAGACAAGCCTTTCCTCCACTAGCAGCTGGGATGCTAAAATAAATCCCTGAAAAAAGCTTCTTGGGGTCTCCCACAACATCTGCTTTAAGCACATAACAATTGAAGTGACACGTGCTCCTGCAATCACAGTTAATAAATTCCCACTCCAGGTAGTTTGTATGACAAAATACCCCACAGGCAGCAATGCTAGTTGTAGAAAAAGAGTGCAACAAGCCTTAAACCAGGAGCAATGCTCTCTTACCTGCATGTGAGGAGGGTAAGAGCTGCCAGGAGCCTGAGGAGAAGGCTGAGATGGTGGGGGGGGAGCTGCAGCTGGAGGGGGAGGCACTGAGGCTGCAGGGGGAGCAGCTGCTGCAGCATCCAGGGTGTAATTTTTAAAGGCATCAACATATTCAGGCCTAGAAGAAAACACAAAGCCCCAGACCCAGTCAGATGTGTGAAAGGCTTAGGGACCATCAAGGCACCCCAGAAGTCCCAAGAGAGAGAATTAAACTCAAGAGTTCCCAAAATACATACTTTTCTACTGTGATACATATTATGGCCCCAATAGGCACATCCCTTGTCCCTTCTGGCACCAGGATCTTGGCCAGGTAGCATTCCTCCAGGCTCTCAAAGCCAACTGTTGCTTTGTCTGTCTCCACCTTCGAGAGAGAACAGGAACGTGGTGATGGCAACGGAACTGGTGGGCTCGGAGCCTCCCAGTCTGTGCCAGGGTCACCCAGGACACACAGTTCTGGGACAGCACCCAGGACACACGTGCAGCTCAGGAGGAAGCAGCCCAGGATACCTCTGCTATGAGATCCCCCTCGTTGATCTTGTCGCCCTCCTTCTTCTCCCAGCGCGCGATGGTGCCCATCTGCATGGTGGGGGACAGCGCTGGCAAGGCCACCTGTGGGGGACAGGGCAGTGTCACCAGGGCAGGGACCACACACGGGCCAGGGAGGGATCCTCAGCACAGCCTGGCACAGGGGGCACAAACCTGCCGCAAATCCCCAGTGGGTAAAGACCTCAGGGCAAACCCATCTGGGTGCTGAGGTGAGACACTGCAACAGGCTGTGGCTGCCCCATCCCTGGAAGTGTCCAAGGGCAGGCTGGAGCAACCTGGGCTAGTGGAAGGTGTCCCTGCCCAGGGCAGGGGAGGTGCAATGACACGATCTTTAAAATCCCTTCCAACCCCTTAAGCTTCTATGATCCTACCCAGGGTTATAAGGGGCCAGGTCTTGGTCAGGGTCTGCCAGGACTCTCCTGGCAGGGAGAAAGGACAGAGATGATGGAGCTGATGGTGGCACAGGGACTGGAGGCAGGGTGGTGAGACCCACGGCAGTGGGGACAGAACCGCAGAGTCTTCACTCTTGGGAGTGGTCGGGCACTGGAACAAGGCTGCCCAGGGAGGTGGTGGAGGAGTCACCACCCCTGGGGGTGTTCAAGGGACGAGTGGATCTGCCGCTGGGCGATGTGGCTTAGGGGTTACAGAGTGCTGGGCTGATGGCTGGACTCGACGATCCTAAAGCTCTCTTCCAGCCTTGATGATCCCATGACTCCATCCCCGGGGGGGCTGCGCAGGGAGGGGATGGAAAACCCGACGGGAGAAGGCGAAGGAGCAGCGGCGAGGGGACACGACCCCGTCCTTCGGGGACCGCGGGGGGACGAGGGGACCGCCGGGGCAGGGGCCGGGGGCTGCGTCTCACCTTCTGGTGCGCCGGGAGGCTGCAGCGGCGGGCCGGGACGAGCCGGGTGCCCGCGGGCGGCAGGAGCGGGCGGAGCGCGGGGCCGCCCCAGGCCGGGCCGCGCCGGGCCGGGACAGCGCCGGCCCCGCCACCGCCACCGAGAGCCCGGCGGGGCCGCGCCAGCGCTCCGGCCGCGCCCCGGCACACGCGTCGCGCCAACACCCGCCACATGCTGCGGCTGGGCCCGGGGCTGAGCCGGGCTGGGCTGCGCTGGGCTGAGCCGGGCCGGGCTGAGTCGGGCCGGAGCCGCTCGGTGACCTCCGTGCGGGCGGCAACGCGCGACACTGCACGGCCGTAAAGCGGCGGCGGGGCGGGAACGGGACCGCCCCGGGAGGGGATGGGATCGGGATGGGACCGCCCCGGGAGGGGATGGGATCGGGAGGGGACCGCCCCGGGAGGGGATGGATCCCGCCCCGACAGGGGATGGGATCGGGAGGGGACCGCCCCGACAGGGGATGGGATGGGGAGGGGACCGCCCCGGGAGGGGATGGGATCGGGACTGAGACCGCCCTGGCAGGGGATGGATCAGGACTGAGACCGCCCTGGCAGGGGATGGGATAAGGATGGGACCAGGATGGAACCACCTCGAGAGGGGATGGGATCGGGATCGGGACCGCCCTGAGAGGGGATGGACAGAATGGAATGGGAAAGGACAGAATGGAATGGGAAAGGACAGAATGGAATGGGAAAGGACAGAATGGAATGGGAAAGGACAGAATGGAATGGGAAAGGACAGAATGGAATGGGAAAGGACAGAAGGGGATGGGAAAGGACAGAAGGGGATGGGAAAGGACAGAAGGGGATGGGAAAGGACAGAAGGGGATGAAGGGGAGTGGGTTACGTCGATTCCGCCCCCACTGCGGGAACAGGCGGGATGGAACGGGATAGAATGGAATAGTAGAGGATGGGATGGAAAGGGGCAGAATGGGATGGGATAAGACAGGATAGAACGGGAGTGCAGTACCCGTTTCAGTGGTGCCAGTGAGAGGAGGAGCAGCAATTGCCATAAACACAAGTTCCACCTCAACACGAGGAAGAACTTCCCCTGGAGGGGGGCAGAGCCTGGAAGAGCTGCCCAGGGAGGGCGTGGAGTCTCCCTCTTTGGAGACATTCCAAACCCACCTGGATGTGTTCCTGTGCCACCTGCTCCAGGTGACCCTGCCTTGGACCGGATGAACTCCAGAGGTCCCTTCCAGCCCCAAGTACTCGGTGATCCTGTAATTTCTCTACCACTGACTCCAGGGGGCTTTGTTACAAGAGCAAGTTACAAGTACAAGAACAGGAAAGTAACTCTGACAAAAGTTTGACAGAAATAAACAAACTGTAAACAGCGACAAAGACAAGCCCTGGATATGATCCAAGAATAAACCCACTGGAGTCAGTGTTAGAGCAGTGCCAAACATAAGATCCTTAAGCTACCTCCTGAACAGTGAAGCAGTGAGAAAATAAATAGTACTGTTGCTGCTTATTAAAGCTGGCAAAAATATAAACCCCGGTAGTAACTAGCTGGATTTCCATAGTAAAAAAAATTAAATATATAAGATTTACAAGCCCAGTGTTGTGGTAACAGAAGACAATACAAAACATTTCAGCATCCACTAGGAAATGAGTAAAACACAGTATAATGCGTGCAGAAATGTACAGAGAGCACTTGCACTAGTATAAAAATATCCACAGTCCTCAGACAAATGTAAATCAGTACAAAATAATTCCAAGAACATGTTTACAAAAGGACATGTTAATATAAAACAGTAAAACCAGGTTCCCCTTGTCCCAGCCTCATGCACAGCACACACAGATCACCCACGGAAGGGCCACAGGTACCAGGAACGCTCATTCCCATTCCCTGACTTGCCATTTGACCTCCCAAGCCCACAGTGGCTGCAGAGACAGGCAACACAGAGAAATAAAACCACAAAAACCAAAGAGGAAAAAACCCACCCTCAGGGATTTTAGGGCTTGTTCTTTCCCAAGCTTCCTGATCCTTTAGGATTCAGCATCCCAGGGAAGCAGTGTGGGTAAGTGCAGGGTGGCCCTGGCAGCGAGTGCACAGCAGCACAGTGATGCCTGTGCACAGGGGGTGACAGAGGAGAGGGCAGGAGTGCAGGGAGAGCTCAGTTCCACACGTGAAATCCTTCAGCAAATCACCAAGCACTGAGATCCCACAGTCCCCACGGACACAGAGCAAAGCCCGAGGGCCTCGGGAGCGAGGACAGCTTTGGAGAGCGAGGGGGGAAAGCAGGGCTGGGAAAGGGAAGCCTGAGTTTGGGAGAAAGGGAGCTTTGCCAAGGTGATCTTTGCTTCAGGCCATGCATAAAACCTCCAGAAGACTGTTCCCTCCCCGGGACAGGTACTGTCAGTCTGGAATGTCCACAAAGTCCACTCTGCTCCTGCAGCACGTGCAAGTCCAGGACAAAAGCTGGTCCAGCCTTCAGCTCCCGTAATCCAGTGGCTTGTTCTGACTCACGAAGGCAAAGCTTCACATTTTTTGCTGTCAGTGCATGTTTGTGTAACACCAGCACAAGAAACCAGACTTGAACCGTCCAGGTGAGCCTGCAGCACATGTTGCAGGAGTCAGGGAGCAGGAGAAGGGAGCAGAGCATCATTAAGGCCTCCAGGGTTTAGCTGACAGGACAAAGGCCAGGTGTTTCATCCCCACAGACCCGTCATTTCAGTCCCAGAACACCACCTTCAGCTGGGCATGGGAGGTCAGGGGCCAGGTGTCCACGCACACAACATGCAGTACCCGTTGTTTGCAGAGAGGCTGTTTTTTTTGGCAGCTCGAGTTGGCCTCCTCCCAGCTCTCACCGCCTTGCTGGTCACCCTTGGAGCTCGGCAGCCAGTCGCAGGTTTCCATAGAAACAAGACTTGGAAGCTCCATTAGTTCTCCCCGTGGTCTTCTTCCACCCAGGCCACAATTTTCCCCTCCCAGCCAGGAATGATGTCATCATCATGGAATACCTACCAAAAAAAACCAATAACGAAACAAACAAACAAAAAAAAAACAGGAGTCAGATCCCAGCTCAGATTTCCCCTTCACAACCCAGAGGTCACAGACACAGCTGAGCTATAAGTCATCTTTCCAGATTTTAGGTAAAAAAACCCTAAACAAACAAAAAAACAGACTAGGCCTCTTTAATCAGTAACTGTCAGATTATTATTAGCCTTTTTTTTTTTTTTTTTAGAAAAGGTAAACTAAAGATAGAAAATATGCCTTTTCTGATCCAGACTACAGTCTCCAGCTGCTGCTGCTGACTGTCCCCAGGAAGGGTGACCCTTTGCACTTGTCTTAATCAATTTGTGAAGCAGGAACTACCCCAACAACCTTTAATGAATCCAATCCACACTAACACCAGCCTGAGCATGAACGGGGCTGTAATGCAGCACACAAAGGAAGAGGTGCCACAAACCCAATTCTCTCTGAAAAACCTTTAAAAGACAGTAGGAGAATGCACTTTTAATACAGGGTCTTCCATTGCAACAGGTTTTATAGAGCCCCTGGAAGGGCCAGAAGTGTAGTCTGGGTTTTTGCCTCCTGTCCCCTGGGCAGTGCTGTGTCACAGACTGGCTGTGCCAGGAGCCACCTCTTTGCCCAAGGGGCTCTGCAACCCCCTGGCAGTTGCAATCACATTCATTGAATGGCTCTGGCTGGGGATGGAAACGTGTTTTAGCACAAGAGGAGGTAAATCTACAGCTTCTTTGGGGGAAACTTCTGATATTCCATTAGTTTAAAAGCGAGGTGACCACAGTCCCCAGGGTCGTGTGGTGGCACCGAGCCCAAGGCAGTGATAGCTCAGTTCCACATTTACCTCCTCCTTGACTGTGCCAAACTCTGGATCCAGGGCTTTGAAGTGGTACCTGTGGGTTCCCTCACGATCAATAGCTGCCTTGAAATCCTTCAGGGTCACTTCCCCTAACCTGCAAGGGAAACCAAACCCATCAGCTCTGGGAGCGTGGCAGGGAATTCCCCCAGCCAGTGGCATGAAACCCAGAGGCCAAGGGAATGCACAGCAAACCTGTGCTGGCTGGGACGACTCCCAGGAAATCAAGAGGGGTGTTTTGAGGGGCACAGCAGTGCCAGCAGGGCCCACCTCACCTCTTTGGTATGCTGACCATGAAGGGGGTGAGGGAGCGGTCGGTGAAGTACAACACTTTGGTGCAGGCACTGGTGCTCATCACTGGGGTGCTGTGGGAGTGAGGCAGCTCTGCAAGGCATCAAGGGACTCGTTGCCACCCAGGAAGAACATTCCCTGTCCCCTTCCCTTCCCGTTCTGGCCAGAATCTTTGCTCATTTGTGTTTCTCTCTCTGCCTTGTGTCCTGCTCCCTGCAAGGTGTGGTGTCTGTGATGCCTCTTTCAGCAACATTATATCACTACCAAACACCAGATGTCACTTCAGTGCTGAAACATGTTGTATTCAGCACTTCTAATTATTTTCCTAACGATTTCTGTTCAGCAAAATGACAAGGAATAAGGAGAAACAGCACAGTGAGACTGAAAAGCACATAAAACCAGAAGAAAACAGAGCTGCTGTAGGAACAGAAACAACAGGTGTATAGGTCAGGGTATAGAACACACTGACATAACATGAAAAACCAGGAATAAAAGTATAACTAAAATAGCTTGGAAGGCATACCCTTACAGACTCAAATGTTTGAGAAACTACTGAAGGAAAAAAAAAAGATAACAGGAAAAAACTCTGGGAGATACAAAATCAGCTTGAGGTGTGCAAATGAAGTCAAGCAGCTCAAGTACTCAACCCAACTCCATTGTCCTTAAAGTGATTTAGACCAAAAATTGGGAATCCCAAAAATAAACCAAGGGAACTGTGGAAAGAACACAGATGGCAATGGTCTGGGCATTGTTTTACTGAAATGAATCTGAGGAAGGAAAAACACTTGATCCAACAACTTCCACGAGACAGAGCAGAATCCCCTGGGCTTGTCTGAATATCCTAATGAGTGTGACATACAGCAAATTCAGAAGTTGTTTCTTAATTGCCCGAGAGCTGAAGCAGTGGAAGGGTCACACTTAGGGACGACAGTTTTAAGGCTCCCTGAATGCAGAACACACCGTGGACACCTGTGCTGTCAGAGAGGACTGTGCTGTCAGGCACACATGTAAACACTGGGGGGGACAGGGAAAGAGGGAACTGTACAGTTCTCTGTGCCCACCAGGTGGTGCAAAGCAGCAGGAAAGCTGGAATAACATCCCTGTTCCCACCCATCCCAGCGATTGCCATGGTTATTTGTGCTGCAGTGCTGCTGGAGTGGCCCAGACTCCCACTGTGATGGAGCTCTGTGAGCAAGGAGCTGTACCTGTGTGCCCGTCCCTCTGCAGGGCAGCCGGGGCTGTGCAGCTACAGCTGGAGGGGGCACATTCCCACGGGGATGCCATGCCCTGGGCTCTGGCCAGGAAACAAGGAATCAGGCAGTGGAAGGGGCAGGAGCTGCGAGGCACTTACTGGATTTGGGAGGCCAGGAGTCTCTGCACTCGTTGGTTGCTCTGCTGGCTGGTGATTTCCCCCGCACCTACAGGGTGAGAACCAGGACAAAGTGGCACCTCCGGCTGGAGCCCTCAGTGCTGCATGTGAGGGGCACAGGCTGGGTGCCCTGGGGAGCCTTTACCCTTCTCTCTTGCCTCTTCTGGGTCTCCATGCGGTGCAGGCGCTCCATGAGGCTGGAGATTCCCTGCTCCAGGCTGTCGATGGTGTGGTGCTGGGGGTCGTGGCCACTGAAGCTGTTCCTGAGGCTGCGAAGGGCATCCCGGACCAGCTGCAGGTCGTTGGTCTGCCCAAGAGACCAGAGGTCAGGCTGGCTCTGGGCTGCCTCCTTCCCCTCTAAAACCACGGGGCTTAGCCAGGGGAAATCTCCCTTAATAAGATAGAGGCTTCCAGGATATCAGGAATGTATCCCTGAGGTGCACTCACCCCCCGGTGGGCCGTGGGAGCGGCTCCTTTTCCTGCTGTCTGGAGAAAGCCATTGCTCTGAGCACTGTGACTGCTGTAAGCCATCACCTGGGTCAGGGGGAAAAGCAGGTGCCACAAGGAATGTGAGTGTCAGGACCCCCCAAAAAAAAATCCCAAAAATGAGAGGGCATGAGAGCTTTCCACATCAGTGACAAAACTCCCACCTTCCCCCAGGTAAACCCACTCCCTACAGAATGTGCAGGTAGTCCCACAGGTCAGAACACAAACCTGGTTCCTCACATAGAGGTGGAAAAAAAGGAGGCAGAGCCTGGAAGGGGCTTGCTGCTGCATCCCAGGGCTCTGCAGGCTCTAGTGAATAGTCAGTGTTCGGGTGGCAGGGACAGGTACCAGGGCTGGCCTGTCCACCAAGACACTTCCAAGTGCTCAATACCAGGCTCAGCAGGAAAAGGAGGAGATCAGCTAAACCCTGGTCTGACCACTTGCCAATGTCAGAGATGAAGATGGAAGCCAAGAGTCTCCAGGTCCCACTCACCCCTGTGCTCCCCTCACTGTTTCATCCCTTGGGATTTTGACACAAGAAGCTGAGCCAGAGTGCTCAGTGCTGGGAGCTTTGGGACTCTGGGTGTTCTGTGGGGTCTGACTGCCTTGCTCAGGCACTGACAGTGGGACTGCAGAGCCAGGCCTCTCTGGGATGAAGGGCAGGATTTCTGTAGGTACCTACAGGGTGCTGGACAAACAGCACCAAGGCTCCCCTTACCTCCTCAGCCTCCCTCTTCATGCAGTGAGCCAGCAGGGCCTCCTTGTGCTCCAGCTCCCGCTCCAAATCCACCTGGGAGGGGAGGAGAGGAGTCAACACACACACTGAGCCACCCAGGAGAGTGCCAGGGCATCAGTGCAGCCCCCAGTCCGTACCTGTTGGTAGCTGGCCTCGGAGAGCTGCCTGAGCATCTCATCCAGTTTGGTCTGGTGCTGCTGCAGGTGCCGGTCCTTCTGGCACAGCTCCTTCTGCAACACAGGAATCGGGGGAATGGACATGAGCAAAGCTCACAGTCATCTCCCCAGGGCAGGGAATCGTGGCATCTGGATGGGGACTCGCACAGTGTGTGTCCTTCTAGCCACAGGTTAGAGCTCAGTGCCAGAGTTTGGGTTTTTTTTTAAATGTAGGTCAGGTTGTTATTGCCCAAAGACCCACTGCCAAGACCAGAGAAAACAGGTTCCCAAGGGACCAGTGGACAACCAGGTGGCTCAGCCTAACCTGACAGGCTTCTGCACAAGTGGTAGACACTTATCCAGCCATCACAGAAAAAAAAACAAATATGACAATAAAAGCTGTGCTATAAAAACCTGTGGGCAGAACACAGAACATCTGATCCCTCCACCTCATCACACTCATCCACCACTCTTGGGGATAATGAATAAGTTGCAGTGCCACTCCCAGAGGTGACACAAAACAAAGTCCCAAAACTGAAGAGCCACCAGATGCTGCCCCCAAAGCCTCCAGGGAAGAGGTTCCATTACTTTGTACTCTGCCAGCAGCCGGTTTCTCTCCTCGAGCTTCCTCTGAAGATCAACCTGCAGAAGTGACACACAGGTGTGAGACAGGTATTCCCAGAGTGGTAATCCCTGCCCCCTGTGCTAAAGGGTGACCAAATATCTGCAGAGCTCAAGGGAGCTGGTGTCCAGGGATGGCAACATTTGGGAAGGACAGTCCCTCCCGCGTCCTTCTCTCTCCAGACACTGCCCTTGGGCTGCCAAAATGCCAGCTGCTCACCCAGGGACAACAAGGAATAAAGGAGAAATGCAACTGCACTGCAAACATCGGGGAAAGGCCCTCCCTGTTTCAGCTGAAGGTCTTGGAGGACAGGAAGTGGGAGTGAAGGTGAGGAATGTCCAGGCTCCCAGCCGGCCAGAGCACTGTGTGCAGTTTGTGCTCTGCACAGCCCTGTGACTGCTCCTTCACTGTCCCACGACCCCAGCAGCTCTGCTGCAGCCACCAGCTCAGCCCTGTGGCTGCTGGAGCCCTCAGGGCCACCAACCTCCTCCTAAAATAACCTCAGCAGTGACTCACGTTCTGGTTGTGCAGCTCCTCCTTGTCCATGTTTGCTCTCAGCAGCTCCTGCTTTAGCTGCAGGACTGAAGCATCCTGCTGGATCAGCCTCTGCTGGAGGGCATCCTGGGGAGAGATGTCCTCTGTGGGAAGGTGCAAGGAGGGCAGAGACCCTCCCCTGAGGAGTGAGTGACCCAGGACAGTGGCCACTCGGGGCTGAAGGAGAGCAGGAGGTGCACAGACACCACCCTCAGCCCTATTACCCTGCCAACATCCTGGCTATTGGGACAGAGGGATTTCTGTCCTTCAGCCTAAACTTCCCACTCCAGCAGTGGCCTGAGCTTGGCTCCCATGGAAGGAAGCAGCTGTGTCTTTGGAGGGTGCTCAGTGCCCTCAGCTCCTGATCCAGCCACACATCTGCAGCATCCAGAGGGCACAGAGAGGCCAATGTCAGCCCAGGACACAAGGACACTTAAGCTCTCAGTGTGACCCAGTTGTGCAGTGAAATCCTCTCTGGAGAGGCCAAAGTCAGGACTAATTCTGCACCTTTCACTCAGGGCCTGGGAGCTCCACCTTGGACAGCTACTGCTGTTTGCTCCCTCCCAGGGAGCCTGACAGGCAGCTCTAAAAATACCTCTGGCTCAGGAGTAGATTATCAGTGTTCACAACTCCAGAGGGAGGAACTGCACAGTTTCTGAGGAGGGCAAGGATTTCCCCAGGCTCTTTTTCCTCTGCTGTCAAGAATGAGTTCACTGGGGCAGTGCTGCTGTGAGCACCCCAAGACAGCAGGGGAAAAAGAGAGAGCCAAGAAAAGCAAGCAGGACTCATATTTTGTTTAGGAGAAACAGAAAAAAAAAAAAAAAGAGTGGAAATTTGACCACAGTCTACAGACAGAATAGAAACCAGGAAACCCAACTCCTTGTACCTGCCTTGGGCCAGAAACAAATCACAGGATCCCCCCACTCCCAAGACCCCCAACACACCTCCCTCCACACTGGGGCTCCTCAGAGGTGGATGGTTCCTCTGGCCCCACTCATGGGCTGCAGCAGACTCTAAAGCTCTGCTATTTATATTTAAAGTGTCCCTTTCCTCACCTTTATCCCCTGGAGGTTTCGAGCTTCTTGTTTGTATTTCAACAGCTCCTTCTGCAAAATGCAACACAATTTGATTAAATGGCATCTTGTCACCCCCTCAAGAGCCAACCAAAGCCAGTGTTCCCTGTCTCCAGACATATGGTGCAGGAAAAAAAGCACATCCCACCTTTTCCCACAGATCCAAGAGCAGTTTTAGTGAGTTACAAACATGGCAAATAGCTGAGCAGCTCCCTTAACCCCTGCTATTAAAGTTCTGAGAAAAAAACCAATTGCCTAGTCCCCCAAACCTGTCCTTCAGGGCCACATCAGATCCTTCTCCCAGCATCAGACAGGGTCCCAGAGCTCTAACATAATATATCCCCCATATCATCCATCAGGTTGTCCCCCCCCCCAAAAAAAAAAAAATCAAACAGCAAAGATCTCTTGGCCCAAAACCTCTCTGCCCCTCCACCTGCTGTCCCTCTAACCTTTAGATCTTGATTTTCTTCCACACTCTGGTCCAGGCGACTTCGGATTATGATCTGGATGCAAAATATCCCCATTATTGTTGTGCAACCCCTGCCTGGGGCAGGACAGAGCAGCAGGCAGGGAGGTTTGGGTACAGAAATGTGCTCACCAGCTGCTCTTCAGGGCAGGCTCCACGTTCACAGAGCTCAAAGGACCCTTCCTGCTCGTCCTCAGGTAAAGACCCGTTGAGCAGCAAAGCCTGGGAAAACAAAGGGGGAAAAAAATCTCCTCTTCAGAGGTTTCAAAGGAAAAAATGACTGAGCTGCAGTTCTGGCCAACAGTCATTGCTATCAGCCTCTAAGCAGCTTCATTTTCCACTTCTGCTGACTTGTTCCTCTCAGAAACGAGTACATTTTTTTCAGGAATGAACAAGAAGATTTACCCCCTGAAAAAGCTCTCCCAGAGGTCTGTCAGCCAATTCTCTTCCCCACAGAAAGACACCAAACAAGGACAACTCAGATTTTCGGGGGCCTGTCTCAGTTTCAGCACCTTATAGGGCGTCCACACATCAGGTCCCCAGTACTTCAGTCAAACTCCCTCAAACTGGAGGCTCTTAAGTGGTGAGTAAGAGGAGGAGAATCGATTAATCAAATCCAATTTCTTGGCTGGCAACATCAGCTGCCTCTCCCTGCTCCCGGGGGTGAAGGGGCAGCAGTGCCAGCTGCTCACCCTCCCTGCTGGAACACCCAGGGCATGCCAGTCCCCCCAGTGCCTCCTCTCCCTGCTCCCAGTGGGCACAGAATGCAACCAGATTTTACCAGGGAATTTTTTTTTTATTTTCTTTTTTTTTGGGGGGCTCTTTTGTGTCCTGCCCATTGTCCCCAAGGAAAGTGCCCGCCCAGCTGCCTGTGCTTCTCACACAGGCTCTGCTTTGTTTACTGGCACATAAATATTTACAATCCAGAGCCGCTGTGGTTCCCAGCACAAACAGAAAGGGATATTCCTGAGAGAGTTCAGTGTCTTTACCATATGGATCAGGGGCTCAGAGTCAAACACACTGGGCTGAGGGTCAGGGAGGGACTGCAAAAGGTCCCACAGACAAATAGTTGTGGGGAGAATGCGCCAAATATGACAGTGCAGCCTCGTTCATGGGGAGACTGATGCGAGACTGTGACCCCTGATCAGCCCTGGGACTCTTGATTGATCTCCTGCCATCCCTTGTCTCCCTGCATTACTTCTGATCACAAATCACAGGGCACAGCCCCGCTCTCTCGGGCTCTAACAAAGCCCCCAGCACGTGGGAAAACACTGGGGCATCCTCACCCCCCTGCCCAGCAACAGGAGCAGTGACAGCACACCCAGGGCCAGCACAGCCCCACGGGACAGGGGGCAAGCCAGGGAACCAACCAAAGCCAGGCACAGCCAAACACAGGCTCTGCTTTAGATTCCCTGCAGTGCTTCCACTCTAACCTGCACTCAGTGCCCTCTGCCCTCCCCCAGTCCACCTCCATTACTATTAATTAAGATCACCAATTTTCAGTCTTCACAGCAATATAACCTTCCCCTCTGCACACCCTTCCCTCTCCCTCCCTGGCAGGCAACACTGGCTGGGAAGAAAATCTATTACCTGCAAGCCTGAAATCATCTTTTTTGCTTCCTCCATCTCCTTTTCCAAGTGGTCCTGTTGCTCCAAAAGCTGCTCCTCCCATGAGTTCTCCAAGTATGACCCAGAGTTCCCTGCTTGCCACTCAGGCTGGAAATGGGAATCAGTCTCCTCTGGAAGAGAGAGCAGCTGGATGTGGTCACAGCAGACAGGGGAGCCCAGGAGAGACCTGCACCCCACACTGACACCAAAGGGAGTTGCTACAGGTGTCTGATCTCCAGGATTTATGCCTCATTCTCACTGCAAAGTAAACTTTGCTGCACGCACACATATCCCAGGTAAGTCTGCATCCGATCCCTGGAGATTTCCAAGCACAGGACAGGGGAACAACGTGTGACAGAAAAGCACCCGTGGGGTTTGCAGAACCCCCCCGTGTCAGTGGGTGCACCAACTCGCTGAAGGCAACCTCAGACCATTTCAGTCCCTGGGGAACTTTCCAGCAAGTTTATATCACACAAACAAGCCCCAGTAAAGCTTTATCTGCAAGGTACCTGTTTTAGTTTCTGTTTCTTCAGTCTGGAGGATCACAAGCCTTTCCTTCTCCTCTGATGGGGCTACAGTGGATTCACTCTTTGCACTGTGGACAGGGCTGGGTGATGTGAGACTGCAGGGGAAAGAAGGAACAGCTGCTTTGGTGCTGATCAGCATCACCCTCATCTAACACCATTACCTGCATCCTGGAGAGGCCTTTAACAAACCAAACTGGGCATGTAAGTATTTTTTTCCTGCCAGTGCCACAACAAGTCAACTGACAACCACAAACCTCGTTTTCCTTAACAGAATGTGAGGTCGAGGCTGACACCACAGAATTCAGACACTCACTCAGAAATAAATTTACTGCAAGCCTTATGCTCACACCACAGGCTGAACAAAAAGCCACCCTGGTTCGCTTCATCTCTAGCTCCAGGTTCCAGAAGCATCACTTCAACTTGAAATCCCAAGGGCAAAATATTTTTCAGAGTCAGAGCCCACTCACTCGTGTTCTTAGATTAAAACTGCTTGAAAGTACCCACATATTTTCACTGGAGCCATCTCAGCTGACTGGGAGGGTCAAGCAATCTGGTTTGTTGGTTTTTTTTTTCCAGAAATTCTTCCCAAATGCATCACCCAGACAACACCAAAAGGTGGCTGAAGCTCAGTGACCCTTTCAATGTACCTCGAAAGTCGCGGGAATTAATCCTTGCAAGCGTGAGCAGGAGTTAATTTTTCATTCTCCCCAACACAGAAACAAAAGGGCAGAGAACAAAAAAAAAGAAAACACTGTGGAAATGATATAATAGGTTTCAGAAAAATAAGAGGCTTCAGCAGCTCGCTGTCTGCATCTTCCCAGCACTGCTGCTGCGTGTCCCCCCAGCTCCCACGGGAGGGGAAAAGCCCTGCAATAGAGATGGAAATGACTTGCTGCTCCTGCCTGCCCCACTCCCACGGCCAGGGGAGCCTCCTCCTCATTTATATTACAGACCTGCAGCCTGGTTTTCAAGGGCCAGACTCTCCCCACGTTAAAGGGAAGAGAAATGCAAGCAAAGGAATAACTCTCTTTTCCCAGAAATCTCTAAGGGCTGCACTGCCTGTCCTTTCAGGTGTGTGCAGGACTGTTAAAGGGGTCCAGGGTACCTGGTTTTGCTCAGAGATTTACCTTCAAGAATTTAAACTCCATCCCAGCAGTCCCTCATCAGGCATATTTTCTTATACAACATCTATACCCAGCTCCTTGCTGAACGGGGGCACAGCGTAAAATTATGGGGTTTAAATTGTGGTTTTTATCTTGTTTGGAAGCCCAGGCAGTTCTGGGGGGTTTGCATTATGTAATAACGAGGCTGGGAGGAAAGGATGGAACATTCCCAGAGCACAGGTGCAGGCAGGAAGCCCAAGCTGATCCAACAGGGCCAGGAACTCCAGGCGGGATTTTTACCTCCTTCTAGGAACAGATCTCAATATTCCCCCTGCAATATTCCCAGCTGATGCTCCGTGCCCTCACCCTGATAAGGCTCTGCTGGTTCTCAGCCATGCAAAAGATGAAAGGATGAGCTGCCCTAGAAAAACACCACCAGCAACTGTTGGGGGAGAAGGTGGTGAAACAGGGGTGGGTGAGGGCAGGGACCAGAGAGGATGAAAACTGAGGGGATGTGAGCCTGGAAATAACATTCTCCTCTTCCAAATCTGCCTCTCTTGGCAGTGGATCCACATTCCAAAGCCAATATAAGGGATCCCAGGTGGGTTAAGCAGTCCCTACAGGTCTGCACATCATAGGCAGTTCTACATTCCCACGTCCACAGACCCTTTCCAGGCAGTTTTCCTGTTTTAAAGGGCCAGTGGGCTCACGTGGCATCAATAACCCCCCAAACATGCCAAGCAGTGCCAGAACCAGCAGCAGATGAAGCAGCAGCACAGGTCAGGCTGCCTCATACCTTATCAAGTTAATCCTGGAAACACACAGGTTTTGTGTCAGTCAAACCCAGCAAAGTACAAAATACCCACAGCTGTGATTTGTTCTTTAAAGCACACAACAATTCACGCCAGAGCAAGCAGAAATAAGTGCTGGGAAATTAAAGCTGTTCGAGACACATTCACGATGCAAGCTGTTCCACTTTATTCCTTTCACCACTTGGCTCCTTAACCCACATCCCTTCTCCCCCGAGTCCCAGAGTTGCCAGTGCCTGCACAGTCGAGGCTTGGGGGCACCAGCCCTGAGTTCTCACGTTTTCATAAAAACCCCATCCCTGCTGTTCGAAACGACAATGGCAACAATCGCTCACCATTTGACCTGCTTCCCTCCCATGATCCCACTTTAACCTCTCGCCTCACAGAATCCGTTTCCCTGGGAGCCTCAGGATTCTGGATACGGGCAATGCCTTGTCCCTTCGCATGCTCAGGGATCCGGTGTGGGGGGGGGAGGACGCCAGCTCCTGTCAAAACTACTGGAGGAAGATTTGCAAGCCAGATTGCTGAAAAATTTCGCAGCAGAAACAAACAAAAAAAAAAAAAAAAAGAAAAAAAAAAGAAAAAAAAAAAAAGGAAAAAAGAAAAAATAAAAACAACCCCTCAGGGTCTCCGTAGGAACGGCAGATCCACAGCCCCCACAAGCGGGTGCTATTCCGGAGTCAGGGAATTCTGCAGCCCAGGTTTTGCTCCTGCTGCTCTTCCTGCCGGGTTGTTATTCTCCCTCGCTGCTGCATTTTGGGCGGCCGCACACACACCCGGCTGTTCTCAGCACCAGGGGCTGCCGCGGGTGCTCCTCAGCCCATCCCGCCCTGCTCAGCCCCCGAGCATCCCCCGCGGTCCGGGGACCGGCCGCGGGAAGGGGCTCCTGCCCCCGGGCTGTTCCCGGCGCTCCCAGCCCCGGCTGCGGGCTGGGCAGGCGGCTCTTCCCAGCCCTAGGCGAGGCTTCCTCTTCCTCGCTGCCTCAGCTCCTCTCCCTCCTGCTGTCACACGGGCTGTGCGAGGCTCAGCCTTTCTCTGAGCCCGGCTCGGGGTGGGGGAGGGAATGCCGGTGGGAAGGGGAGGGGAAAGGGAGGTGGATGGGTGAGGGGCTCGGCAGCCTGGGAATCATCTGATTTTGGCAAATTTTCCATGAATCATTCCGATTGCCTTCGCTTATTGGAGGGTTTGTCTCTGGGAATTCTGTTATTGAGGCTGTGAGGTCTCCGAGTGAGGAGTTAACGCAGGAAGAAGCTGCCCTGGGATCAGATGGAGGGGGGGTGGCTGCACTTAATAATCACATCTCTCACTAATCAAAAACCATGTTGATTCCCTCAGCCAGTTCTCATAACTAAACTGGAGCATTTCTCCCTGGAAGGGAACAGAAAGCATCTTGTTTTCATCATGCAGACACTGGTGTCAGCAAAGACACCCCCAGGAGCTGGAGGGAACACTGCTCCCACTTTTGGGCAAGCACTGATCACTTCTGCAAAGATTCCCGCTGTATTCCGTCTTATCAGCAGTAATATCACCCCTGCCTTACGGGCAGAGAATTCATGACACAATGGGGGGAAAATAAAACCCCATGATTTAGGATGTGCAGAGAAATCCTCGCTCGCCGCCAAAACCCAACCACACGTGAGCCAACATTGCCTGGCAGTGCCTGGGGGTGGGAGAGCAGGTAAAATCCTCCAGCCCCCTCACACTGAAGGATGCTCAGGGAGCACCAGGAGTCACCCACTGCCCCACTGAGATCCCAGGTCGAGAGGCAGTGCCAAGGTCTGTGACATTGGCCATGAAATCCTCTCGCCGAGAGCGGAGCTTTTGCGTCTCCCCTTGGAACAACAGCCTCAAAAGCACACTGCTGACATCATGTGGAGGCACTGGTCCAGTACTGGCTCACTGGGACCCCACGCTCCTCCAAATGGCTATTTATAAACATGCCCTCAGTGATACACAACAAATTCAGGGCAGAAACACAAACTCTTGTCGTTTTCTCCTCCCCTGGGCCAAGCAACCTGAATTCCCAGATAACACGGAGAATTATTTCTACTGTGGAGCATTAAAATGGAAAACCCTGCCTGCTGAGAAACCCTCTGTGGCAGTCTGTCCTTGGAAAATGAACCCGTCAGTCCCACACAAATCAGAGGGGGATAGTTGAGGCACCCAGGGAAAAGGCAGGAGAAGGAGACAGCAAAGCAGAGCTGAGGGTTCCACTGGGGACAGGAAACTGTGAACCAAAGAGCTGCAGCTCTGCCCTCACAGCTGCTCCAGATGGGATTAAATGGAGCAAAGCACCATATCCAGAGGGAGATCCAACATGTTCAGTAACACAGTTCTTTGTCTTAATGTAGTTTCTTGTTCTCTGGGGGAAAAGGGCTCTCCTTGGCTCTGGAGCTGGATCAGTTCCCCCATGGGAGCAGTTTTTTCTTCGAAAGCTCTTTCAGCTCTCCCACATCCACTCTCTCTCCTATCCCCATGAAAACAGTGGCAGCAGAACCACTTCATGTGGATGAAGCCTCAGGTTGGCTCCTGAGGCTTCATCCTCCAGATTAGGCAGACACTATGTTCTGGGAATGCCCTTTTCCATCAGAAATACCCAGATTATGGTGGTAAGGAACCAGCACTTTAGGGAATGTCACACAAAGGACACATGCTGGCAATAAAAAATCCCTTACCTGGAGGAGTGGGACTCCAATGGCACGTTCTGCTGCCCCTCATACTGCTGCACCAGTGCCCGGACACTCCAGTAGGGATTTTCAATCTCCTCATCCATGCTGCTGTTTCTGGAGATAATCACAGAGTGAGGGAAGCCTCATCTAATAGGAGCAGAAATTCTTCTTGTCTCCAAGAAAAGCTAATGAAAGGAAGGTGAGAAGGAGGGGACAGCCAGAAAAAACACCAATTCTCCTGTCAGGGATCCCCATCCCATCTTCTTGGTGTGAGGGAAACACAGGCAAACAAGCACTGCCCTTTTAAACTCACCCCTAATTCTGTGACTAGAAAACTACACAACCTCTAGGAAGGCAAGGAGAGGAACAATTTGCAGACAGCACAAGGACTGGCTTTGCTGAAGAACTCCTGGTCCAAGGCCTTTGCAAGATAAACCTTTAACATTTAGTTTTTCAGCAAAATATCCCATTTCAACCTCATTTCCAAACTGCTTCATGGGTACTCCCTTGAGCCAGTATCATGTGGGCAAGTGACCTTCAGCTGAGTAAACTGAACCCTCAACAGCCCATCTGGCTTCCAGTTAAATGTCACTGCTGTTATTATTATTATTATAATCTACAACAGCACCTTTTGCAGGTGTTAAATGTGCTTCTCAGGACTGCACATTCCCTGTGCGGGTGGATCATCTCCCTCCAGCATCACCAGAACTCAGCACACAACCCCCTGAGTCCACCTGGAGCAGTGGGAGGGACAGCAGTGGAGGAGCCAGGACGGGCTTGTGCAGAGTTCTCAGTGCCTCAGTTTTGGAAGCAGCTGCTCCCAGATCCCTGAGCAGTACCTGGAGCTAAGACTTGAGAATATGAGAATATCTCCAAAGAGACAGCTCCAAGGGCACTGTGCTCAGCAGGAAAAAGAGGCAGCACAGTTCCCTCTGCCTTGGCCATAACTCGCTGTTCTCTTCTGGTGAGATAAGAAGACCTCCAGCTGTTTTGCTGTAAAACCCGAGAGGAGCCCGGGATACCTGCCCTGTGTCCCGAGGCAGCCCGGCCAGGTCGGTGCTTTGCCAGGGCACCGTTTGGGCGTGAGGGAGCAGTGCCTGCCTTACAGCAGGGGCTGGCAGGACAGAGGTGCAGTGATTTCAGAGGGAACTGTGTCCCCCCGTGTCCGTGCCCCCAGCAGGAGCAGCCCCTTACCGGTGCCTGTGGCGGAACACGTCCCGGCCGGAGTGCAGCACGTCCTGCCGGACCTCGGCCAGGGCAGCCACTGCCCCCTGGGCCATGGCAGCGGCAGAGCGGGGCCTGTGGCTGCCCGGGGGCACTGCCCAGCCCTTCCCCACCGGGCCAGCCCCGCTGGCACCCACGGCCCTCCCAGAGCCTGGCTTGAAGTGGGCAGCCAGGGCCAGGATCAGCCTCATGGTGGACTTCAAGTTCCCGTCGACGATGTCTGCAAAACGCAAGCGAAGCCAAGGTGATGGTCACGAGGTGCCCCCAAAACGAGCACTGAACCCTACAGGGCCGTGCCAGGCTGTGCTCAGCCCTGCAAACTGCCTGTGCCACCCACCCACCGCAGGTTTAATGCTTTGAGCCCTCCCTGCGTGGCCATTCCCAGCTAATGATGCAGCACATAATTACTGAGTGCTCCCTGGGAAAGCACAGCACCCACTGCAGCCTGACCACTGTCCCAGCACACAGAATTTCCTTTCTTTAAACCACACGGGACCAAAGAACAGCAACGTGTTTCCTCAGTGCTGGCATCCTGTACCACAAACATTGGCAGCACCTTGCAAATGTTAATTAGCCAGCTTTAATAACACCACACCGGGCACTCCCCCAGCCTCTAAACCAGCTCAGACACACTGATCTCATGGCAAAGCTCAGCCACTCTTTCAGACTAAGGTTTTCCAAAACAATGCAGTCAACTGAGGCACACAAAGTCCTGACTAAACCGTGCCACAGCCATGTGACTGTGCATTGGGTCTCCTCCTTATTTACAGGCCATGCAGAGCAGTGCCCTGGGCTGCCAGTGAACCAGAAATATGTTCCCATGTCCCAGGTTTATATGTCTTTTTAGTGAAAGATTCTGGGTCTGTATTCCTCATTACACCAATATTTGAGCTTCTGAGTGCTCAGTAGCAGGAGAAAAAGCACTTTTCTTCTTTTTTTTCAGTGCACTGTGCTGCTACCACTGTCCTTCAACCCAAACCCTCTACTGAACCACAGGAGATAAAACCCCAAAACTCTCCCACAAACTAATACATTAATCTACTAACACATTATCAGTTTGATATAAAACAAGGACAGGAACAGGCTTTCAGCAGCTAAACCCCTCTGGGCCCCCCCCAGGGCCGGGTACCTTTAGCTGATGTCTGGTGCATGCGGATCTTCTTGGATGCCACAAACTGTAAGACTTTCTCCACATTTTCCCTCATCTCCTGCTGGCTGGTGGGGTTGGCCTCGATGCCACTGAGCTTCTCACCAGCTAAAGGAGGGGAAAAAGCTTTTTCAGAGGGGAACTGAAGCGCTTGGTACCATCAAAGGAGCTGTTGGAGGTGCAGGGACTGATCTGATCTCTTGTCTGGGCACTGCAGGAGGCACACGTGGCTTCTTGTCCTGCTTACACGGTACCCAGCACCAGGGATAATGGGGTTGGGGACTGTACTGGGTTTATTTTAAGGTGCCAGCCTTGTGGGAGTCCATATAGCCCCTGAGAGGTTTTAGCACATCTGTTGTAACTGCCCCTAAAACATAAGGACTCGGATGGGATTGCATTTATGATCTGCTGGGCGATTGCTTCCTTTGGCAGTCCCTCCCCCCAGCCCCTCAAGCTGTGACCCCATCAGTAACATCTGCCAGAGCCCAGGCAGCCCCTGCCACGCCAGAGCCAGGACTGCAGGAGGAAAAACAGTGCCAGATGTCATCACTGACCTACAATCTCAATGAGCAGAGCCAGAGTGACTCCATCCCGCAGATCCTGTCTCAGGTCCTGGACTGGCTTCACCGTTGGCTTCTTCTTCAGCTGGGAATTCACCCAGGCCACGTATGCCTGGAGCTGTTGCTGAAAATAGGAAACAAAACATCTGCAGGGGAAGTCACACAGCCCTCAGTCTTCCCTTTCATCTCCACGGATCTCAGTCCTGTGCCCTTGAGGACAAACACCAAAGGTCTCTGCTGGGCTCGGAGTGACATCTCTGCGTGCTGTGGGGCAGCTCACCCCACACCAGGACAGGGAGAACGAGCAGAGGACTGCTGAGCTGAGAGAAGAGCTTGTTATTTCATTTGATTATATTACATTTGATTTGCCAAACCAAGGCTGTCATCCCCTCCTTCCTGGTGCCACGGTTTGTTCACTCGCAGTACTCACTGTCCCATCCAGGCTATTTTCATCCACTTACCAGGGAAGCAGAAAACCCACAGTGCAGAAGCAAGGAACCCTGTGTTATTCTCCACTGAACTCTGCCAGGACAACCAGGACAGATGTCCTGGAAGGGACAGCAGCCTCCCTCCACAGCACTGCCAGGAGGTTGCCCTGGATGCCCCTTCCCGTGGCTCCGTGTGTTGCCAGGAGGGAGAGGCCAGGGAAGCAAACTCAGGTTTCTGGTCAGCACAAAACCCCATCTGGCACAACTGACCACGAGGCAAAGAGCAAATTCAAGCGACCTTTCCCTTTCCAGCCCACCCTCTGTAGCCCTCCCCTGGTGAGCAGGGCTGCTGGTGACACCCAAATCCCTTTGGGCAGGGCTGGAGTGGGACCCGGAGGGTAAACAAACTGATCCATTGATGGGATTACCTCTCTTTTCACTCAGCTTCCCATTATTGTGCCCATGCAGCAGGTTTTAAGTCCCCATTCCATGTTCTCTCAGCAATGTCAGAGTTTATGCTTTTACAGCCCATCAGAGTCACAATCTGGTCACGGCATCACTCTTAATTATCCTGACAGAGGAAATCCACCTTTAATCCCACATGGCTCTCTGCTGGCTCAGAAAGGTGCCTGGCCCTGTGTCCAGTCAGTTCTGCTCACTCAGCAGGGTTGGAGAACTGGAAGAGGACACGGGCTGGGGGGCAGCCTGATGGCTTTGGGGAAGGAGGAAGCAGAGGTGGCAGCTCTGGTGCAGGTTTGCTGGAGCAGACCTGGCCTGCCACGGGCACGGGCTCTGCTCTGGCTGTAGTGGACACAATTCCAGGCAGGTTTGCCTGCCCAGTTCCAGAGGTCTTTGTTTTCTGCTTTTCCAAACCATTTTCCAAACTGGTGCTAATTCCACAAGGACACAGCCCCTCAGTGCCTACAGAAAATCTGCAGGTTTTGCAGGGTTCTTTATGGCTCAGACACTTCTGCCTCATTTAAAGGAAAAAAAGACCCTTTCACTGGGGAGTTTGTTTTCTGTTCCTTTTCTCAGAGCATTCTTCGTGCATTCATAAGGAAGCATTTTTGGCAAGCTTTTAGTGTCTGTCTCTTAAAAGCATGAAGAGGTTGTCATTGTTATTATTAGAAAAAAGTCATTCCTAAATCCCAGGGCATTTACATTTTAAACTCTGAGTATTAAAAGGAGGCTTTTGAGGCGATGGAATATGAAAGTCACCAGCCCAAAGTAATTTCATACCAGTGACTGCTGGAACTCTGCAGACTTACACTTCATTAACAGTCTGACTCCATTGTTTGGTTGGTTGGTTTTGGGATTTTTCCATTAAAGCATAAGATTTTCCTGCAGAAGTTCAGACAGTTGGACTGATCAGCATTTCCTAATTTTTGCATCCAAAGCCTAGAAGCTCCGATGACTTTAGCAAGAGACTTGGATTGCTGCAGAGCTAAAAAATCCAGGCAGCAAGCTGCCACTTCTGGCAGCTGAGGGGAGCACGTGACTGAACTTCCCCAGAAAATAAGACATAAAAGTTTAGTGACCTAAAAATGGCAAAGTGCTGCTGAATGCACAAAGGGACAAAGCCCCCCCAGCTGCTCAGCAGAAACCCCAGAGGCAGTTTTCAAGCTGGAGAGTCAAAAATGCTTTGCTTCACCATCCTCTGTGGTTCCCCATCAGCTGGGGAGTGACTCCATGGGCCAAACCTTCAGCCCTAGACCTTTAATACAAGCACAAGGCCTTGATCCTCAGCCACAGGTTCAGCTCAAGGAATCAGAGCCCTAAAAAAAAGGCAAAAGACTTGTTTCACACCCTCAGAGTTCCATTTGTTTCAAAAACTACCACCAGGGCAATGTGCTCTGCTGCTGGGATGGATCATCCCTGCCATCTGGGCTGGAAAGCACTCCAGGTACCCCCTTCCAGCACAGAGAAAACCAAGATTTTTCTAGGACGTGTCCTGCCATGAGAACAGCAGCTCTGCACAGCCTGTTCCACCCCACAAAAACCCCCCTGAGCCTGCACTTGTCCACAGAAACCCCCCAAACCCACACACTCCATCCCCAGCTGGGGCTGCAGCTCAGGTGCAACACGTGGCTCACACAGGTCTCAGCTCCTCTCAGTCAACAAGACTCCAAGGAGGACAAAAAAAAAAGGTTGGGAACAAACAAGGAGGTGGATAACACACCCCAAAAGTGTTCCTCCTTTCCTGGGCCAAGGCTGTGTCCACTTCTCCCTGCACTCTGGCTGGAGCTCCTGCTCAGTCCGATCCCACACTTGCCAGGGCTCACACTGCTCTGCTCCTCACTAGTGTTTCTCTCAAAACCAGAATTTTCCAGAGGAAAAACAGCCTGGTGTAAAGTTTACTATACAGAACACACATTATTAGGATTATGGGGGAGTTAACCTTAATCCTGTTTACATTAACAGAGCTTTGTGTTCCAAAAAAAGCCACGTTTACCTGTACCTTGCCATGGGAAGAGCAGCTCCCTTACCTGGAGGAATTCAGAGCCCAGGCTGCTGCAGGTCCCAGGCAGGTCATCATGGGGTGTTTTATCCAAGTCATCCTGGAAGGCTTGGGAGGGCAGGGGGAGATTTTTAAAGCAAGGTTTTAGGGACTACCTGAACTTCCCAGCATAGTTCCAGTGGCAAATCACAGGTCAGTATTTCAGCAGGGACATCTCAGAGTAGGATTTTACTTTGGATCTCTTTTGCTCAGCACTGAACCCTGAAGTGGTTCAGCCCTCCTGGCTACAGGAACACAGCTCTGGAGGTCAGGAGCAAACACCTCTGTGCTCCCAGCTCACAACCAGTGAGAGCAGGAGGAAAATGCCCTTTTATTTTTTTTCCCCTCAGCAGCTGTGAACCCTTCCTGATAATCACAATTAAGTGCCATTATCTGGAACCCACCACAGGTGGGAGAAAAGCAGCAGCTCTGCTGCAAATCTGCCAGTTTGTGGGTGTCCCTGCTGCTCTCTTTGCCCTGTGCATTCCCCACCTGCTGCTCAGGGCTCCTGTTTCTCCCTCTCAACCCTCAATGAGTCCAGGAAACAGAGGTGGATCCCAGTGCCTTGATGTGCTCTCTGTCCTTTATTACCAGTGCTGCCTTACACTGGACAGGGTTAATCTTCACCTCTCTGGGATTAAGGTATTGCACCCTTTGATGTTGGGCAAATCTTTGTCCATGTGTAAAATCATTCTCAGCCCTCCAATGGCTTGACCTCCCTGCTGTCACCTCACAGCAGACCCCTGTAAGAGCCTCTGCTTCTAGACACAGGTTACTTCTCTGCATTAACATGATGAATTTGAATCTATCCTTATCACTGAATTTGGGGAAGAATCCTGCTAGAACAATGTTTTTCAGGCTCTTTGCTTTTCCTCTATTCACAGTCATGGGCAGTGCCCCAGCCCCAGGTCTCCCAAGGTCAGCAAGAACAGCCACAGGGCTGGGCCCAGGATGAAAGGCTTTCAGTGTTCTCTCTGCTCAGAGCACTGAACCAAGTGTCTGCAGCAGCCTAATTGCATCAGGATGTGGTGTTCAAGGCCTTGTGTGATTTCTGGGCTTTCTGGCATCACCTTAATTAGATGGGAGCTGTAATTTTCCACCCGGAGTTCCTCCAGTTTGACGATGATTTTTGTAATTGTTTGGGAAGGCCTTTGTAGAAGCAGAAAACAAAAACCCATGGGCAAAGAGAACGTTTCTCCCTGCTCCCAAAGCCAGCAGAAGGTTTTTTTTTTTTTTTTTTTTTTTCCCTCAGAATTGCTGCTTAAATGTGATTCAGGCTGTTCAATGTGCTGAGGCAGCTCCTGATGGTCCTGCAGTAAAACCCACCCAGTTATGACCAGGACAACCATCAGCACCCACAGGGCTCTTCTTCCACAAAACTCTAAAGCAGAAGTTGTTCATTCCCAGAGTGCCCAGCTGTCCAGCAGGACATGGAACTTTTGACTGCCAAGTTTTCCAGGTGTTTCCCAGTCCTTTACCCATTAACAGGAAGAGCTCACGTGTTAAACAGCAAGGCTCAATTCCATTCCAACTCCCTAAATTACTTCTGCCACTTGGATTTTCACTTCTTATAAAGCCAACAGTGGCCGTGCTCCATTCCAGAGGCATCCAGCTTCCAGGACAGGATGAAGTCATTCTTACCTGGGCCTAAACACGCTGGTATTTTATTAATTTTGTGTTGTGAAAGAGCTCAGTACTGCAAATGTAAGATCCTGGACCAGCAGCACCACTCACAGCTGAAGGAGTTCTGCTCAGGAAGCATTTGAGGCCCTTTTCCCACCCAGACAATGTTTCTGTGCCAGCACACAGGCAAAAATATAGGCAAATACTGGCAAAAATACAGGCAAATACTGGCAAAAATATAGGCAAATACTGGCAAAAATATAGGCAAATACTGGCAAAAAGCAGAGCCACGAAGGAGCTTTGACTATAAACTGCCAGGACTTTGGAGCACATGATTCACCCTGAATTATCCAATGGTTCCACTGCACCCAAAAAGAGCCTGAGGTCTGTCCAAACAAGCTGCACTGAGACATTCCCTGATGCTCTGGGGAAGAAAAGGAGCATTGTTCCTTCTTGAGCAGGATGCATCCCCAGCCCTGAGCAGGCAGGGAAGGCAGCTCTGGGAGGAGCTGAGCTCAGGGTGTACTGACTGCCCAGGGATTCCTGCAGGCAAGGACCTTCCAGCTGAAGGAAAGGGGAAGGGACACCCCGTGAGGCTCCCTGAAGGGCACTAAAAGGCACATTTAGGACACAGACTCTTTTCTTCCCTCTGCCAGCGACTTGCTGTGAGCGTGGCAGCCTCAGTTTCTGTCCATCAAGCAGCTGCAGTAATTTTTATGTTCCTTCTAAGTGGTTTGATAGCAAGAAACGTGTGAGTGTTGCTGTGCAAATGCTCTGTAATACACCCAGCCAAGGGACAGCCAAGGGACAGCCAAGGGACAGCCTGGCTTACACATACAGGGGACCTCAGGCAGGGATTGAATCCCAGCTGCTCCACCCCTAATCCTATAGAACAGCAAACACATCCTTCCCTTGCCAACAGTGCTGTTGCTGGCCAGGCACAAGGGTTGGGGGGGAAAAAATTGCTGAGAATTCCTGCTGGAGCCAAAAATTGTCTGCTGGAGCACATCTGGGTGTAAATGCAGGAGTGGGGAGCCCCAGCTGTGCTCTCTGGTGTCTGGGGTCAAGGCTCAGCAGAATTACAACCCAGTCTCTTGCAGACCTGACAGACAACCTGCAAAGGTTCAGGGGGTTCTTCAGATCCAGGTTTAAGCAAGTGTACCCTGACCATCCCGTGGCTTTAACAGCGTAGAGAGGCTGTGAAATCCTGAGGTGTGAAATACTAACCAGCCACAGCAAAACCAAGCTGGTGTGAGATGAGACCTGGCCCTACTGTGGAAAACAGCAGCTTCTCTAAAGAGCTTTGTGTGTTTGGGGGATTCACTCCTGCAGGGAGCATTTAGTTACGGGCTGGTCCTAATGGGCTGAACGGGCTGAGGGAGCCAGAAGTCAAAACAGCTCTCCCTGGTGAATCCTATTAGCCAGAAATAGCACTCCCTGCACGGACAGGGCCAGTGCAAGTTCCTTGTGCTGGGATCACAGCAGCAGAGCCCTTTTTATCACAGATCAGGATGCTGCAGCCAGGGGAACAGAAGGGCTGCCAGGGCCAGGCAAGTCCTCACTGCCAGAAAGCAACTCCAGCCAGAAAAGCAAACCAAAATCAAACCCAGGGCAAGGAGGCAGGATGGCACCTCATCACTTTGAGTCCCCCAAGGGATACAGCAAACCCTGAGGAGTGAAGGGGAGAGACTGTATGTGTGGGAAATCAGGAATTACCCACTGCAGATGCCACTCAAGAGAAGAAGAACCCACTATTTGATGGAAAATAGTCCATGGAGCACTTGGTGAGGGGCTTTCTGGTGAGAACAGGGGAGAGAACACAGCCCTGGCTGCCCTGCAGCTCTCCCTGTGTGCACAGCCTGGGCAGCAGCAGTTCTCACCTGGAAATGGGGAGATATTTCCTCTCCCGGGCAGAGCCTTGGCTGGTAACCCTGAATTTCACTTTGCTGCTCTTTGGAGACCCTGATTTCAAAACAACCTCTGCCTGGGCTCTTAAAAATTCCCTGCCAGCACATCCTCTCTGGAGTGGATTGTTTGTTCAATGTAATCTCCGAGGGGGGGGGTGGAGGATGTTGCAAATATCTATTTGAAATTACTCACTGCACACAAGCAACTCCATAATTAAGTTTGCCAGAGGAAATCATCCTCCAGCTTGAAAAGGAGAAGCTTTGTTATTGTTAGAATACAGGCCCATTTCTGACACAGTCCTCTGTGCCCCATCTGTTTTAGAGAACTGGCAGAAGTGTCAGCACACATCTCAAATAAATTGCATTTCCCTGAGGAGGGAGAACAGGCTGAGGCCACATGGCCAGAGTCACTACAGGGGAGCCCCTGCTCTCTGTGGTTCCTTTCATTATAAACTCCTGCTTTTAGCAGCCACACGTCCCCATGGCACCATCCAGCTGTGGGGCTGAGTTATTGATCTGCCTCAGAGCAGGGGAAGGGCTTGAGGAACAGCAGGGGAACCCCTTGGAGGCAGGGCAGCCCATTCATGAGCCAGGGAGGGATGCCCGGGGGGGGCTTCATTTCAAACATCAAACAAACCCCCCTGGCTGGATGCTGCAGGTGACAGGGCTCACGAGGGGTTCTGGCCGGGGGCTCTGGGAGGGGAACACACCCAGGGTGCAGTTTCCAGGGCCCCCTTTCCAAGCTGTGACTCTGCTCATCCCGGAGGAAACATCAGTCCCACATGACCCGTGGAGCAGAACAGCTCCTGAGCTGCAGAAGGGCCGAGCACAGTGCATTCCCCAGCACTAATTATGAGGTAATTGGGCTGGTTTGGGGTGGCTCTCACTCAGAAGGGTGGGCAGAGCGGGGAAACAACACAAAGGAACAAAAGAAACTTGCCTGTGGCGTCCTGCCTGTGCTGGGTAACCTCCCAGGCATGGATTACTGGCCAAAATTGTGAGATAGAGACAGAAACAATCAATACCCCTGGAGAAAACAGGACCATGCCTGGCCTCCAGGAGCCAGGGGATGCCCCTGAGCTCTGCACATGCACCCAGGAGATTGCAAGCAGCTCATCTGTGTGTGCTAATGCACAGATTTGGAAAGCACACCCTCTGTGTTTCCAGGTACCTGCTCACCCAAAGAGCCACCTGGGCAGGAAAGATGCCCCATTAAAGAACAGCCACTGGACCAGCAAGGAAATTCCTGCAATGCCCCAATTCCCTGTGTCACATCAGGTCTGACTTCTTATCTGGAGTCTGATTTTTTTGGGTTTAGTCACCTGCCTTCCCCTGTCAGGGGGCTGTGCTGGGGTCACACACCCTGGGACACTCCTTCACATCCAGGAACTACTGTAAATAAGCACCAAAGGTCCAAAGAGGCAGGGGAGGACACACAGGCACGGAATTACAGGGTTCCTCCTCATCTCCAGCCCTGTCTGTGATGTGAGGCACGTCCCTGGCAAGTCACTCTCTCTGCATCACAGGCTCTGCACTTGGAAAATTGATTTTAGTTTGACTTTTGTTAGAGGCTGAAGTGTGTGATGTGGCAGAGAGTGGGACACATGGGGGAGAATCTGTTTTCATGGTGGGAGAGGGGCGTTTTTTCCACAGCTGGGTAAAACCAGACAGTCAGGGTGGGGCCAGCACTGAACGTCACTGTTCTGTGTTCCCTTTATTAATTATATTATATCAATTATATTATTAGCATTCAGGCTACTATTAGTTTATGCCTGAGAAGCATCTGCTGCCCTCAAGCACAGGAAGTGTGAGCTTGAGCTAAACCAAGACCTTTGCTGGCTAAGAACGAGACTGATACTCTGTGGAGGAGGGGATGGAGCGTTTCCAGCTACCCCGGGCGATCAAAGGAGACCCGAGGCGGAGCCGAGAGGCTCAAGTTTCACCCCCAGTTTGTTTTTCCCGGGATGAACCGGTGCCGTGGAGCCCGGCAGGGATGTTCGTGTTCCGTGAATAACGGGGGCTGAGCTCTGCAGGGATGAGGAATCACCAAACGCCAAACAAAATTCAGCTCTGTGCCCTAAGAAAGAGGAAAACCACCCCAAGACACTGTCCCTGATACCGAGTGAGGAAGCAAGAAGAAGCCACTCGTTGGTTCCAGCAAAAGCCCCCACTTTTCTTCCTTTTCAGTTTACAGACAAGAAATCATCCTCCAGCACGTCCTGCCCTGGCATTTTGTGCTGAGTCCATGAGAAGCCCAACAGAACTAATTCTTTGTGCACCCCAAGGAGGGAAATCACACTGCACTCGCCACACAGCCACAGGATTCCCACCTTGGAACTGGTACTGCTCCTTATTTTATGATTTATTAGCCTCCTAACAGCAGAATAAGCAAATAAAGAACACTTTAAAAAATTACATTTTCCCGACCAAGCTGAATTTCGGTCCCGTTAGAGGTTCAACTTACAGCAAAAGATGGGGAGGGGGGGGAAACCACCCAGCCAGCTCGCTCTTTGTCAGCCTCTCGCAAGAAATGGGAGTCCACAAAGCAGATTTACAACCTTCAGACACACAGACATCGGCAGAGGAGTCAGCTCCACACAACAAACTACTCCGGAGCCTTCTGCAGTTTGTATTATTTACTGGTACGACAGTAAAGCACCGGGGGAGGGAATAAAAACTTCGAGCTAAAACCACCGGCTGTAAAACAGCCACAAACCGCTCAAAAAAAAAAAAAAAAAAAAAAAAAAGAAAAAGAAAAAGAAAAGCAAGCGAAACCCTACTGCTGAATTGAATTTGAATAATCTGCCCTGGCTGCAGTTCAGAACAGAGCTGTGCGGCACGGAAGGCTGTGCTCCCTTCCGCCAGCAGCCAGCCCGAAATCCCGCTCCTTTTCCTGCTTCCCCGCTCCCGCGGAGCGCAGGGAACGCAACAATTCCCGCAGAAAAACACGCGAGGAAGTGAGGTCTGGGGGGCGCGGATTTTTTTCTTTTTACCTCCGTGAAGCCCTCCTGGAGAATATCCAGCAAATTGCCCCTGGCCAGGCAGGCGAGCATCGTCCTCCGGGAGCCCGCGGGCGGGCGAGGCTCTCAGGGGACACGGGGCAGCTCCGGGCGCCTCTTCCTCCTCCTTCTCCTCGCAGAGACAAAGGCCTGGAGCTCATGGGGGACCGCTCTCATCGTCCCATATGTGCGGGGCTCGGGGCTCGGGGAGAGTTGAGCCAAAGTCCGGGCTCGCAGTGGGCATGCCCGGGGAGGGAGGGAGGGAGGGAGGGAGGGAGCGGCCGCAGGGATGTCGCGGCGTTCCCATGGAAACGCCTCCGCCCGCGAGATGCAGGACTCGAGCTTCGGGGTGGGTGAAAAAAAACCCAACATCTGAAACCCATTTTCCAGCCCCGCGCGCGGGAAAAAAAAAAAAAAAAAAAAAAAAAAAACAAAAATTATATATATATATATATATATATATAAAAGTTTAAAAAAAAATATTTTAAAAAATGAGGTTTTCAAACCCACCGCAGCCGGCGAGCCCTGCCAGCCCCCTCCGGAGGGGAGGGACAGAGGATGCCTGGGGAGGTCAGGAAAGCAAAAGGAATCAGTTCTGCAGCCCCGCGGCAGCCACAGCGTTTACATCGCTCGCACATTCGAACGCTGAAACGGTCGGGATAAAAAAAAAAAAAAAGAGGGAGAGGGAGAAAAACGCTCAGACTGAAGCGAAATACAGTTAAATGAAAGCCCCGGCACGGTTCTAAATCAATAAGTGAGCTCACACCGGGAGTAAGTATCGGATATCTCTCCAGGCTCGTATCACCTTACAGGAAACGCCCGGGGGAAAAGGGAAAAAAAAGGAAAGCCACCCCTGTGGGAGTGGGTGAAAAGGCTCCAGGCAGAGGCTGTGCCTGCCCAGGAACGCTGCGGGGACTGACCCGCGGCCCCAGGTCCCAAAGACCCGCCAAGCACTTCTAAGCGAGAGATACGTTTAAAAACATGGGTTTTTTCCTGCCTAAGTGTTGAAGCATCACGAGGAAAAAACGTAATTTCACCATTTTCCACACAGGGAGAGGCGGCTGAAACCCAGGGAGAAAGCAACAGGTAATTTCCCTCTGTAACCAAGCCAGGTCGTTCCAAAAGGAGTCACCCCCCACACACCTCCGTGACACACGAGCTTTAAATTATTCATGTTTGCTTTCCCCGCCGCCCCTAAGTCACCGGGAATGGAGATTTTTGTGTTTTCATCGCTTGCAACACCACATCTGTGAAGCAAAACAACAGATTACTGGGAGGCTTTGCATAAAACCTCGTAAGCTGGAAATGCTGGGGGTTGGTACCTTGATCCAGTTTACTCTGGAGCCTCAAAATGCCATTAAATAGGCAGCAATAAATATTTATCCCCATCTCTTTGTGATGCAATCGAGTAGCCTGTGCCTTTGTAATTTCACTAAAATATTTTGGAAAAACTAAGTGGTTTCCCCATCAGGCAGAAAGTGACCTAATTTTGAAGCAAAAACAAACAGAGCCTTTTCTGTGGAGTTTACAATGCTCTTGCTGACTAATAATTTATTATATATATATTTACTTGTTACATTATATTTGTTCATAATATTAATATATTGATATTTATAATATTCTTACAGTACATTTATTACAATTATATATTTGGTATTTTTGTTATCTCTTTTTCAGGGCTACATAAGAAATGTGCAACACAGCAAAGGGTTCTCTTTCTGTGTGCCAGGCTCGGGTACAGAGGTTTTGGCATCAGAGATTTGCTTCTGCGTGGGGTTTCTTATCTTGGAAAAGAACTGCCTGGGTCTGACAATGGGAATGTGAGGGAATAAAAGCAGGCTGTTCCTGATGGCTGGACAGGGGCAGGCCATGCTGAGCCATTCTCCTGTTTATTATTATTATTAAGGGAACACCTTGGGTGCACGTGTGTGCTGAAAATAACTCTGGAAAATTAAATGCTATTTCCCCCTTTGTGTTTCACTCTGAAATTTTTCAGCTTCTTGTAGCAGAAAACGTGGGTTGTTTGTTTTTTTTTTCAGTTTTATGGCATCATAAAGTGCCTTTGAGTGTTCCCTCTGCAAAAAGCAGAAGGAACAGCCTCTCGCTGAAATGATGCTCCACAATCCTCCCTGAGTTTCCCCCCCCCGGGGAATGGGGGAATTCCAAAATGAAGGGCACGGGGCAATGATGCCAAAGGGACACGTTCACAGGAGGGGTTCCTGCTGTGAGTGACCTTCAAAAGAACCCCACGGGGTGGCAGTTTGGGTGGTGGCATTGCCATCTCCTGGCCACTTCCAGCACGGCCCCAACCCCTGGCCTTGCACAGCTCAGCTCTCGCTGACAAAATGTTGGTTGGGGAGAGAAAAGCAAGTGAGGCCGAGTCAGGAATTCATCCAAATAACCCAAATGTGCAACTTAATGGCTTTGTGTCACTCGGTGTCCCCTCCCAAACTCCCCAGCAAGCCCCCAAAACAGAGGTGACACACAAAAAGGGCCCCTGGGGACTCACAGAGGGTGCAGGAGGTGGGGGACAGGGCACCGTGTCCATCAGAGTTCCCATGCTCAGCTCAGCCCCCAGGGGAAGGTACCAGCACTCCTTGAAGCCTGAGGGGAAAAGCAAATATATTAAATAAAAAGCAAAAAACTTTCTCACAGGGAGAACAGACCAAAAAAAAAAAAAAGTCTGAATATAATTAAAACAAAGGGGGAAAATTGCCCATTCTTTTAATTTCCTGCAGAAAATATATCCAAGGGCTACAGCCTTAGGGCCATTTACACACATTTGCATTTTCTTCGCTGTGGAAAGTATGTCTGGTGGACAGAATTCCTCTAAAACACAGGGAAAACCCATTCCTGATTCCATTGTCTCACACTGCACACAGGCCTTAATCATCTCTTGCCATCTCCGGAGGGGGAATCCAAATTCAGTGGCAGTCAAATCTGCCAGTCAGAGCTGTCCCCAGTGTTAAATATTCAGGGTGTCCTCTGATTCAGGGCGTTTAGCCCAGACAGCACAGAGTCATAAATAGTTTTAGGACAGAAATTCCACCTACCGAGATTTTCTAGTAACTTATTTCCCAGTGATTTATTTCCTAGTGATTTATTTCCTAGCGATCCGTATTTGCTTTGCCTTCCATCAGAGGTCCCAAGGGAAGTGGGGTGAAAGGAAAGGGAAGGTGGGGAGTTGGGGAGTGCTGCCGGGATGGTTCTGTGGGAAGGACGGGATGGCAGCAGGAATCAGGGGGTTTAACAGTCCTTTAAAGGTGGGAGGGGTGTGACCCTGGGGCAGGGGGGCACTGGGACGTTGGTTGTGCCGTCCTGGTCCATCCAAAGGGCAGGGGTGGGACAGGACAGGGGACAGAGGCGGAGCTGAGGGGGGTTCTCTCAGGCTGGAGGTGTTTTGGGGCTCGTTCTGCAGAACGAGGTGTGGGACAAGGCCCAGAGCCCTCCCAGGGGTGTGTGACCCCAGGTGCCCCTGGAAGGGGGGTGGGATGGGGGCCTGGAGCGTGGGGAGCCCCAGGAGCAGCAGGGCTGGCTGAGGGAGCCCGGGATATGGGGTGGGGGACAGGGATGAGGGGAACAGGGAGAGCTCCCCGGGAGCAGGGGGGTCCTGGGGGATGAGGGGCTGCTGGGGATGGGGTGAGACAGGGAGAGCCAGCTGGGGAGGGAGCGGCACAGGGAACAGCAGGGACCCTGGGGGGTGAGGTGGGGTGGGATGGGGGGAGATGGGTGGGACGGGTGAGGTGGGATGGGACGGGGTGAGGTGAAATGGGGTGAGGTGGGATGAGTGAGGTGGGATGCAACGAGCAGGGATAGGGTGAGGTGGGATGGGGTGAAACAGGGTGAGGTGGAATGGGGTGGGATGAGGTGGGATGGGGTGAGGTGGGATGGGATGGAGTGAAATGGGGTGAGGTGGGATGGGATGGGGTGAGGTGGGATGGGATGGGATGGGGTGGGGTGAGGTGGGATGGGATGAGCAGGGATGGGCTGAGCTGAGGTGCGGCGGGTACCGGACCCGCTCTCCCGGCCGTACCTGCTCCCGGTGCGCGTCTCCGGTTGCCGTGGGGACAGGGGCGGGATGGGGCGGGATGTCCCTGGCTCCGCCCGCAGTCGGGACAGGGGCCGGCAACGGGGACTCGCGAACAGGGAGCCGGGAACGGGACTGGGATAAGGGGGGGACCCGAAACCCAGCACCGCCCCCCCGGAGCCTCCCCCAAAGCGCGGGTTTATCACTAAAAACGAAACATTCCGCCTTTAATGCTACATCAACATTAACGCCCACGCGTGACGCCCGCGGGAGGCACAGGAGATACAATGTCGGGCGATTTTAATGTTCAAAAAGTGCCAAACCGAGTCCTTCGGAAAAAATCCGTCGTGCAGAACAAGCGGCTTTCAGGTTTCTCTGCTGGAAAACAGGCAAAATCACCACTCCTGGGTGGGAGCACGGGATTGTCTCCAAGATGTGCTGCACTTCCAGAAACGACCCCGAGCACTGCAGAGCTGGAGCTCCTTAGGGAGTGGGAGATAACCCATTCCAGGGCCCAGGCTCTCACTGAAACACGGCTGAGCTCCCACCCATTCATAGCACAGAAGGGCTGAGCCACAGACCAACAGAACTGAATAATGTGACTTAAATCTCTGAGCCAAGCCCAGTCCTGTTTATGTCCATGGCAGAACTGGTTTGACATGATGGATGTGCAAATATACACCAGTTTGGGCCCAGGACCTTGACCTTGGTGTCCCTGCAGCTTGACCTAATGTCCCTTAATGTCCCCAGTCCCAGCTCTGCTGCTGGGGGAGGAAAAGCTTCCGTGCCATTCTCTGTGCATGCCACTGCAATAACAGGCTGTTTGCACTTGGATTGGTTTTTAAAATCATTTGTTGCAGTCTTGCACCTTCTAGAGACCCTCCCATCTCCTGAGCTATAGTCCACATTTGATGATGTTTCTAAAAAAAGATCCAGTTTGTTCCTATGATGCAGAGGGCTTGGCTGGAACTGGAGCCTTGCTGGTTGTACCAGGGGTCAGTGCAAGGAGGGACATCCCAGCTGCCCAGCATGGACCAGGTCTGGCAGCCTGTCTGACACTGGGCTGGCACAGCTGAGTGTCCCAGTGCCCCACAGCTCCCTCCAACTCGTGTCAGTAAACCCTGTGCCCACTCAGTCATCCTCAGCCCAAAGGGTTTCATGCTGGGCGTGGAGTACAGAAAGAGGAGCAGGAAAGGGAGCTCAAAACCAGCCCTTCCAATAACATCATCCTGTACCCCTTGTAAATTAAGGGCAGCCCTTACAATGGCCCCACTGAGGTCAGCTGCACAGCATAGGTCAAAAAAACCTCTTTTCAGGTAGAAAAATGTATCATATCCATTATAAAAAAGGACCTTCTACACAGATTCCTCTGCCCTTACAACAGCCCTGCTGACAGCACGGCCAAAAGGTAGAAGAAGTTCAAGACTGGTCCTCAAACAATTCCACCTTAGCAAACACTGCCCACACCAGCTTAACTTTTTGCAACAAGCAGGAACTCCTTCATTCTTTTTACATTCAGCTGAGTTATAATATGCAATATTATGTATGTATACAAAAGGTACCAAGGCGTCCACTTTTAAACACTGGCAATAACCAGGTTGTCCCACGACCTGCACCCAGCTCTGCAGACCATTGCTGAGGAACAGAACGTGCCAAGCACTGATTTAGGACCTGAAGGCAGTGCCTGGGCCCTGTTCCACTGCCAGGGCTGCCAAACCCAGTGCAGGGGCAGGAGCCTTTTGGACAATTGCTGGGCTGCATCATTAACACTATTTTAGATCCCTACACAGACACAGAGGGGTGTCTGGGAGGGTTAGCAGGTAACACCTCGTGCTGTGTGCTCTGTGTTACTGGGGTTTATGACTAAGGCTGACAGTACAACATGAGGAAGAATGGAGGCAAAGTCCAAAGTCCTCTCTAAGGCTGCCCAGTATCTCAGGCATGCAGACAGCTGCTGGTCTCTAGGGACTGGATAACTGCCCTAAATCCAGGGTTGCCTCGCAGCTAAACTGCCAGTTTTCCTTGTTTCACTCCCAGTCAGAGCCAGGAGCTCAATTCTCACTTGTGTGCATGGAGGGCTACAGATGCACAGCCCACCAGTGAAAGGAATTGTCCTGTACCCCTCTTTAATTCTGCATTCCTGGCTCGGTTTTCCAGAGCTGTGCATGGCCACAGAACACTGCTTTTTGAGAGAAGGGCCTGCCCACAGTGCATGGCTGCAGCCACGTGGCAGGTGTTGGAAGAAGACATTGCAGTGGATGCTGTTGAAGGTTTCATTTCTTCACAGCATCAGCCACGTGTCAGTCCTGCACGTTCAGAATTTTCTTAACACTGACACAAAGCCCTGTGTCGAGACCTCCCTCGTCCCAGCCCTGAGTTCTGTGTGCCACGTTCCCAGATCCAGCTGTGCCACGTTCCCAGATCCAGCTGTGCCACAGCAGGGACGTCCTCCCTGCAGCTCTGAGCCTTCACCAGCTGAGGGGCAGCTCTGCCACCTCCCAGTGCTGACAGGAGGTGGGTTTCCAGCGTCAGGGACAACCCTTCCAAGGGGAAGAGGGGTTTTTTCATCAGCAGAATCAGATGGGGAACTCCCCATGCTGTGAGAATGTCTGTGGTGGGAGACCCTTCCCCCCAGAGTCTCGCTGTGTCCACGAGGCTCCCTTGGATCTGCAGCATCTCTAAGTCTGAGAACTCCTTTTGCTGCTGAAGGAGGAGGAGGAGGAGGAGGAGGCCACCAAGTCTCTCACACCAGGGTGCCATTCTTGCTGTCGTACTTGAGCCTGGCCCTGGGGAAGTTGAGGGTGGCATATTCCGTGGCATTCTGCAGCTGCAGGTTCTTCACCTCGGCCGCCGAGCGCTCCCGGGCCTTGGAGAACACCTGGATGTCTGCATAGTGGATGCTCTCATCCTGCTGCACCCCCTGGGCTTTGCTCACCGTGGCGTAGACAGGGACATCAGGGACATCTTCGTACGTCGGAACCTTTGGGGAGGGAAAGCTCTGGAAGCTCAGCTCCCTGGGCTGCTGCTGCCCCTGCCTCCCCCAGCCCCACCCAGCCCTCTGACACCTCAGGGGTTCCATCCTGCTGCTTCCACTGCGCTCCAGGGGGGAAAAACAGTGTCCTGCACACTCTTCCCACAGCTGGGAATGCCTACACAGGGTGAGAGGGTTCATGGCTCTGGACAAGCTGCCCCGTGTCCTCCCAGCCCATCCAGCCCAGGGGGTGGGGGCCAGCTCTGTCTTCTCACTGCACAGTCAGGGAAGAAGCTCTGGGAAGCTGGTTACCTGCCTGCCAGGCTGCTGCTGTCCACTCTCATGCCTCACATTAGTTCCTGCAAGGGAAACACCAGCAAACCAGGTTAACAGCTGTTTGTTGTTCCACCTCTGGGTGCAGCAATGCAGTGCCCGGCCCAAGGGCTCTCCCCACTGGGCACAAATCAAACCTCCTCCTCATCTGCCACCCTCAGCCCTGATGCTGTCCCTGAGAAGAAAGCCTGGCCTTGTTTCTTTGGGAAAAATAAGGTTTCCCAGGATGACAACATGCTGTGGACCACAGTGTTCTTGGCAGAACCCAGGAGTACAGACACAGCACAGAGAGCTTCCTTGTCAGGCCCTTGGAGAAGTCAGATCCAGTTTTAACTTTGTTATTTCCTTTGCTGCCTGACAAACATATTTTGCCCAGCATGGCCCAAAGGCCACAGGACACAACTGAGCTACTTAAGGAATGCACTTTATTCTGGGGGACTGTTGTCAGGCAGATGTTTGCAGCTCTTACAGGAGTTTGATGCTGCCAACTGAGAGCACTTGCCTGTGTTTTGATGTGAGACTTTGATATTCTAAAGATGCTGCTGAAGTCCCTTCCCTCCCCCATGGCACACCACACCCTTTGCTTTAAGATTCAAAGAAATGTTGCCTTTTGCTTCTACCAAGCTCCTCTTGAGGAAGGTTAAACACAGAAAGTGTGGGAGGGGAGCTCAGGGATCCCCCCACAGCCAGCACTGACTGATGTCACCCAACCAGGGGCTCAGCCACCCCACCTCTAAAGCATTTTCGCACGTTCTTACCTTGCTTTTCCTTCTTTCTTTTGAAAGGGGAAGGACACTTCCTGAAATCAGAGAGAGACACGTGAGCCCTGACAATCCCCAGCCCCTGCCCTCCCAACACACAGACCCAACCCCCCCCCGGGTACCAGGGCTGTGTGGGGTGAGACAGGCCCAAGAAGTGTCTCAGAGATCATCATTTCAAAGAGCACAAACCCTGCTCGGGGGGTCAGAGGCTCTGACACCCCCATTCCCTGTGCTTTGGCCCCTGTGCCCAAGGAGCAGCCTGCACAGAGCTTGTGCTAATTCAGTGGTTCAGACAGTTTTTCCTGTTCTCAGCTTTCCACTTAGAGCACAACCAAACCAAACAAGCTGTGCACTTATTATTAGCCAAGCCAAACCCTAATCTCAGCTGTACCTGTGTGACCAGGAGGAGACAAGCCAAACATAGATATGTTCCAGCCCTGGGATGAACAGGAGCCAAATCCATTCCAGCTGTAACAACAGAGCCCAGAGCTGAGCTCCTGCAGGCTGGGGCTGGCAGGGGAGAGTGCTGTCACATTGTGGGACAGATGCATGAAGGAAATGTCACCAGTGCAGGACGTTTGGGGGGGGGTCAGGGAGCAGGTGCCAGCCCTTGTATGGCTCCTCCTGTGCACACACGTCCCTGTGGTGCTGGCCACGGACCAACAGTGCAGCTGAGGGGCTCACAGGCCTCTGCTGGATGGGCTGCAGGGTCACCATTTGGTCTCCAAGGAATATCAGACGTCCCACACGGTGTGCATTTGCCAGTTGGTCGTGCCACAGTGCAGTGCCCGAGGCAGAGCTGTGCCCCTGCCGGTGCCCAGCGGGCGGGGGAGCAGGACAGCGTGTGCAGTAATGCCTTTGGCACTCCAGTGGGAAAACAAAAACCCAGCCTGAACGCAGGCAAAGAACCTGGAGACGTTCAAAATGGTCAGTAATGATTAACCAGCCCTGCTGGGGAAGGCAGAGGCAGCCCTGGGGAAGGCAGGGTGGCCACACGCAGGGATCCGGCGCCGCTCCACATGTCCCTGCTCTGAGCTGCCCACGGGGGCACTGAGAGCCCTCCGGCCCCTGACAGGCAAAGTCTGGAGGGCTAGATCAAGGTAGAACTGCTTTGACCCCTAGATCAGCTCAGCTGGTTGGAGCAAGGTGCTAATTACACCCAGGTTGTGGGTTTGACCCCTGTACGGGCCATTCCCTTAAGAGCTGGACTCGATGGTCCTTGTGGCTCCCTTCCAACTCAATTTGTTCAATTTGTCTGGTAGTGGTTCTCCCTTGGCTCTCGCAGCTTCCTCCTCCACTGTGTGCAGGGTCTCCAGGGCCCTCCTTGGCAAGGCTTGTGTGCCAGAGCCCTTTCCCTCGGGCACGCTGTGGGTTGCAATCAAAGCAGCCCCATTTGAGGCAGAATCAGCAGGTCCCCTCTCCCTTTGGCTGCCAGGGAGGCTGCTGGATCAGCTGCTGGTTTGGTTGCCTCCCTCCCCTTGTGGAGGGAGCATTACAGGCAGCGTGTGGGCTGGAGCTATTCTGGGCTGTCTGCAGGATAAGCACAGCCAGGCAGGAGATGGCATCTCCCAGTAATTGGGACGTGTGTGGCAAGGGAAACGAGAGCAGGGAAACCTCTCCCCTCTTCTCAGAACCGGGTCAAACATGTTGTAACTCCCAGGCTGAGAGGAGCACATCGTATTCTCCATGACAGCACACATGTCCCTGCTCCTGCACTGCTTCTTCCCCTTTTCCCATGTCAGTGCCATCCTGGTTTCGGCCCTACATAATCCTAAATTTGGGTGTGTTTTCCTGTCTGTGCACACTTTAGTGCCCTGAGTGGTGAGAACGACCTGGAGCCTGCCCTGCCCGTGGTCATGACTGCAAAGGCACCCAGGCCCGAGGGCATATTCATCAATAACTCTCTTCTGTGAATAAATTTGCTGTAATAGCTTTTCTTTAAACACCTCAGACTGTGCCCCAGGCACCCCCTGATCAGGCCCTTTGTTCACTGATTGCCCTGGGTACCTCATTAACCCTCCAACACAGGGTAGAGGAAATAAAATGGGAGTTTTGGTGGGTGACACATCAAGACCCAGCCTTCCACCCCCCACCTCCAGTTCCTATTCCTAAATCCCAAACTCCTCGGCCCTCCAGCTCAGGGCTCAGGTTGGCAGGACCTCGGCGTCCTGAACCTTCCTCCACTAGGTGATGCTGTGCCGCTTGCAATTATTAAAAACCGCCGATGAATTTCTCATACTTTTAACAAACGCGGTGTTGGAGAGAACGTCCTCGGAGCTTCACTCTGATATTCACGGCTCTTCCCCTGGTTTCACGCTCAGAGCCGAAAATATTTCCACTTGGCACCCAGTGATGCTCCACTGTGCCCTTTCTCTGCAAGCGGGAGGTCCAGGGCACGGCGCGACCCAGGAGGGATTAAAGTGTCACCCTCCCTCCGTCCCTCCCAGGGAGAAACAGCGACAGCATCTCCAGAACGTGGCCAGGATTTCCAGGGCGTAAATAAAGCCCGGACAGCCGCAGGCAGGGAGAGGGGCTGGAATAGCGGAGAGCAGGAGGGGGTGGCTGAACCCCAGGACCCCTCCCAGCAGTGCGACAAAGGGACACCTTGGGGTGTCTCCCTGCCCGGAGGGGCGAGGACAGAGGTTTGAAGCAGCTCCTTCCCAGAGCTGCTGCAGGAGCCCCAGCTGGCACTGCGGGGAGGTGGCACAGCCCGTCGGGGCCGAGAGATGTGACAGCAAAGCCCCTCGTCCCCCCTCCCCTCCTGCCCCCGCGCCTCCCTCTACACCCCCCCAGCCGTGACCCCCCGCTCCCTCCTCCCAGGTCGGTGTGAGCCGACCGGGAGCGGGGCTGGGAGCCAGGGGGGAGCCCTGGCAAGCCCAGCACAAGGACGCAAAGCTCCCAAAGTCCTCCCGAAGCGCCGGAGCCTCCCGTGCCCTCCGCGCCCCTGCCCGCGCCGGACTCACCCCGGGCGCCCGCAGCTGCACAGGTTGCCCATGTCGCTCCTTCCCCCATGGAGCTGGAGCGTTCTCTGGACAGGGAGAGCTTGTATTTCCTGGTTCCTGCTCGGCCCCTGGCTATTCCAAGGGAGTGTCTGGCAGTGTCGGGTTTCTCTCCATGGGCTGCACGGGGCTGTGCTGGCCCCGTGTGGCATCTACCGGGGGTGGCCCCCGGGGCCCGGATCGCCCCCTGCTCACCCGGGGAGGAGGGGGCAAGGTCGCGCGTGCCCCCAGGGCTTCACCCCCGGGGCTAAACCTCTGCTTTCTGGTTCTCGCAGTGGCCGTCCCGCCGCTGTCCCTCTCTGCCCCCGGCGCCATCCCGCTGATGCCAGCAGTGATGCAAAAGGGGACGGAGGAGGGACTTCAGATGTTCCCGAACAAAAGGAGAAGCCCCAGAGTGGGAGCCCTCAGTGCTGTTCCTGCTGCTCATCCCTGCAACGCGAGCAGGATGTCAGAAAAATGCGTGGCACGGGCTGGCATCACCTGGGAAAGAGGGAATCTGCTTGGGAAGGCCCAGCAAGAGGGGGCTGGCAGGTCTGCTCTCATTTCCTGACCTGCAACCCCAGGGACCCTGGTGGAAATCCACTCTTCTTACAGCTCCCTGGGTGAAAGTGTGCAGTGTTGTGCTTTTGAGCAGGGCAGAATCCCATGAGGCACCTCACGCCATTAAGGGCCTGCAGTACAGCTGTCAGGCTCACCCTCAGCACGGCAAACAGGAACCTGAACGTGTATTTTATCCCTCTACTCCTTTGAGAGCCCTTCAGACTCTGGCTGGTCATTCCTGGGCTAATCCTGGTACCCAGTCTCAGGCAGCACTAGGAGAAGTGATGCTCAATTCCAAAAGATACCATGTGAATGTCATTCTTGAGCAGAACCTGTGCCCCACAGCTGTGATTTGGCACAGACCCAGCTCTGAGTCCCTCATGGGGTGTCCTGACAAGGGGGTGAGTTTTAATTCACCCTTCTGGTGGGCTGTGTCAGGAACTGGCCCCAGTCCCCTCCTCCAGGTGTGCCCATGCTCTCAGCAAGGTTCACAGCATCATTTATCACCTGCCCAAGTGCAGAGCAAACCCTGTGCCTGTCCAGGAGTGGCAGGAGGAGAAGGATCATTCTTTGGAAGGGCCACAGGGCAGAGCTGCTCTCTGGGCTGAGTCCTGGATGAGCTGTGCTGTGACCTGCAGAGCCCAAGCCTTGCTCTGACACTGCTCCTCATCATGTGCCTGGAGAGATGGCACATCCCAGTCTGCACCACAGCACCCCAGGGAGAAGTTAGGACTTGTGCAGGCAGCTGGGATTCAGTCCTGATGCCAACAGGACCGTGTTCTCAGGGTCCTGCAAAGACCAGGTGGTCTCAGGAGCCTGTCCCTGCTTGGGAAGCTGCAGACTGTGTGTCTCTGGCTTTGCCACAGACACTGTTGTTTTAGTGAACCAGTGGCTGTTTTGATTTCTGGGATAACTTGGGCTTTGTTGCTTTGTGGGGAAGGAAGAAAAAAAAAGGGCTGGGAGCCTGTTCCCATCAGCCTCTTTCACAAATACTGGAGCTGCTGCTTTGAGCTCCACCAGAGAAACAGAAAGGCATCAAAAACATTGGCAGGGCCGGGGAGTGCTTGGCTGCCACTCTGCATTCCCTCCTCAGGCTGTGTCTGCAGGGATGAAAGAAAGCATGGCTTCCAGCAATCCTGCTGGGCAGAGCCAGCAGGCTGTGTGGAGCAGAGCCTGCCAGGGGGCAGAGGAACAGCCCTGGCTGACACCAGGCAGTGCCAGCCCCTCTCTCTGCAGCCCTGCCCAGGGCAGCTGTCTGGGTGACAGGCTGTCAGACTGGTACAGGGCGAGCCTGCAGGGGCCCAGCAGTGGAGAATGAACTCATGGCAGAGCAAGGACAGGGCGAGGAAAAGCTGGAGGGGGGAACAGAACTGTGTGGTGACTGCTAATGCTGGGCATTTCTATGGCAGTAGTGCCCGAGGGCACTCCCAGTGCAGCCCCAGCCCTGGCCAGCTCCTGTTCTCAGCCCCCAGTGCTCCAGCAACCTGCAGCCCTCGTGCTGCCCAGGCAGCATCTCATGCTCTGGCACGTGCCAAGTCTGCACTGGGTGTGGATGTGCCCTCCTTTGCCCAGCCTGAGGGTCATATGTTGGCCATCCTCCCTCTCCCCACTCCCGGGAGGGAAGTTTATCCCAGTGACAGGAAATGTGCAGTGAGAGAGGGGACCATCAGCCTTTCTTACCAGCACAGGAGATGCCAGGTCAGAGGCAAAGAAAAGCCTTTTGTAGCTGCTGCCCTGGAGTGTCTCTGAGTTTGAAGACACATTTTATGAGGGGGGACTAAGGAAATGATGGCCCTGCCTGAGCCCACACACAGACACAGGTCCCTGCCCTCCCCACAGGGATTTGGGCTCAGGAACTCAGCCCTCCTTGGACTGGGGGTTTGGGTGGGTGTTGGGTGACTGGGATGCAGCTGCTTCAGGTGACTGAAAGCCACCAGCCCAGAATTATCTCTGGAGTTATTATTAAGGACTTAGACAATGCCTGTTATATTTCTATTTTGACAGTGTCTCACTGGCAGCAGCTTGTCTGCTTCCAGTTCCCGAGTAAGGGCATCCCCCAGGGGTCCAGGCTGAGTGTGGTACCTGATCTGCACCAGGGCTGGAGGCTCAGCCACCCTCCCACTGGGTCCTGAGCCAGCAGACAGGGTTGCTCTTAATCTGCCTCTGATCCTCCCTGCTGCCAGGGGCCCTGAGGAGCAGAAAATAGCTGTGTGGTTCCAGCAGCAGAGGGGATGTGCTGCCTGGGGCAGAACGCTGAGCAGGGCATTGCTGGCCCCAGGTACCCATGGAGGCAGAGGGCAGAGTCCTGCAGGGCACACCCCAGAGGGGAGAGGGAGAAGTTATATCCCCCTGGGTGTCTGAGGGAGAGCTGCCCTGAGGCACGCCAGGGACCCCCATATTTAGGCACTGACACAGCATTTTGCCTGCTTTACTTGGCTCTGACGAGACAAGGGCTGCAGCTGGCACCTGCTGAGCCCTTGGGGCCGCCCGGGGCAGCAGCTGCCCCGACAGCAGCTCACACGATCCTGGCCCAGCATCACGAGGCCACGGGGACATTTCTCATGCAGCCAGTCAGTGACACCACAGCGCCTGCAAAGGGGCCAAAGCCACCCCCTCTGGGACTGCACAGAGGGTGCTGGGGGAATCTGAGCAGAGCCTTTCCCTGCAGCATTTTGGGGTTCACTCCCCTCCCAAGGGCTGAGAAGGTCGGTGTGTGAACGAGCCCGGTGCCCCATGAAGCAGAGGGCTGAGGCAAACAGAGACCATGGCATTAGTTTACCTGGGCTAATCCCACCTGCAGGTCTGGGGATGCACAGGGACCCTCCAGGAGCTCATCACTCTGTACCTTCTGTCCTTGAGGCCGCTCCACTGAGGGCTCCCTACAACAGACCCTGCAGCTGCCCCTGAGCCAGGAGGTGAATCACAGAGGTGCCCCTGGGTGCCCCACAGTCCCTTCATGTCACCACTGATGCCATTTCCACAGCTGAGGCACTGTCCATCCTTCCTGCTGCAGGCCAGAAGCAACAGGAACCCAAGGCAAGCAAGAGAAGACCAGAGGCAGGTTTATTCCTCCTCCCTCCTGAGAACTGCAGGCACTTTTACAGACCAACAAGCACCTCCCGTGTCCACAAAGCTCAGCCACCAGCTCAGAGGCAAGGCACTGGGATCATCTCTTCCCTCTTCCCTCCTGGGCTAGAGCACAGCAGCTGTTTCACAGTCCACTGTGGCACAGCCTCACAGTTTGGGGTAAGAGTGGCCCTGGTCTTTTGGGGTGAGAGAAGAGCACCCTGCCTGGTGCTCCATGAGCACTTGACCTAGGAGAAAACTCGCATTACACTCACACTAGCACTTCAGTTCCCCTCTGTTTTCAGCTCCAAGTCCCTTTTTTCCAGCCATCAGCCTTGGGAAGCAGCAGTCTGGCTGCCTCAGAGCCCTGCTAAACGCTGCTGGTGAGAAACACGAGTCTGTCACCGTGGATTCCCCATCCCTGTCCCCCCCACCTTCCCAGTGCAAGCCCACACCTGGGGCCTTTAGGACTTCTCCTTCTCTTTTTCTTCCTCGGGCTGCTCTTCTTTCCCCACTGGCTGCTCCTCCTGCATTATCTTCACCTCGTTGACTTTGGCCTTCAGCTCCTTGCCGGTGCGGGGAGCCACGATGCTCAGGATGCCATCGTGGGACAGGGTGGCCCTCACCAGCAAGGGGTCGACGTCCAGAGGGAGGATGTAGGTCCTGGTGAACTCCCTGGAGATGAAGCCGTGGCGATCAGCCTTCTGGGGGTGCTGGCCCACCACCTCCAGCAGGTTGTCCACGGTGCGGACGCTGAGCTCGTCCGGCAGGAACTGGCAGACGTCCAGGAACACCTGGAATTTGTGCTCGTTCAGGCAGATCTCGGAGGTGCCCCGGTCCAGCTGCTTGTTGATCCGAGGCCTGATGTAGTAGCCGTGGTACAGGGCAGGGGCTAAAATCTCAGATGGGGACACACCTGGAAAGGAGACTCGGTGAGGAGTGTGGGGTTCCCGAGGGAGGAGCTGGAGGAGGGTGCTTGGCAGCAGACAGGGAAGGGTGGCAGGAGGAGGCTGGCACCTGGCACCTTGGGTTTGCCACCACATCAGCACAATATGGGTGGAGCCTCTGGCAGTTCCTACCTTTGTGTCTCTCAAACACACACACAGAGCCTGCCAGCCACTGCCTCCCACCACACAGCCCAGGGCTGCCAGCGAGCCCAGGGCTGGCATCCAGCTTCACATGTCTGTTGGGTGGACTGGGAGGGACTGGGAGGTGCAGTGGGTGCTCTGCAGTGCAGAGCCCACAGCCAGGGATGGGCATGGAAAATGCTGATGGTGAAGAAACTGCCCTGAAGAACTAAAGGCCTTTTGTGTGCCATTGTCCGGGGGGCTTTCCTTGGAGCTTTTTGCCTTTTCACGCTGTTGTGCTGGAGCTGAATGGTTCTGCTGCTGCCCACATTCCTTCCCCTCCGCCAGCCACTGCCCAGCTTTGTGCTGAACACCCCAGCTCAGCTTTTCTCCACATCCCCTGGCTGAAAAAACTTCCCCCCCCCTCCCCTGAGCGTTTCGCTCCATGTTTTCACAGCATGAGCATGAATGCCAGAGCATGGGTGGCATGAGGGAGGGACAGGACAGACAGCAGTAGGCATGGATGGAGGAAGTGGACATGAAGAGAGAGACCCTGGCTATCCCCCTGGTTTGATCTGCGTTCTTACCCTCCGAATTCCTTGGCTCCAGCTCCCTTAGCCTGCTCTGGAGGTCAATCTGCCCAGGGGAGCTCCACCACAGCCTTCCTGCAGCAGGGCAGAGAGAGGTGCCAGGGGGGATCCCACCTCCTTCCTTACCTTCCCCAAAGTTCTGGTCGTAGATCTTGCTGGGGTTGGCGAACTCGTACTCGGAGCTCATGGGGTGGGCGTGGGGGACGGTCCGAGCGGCCATGGCGGGGCTGGGGACAGGGACCTGCCGAGCCCTCGCTGCCTCTGAGAGTGAAGGCTGCAGATTGCAAGGTTTTAATTGGGTGAATTCCAAAGGGAGGAGTGTGTGATAAAAAGATGGACCAAAATAGCCACGCGCACAGGGCCCAGGATGCCTCGCCAGGGTGACGGGAGAAGCTTCTCGCTGCATTCCAGCAGGGAGTGCAGGCACTGCCTGCAGTCACGGACACCTTGGGAACATCCCACACGTCCTCCCAGCCCCGGAGAGCCCCTTCTGGAGCAGGGGCTGCAGGAGGGGAATGGGCAGCTGGGAGGTACAAGGATGAGCTGAGGGAGGCTGAAGTGGGGAAAAGCAGGACAGAGCCCAGGCTGTGCTGCTGGTGGTGCTCCAAGGACAGTCAGCAGGTCCAGGGGGTCCCTGGCACTGGTATGGATGGTGCTGATGGTACTGATGGCCCTGAACCCCCCATGGGGACAGGGCAGTAGCTAATGCTGGCTGGTGCACGTTCAGGCTGTGCAATGAAGTCCCTGTCACACCCATGGCCCAGATCAGCCCCTCCCGTGCCCTGCACACGGAGCCTGATTTTTGGAGGGGCTGAGCTCCTTTGAGTGATGAAGTGCTGCAGGTAGTTAAGCTGGACTAGACAGGATCCAGACCCCACTACTGACACCTCCCCACCCTGGACTGTCTGCTCCAAGCTGGCTGTCCAGGCTGTTCCCTTGGCCAGGGCTTTGGCATACTGAGACCCGGAGAAATCCCTGTGCCAGGGATCAAGAGTTAACCAAGGGGTGAAGCTGGCACAGACCCAGTCCCATTGGACAGGGCTGGGGGCTGCTGGTGGTGCAGGAGGGGAGCAGAGCCCAGTTGAGCTCCACGTACCCTGAAACCAGAGATTTCCCTGAGCCAGTGTCCCTGCAGTGTGAGGGAGCAGGTGCAGTGCTGTTGATGTAATGGGGAACTGGAGAGGGTATTTATGGCCTGAGCTGCTGCACAGAGCAAATTCTGCTCCCTATTCTTGCAGGCAAGCTGAGAGGAAGAGGCTCAGAGCCTTTTGCAAAGGGCTGGCAGTGCTGGCAGTAAGAATGATGTGCCCCTGAGCCAGAAATTGCGTTTAAGTTATGAGCTCTCGGAGGCAGAGACAAGTTCTTGCCCTTTAAGTACAGTTGCCAGGCTGAACCCATTCCTGTGACTGAGGCTCACAGGCGAGGCAGGAATTAAAATAAATGTGTGAGTTAAGATGTATTAGGAGCACAACTATAGAAAATGAGCTTAGTGCAGGGGCACAGGCAGACAGAGGTGGCTCGAATCCCTGAGAAGGTACCGTGAGCATGCCCAGGTTTTCTCTGTTCTGGCCCTCTGGGGCTCTGAGGTCACAGTGTTGGGCTCTCCAGTGGTTTCTCTGATGGGCTGAAGACCAGAGGTGTTGGGCTGAACGGTGGAGAAATCCACCTTCCATTCCCACACACCACTGGGCACAAAGGCAGCTGTGGGGCTTTCCTGGGCTGCAGTGCCAGGGGCATCCCAGCAAAGACCTGCTGGGATCTTCCCTGCCCCCCGGCTCCGTGACTCCCTTCGCTGTGGGCAGGGGCAGAGCCCTCCCCAGGGCTGGTGGGTGATGTGGGGAGCTGAACTCTGGGCACTGGCAGCGGGAACAACGGCCCCTTGTCGCGTTCCCTGGGAGCCAAAGATAGGAGCTGCATTGATCCCGTTGGCATCCGAAGCAGCTGGGAACATCCGCCAAGCCCGCCTGGGACTCTGCAGATAAACAGCACGTGGGGAGCGGGGCGGGCCGGGCACTTTGGCTTCTTGCTGCCCCATTGGGCTCCTTTTCTTCTTCTCCCCTTCCCCCTCCTCCTCAGCAGCGCGTTCAAATCCCTCAGACAGCTACTGGGCACCGCCGAGGGGACCGGCCCAGGAGTGGGACAATAAAATCCCTGACACCACTGTTCAAGAGGCCTCGGGGGGGTGGAAGGCCAGGCCAGCTGCACGGGTATAAAGCTGTCCCAGGCTCCCAGCACGGCACTGCAGCACAGTTGTTTGCCAGGCTCCTCCAGCGCTCTCCAATGGATATCACCATTCATAACCCCCTGATCCGCAGACCCTTCTTTTCTTGGTTGGCACCGAGTCGTATCTTTGACCAGATTTTCGGGGAGCACCTGCAGGAGTCAGAGCTGCTCCCTGTTTCCCCCAGCTTCAGCCCCTTCCTGATGAGATCCCCCATCCTTCGGATGCCCAGTTGGCTAGAGACAGGACTCTCTGAGGTAATCTTTGCTTCTTCATGCTCTTTGTTACCGCTGTGTGCACATCCTGCTGGCTCTGGAGCTGGACACCCAGGAGAGCTGAGAGCTTGGAAGCTGCTTGGAGGTGGTTATTTAGGAGAAGGCTGGGGAAAAGGGTGCTGTGCTTGTGGCTCTTCGTTAGGCAAGAAGCTCTGCATGCTCTGCTCATCGTTTGGGGCTGAGAGCAAGTACTGCCATAGTGATGGGAAGAGAGGCAAACTGAGGTGGCTCTAAGAGCTGACAGAAGACAGGAGGAAGCCTGATTTCCCTAATTTCCCAGTCTGCTATGCCAAACTTCCAATCCCACTCCCACCTGAGAAGCAAACAGCACAGGGGCAGGGGCAGTGGGATGCTCATGTCAGGCTGCTGAGGAAAAAGGGGCCTATTTTAAAGAATCACTGCCGAGAAGAGCAGTGTTTTCAGTAAGATACAGGACCCAAAGGATCAAGGAGCAGGAGTCTACTTGCTTCAGGGGCTGAGCCAAGAGGCACTTGCCTGTTCTACGAGTCAATCTCTTATTTACAAGTAGCTTGTAGAGCTATTCTGAGCAGAAGGAGGGAGAGGAAAGTATTATTTTAATCTTTGCATAATGTTTGCCCTGATTTAGCGACCTGGGTCTGGCTGTGCACTGAAGCAGCCATAATCAGCACTACACCAACTCAAGGGGCAGTTTTAGCAGATTTTAACAAATTGAGAATCTCAGGTACCGCAGGGATGGGCATTAATGCAAGGCCAGCCAGGGACAAAGCCACTCAGATGAGAAACCCAGAACAAAGGTCAGTGCGTGTGTGGACACCAGCTGAGTGCTGACCTGCTGTGTTCTGAGAGCCTCTCGAAGCAGAAACCCTCACCTGCTCTTTCCTGAAGTCACCTCCTTGTTTTGCAGATGCGACTGGACAAGGACAAGTTTTATGTAAATCTCGATGTGAAGCATTTCTCCCCCGAGGAGCTCAAAGTGAAGGTGCTCGGGGACATGATAGAGATCCACGGGAAGCACGAGGAGCGCCAGGTACCTCTGGTTTAACTGTGCCACTCCCAGCGGGAGCTCCCTCACCTCCGCTGAAACAAGGAGGCTGCAAAACATTCCTCCTCTGGGCTCACCTCAGATACTTGGCATTGTTTGTTTTATCAGCCAACCCCAATGGAAGATGGTCTGTGCAACCCCCCCAGCTGATCCCAGACAGGGCAGCAAGAGGGTGAACATTTATTGCTGATGTTACATGAACTGTGAACCGAGCTGGAAAATCGTCTTTGAAATGGGCATTTTTGGGCCTCCCTCTTTTTGGGCAGAGGCCAGAAATGCAGGGAGGTGTTCAATACACTGACAACAAGCTGTAATAATCAAACCACAAAAGGAACCAGTGCACTGCCCTGTTGTGTAACCTTTCCTAGGCCCAGCTATGAGTTTCTAACCCTTAAAAGTTGTGTTCTGCTCTCATAATCCCACTTCTTGCTGGCCCTGGAGACCTGGGTGCCAGCTGGGCAGAGAGAAATCCAAAGCCATGTTCAAAGGTGGATGAAACAGCATTTTCCAGCCCCCATATCCCTCCTACCTCCTGTCCCCACTTACTTGCTGGAAGGAAGGGAGCACTCATGATAAAGTAGCTGCAATTGCCATATCAATATAATAATAATAATAATAATAATAATAATAATAATAATAATAATAGTAATAATAATAACAATAACGGCATGTAATCCTGACAGAGCTTCTGCAACTTTTTTTTGCTAAGAACATAATAAAAAAATAACAATAATACTCAAAATAATAATAATAAAAATAAAATATCTATATATAAAAATAAATCAAAATAATATCAAAATAATAATATAATAACAATAACAATATAATAACAATAATAATAGTAATAATAATCCTGTGATCCTAGTATAGTTTCTGCAATTCTTTTTGGCTAAGAACACAATCCAGTACTCTAACAGAGATCAGCTCTCTGGGGCTCTGCAGACCCTCAGGAGCTGGTGTGGTTGGCACTGCAGGCAGGCCTGGTGCTGCCCCTTGCCCAGAGCTGGGCAGTGAAGCCCAGAGGTGGAACACAAAGCCTCCTCCTGCCAGCAGTGTTTGCACCTGCAGGCACCTGCACCCAGCCAGGGCAGTGCCTCCCTTTGGCCAGACTTGGCTGTTTTTAAAGAGGGCATCTCATTTTAAAAGGTCCTTTAAGTCCCTGGGAGGTTTTCCTTTGCGGGCTCCCCGACCCCAGCTCTGCCTGTGCCGAGCGAACGCTCCTCACTGTGCCTGTCCCTTCTCCTCCCGAAGGACGAGCACGGCTTCATCGCCAGGGAGTTCAACAGGAAATACAGGATCCCCGACGACGTGGACCCTCTGACCATCACCTCGTCCCTGTCCCTGGACGGGGTGCTGACCGTCAGCGCTCCCAGGAAGGTGAGCGACGTCCCCGAGCGCTCCATCCCCATCACCCGCGAGGAGAAACCGGCCATCGCAGGCGCCCAGAGGAAATAGGGCTGTGCCCACACACAGCCCCCCCGGGGCCAGCCCACGGCACCTGGCACCAGGGGCCGAGGGGCTGCTCTTATTATTTATGCCGAGTAAGTTTACTAACGAATAAAACATGAATAAGCAGTTTGTATTTATTTGTTCTGGGCGCTGAGGACAAGCGGAGTGGTGGGGCCAGGGAGCTGTGTAAGGTGAACGTAGCTGGTACCATCCTTCCTTACAGCTTGGGTGGCAAGTGTGGCCAGGACAGCTTGTCTTGGTGTCCAGAGGCACCCTTCCCACTCCACATTACATTCTCTAATGTTTTGCAAACATCTAATGCACGAGTCTTTTCCTTCAGCGGTGCCAGAGGATTTCAGAGTGTTTCACAAGCCACAGAAAAGTTTCTCCAGTGGAGATTAAACTGGTAAAACAACTTCATGACAATTGAAACCCATCTGGAGTGTGGGTATTTGATAACAACTGACTGGAAGACAACTGTATCTTAAATCTCTAGAATGACTCACGTTGTGGAGAAGCATCCAAGTGCTGCAGCCAGTTCAGAGCAGTTGCAGATGAAAACTGCAGAGCTGCAGTTGAACACAGATATCTCCCAAGAGGAGGAAAACATCCTGCTCTCATGATGCAAATCACATCCCTTTGAAACTGTGATGTTAGTGCCCTTCAAACAATGAACAGCATCTGATGTCTACAGCAATAACCTGATTTATGCCATCATTGCTGAGTGATACAAACCACTACTAAGTCCTTCTCAGGCACCATCATCTGCTTAGCACCTCTCTTCAAAGGGATATGAGCATAAAGGGAAGTCTGTGTTACTGGAATTGAATTCTAAAATTCATCTTCAAAAAGGGCAGAACCCCACAGATCTGTCACACAGATCATCAGACTCAGTCATGACCTGACCTATTTTTTATGTTCCTTATACCTGCTAAGGCAGAAGTTCTGTGAGAAGGGATCTGTTTACACCTCAGCTGAACTGAGAGGTTACCCTTCATTCTGTGTCTTTAGGGGAGAAAAACAAAATGAGCACTCAGTGATGAGGGGTCATTGTCAAATACCTCAAATCCCCCCTCATTTCAAGGTCTGGTGTTTCCCATTAGCTGGTTCCAAAAAGCCCTCCCAGTTAAGGTGTTAATTGGGCTTGTCTGACCAGGCACAGGGTGAGTGGTGACTCACAGTCACCTCTGCACTCACTTAGGTCACAAACAATCCATATTAAACAGCAGGAAGAATGTTTTCCACACGATGCTACATTTGGCTTTCATGTGTGACGGGTCTTTTTGCTCGAAGGAAATCCCTGTAGCACTGTGGGCAGACAGGCCTCCTGGTTTCTGAGCCTTTTCCTGCATCCTTCTTGTTCCTTCTCTGAGTGTTGGACACAAGCAGAAAAAAAAAAATGCTTCCATGTGGTGGCCTGTAGTGAAGCAGGACTGAGCAGCTGGGTTGCACAAAGGAGGTTCTAACTCAGGGTAGGGGCCCAGAAACCAGTGAAGTTCTTGTTCAAATTCTAAAAGAATAAAAATTAAAAAAAAAAAAAAATTGAGGAAGTAAGTGGGAAATAGTGAGAATATATCCATAAAGTGCATTTCCCCTGAGGAAAATGGTTTTTATAGTCCAGGGTTTTGTTGGGCCCAAATGTAGGAGCAAGAAGTGGGCATTTTGAGTGAAAGCTCTTTGGGGATGATGAGGTCAGCTAGACAAGAATACTTGAAATGCAGATACCACTCCCTGAATGACCTGAAATACCTGTTCTGTGGTGGCACAGCAGCACAGCTCAGCGGGGAGAAAATGCCAGAAAACATCTCTGTCACCTCGAAGCACAGATGTCATCCAGGAGCTCCCCTTTAGCTGCACCACACATCCAACAGGCTGGTTCAACATTTCATCCTCTGATGTTTCCCTTGTAATCTGGAGTGCAAGGTGCTTCAAAGCAGTGAGGATGCTGGAAAGGAAAACTCGCATTTAGCACGGCTAAATATGAGTTTGGGGTTTTTTTCCTTTCCTGGAGGGGGGAGGTGGTGTGGTAATTATTTTTTTCTGAGGTGTTATGCTCCATGTCTCAGCACTGAACATCTCTCTGGGTCACTTACTCACCCTTTGAAACAAAGAAAGGGATTCACCCAAGGCCACAGGGACCCAGTGCCTCCCCAATATCCCGTCACTCACAGGGCAGGGTTAGGGGGGATACTGGGGAGAAATTTTTCCCTGTGAGGGTGGGGAGGCCCTGGCACAGGTTGCTCAGAGAAGCTGTGGCTGCCCCAGCCCTGGAAGCGTCCAAGGACAGATTGGAGCCATCCAGGGCAGTGGAAAGTGTCCCTGCCCATGGAACGAGATGAGTCCCTGCCCATGGAAAGTGTCCCTTTCCCATGGAAAATGTCCCTGCCCATGGAACAAGACGACCCAAACCACCCCAGGATTCTGTGATTCTACGATTCCTTAGCTTTGTAACGGCTTTATTTATTTATTTACGCACTTATTTATTTATTTAACGCCCATTTCCTGTTGCGCAGAGGCTCAGAAAGCTCTCCCAAAGCGCACCCCCCTCCTAGCGCTGGGGAGGCGGCGGGGGGGATGCGGCGGCTCATCCATCCCTCCATCCATCCCTCCATCCCGGGGAGCACCGGCAGCTCCCTGGATCCCCCCGGGGCGGGGAACCGGCTGCTCAAAAGGCACCGGGGATGCCCCGACGCCACCAGCAGTGGCCGCTGACCGGCCCCACGTCATGAGCGAGCGACTTCGGCTCCGGGAACCGCGGGCTCCCAGTCCCGGGGGCTCCGAGCGCCGGGGGCTCCGAGCCGCTGCCGGTGCCCGGGCATGGGGCTCCGCCGCGTCCTGCTGCTCGGGGAGGGCAATTTCTCCTTCGCCGCTTCTCTCTGCGGGGCCGAGGGCACGCACGTGGTGGCCACTTGCTACGAGAGCGAGGAGGAGGCGTCCCGGCGAGGGGGAGCCGCGCGGAGCATCCGCAGGCTGCGGGAGAGCGGTGGGTGCGGGTGGGATGCGGTGGGATGGGATGCGATGGGATGCGATGGGATGCGATGGGATGCGGTGGGATGCGGTGGGATGGGATGCGATGGGATGCGGTGGGATGGGATGCGATGGGATGCGATGGGATGCGATGGGATGCGGTGGGATGCGGTGGGATGCGGTGGGATGGGATGCGATGGGATGCGATGGGATGGGATGCGATGGGTGGTGGGACCCCCGGGCACAGCGGTGCAGGAGGAAGCGGTGTCGCTGAGCCCTTTGCTGTCACCGCCCTCTAATCAGGGCTCCATCCAGAGCCATCGCGCTGCCGTGCCCTGTCTCCAGACCCTTGGCATCCCCTCGCCACTCCAGGCGTCTCGTGTGAGGGATTGGAACGGTCCGTTTGGCCAAATCAAACACCCTAAAACCTGATCAGGCTTAAATAGTGCTGAAATTGCACTGAAACCACTATTTTCAAGTATTTTCAGAAGTTTCCACGAGAGGTGAAGTGGAGCCCAGGCTTCCTGGTGTTCCTAATGCACGACTGGGGAGATGCCTGGCAGCTCTCACCTACTTTAAAACCAAATAGAGGATTTGCATTCCTGCCTTTCTCTGAAATTTTCCCTAGTGATAAACATCACACCCTTGTTTTTTTTTTTTCCTTTGCTGTTGCAGGAGCTGAGGTTGTGTTTTCTGTGGACTGCACCAAGCTGAAGGACTACTTTTCACCAGAAAAAAGACAATTCGACTGTATTTACTTCAACTTCCCCCACTGTGGGAGGAAGGCTGGGGTAGTGAAGAACAGGGAGCTTCTTGCCCACTTTTTCCGTAGGTGAGTAACCCAGAAATAGTTCTGTGCTGGTTGCCTGCTGTGATACACGTTTGTAGCTGTGCTCTGGGTGCTTTTCTGGCCCTGTGAAATTTGTGGGGGTGCTAACAGGGTTCTTCTCGTTGGTGCCTTTCCTTCCAGCTCCGCAGAAGTGCTGGCAGAGGAGGGAGAGGTCCACGTGGCTCTTTGCAATGGCCAGGGTGGGACACCCGCAGACCAGCCAAGGAGGGAGTGGCACAACAGCTGGCAAATAGTGGCTGTGGCAGCAGGAGCTGGATTTATCTTGAGTGATGTTCATCCTTTTAATGCAGAGACAATCCATGGATATAAATGTACAGGTTACAGGTAACCATCATGTGGCAAAACAGAAATTCTGATATTTGTGCTCTTATAAAGGCCAGCATTGGTGTGTTCTTTTAGTATCTTGTTTGCTGGAGAGGAACTCCTTTTAAATTTCCTTAAAATAGCTGCAGTTCTTTTCCATCTCTAAGCAGAATAGCCAAGATTCAAATGCAAGCTTCTTGCCAAAGTACCCTCTAAAAATAAGACTGTCTTAGGATTTTAAAGGTCAAAATCGTCAGGAGGACTGTGGTGTGTGTATCTGCTCAGCAGGCAATCCCAGCAGGGTTGTAACAAGGCCTGGGATTCGCTAAGACGTGTGTTGGTGTCACATGGATTACCTGTGCAAGGCTTTCTTGTGGCACGTTAAATATCAGAAATTATTGATGGCTTTGCTGTGGTTTTGTGTGTTGTCAGGAGCCAAGATAAATCCTTCTGTGTAGAGGGTGCCCTGAACCACATTTTCACACGGAGCACTCCACTCCCGTGTTTCACACCTGGGAGCTGCAGGATACAACTGGAAAGCCAAAAGGTTTCTTTTCAAGTGCCACAAGTCCTTGTGGATAAAATTAACAGGTGAGTTTTATAATTAGTTTCTGTTTGGCTCTCAGTGGGAGTGACCAGGTGTCAGATAAATGGATATGATGATTGGAAAGCCCTGTTCCTTTTTTATTAGCAAATTCAATTAATTCTTGATTGCAACCTGGAGACAAACACCAGTGTCCTGAAAACACGCAACACGTTTGGTGAGAGGCTTGGCTTGTTCAGGTAGTTACTAAAAACTGGCTTAAGAATGTTTTGGGTGAATTGCTGCACTCAAATTATGGCCACAGGAAGGCTATTCCAGGGAAATCTGTTTACTGGTGTCTGTAATCTGCACTTTTATTTTTCCCAGGGGTTTCCTAGAACCGAATTCAAACCACCCAGTCCGGACAGTGAAGGAGGAGCTTGCTGCAGGGCTCAGCCAAGCCTTTCCAGTACAGGACACTGACTCCTGCCTTCCCCTGCTCCACCAAGGCCACCTCGATGGGGTTTGTCCCTCCAGTATCTTTTGGCTCGCTCTGAGCCCAGAGGAGACTCCAAGCCCTGAGGAAATGTCTCATGGACCTGCAAATGGACCTGTTTTATTTTCCTGTGCTGATTTTTGCCAGGGCACAGAGAAGAATGTACCAGAAGGACGTCACAGTCCAAAGCAGTTTTATCTCAGACCGTCCCTGCTGCCTCATGCTCAGGCAATAATGCAGGAAGGAGCCTTTTTCCCAGGGACACTCCGTGTTCTTTCTGGGCCAGTTTTCAGGAAGTGTCGTGTCACTCCTCACTCCATGCCTGTTTTTCACGAGGTGCTCATTGTGTTTGCAGTGAGCAGGGGTACAGAGAGCAGCTGTGTCCAGATGTTGGTGAACAACGTTACATCCACCATACATTCCCTTCAGCAGACTGGCACTAAACCAAATATCAACCTGCAGGAAGCAACGAGCTCTGAAACAACTGAGCGAAGTGACTTTGCTGCTTTTGAGTCTCAGCTTGGTAAAATCCAGTACTTCATGTGCATGGAGACAGATCCCCCAGGCTCCTGTGAGAAGGGCTCCTGCCTGGGGGTTATAAGGACATCTCATGAGCTAGTAAGCAGTGAGCTGGTGGTTGTCTTTGCCTCACTGAACCTTGACCTCCTGGCCATGCTGCTCTGTGGAATATCCGACTGGAGAATGCTCTGGACACCGGACACACGGTTCCTGAGGCAGTTTCCTAGAGGAGAGCTGAGGCTTTTCAAGAGTTTTTCCCTCTATCCCCCTTCCTACGTGCACGACGTCAGCTTTTGGGTTCCCGAGGGGGAGCAGTTCGACGAAGTTGCTTTTCACACCCTTGCCAGGGGGGTGTCAGGTGAAACGGTGGTTTCCATCCAGTTAAGGGACAGTTTCCAGCAGGCAGGAACGGGGCGGAGGAGCCTCTGCTACAGGCTGACCTTCCAGTCCTGTGACAGGGCCCTGAGCTGCCGCGGGGCCGCGGAGCTGCAGCTGCGCCTTCGGGAGCAAATCCAGCAGCAGCTGGGTGTGACCCTGAGGTAGAACGTTCCACCCTGGGCTCAGGTGCTCGAGCAGCACCTGTGCAGGTTTCTGCTCTGGCCAATGTCACCTGACACGGTGTGTTACTGCAGCGCCTCTCACAAAGGCGGGGTAGACTTTGAGTACCTGCACGTGTTGTAAATGTGGAAATTCCTGTTCAGGAGGACCAAGCACCTCCCTGTTCTCTGTGTGTGTAATGAAACCTCGTTTTATAAAGTGGAGCCTTTCTTTCCTAGGGTCCTGTGAGAGTGGACTCGATCTCCTTGCTGATGCCAATTCACTTTTCCTGTTCTTGTTTATGCTTGCCCAGCACCTTATACTGGTGGTGATTATCTCAAGCACACCGAAACAGGGAGGATCTCACCATTTCCTAGGCACTGCGTGTGTTCTGAGCACTGAAAACCCTGTGCAGATGCTCAGTCCTTGTGGGAGGATGGTGGGTCTGGGTTGCTTCACACAGCCCATCTCAGCAGAGGTGCTGGGGATGGGATCCCAGCCGGGGACCGTTTCCGGAGGAGCTAATACAGATGGAAATCACGGAATCCTAGAATGGTTTGGGTTGGAAGGGACTTTAAAGCTCATCTCCTTCCACCCCCTGCTATGGACAGGGACACCCTCCACTAGCCCAGGTTGCTCCAAGCCCCGTCCAACCTGGCCTTGGACGCTTCCAGGGATGGGGCAGCCACAGCTTCTCTGAGTGACTAATCACAAATTATTTCCATCACTATATTCCAAAGGGTCCTAACTAGTCCTAAAATAGCTGTACCACCAGTAGTGCATTATTTGCTGCAGCAGATGTGACTGCAGCTGATAGAGAACTCCAGAGTTACTGGAATCTGTAGGGTTACACTGGGAAAAGGCATCAACAGGATGGTGGACGTGAGCAGCTGTTTCTTTTAACAAATTCAGGACTGCAGGGCACATTCTGTGTCCCCTCAAGTGTGAGGCACGTGTACCCCTTGAGGGTCCATTCCCACATCCTGCTGCCCTCCTGGCACAGGACCAGGGGCCTGTGCCCTCCTGCAGCATCTGGTGGAGAAGAACAGAGCAGCATCCATGTGGAAGGATCCTGGTGACCAGTGCCAGGACCTCAGGGAATGGCTGGAGCTGTGTCAGGGGAGGGTCAGGTGGGATCTCAGGAAACCAACCAGAGGGTGCTGGGGCACTGAACAGGCTCCCCAGGGTTTGGTCACGGCCCCAAGGCTGCCAGAGCTCCAGAAGTGTTTGGAAAACGCTCTCAGGGACAGGGTGGGATTGTTGGGGTGTCTGTGCAGGGCCAGGGGTTGGACTGGATGATCCTTGTGGGTCCCTCCCAACTCAGTGTATTCTGTGGATTTTACTGGTGAGTTCCCAGATGCATTTCCCTGGAATTCGTCCCTGACAGTGGGGTGATGGAAACGTTTGATGTGCTTGGTCTTCATGCCCTGAAATAGCAGAGACTGCGTGTATGATGAACCTGTGTGTGAGGAGCAGGGACTGTATGTGCGGGACACGGACCGTGTGTGTGGGGCATGGACCGTGTGTGTGGGGCATGGACCGTGTGTGCGGGACACGGACTGTGTGTGCGGGACAGACACCGTGTGTGCGGGGCAGACACCGCGTGTGCAGGACAGACAGACCATGTGTGCGGGACAGACACCGTGTGTGCAGGTCACAGACCATGTGTGCGGGACACGGACTGTGTGTGCGGGACAGACACCGTATATGTGGGACAGACACTGTGTATGCGGGACACGGATCCTGTGTGTGGGACAGACACCGTGTGTGCTGGTCACAGACCGTGTGTGCAGGGCACAGACTATGTGTGCGGGACAGACACCATGTGCGGGTCACAGACCGTGTGTGCGGGTCACAGACCGTGTGTGCAGGGCACAGACCGTATATGCGGAACAGACACCGTGTGTGCGGGACAGACACCGTGTGTGCGGGACAGACACCGTGTGTGCGGGTCACAGACCGTGTGTGCGGGACAGACACCGTGTGTGCGGGTCACAGACCGCGTGTGCGGGACAGACACCGCGTGTGCGGGACAGACACCGTGTGTGCGGGACAGACACCGCGTGTTCACGCCGCGCGCTCCCGCCGCCCCGCGCGCTCCCTTTGCCCACAGCCGAGATGGCGGCGGCGGCTTCCCCGCCCCGCCCGCCCGCGGCAGCGCCGCCCGCCCGCCCGGCCGTGCCCGTCCCCGCCATGGCCGCCAAGGGGGCTCGGCAGCGGCCGCGGGCGGGCGGCGGGGAGGCGGCGGGGCGGCGGCCGGAGGCGGAGGAGCCGCGGGCAGAGTGGGTGTCGGGGTGTCGGGGCAGTGCCCGGGCGCTGCCGGCCCCCGGGGGGGGTGTTTGGGCGGCCCCGCGCCCAGGGCGGTGTTGGAGATGCCCGTCCCGCATCTCCCCGGCCGGCAGGAGCCCCCCCGGTGCGGGGCTGCGGTGGGGCGGGGGGTGATGCTGCTGCCCGGGTACCCGACCCCCCCAAGGAAAGCAGCGCGCTCGCTGCTGGAATCCGCGGCTCAGATACCCTCCTCTGCCCTTTTAGTGTCGCTTGGTCTCGTCGCTGAGCCTTCCTGCTGCATATTCGTATTTTTTTTATTTTTTTTTTTTTTTTAATTTCCCCCCCCCCTCTTTGGATTAGATCATCCGGGAGCAAAGCAGGGCAAGTTTGGGCCCCCGAAGGATCAACAGCTTTCAAGTGTCTCATCTCGGCCAGGTTCTGTGCAGCCCTCCTGAGCAACATCTCTGATTGCGATGAGACCTTCAACTACTGGGAACCGGTGAGTGGCTTCGTGCCCTTGGGAGTTGGCAGCGTGTACCTGGCCAGTGCACATGCAGGTTTATTTAGAACCCCGTGCCAGTCTCTCAAAGAGGAATTTTTGTACTCAGGGATTGGGAGGTGGGAGATGGGAAGCTGTCTGATGCATGTCGATTTATTTCTTGATTTAATCTCCATTGCAGACACACTACCTCATTTATGGGAAGGGGTTTCAGACGTGGGAATACTCCCCAGCCTATGCCATCCGCTCCTATGCTTACCTGTGGCTCCATGCCTTACCAGCCTGGTTCCATGCTCGGGTCCTGCAAACCAACAAGGTAAATCACGTGTGTGGAACCTGCTTTCGTGGGGAATAAACGTGCCTTTAGTCTGTGTGAAAACAACCGCTTTTGTTTGTTGTCGGAGAGTTCGTGTTTACAAAACTCTCCTTGGTTGACAAACACCGACCTCCCGGGAGGGTTTCGGAGGGTTTGTGAGTTTCCCCCGATGCTTTACAAGCCCGGTTTGTGTCCCGTGCCTTCCTCACACTCCAACCATGTCTCCTAGGTCCTTATCTTCTATTTCCTCCGATGCTTCCTGGCCTTCCTGAGCTGCATTTGTGAACTCTACTTCTACAAGTGAGTGTTAGAGCCTGTCTGCAGTGAGTGTTTTGAGTGCCATGCACGGGAAACACGCTTTGAAGCTCCTGTGTGGATTGGGCTGCTTAAAAGTGAACCTTGAAAATACGTGTTCTCATGATAACTTAATGGAATACTGGTGAGAATTCCACAATTAGGACAAAACTGTACTCTCAGAGCTGCCACCCACATCTCCACTCCAGCATTTTGCTGACTACACTCGTTTTCTCACCGACAGCAGCAAGCAGGGTGGGAGTGTTGTAGACTGAGCTCTGCTGGAGGAGAGTCTGGTGCTGTGTTTGCTTACCATAGTGAATTTTACTGGAACACATTAATTGTTGCTGTGTGTAATCCATCTGCCAGTGCTGTTTACATCCACTAAAAGCAGTAAATCCTTAACATACAATTATCTTGTCTAAGCTGGGTTAGACTCTGCCTCTTCGTTTGTGATTTTCAGACTGTTACCTTGCATTTTTTTCTGTTGGGAATAATCTGATTTTAAGGATCTTTTCTGTGTCCGTTTCCCTCTTGCTTCCTCAGGGCTGTGTGCAAGAAGTTTGGGCTGCATGTGAGCAGGCTGATGTTGGCCTTCCTGGTGCTCAGCACGGGGATGTTCTGTGCTTCTGCAGGTAGGTTTGCTTGTAGCAGTGACTCTGACAGTGACCTTGTCCCTGGAAACCAGAGGCAGGGCCAGAGAGAAGAGAAGCCTCAGCTGTAACACATCTCTAACATTGTGTTATGGATCTCTAGTCTGTTTGTTGTGGTTGTGTTCTGCTGGAGGTGTTTCTCACGGCGGGTGTGACAGAATAAGTGTTGATCCACATTACCTTTTCTGTGTCGCTCTCTTACATGTTTCAGTTTCCTCTTTGTTTCCTGCTTGTTTCTGTTGCTGCCTCCTGTCTCCTGGCTGTGCCTCTCAAACAGGGGCTTGGCCTGCCTTCCTTGGACATATTTTAACCTAAGGAAGGAGGCTCCTATTTTGGCACTGCCACTTGCCTTTGTGTCCTGTCCCCTCTGCCTGGCTGCACCCGTTTTCCCAGCCACTCTGAGGCTTGTGTAAAACCCCTGCTGTAGGTATGAAGTGTGAGGAAGCTGGGCTGACCCCTTTCCTCCCTTGTGCTGCAGCTTTCCTGCCCAGCAGTTTCTGCATGTACACCACGGTGGTTGCCATGACTGGCTGGTACATGGACAAGACCTCTGTGGCAGTGCTGGGGGTGGCTGCTGGAGCCCTCCTGGGCTGGCCCTTCAGCGCAGCTCTGGGGTAAGAAAAGGAAAGCTGGGGAGTTTTGCACTTTGTCAGATATTTTTTTGCCTGTTGGGGGAGAATGCAGGGATGGAGAGCTGGAGGAAAAAACTCTCAGGGCCTGCCTGAGCCTAGTCCGTGCTATGGGCTTCCATAGCCCGAGTTCTTTGCTTCTGGAGGACTTAGGTTGGGAAGATTTCCTGATATTAATACACTGGGAGAGTAAAGCCTGAGTTGGATGGCTGGATGTGGAGTAGAAGCAGAGGCCAGTGAAGGGATGGTTCTCTCTCAGCTTGCTTTGGAGGGCAGGAGAACCTGCAGTGGGAAAGCCAAGGTCTCCAGCTGACAGCTGGTCTCTCTTTCAGGCTTCCTATTGCCTTTGACTTGTTGATACTGAAGCAGAGGTGGAAGAGTTTCCTGAACTGGTGCGTGGTGTCACTGATCCTGTTTTTGGTAAGTGCCTGTAGCAATGCAGAGAGGGAATGGATTGGGCTTGTGACAGGAGGGATGAATTCCTTCAGGAAAATCACATGGAGCTTTAGTGCAGCCCAGCCAAAAGCTCCTGGCACTTTAACAGCTGCTTTCTTCCAGGTGCCCTTGGTGGTGGTGGACAGCTATTACTATGGGAAGCTGGTGGTTGCACCTCTCAACATTGTTTTATACAATGTCTTCACCCCTCACGGGCCTGATCTCTACGGTGAGTTTAAGATAACAAGCCAAGAAGGGAGTTGGGAATTTTTCTTGCTACTGTGACTCCCCCCCCAGCTCTTGATTGCCAACCCTTTTTCTGATGTACCCTGGAGCAAAAGCTGCCTGCAAGCTCCAAAGGCTGCAGCTCCAGCTTCTGGACACGGGATGTCTCTCTTGAGCTGGGAATCCACAGGCCATTGAGCTGGTGCTGCTTTTGTTCACTTCCCAGTTCTGCAAACCACCGTGAGGTGTCTCAGTGTCACAGCAGAGAGCTGGCAGTGTGTGGCTGCTGAGTGGGCACAAGGGATACCTGTGTGTGTTTGTGAGATTTGATGGACTTCCTGGCTGTTGCTCCTCACAGCCAGGGTGCAGAAACCTTGGAAAAGCAGGTGGCAGTGCAGAATCAGTAGTTTTTTCCAGTTCACATTGTGTGTCTGCAGCCCATGCTGTGCCTTGGGAATCCCTTTGCTCTTTGGCAGTGTGTGGCCTGGACTTTGCTGGAAAGTGGGATCTGAGGGTGCCATAAGGCAAATCATCTGCCTGCAGGGGGTTCCCTGATAACTGTGGGACCCAAATCCCGACTCTGAGCCTCCAAGGCAGTGCTGGGAGTGCTGTTTGTTTGGGAGCTGCCACTGCGCTCAGTTGTCCATGAAGAGTAAGGAAAATATTCCATTTCTTGCAGGGCTCCAGAGGGGCTGGGGGAGACCTCAGGGTGCAGGGTCCCTGCATCATCCCTGTCCTCTGAGCCCAGCCCAGTCTGAGCTGTTCCAGGAGGGATTCAGCAGTGCTCAGCAGCAGCCAGGCTCTCTCTGGCAGTGCCCTGCAGCCACATTTGCTGGTTCATTGGCAGGGCTGTTCTGGATGGTGCTGAGTGGTGATTTGTCACTTGTGCTGTGGCACAGCAGGGCAGCAGCTGCTTTGCCACGGTTCCTCCTCTCTGCAGGAGGGCTCTGAAGGCTGTTGCTGGGAGTTTTCTATAAGTAAACTCCAGGCCCTGTCTCTCTGATAGGTTTTGGCATGGGCCTGTGCCTGACCTTTTCCACACTGGTGCATGAGTTGTTTCCAGAAGCCTCCAGGGACCAATGTGTTCTGAAGTGTTTTATTCATGGTGACATTCATATAACATCCTCAGGCTAGTAAAAGAGCCTGCTTGAAATTGCTCTTTAATGCAGTGTGGCCAGGACAGCGCTGTGTGTTTAGAGAGCCTCGAAACACTGGGGAGAAATAGCCCCACCAGGGGAGGTGAGGGGCTGGCCAGTCCCTCCAGGCTTTGGAGCTGGGATTTCCCAACTTTCACATGATGGGAGCAGAGTGACCAGCCCACAGCATCTTCAGTGTTTTGGAGACAAGGTTCAACTTCTTTCTTTTGTCTTTAGCAATACACTCCTTCTACATAAACACTGGCTGTGCAGTTAGTATTTCCCTGGGGGAATTAGGTTTCTACAGCCAAGGGAGAGCAGTTTCTAAGCATATATCCCTAAGCCTGATTCTGAGACTTTGTGAGGTTTTTGCCTGCATGTGTTCTAAGAAATCCCAATTTGTGACCAGAGTTTTGCCCCACTTTCTGTGCCTGGAGCCTCAGCTGTGACTTGCAGTGTGATGGCACTTTGGGGAGCTTTGTTCAGCTTGGGCTGTTGGTGTGACACCTTTGCTCTGCTGGGTCCTGGTTCTTCAACAGAGTGAAAATAAACGAAATGCAGCGAGCAGAGTGTTTGTTATACTAGCACTGAATCAGGCTTGCTTAGAATGAGGGCTGTGACTCATGAGCAAATTATTGCAGCTTAGTTACTGCTGAAGAGCTGAGCTGCAGCTCCTGCCTGCACCCAGGCTGGGCCCAGCACAGGGTGGGGCAGCTGAGCCTAAGCCTATTTTACAACTGCTCTGCTGTGGCCTCCCCATTGCTGTGGTCAAGGTGGTTTGTCCAGTTCCATCACCTTGGGTGGGAGTTGGATCTCCAGGGTTGCTCCCGGAGCCTGTCAGGTCTCAAAGGACAAAGCAGTGTCTGGCTCAGTGCCTGACAGTGCTTCCAGCTGGTTATCCCCATGGAGCCATTGTGCCAGGAGCTGGCTGGGCCACAGTGTTCTTCCCACTGCCTTCATCAGTCCCTCTCCTACAGCTCTCCTACAGCTCTGGGGGACACTTGCAGGAACTTCCCTCTCCTGTCCTGCTCTGGAAGCACATTCCCATCACTTCTGTGCATGGAGAGTTCCTCAGTGTCCCTCCATGCTTGAAGGATGCTGTTCTGGGTCAGGACTCCTTGTGTGCACTGGGGTTTTTCTTTTTTCACGCTGCAGTTCCCTCTCAGTTCACCTTGAGTCGTGTGGATAACAGGAATAAAAGCATTTTGCCCTGGGAGGCATCGAGCCTGAATGGCTCTGAATGGGTGAGTCACCACAACCCAGCCTATTGCTTTTTGCCTGCTGTGCACTGCTCTCCTCTCTCTTTTTCTTTTTCTTTTTTTTTTTTTTTCTTTTTATTATTTTTTTTCTCCTCTTCAGAGAAGAAAATCCCTCATTGGAGAAGGAGGGAAGGCTCCAGTGCTTAGTTTTTAAGGACGATTCAGTCACACTGCAAAAAAAAAAAAAAGTGAAGAAAGTAGCCTTTTTCCCTTAAAACTGTGCTTCCCACCAGCTGATCTCTTTATTAGCAGCATCCCTCAGGGGTGTGTTTGGATTATGGATTATTCATGAAGTACCCTTCACTCTTGATCCCTAGGCTGCCAAGACTAGAAAGAGCCCATTTCCTTTGCTTTCCATAGGGCAGGTAGAAGGGTGACTGCGTGGTCCCTGCTGCTATCCTTTAAAGATTTGGGGTTTACCTATAACTGCTGTTTGCTTTCAGTGCTAATAATTGAAGGTTTCCTATATGAACCTCATAGAGGTTGCTTGGGCTTGGCCTCAGTGACTCCAGGGACATTTTATGACATTCTTGGTGCAGCTTCTGCTCGAGTTTGGCTGTGGGAGCTGCAGAGGGTTCAGATTTGGCTGTGGGAGCTGCAGAGGGTTCAGGTTTGGCTGTGGGAGCTGCAGAGGGTTCAGATTTGGCTGTGGGAGCTGCAGAGGGTTCGGGTTTGGCTGTGGGAGCTGCAGGGGGTTCGGGTTTGGCTGTGGGAGCTGCAGAGGGTTCGGGTTTGGCTGTGGGAACTGCAGAGGGTTCAGATTTGGCTGTGGGAGCTGCAGAGGGTTCGGGTTTGGCTGTGGGAGCTGCAGAGGGTTCGGGTTTTCCTGCCTGCTCTGCCGTTGTCTGATTGATTTCAACGCGGACCCTTCTTTAAGTGGCTCTGATTGCAGGAAATTGCTGTGGCGTGTGACACATGTCACAACAGTGCAGTGATTAAAGCCCCCGCGTGTCATTTACTGACTGATTGAGCTAATCACACCCAGGGAGTGGGAAATGTGTGGAGAGGAACTGGCATTCCTCATTGTTAAGGGTTTTAAGCGTCCAAATAAATGACAGTTGGATTGGAATGTCTTTGAATTTACATCCTTGGAAGCTCGCAGCCAGTACCCAAGTGTGTCATGGGAGGAGGCAGAGCTGCCTTGCTTCTGTTTGAAGCATATCTTAAATAGTTCTGACTCTAAGGAGGTACCAAAACTAGCATTTGGGTGAGCTTCAGTGGCTGAGTCTTTGTTGGGGTGAAGTGGGAATGCAAACTCTTTCTTCTTAATCCTTTTGAGAACATTTTCTGCCAACACTGAGTGTACGTGGTCACTCCAGAATTGTATGGCGTTGTGTGGTTTTGTGTTGCTCCCCTCTTACTTCTCTGCCATTAGAAAGAATGAATTTGGAGTCAAGTTTCCACCTCCACACCTTGCTCGTGTGGTCTTCCTGAATGCAAGAGTGAATCGTGTGTCAGAACTCTGCTGGGCTCTTGGGTTGAGCTGTGACCCAGGAGCAGTATTGATGTTACATTGATATTGATTGTGACCCAGTGAAAAAATAAGGAGGAAAATCATTTCTGAAAAGGAAGGAACTGAAGTTTCTCGGGCAGGTGTGGTTGTGAGATGCTCTGGTGCCCCTGTATTGCTGCTGACTAACTCTGGGAGTCGGGCAAAGCTGCTGCTCCATCCAGATGTCATCCCAGGCTTGTATTCCAAACATCTTCTTTCCTTTTTCTCACCCTTTAGGTACAGAACCCTGGTCCTTCTACTTCATCAATGGCTTTCTGAATTTCAACGTGGCTTTTATTCTGGCCCTGCTGGTGCTGCCACTGACCTGTCTCATGGAGTGTCTGCTGCAGAAGTTCCATGGTGAGTGCAGGGAGAGCCAGGCACAGCCAGCCCAGACCTCAGCCTGGGGCTGCAGGCAGAGCTTTAGCCTGCCAAAGAGCAGCTTTGCTTTATTGGGAGCGAAACTGGGCTCAGCCAAAGTCTTTGGAGTAATAGGAGAGTTCCTGGAGCTCATTACTGAGTCCAGGGTTGTTCCCTGCCTCCACCTCCAGAAGGACAATGTGTTTTCAAGGCTGGATTTACCCATACCCAGAGTGAGTTTAACAAGGGGTGTGGTACCCAACCCTCAGTCTGACATTTCAATAGTCTTAAGGGGAAAAGAAACTGTGTACCTGTAGTTTCCATCTGGTCTGCAGCTGGAAATGGGAACCTTTGGAGTAACTGGGGAACGTTTTTGGGGTTGAAGTGGGCTCTTCTGTGCACTGTGAAAGGCACTCTTGAGCTCACAGGACTGAGCCCTGGCAGGACTGCCCATGCTTTGGGAAGTGTCCCCAAGGGTGTGGATATACTGAGAGCAGGAAAAGGAGGAACCAGAATATTCCCTGCTTCACGTTGGGCTTTTTCTTAAATAAAATGACATCAGTTTAAACACATGACATTTGGTAAGGGACTCTGGAGAGGAAGTGTGAATTCTTCTCTGCTGTTTTCCTGAGGAAGATTCATCAAGTGTCAGCAGCAGCCTCCAGATTCATCAGTCCAGTCAGTGCTTTGCTCTCTCTCTGATTTTTTTACTGAATACAAGAAGCAGCAATATCATAATCCCCCATGAAAATGTGTGTTAACGGGTGTTTGCTTGTATCTGTTCCTTGGCTATGACTGACATACTGTCAGGAACCAGTGAAAGCTCAGTAGGAGATCCTGTAAATGCAAGATTTCCTGCTGTTCACTTGGTGTTCTTGTGCTTAACAGCGATTCTGCCAAGTGCTTTGTTCACATTGTCTGTGAAATGCCGTTGGCTTAATTGCTTAACTCTGCTGTTGGGAGTAGTAAGGGGGCAGAGAAGGGACTGCAAATTGTCAGGCAGTGCAGAACCCTCCTCAGTGTGACTGAAATTCAGGGTAATTGTTGTTATTTTTGAATCAGTTATTTCCTCTGTTAAGCAGAAGGCGCCTGAGAGACCTCTCATGCTGTTATTTTTGTAATGAGGCAATGAGGGTTGTGGAAATTTCAGTCCACAAACAAGCCTTTGTGAGGGGAGAGGGGGATCCAGGGGAGATCCTTTCTGATCTTTGTATGTACAATACCCAGCAGGAGATCTGCTTCTGACTGCCTGATTTGTCAGTCCTTGGTGGGTTTTGTCTCTTCCTTGGGTTCAGTGATGCAGTCCCTTATTTTCTGTCCTCCTAAATCTGTTGGAGTTGTTAGTATTGTAGGAACCTGTAAAAATTCCCTGATGAAGGTTCTGTGCTGACTGTTTGGCCATGTTTCCTGGATTTCAGCAACGTGGGTGCTCAGAACAGGCTGTGTTTGTGTCTGAAGGCAATGGTTTGGGTCTGGAGAACGGGCTTGGAGGGTGAGATGTGACTGTGCAAGGGAGGGAGTGGGTTAAACCCCTCATTTCTTGCATTGCTGCTGCTTTGCTGAGTTTCTGTTTCCTCCAGTTCAGAACCTGGGCCGTCCCTACTGGCTGACCCTGGCTCCCATGTACATCTGGATCCTGATTTTCTTCAGCCAGCCCCACAAGGAGGAGAGGTTTCTCTTTCCCATCTATCCCCTCATCTGTCTCTCTGGTGCTGTGGCTCTCTCTGCTCTCCAGGTAAGTTTTAGTGGAACATGGTTTTAGTTTAGGTCATACCTTTAGGAAACCTGATTTCCAGCTGATTTCTTTTAACATTGCTTCCCAAAGTTTGGGGACACCTGCAGAGTACCTGTGCCTGTGACACAGCTCAGGACTGTCCTGTGCATAGCTTTGGATCATCATCTTTAATCTGTAGCTGGTACAGTTTAATATTTGAACCACATTTCATGGACAGGTGTTGAGACTGTGGAAGCAAAATACTCAGCCCTTCTGGTACTGAAGTGTTGCTGATTTTACACATTAAACCACAATCTTCCTGTGCAGGTTGACTGAGAGTGTGTGGAAAACTATTATCCCCCTGTAAGATGTGATGTAAAAGCAAAAATATTTGGGATTTCCCTCCTGAGTGTCATACAGAATGAGCTCAGCTGATAATTCTGGATCTGAGTGCAGCAAAAACAGATCAAATTTCATGGCTTTATAAGGTGATCCCATCCAGCTTATCCAGGATTGTCTGAAGTGATAAATAGCTGAGAATATTCCCTTGCCACTGATTATTTTGTGTTGGCTTTGGGTCGTTCTCCCATGCCCAGTGGGAATTCCTGGTGGGGAGCAGTTGAGATGTTGTGGTGCCAGCACAGCACAACACCCAGGAGATGCCATGAGGGTTGGTGACTTGGTGACAGCATTGGGGCCTCCTTTGTCTGGTGGTCAGGGCAGGAATGTGGGTGTGTAGGATTCTGGTGAATCCTTCACTGGCTTGAAAAAGGAAAAGTGATGTTGTTTAGGTGCCAGGAAACTGGGTTGGATACTTGGAGGAGCCAAAACCTGGATGTTTAGTAAATATCTCTTGAAGCACTTCACAGAGCAAAGCACTAATAGAGACTGATATAAACCTTCCCAGGGTCAAAATTATTCATCTTCCCCTGTTCAAAAGGCCCAGGAATGCAGCCATTAGTCCCTGCCTGAGCCTGTTCCTGCTGTTTGGCCTCATCCTGCTGTTCCTCCTGTGTCCTGCTGAGCACCAGTGGCAGCTCCTGTCCTGGGCTCCCCACCAGCACTGCCTGCACCCCTCAAACCTCTCACTCTTCCCTCCTGACTGCTCATCTCCCATCACTGCTGGTGTTCCAGTGCCCACCTGCAGTCCCCCAGCTGAGTTTCAGTCCTTGCACCCGTGCAGGACCGAGCTCTAATGTCAGCAGTTTTGTGGCTCTGCCTGTCACAACATCACAGGGCGCTGGTTTAGGACCTTTGCCAAACGTGGCTTTAGAAAAAAATCCAGTGTACATTTCTGCCCTGCATTTTTTAGCACTGCTGGATGACATTTTGCCCAGTATAGAGTGTCCAGCTGGGAATTGAGAACTGATTGCCCACCAGCAGTCCAGGCTGGTCACTCTGCTCCTCCAAACCACGTGGATGTGACTGTCATGAGGAAAATGCAAACAGGACTAGAGAAGCAGAAACCAGCTGAGGATAGGAAGTGAATAACCAGAAAGGTAGAGCAGGAGGGAGGGCCCAAGCCAAGGACTGGATGTATTTCCTTCTGAGTGTCCCCAGAAAGGCTTTTACATTTAAAAAAACCCCAAAAGGCTTTTCCTTTATCGGTTTCAGAGTGGCTCTGTGTGTCCTTTCGTCCACTTCAGAGCTGGAGTTGGTGCAGGCAGGGTAAACAACTGCAGGTCACCCAGGAAATCTGGGTCATGGAACTCGTGCTGGAGAGCGAGTCAGTGCAGGCTGGAAAATGAGGTCTGGCTGTGCAGGGCAGTTCTGCAGTGTCTGAAGGGCGCTCCTGCTTCACCTGGGAACAGCCAGGCTGGAGCACTGCTAGTGAGCACTTGACAGCTTTGACCTGAAGCCTGCCTGGGGAAAAGAGCTGAAAACTTCTTTAGTTACCCTGGATTTAACTTAAAAAAATGTGACTGAATTTCTGTGCGTTTCGATGAGTCCGAATTAAAAAAAACAAAGAGCAGAGACCTGGAGGGAGGTGCAGCCGCTGCTGCAAGGTCCTCGTGGAAGACAGGATCTTGCTAAACAGCTTTGGAGTAATTTTATGTCGTCTCTTTTTTATTTTTCTTTTTCACTCTCTCCTCAGAAATGTTACCACTTCATATTCCAGCGGTACCGCCTGGAGCACTACACGGTGTCCTCCAACTGGCTGGCCCTGGGCACCGTCTTCCTCTTCGGCCTTTTGTCCCTGTCCCGCTCTGTTGCCTTATTCAGAGGTTGGTATTTTACAGGAGGTTGGTGTTTTGCACCTGCCCTGTGCTTTCCTGGGCCTTTGGCTTGGCAGAAGTTGTGCTGCTTCGATTCCGGCGGCGGGTAAAACTAAGGAGTCTCCAAAAGTTGGGATGTCATTGCTGCAGGGGGGGGAATAAGCTTTAATTAATTTAATCACCGTTAATGAATGGTTATATATGTGTGTCTACATGCACATTCATCCATACATATGTATATGTTCACATATGTATGAATAAACCACTGGAATTACATCACTCACAAACCTGCCCCTCACCTTCAGCCAGCACAGCCCTACTGATACAAAAATGTACCCAGACTGGTATTAAAGCAGATACTTCAGCTTTCAGATACTTGAAACAGCATTTTCCCCACGTAAAACTTGGAATTGGGTGCATATGTCCTTAATGGAGATGGATTGGGCACGGTCCTTAAGAACCTTCTGGAATGGGAGCCATGCAGTGAGCCTTCCCAACCTCAGCAGTATGGTTTTGGGTTCTGGTGGCCACTGCCAGGGCAGGGAAATGTGAGTAAAGAATCTGTGCTAAAAAGAATCCAGCCACTTTTTAGCACAGACCAGTTCATTTATTCAGGAAGTTACCAGTGACATGTGAACGAGGTTTTTGTAGGCTTCCCAAAGCAGCCACGTAAATGCCCCTCTTATTCTGATTTTCTGCCTTGCACAGGCTACCATGGGCCCCTGGACCTGTACCCAGAGTTCCACAGGATTGCCACTGACCCCAGCATCCACACAGTGCCAGAGGGGAGGCCAGTCAACGTGTGTGTGGGGAAGGAGTGGCACAGATTTCCAAGCAGCTTCCTGCTGCCAGAGAAGTGAGTGCTTTCCTGCCAAAGGCACGGTTGGGTGAGGGGCACTTCTCCTGAGTGTTGTGGGGGTGACCCTCAGGTCTCAGCTGGCACCAGCAGGTGTCCTTGGCTGTGCCTCTGGTGTTCCCCACAGGGAATGTCACTGGATTTTCCCTGTTCCCTGCAGCTGGCAGCTCCAGTTCATCCTGTCGGAATTCAGGGGCCAGTTACCCAAACCCTTTGCCAAGGGCCCCCTGGCCACACGGCTCATTCCCACGGACATGAACGACCAGAACAAGGAGGAGCCATCTCGATACGTGAGGATTCTGTTCCCGTTTCCTTCTCCTTCCCTCGCTGTGTCATTCCTTACCTAACTGCATCATTACTGTAGAATTTGTAGTAATATCGTGCCCATGGCTGGGTCTCCCTAATTTGTTTCCTGGGGGGAAGTTACAGGACAAAAATGGTCCCTCTGCAGCCCTGGGAAATTTCCCCACTGATGTGAATGTTTTCTGTTTGCATTTCATCTGCCCATTTAAAGGCATAAGAAAAGAAGCAGAAGAAGTGATAGTTCCCAGTTGTTGCAATTTTGGGTTCAGCAGAGAGTGTGTGAGCACAGGAAGGTGAACTGAATGAGTAGTTTGAAGTCCCCCACAGAAAATATTTTGAAATTTTGCTCTGTACTTTCGTGTCTTTTTAAATATAGCAGGATTCATCACATTTGCAGCTGAGAAGGAGGAACTTAATTTGGAACTCCACTGAAACAATTGCATCAGTGATTTCAGTGGGAATCATTTAAGATAATGTACACTGGTATTACTGATTGATGCTTTTAATGTCTGTATTGTGTTACCTAAACAAAAGCAGTGCACACATATGAATATTTTAAAATTATATTGATGATATAAAAATAATTTAAAATCATTCTTTAAAATTAACAGGTTAAATCTTGGCAATCTGCTGGGTTAAATCTCCCTTCTTTTGAGGCTCATTGTGCAGCTACAGGAATGGGAAGGAGGCGTGTTCCCACCTGAGAGGAGCTGTCTGCTGCAGTGCATTTAATTTATGAAATCTTTAACTGTGGCATATTTTTAGCACAGACAGCTGGCTGGTGCTCAGCCTGTGACTAATGGAGCAAAACACACTTTTGTTTCATGCTTGTTTCTTAATGTCACCCTACAACTTGGTTATTCCTCATGCAACCAAAGGGGCCCGGAACATTAAAAAAATTAGCCACTAAATGTTGATTTTCAATTTGGGTTTAAGGCTTTGACTTCTGACCTGGCAGTAGCACCAAGAGATCAAGGCATTTTCTTGAGTTGAGTGAGCTTAGGAGTGCAAGCACACCCAGATTTAAAAAAAAAAAAATAGAAGGACTGTGATAGTGAGTAAATCTAAATAGCACAAGCCTGTTGGCCATTTAAAGGGGAGAAAACAAATGGTTCAAGAGGATTATCTGAGCCATGGAGCTTCAAACCCATTAATGGCTTCAGAAATGGGGCTGATCTCGTTGTTTCAGGTGCAGGTCTCTGTTACTGCTCTGCTTGAAAATGGAAGGGTAAATCTCAGTGTTTCTGTTGCTATGAGACACTGGGGAGAAGAGTTGATTTGATCCTGTTTTGCAGTTCTTCCTTCCTTAATCACGTTGAGCAGCACTTGCCTTGCACTTGTCCTACCAGGGAGGTGCATTTGTCCCTGAAGCTGCTGAGAGGGAGATGAGGAGCATTATTCCCTACAGAAATGTATCCAAGCAGGAACAGCAGATCAGACCTAAAAGCTGAAACTGTTGACAACAACTGACTTCAGAGGAAGTTTGGGTTTTTTTGACCACTTTCTTTTCACTCGTAGCAGCCCTCCAGAGCCCAGTGAGAGACAGCAGCAGCTGTGCCCTGAGCTCCAGCTCTCTGCTGTGCCCACTCCTGTTAGTCAGGGTGGCACCAAATTTAGCTCCCCACCACTCAGCACTGCAGTTGCATCAAAGAAAGAGAGAGTGGGAGGAGGAAAAGGAAAGGAGAAGCGAGGAGGGTGGGATGTAATTTAGAAATCCCCTGCAGCTTTGTTCACTGAATGGTTTCTTTGCACAGGGAAACGTTTCAAGGTCTGTGCATCACCAAAGCCTGGTGTAAATGCCCAAATAAATGCACAGGTGCTGTGTTGGCCCTCTGACCAGGATGAATGTTATCCTTGGCTTCAGTGTAACTTCTAGGAATGCTCTGTGTTCACTTAGAATTGTACCAGGGAAATCTTTCACCTGGCATTTTAAGTGCCTGCCCTTCTAGGGGAGAATTTAGAATGTGAGATTAGTCTTAGTGCTTGAGGCAGTAACTTGCCTTTCTCTGAATGACTCTACATCACTTACAGGAAAACTTGGTTAGTGCTTTGGGAGTCTTTTTGCTAATGAGCCAGAACCTCTCCCAGGGCCTGGAATGTTCTTCTCACACAGTGCAAGGAGTGGATTCAACATTCTCCTCAGCCGAGTTTCCCAGGGTGTAATTTCATTTGCCACTGAGCTGTGATGCCACAGAGCCATCTGGTATCCACCTAATTAAATTGTTTTCAGCCTAAATCGTTACATTAAACCCCAGAGGTGCTTCAGAAGAGTGATTTCAGGCATGTCCAAGGAAGTTTGCAATCAAATTCTGTGGGAGATTTCAAGACTTGCCATGGGATGACAAGACTGAAGCCCTCAAATGCTGTGAGCTCTGCAGAGTTAACAGGTTGTGGGGGTTGTGTGACCCTTGTGGGTACCCCATCCTGGTCTGTGTGTATTCAAATGTTGCTCTGTGTGTAACCAGATGAGCTGGAATTGTGTGCAACTGGTTGTAAAAGGCATGAAAAATGAGGTGAGTGATTTCTTTTGGAGGAGGCTGTCAGATAGGCATGAACCAGGAAGAAGATTCAGTGCAGACATCAGGAGACATTTCTAACCATAAAGACAGCAGAGTGTTTTGCCTGGGGAGCTTGTGGAGTCAGCATTGTACAAAGTCTTTAGCAGCTAATTAGACAACCCCTGAGAAAAGCACCAACAGAATCGGTTCTGCCACCTCTGTGACTTGACAGTTCCCCAGCAAGGGAAGCTGGCAGTGGTCCTGCCTCAGAGAGGGACCTGAGGATGCTCCCCTTGGGAGAAAGCAGCCTGTGTTCCCCCAGAAAGGTTTTGCTTGAGAACGTTCAGAACAGGTTACCGTGTGTCCTGCAGGAAGCCTTTCCCCTGCTGCTGGAAATTTAACCCTCTTCCCATTGCTAAGTAACATAACAGCCTGTATAAATAAACACATAGAGCCAGGAACCCGCAGGAAATAAAGCACAAGGATGTCTTTCTTTCTGCAGATTGACATTTCCAAATGCCACTATCTGGTGGACTTGGACACAGCAACTGAGACCCCCAGGGAGCCCAGGTATTCCTCCAACAAAGAAGAGTGGGTGACCATTGCCTACAAGCCATTCCTTGATGCTTCCAGGTATGCTCTGCACGTCTGGGGATGGGGGCTGGCAGGGCTGGGCTGTCTGCTTGCAGGAGGAGCTGTGCACAGGGAGGAGAGAGGGTGACAAATGCCACTCTGAAGTCCAGTTTCCAGTAAAGGCAGCTTGCTGGCCACAGTGGAACCTTTGTCAAACTTGTGCCTGCAATATTTATGAGCTAAGAGGGTGAAACCAGCTGAGGAGGGTGGTGAGAAGGATTATTTTTAAAAAGAATCCTCCCTGTGCACTCCTTGCTGAAGCAGTGTTTTTTGGTTTGCTTTCCAAAGAAGGGAGGTGGATGTCATCTCCTCCCAGCATCTCCTCCCAGCAGACCTTTGAATCTGCTGCTTTGTTTCAGCCAAACTCGAGGCAGGTACAAGTCAGTCTCAGAGGGCATGAGCTCTTACAGCCTTCATGAAAGCTGGCAGACAGAGAGGAGGCAGTCAGCAAGGGCACACCTTTCTTAGGCATCAGAAAATCCATGCAAGAGATCCCTGTTAGAATCTGTCCCTCAGTAGTTCTGCTGCTCACTGAACAACTTGCCTGTGTGTCTGAACAGCAGCTCCTGTGGGAAGCAGAGGTTGGGTTTGCTCTCCTCCAGGCTGACAGGGGGTGAAGTCAGGGCTGTCAAACTGGGAGTGTTGTTAATACAGCCCTGCAAACACAGAAACCCTCAGCTGTGAGGGGGAGGTTACTTAGCCACTGAAAGCTCTGGTCATGTCGTTGTCATACCAGGACAGAGGGGCTGACTGGAAAAACCTCTGTAAAAAACCCACCCAGGGTTCAGTGCCCTCCTGTTTTCTGTGGGAGACCTTTTAATTCCTAGTACAAGGACCCTCCAGGGAGTGGGGCTGGTAAAGGCAGCTGAGCAGAGAGAAAGAGTGATAATAATGATAGAGCAGCTCCCAGGGGAGCTCTGATGTTCCCAGCCTGCTGACACAAACAGGTTTCCTTGGCAAGGCCTTTCCTGGATGATGTTTTCCAAGAGCCCTGCTGTTACATTTGGGCAGGACTTCAGGAAGGGAGAACGAGGTGGCCAAAGAGTCTTATTAGTGAGGAAAGAGAAGCATCTGCACGAGAGTTTTGCAAAGGACTCCTTGTGCAGAGTGTGTGCCCTTAAATGTGCATTTCTGCTTTGAAGGCTCGTTGGTGTGTTTTTAGAGCTGGTTTATCTTGCTGTTCTCCACTGAACAGCGAAACTTTGATTGGTTTGGACCTGATCTAAAGTCCTTTGAAGTCAGTCAGGTCCAGATGAGCCTTTAAGACCCCTTGGGGATGTAATTTGCTGGGGGTGCTTTAGAGGCAGCTCTGCTGCAGAGGTTCTACCTGCCTGATGAAAGCCAAATGAATTATTCTGCTATGACTGACTGTCTCACAGACTTCTCCAGGATGTCCTGGATTCTCTGTGGCTTCTTTCAACACAGAATTCCTCATTTTCCCTGTGCTTGGCTGATGTTTGGTCGAGAGGGAATTGGTCTGTCTCGTGGGCTTTTTGGGTTATTGCACTTCCAGCCCCCACCCATCGCCTCTGAATTTTTGATTAACGCTCATGTGGGTACCACAAACCACTGCTCTCTCTCCTGAACCCATTTCAGATCCCCTGGGAGGCTCAGTGCTGAGCTGAGTCCTTGTCACTCTCTTCTCAGCTCTAGTGCTGTTTCCATGTAGCCACTGACATTTTTCTTCCTTCTTTTTCCCCCCCCTTCCTTCTTGATTGGGGAATTTCCCTATTTACAGCTAAAACCCCTGCATCCTGCCAGGCATCCCTGGCTGGCTGGCCCTCAGGAGTTTGGCTGAACACACAGGTAGATGTGGTGGTGGAGCTCTGCTCTTCCAGGGGAGATGCTGTCAAAGCACTTCCTGCCAGACAAGAGGCTGGAAACTTCTTCCCAGGCTTGGCACTGAGAACCTGTGCAGTCATTTTGATTTGATTTACGATGCTGTGTGTTGCATTTAGATCATCCAAACACCAAGATCCCCAAGCAGTGTGTTCCTGGCTGGCTGAGGATCCCTGCAAGCCTGCAGCCAGACTCCAGTAGCCCACTCAGTTCTGTGTGTGGTCCTTCATGTCTGCCTTGGGAAGGGAGGCTGCTCGTGGCTGTTGCTGCTGGAAGTGATGCCTTGGCTTGTTGTAGCAAAGGCATCATCTCACCACGGAGCAGCAGCTTGTTGTGGGAAGCTGGGAATCACAGGGAGATCCTGGAACTTCAGAGCTCTGAGCCTGGTGATGGTGAGATGGAAAAGGCAGAACATGAGAGGTGGGAAAGGGGAGCAACTGCCTGGCTGAGCAGTGACAGATCATCTGAAGGTGAAGGGGACCATTCTGGCTGCTGTGCCCTCCTTGGCAAAAGCTGCTGCATCTGTGGGAGGCTGGGATGGAAGAGGGTTTGCAGAGCATGTCCTGGGAGGAGATGAGGAGACCGGGCAGCCCCATCCTCAGCCCTGTGGTGTCACCTGTCAGCCTCCCCTGCTCCCGTTCCTGTCATTCCCGAGGCTGTTCCTTATCGAGGCAGCACAGCTGGAGCAGAGGGGAGCTGTGGTGCCTTCAGCAGTGGAGGAGGCCAGGTTGCCATGGCAGCAGGGCTGATTTCCATCCCTGCTGTTCCCACCTCCTGCGGTTCCAAAGGCTGAGCTGTGCCCCGGCACAGACCTTGGCAGGGGGGGCAGCTCCAGGGCACAGGGCTGGGAAGGGCTGGGAGGGCCTGGGCTCACCCAGGGGGTATCACTGAGGGGGGAGAGAACCAGGTACATCTCCCCAGCTTGTCTCCCTGAACCTGGAGAGGAACAGTAAGGCAGGAACAGCTGCCCAGCAGTGGGCACAGCTTCCCAGGACAGCTCAGGGTCCAGTGAGGAGCAGGGAGAACAAACCACACGAGGCCTGATCTGCCCTGTTTCGAGCCAGTGTGGCATTTAAAGGTGTCACAATTATAATTGGATGGTGCAAAAAAAGTCAAGGCCCCTTTTGCCAGCTCATCCACAGCAGCAAGAGGTATTGGAGAGCAGCTCTCTTTGCATTGCATTTCTCATCATTTTTGTCACATATATTTTAATTTCTCTCTGTAATTAGGCCCTTGGAGAAGAGGCAGGGTGGATGAGTGACTAGGGGGCTCAGTGGGATTTGGTGTTCCCATGACTCTGCCCTTCAACCCTCCCTGTGTTGCAGTTTCCCATTTGGGCCAAAGGTTTGTTAGGTCCCCACTTATCTCCAGGAGCTTGTTGGCAATGCATGTAAGGAGCTTAAACTTCAGAACAGCAGGGACAGGTAAATGCCTTTGCATTGTTTTGCACCCAAGTACTGGAATTTTGCTGCAACATCCATATAAAGGTTTCCCATGGCAAACGTTCACAGTCGGGCTGTTGAGCTCCGAGTGCGTCAGAGCCTTTCTAAAATAAGACAAGTGTTGTTTGCTTTGGTTTTCTTCCCTGAGTGTGCCTGAGTTGTAACCTGCATCAAATCTCGGGGCTCCAGCAATTCCCAGCAGGGACAATGACCCAGGTTTGGCAGCAGATTGGCAGATGAGGGGGGCAGTGCCAATGGCAGCAGTGCTGGCTTTGTTTGCCACCCCAGCCAGCCAGAGGGTTCTCTGAGGGCATCCCTGGTGTCTCAACACTGTTTCAGGGATGCAACAAGTACTTGTGCAGTCCAGAAAGGTGTTTGCAGCCCTGACAGGGGAGCAGGTGTGGAAATCCCAGCAAAAGCACTTGTGTGGCTTGGTTTGATTTTGATTTGAGACGCTAAATTTGGGCACTGCTGTCTGTCTCAGAGTTGAGAAATGCATCGTTCTGCTGCAGGGGAGCAGTGACACAGCTGTGACAGCGAGTTGTGTGCTAGAAATGAGTGAGCTGGAAGGATCCTAGAGCTAGTAGATCCCTGGGGAGACCTTCCCAGGGTCAGACACACAGGTTGTAGAGGCAGTGAAGCTGCATCAAGAACTCCTTTGGTGCCCCAGAGTGCTCACATTTCTGAGCATGTCCCTTCCCCCCTCACCAGAGTGACACATCCCTCAAACCCAGCACCTGCTTCCACACAGAGGTTTGGAAATGTCTCTTGCTACCTATGAAATAAGTGTAAAACCACTATGAAAAATGCAGCTTTGTTTTTTTTTTTTAATAAAAGCTGAGGAGGAACAGAAGTGTCCCTTGGAGCTGGGCTGTGAGGGGAGCTGCCAGGGGAGATTTCAGGTTTGCAGCTCTCAAAAAAACCCCATCAAGCACCTCCCCACCCAAACCCAAACTGCAGCTCTTGTTCTTTGAAAATAAATGACCCCAACAGCTCAGTTCACTCCTGCTGAACTGGAGGCTTCTGGGACTCACTGTGAGTCTCCCATTGACGTCAGCAAGTGCAAATGTAAATCTCAGCTGGCTCTGATAAATGGTGCTGCTAATTGAATTAGAGAGCACTCCAAGCCACCAGCTAATTATGCTCCTCAGGAAGCTGCTTTGCCAAGGTCCATTTAATTCTATATTGGCTGAGCACTCCGAATCTGGCACAGAAAAAGGGGAAATATATCACAGCTCCCCACTGAGGAGCACATATTTCTCCAGCTCTTTAGGCTGAGCCGTCTGCTTGCTCCAAACACTTGGATTTTCCATCAAAAAAAAAGTAAAATTAGTGCAAAGTGAATGCTTGGGTCACCTTGTTGGAGCACATCAGCACCCTGGTGTGACAAGGGACTGTCTCATTCCCTGTGTGTTACTTGAGTTGTTTTCCCTGCTTCTGTTTTACAAGGGGAAGTAAGGAATGGTTTGAATTACCTCTGAGGTGGGTGTTGGTACAAAATGTGGCACCTGGAGGAAGTGCAGACGTTAATGGGTTTGCAGAGAGCTTTGATCCTGAGCTGCCTGTGTGTGCCCGTGGCTGGGAGGCACTGGGTCCTTCCTGCCCCTGTGGCAGAGGTTCAGCTTCCTCCTGCCTCTTCCTCCTGCCTCTTCCTCCTGCCATTCCCTCCTGCCATTCCCTTCTGCCTTCTCCTGCTCCTTCCTGGATTCTGCTGTCCCTGGTGGCTGCTGCTGTTCTGTGTCAGGCTGTGCATTTGGGAGTGGGGGCTGGAACACCTTCCCTCAGTGTTTGCTTCCATCCCAGACCAGCTCCTGTGGCACTACCAGAACAGGAATGTTGAGCTGCTTTCCCTCAAGTCCAGTGGGTCTCTGACAGAAATAGGCTCAGCACCAAACAGCTCTGCTGGGCTTAGTGGTAACTGAGCAGCCCTGGCTGAACTGGGAGCTGCTGGGAGTGCTGCACTCCTTCAGAATCCAAAAAAACTGGACAGTCAGACCCCTGGAGTGCTTGTGGCCTTGCTACCAACGTGCTGCCTGGGAGCTGAGTGCTGATGAAGGCTCCACACAATCCCAGTCTCTGGGGGACAAATTTAGAAGCAAATGCAAATAGAACATTCTATATATTCCCTGTCATCTGTCATCCCAACCCCTTCCATGTGCCATCTGCTGTCTGAGGTTGCTGAGCCTGACAAAGTGAGGTGACAGGAGGTAAAGGTTCCCTGTCTGACTTGAAAGCTCTGTCATGACTCCCTGAGCTGTGGGAGCATCAGCAGCCCTGGGAGAACCAAAGCAGGGCCCTGCTCTGTGCAGTTCCAGCAGCAGAGAGAGCAGCCTCGTGCTTGTGTCCAGCCTGAGTCTCTGTTTCAGTGAGGAAGTTGCTGCTGGACAAAGCCTGACCTTACAGCTCTGTCCTGGAGCAGATCTGTTGGTGCCACCATTCACCATATCCAGGCTTTTTTATCGTGGGAGATGTGATTCTCAGAGCACATGAACGTGACTGTTTTTAAGGTGCTCTGCCAATGCAAGGAGGTACCACCAGGCTTTTCCTGGATGGTTCCAAGGTGCAGGAGATGCAGGAGCTGCTGCTTCTCAGCTGGATCACAGCAGGGCTGTCTAAGAAGCCTGGGAGCCTCCAGGGAGATGCAGCTCCCAGTGGCAGTTCCTGCCATTGTTCTTTGGCCCGTGTTTTTGAAAGATGTCCAGTGCTGCCTTACAGCAAAACACAATTCAGCTTTCTCCTGAAAAAAAAGTGGCTTGAATTGGATGTGCAGAACCTTGGCTGTGCTGCCAGCAGAGCTGGGTGGATTGCAGTGACCTGGGTCTCTGTGCCATCCCTGACCACCCTGCAGATCAAATCCTCCAACAAGTCATGCTGAAAGACATAAAGAGATAAGATGCAGTGCTGAGGAAGCAAAACTGCCCCAGCCCTGGTTTCAGTAAGTTGCTCAAATTTGTGAAGCTTTGCAGGGTTCAGTGCAGTTCATTACCTTCCTCCACTGCACATTTAAACCTGGGTTTTACTCTTGGATTACTCAGTGAGAGAACACACAACATTCACAATGTGCCCAGCCAGCACAGCTCCAGCAATTAGCAGCCAAATGAAAGGTACTAATTTCATGCAGCCATTAAGCCCTCCATGCTCGAGTGCTCCACTGGGCCAATTGTTGGAAGTGTTGGAATTGCTGGAACTGGCAGGGCATGGGGTGGGAGCTGGCAGCCTGCAGCACCCTGGGCTTTGGAGCACTCCAGCCCTCCTTAATTCAATACCCTCAGCACGAGAGCAAAACTCCAAAATGCCAGTGCCCAGCAAAGCTTCTGCTCCTCAGGCATGTCGGGGGGAATGGGCAGCCAGAAAGGTGGGGTAGAAAAGAGGAGATGCTGTGGTGTGTCAGGGCAGGGTCAGGATGGATCTCAGGGAAAGGTTCTTCCCCCAGAGGGGGAAGTGCCCCCTGGTTGGGCACTGCCCAGGCTCCCCAGGGCAGTGGGCACAGCCCCAATGCTGCCAGAGCTCCAGGAGGGTTTGGATGATCCTCTGGGACTCTTGGGGCTGGGCCTGTGCAGGGCTGAGGGTTGGACTGGATGGTCCTCGTGGGTCCCTCCCAGCTCAGCACATCGTGTGACTGTGAAATGCAGCTTTGCACCTTCCCAGAGTGCCCTGAGGAGCAGGACCTGCCTGTCTGGGTGACCCCAAAGGCCCCCTGGCTGCTTTTTGGATGTTGATATCTGGGATCTAAGTTTCTTTCAACAATTACACCACCTTTCCTGCCCTCTCTCCCCCTTAATCCTACTGGAGTGGATGGTGGATGGTGGAAGAACTGGTCAGGCTGCTGCTCTGTGGTGATGGCACAGACCAGCTTTGGTCCTGCCAACAAGGAGGAAGCTGGGCATTTAAGGATGATTTTCTCCTTTCTGTTTTCCAGGTCCTCGAGGCTGCTGCGAGCATTCTACATCCCCCTCCTGTCAGAGCAGTACACGTGGTACTCCAACTACACCATCCTGAAATCCAGGAGGTCCAGGCAAAGCAGGAAAAAGATGGGAGGCTAGAACACACCTGGGCAGCCAAACCAAAAGCATCTGCTGACACTCTTGGACAACTGCCCAGGCCATCTCCAGTTCCCTTTTTGAAAGACTGGGCTCCTGAGAACTCTCTGGCAAAGACCTGCCCCGGGGTGCTTTGGCTCTGCAGCTCCAGCCGGGGGGAAGGTGCATCCTCTGCTCTCAGTTCCCACTGTCAGGGCTCTGCTCTGCCCCCAGCAGCACGTTGGTAAGAAGCCATTTGAAAATGCAGCAGCCACCCGTGGATGTGTTATCCCTGCTGCTCCCTGGGTTGCACTGGAAAAGAGAAAAATGGAAACTAAAAAGGAATAATGACAGGATGAGGCTCTGCTCCAGGTTGCAATCTGGCACTGGGAAAACCTCAGCTTCTCTCTTTCTCTCTCCTGCCCATCCCTCCAGTGTCCCTCCTCTGCTCCAGCAGTGCTTTCATTCACCTAGGGAATTTTTTCAGGTAACAATGTTTAGGAATTTTCCTTTTTCTTAAAAACAAAAAGTGGTGGGGAAGAGGACAAACCTGCCTGACAGTGAACTGAGATGCACTGAGTCTCTAGGAATCGTGCACCACAGAGAAACAGCCTGAAGTTGCTCTGTCCAGGAGACACTTTCAAGGATAAACCTGTGCTTTTGGGAGAAAAACCCCCCCCCAAACTTAGGAACTGAGGCAATTATCTATTTAATGGGATCAGAGTGTTTGTGTTATCTGTGAAACCAAGTGTTTGTCTGCTATTTATAGTAATTTTTTCAAGATACCTGTAACATCCTTTCAATTCTAGACTACAGCATCTTAAAAATTCTGGGATTCTCCAGAGAGCAGAAGGATTAATTTATATATATATATATAATTTTTTTTGCAATTCTGTTTCCCAGAATAGACAGTGTGTGTTACAGGGGTCTCATGTGCTTCAGAGCAATGTTGTGCTTGTTATGTCTCCATTTTCCAACGTGCAGTGTCCCAGGCTGGATGAAGGGGGTTGTTTTCACTCGCATCCCTGGAATTTTTGGGGATGGGGTGGCACGAGAGGGAGTTCTACCCAAGCTCTGGGGTTAGACTGGGGGGTGTGTGCAGTGCCAGAGCAGGTGGATCAGGGATTTAGGTGCTGGGGAGCTGTTTGGATGCAAAGAGAAAAGCAGGAGCCTCTGAGAACACGGGTGTTGGTCCAGGAGCAAAACTCAGGGCTGGGCAGGTCTCGTGGGCAGGGGGGGAAGGACAGGCTGGGATCCAACACGGCACTGCTGGGACCAAGCAGGAGGAGCTGGATGAGGAGCAAGGCCTGGGTTCAGTCTGGAAGAGGCTCTGAATGCCCTGCATTGCCTTGAGGAGGTTTTTTAGGGGCATTGTGCTCTGCTAAAAGCAGTCTACAAACATGGGGTGGTCACAGCACGGAAATGCAGCTCCCTCCCATTGCACCCCCCTGGATGCAGGAGCAGTTTGGAGCTGAGGCTCCAGATTCCAGCTCTGAAGACTTAGGGAACTGTGTGTGGCATCTCAGCCTGGACCATCTTCAGGGAAATGTCCCCCTGTGCAAACATCACCTTCCATCAGTGTCAGATGTGGAGCTTTGAGGTTTTCAGCCCACAAACTGGTGTTTGGGATGAGCTGGTCTGGGGGGTCAGAGCCAGGGTGACATCAGTGTTGTGGTGTCTTTGCCCAGGTGTCCCCCCAGCTCTGCCCCTCAGAGCAGTTTCACACAGGGCTCTCCAGAGCCAGCAAATCAAAACCAAAACTCTCGCCCTGCTTGTTGCCTCTTCCCTTGCTAATCCCTGACCTTAAATCAAATAAAGAAACAAATCCCCGACCTTAAATCAAATAAAGAAACAAATGCAGTTGAAGGACTGGTTGCACCTCTCTCTGGTGCTGTTTGTGTGACTGTTCCATGTTGTCATAGCTCATAACCACATGTTTAATGTGAAAAGACAGTGCAGTAAATATCCATTTTAAATGACTCTGGCTGCTCCACCTTCCTTTCCAGCTGGATTCCTGATTTGGGAGTGGTGGTGGGGAACTGATAACCTGACAATAGTCAGGAGTTGATCAGTGCTTTCCAGAGGGATGCAGCAAATGTTTGGTTCCTGGGAGTAAGCAGGGACAATCCATCAATCCCAGCTGAGACCACTGGGAATGAGAAGGTGAAGTGGCTGCTGATGGTGTTTGCACCTGAAGGCCTGAGCCCCAGGGGAGGTTTGGGGCAGGAGATGCTCAGGCTGCCCTCATTTCCCCATCACTCACAAGTCAGGACCGTTGCACTCTGTGCAGAGCTGAGATGAAGCAAAAAGCCATCGATAACAAGAAGGTTTTTGGGAAATAAAAGAGACTTGTGGAGTGGGAGCATCCCATCCCGAGGAGCACACTGCAGGCACTGCCTGCCTGGCTCAGGTTTGCCTGGATCAAAGTCCCTGTTTTTTTGAATGCAGGTGATGGATGTGAAGAGGGTGATGCCAAAGGGTGGAGCTGCATCCGAAACAAAGCATTTTCCTGGGAATGGTCGATCTTCTCTGTGTCCCCCCCAGCCCAGGCTGGTGCCCAGTGCCATTGCTGTGGCACTTGCCCTGCCTGGATGAGCAGAGGGGGATTCTCTGGGGAGTTTGCTCTGCCCTGGGTGGAGATGGAGAGGCTGCCAGTGAAGAGCAGGGTGGGGAGCTGAGCCCTGCAATCCTTCTGCCTCAGAACACACTGTCCAGGTGCTGCCCAGCCCAGCCCAGCCCTGTTCTCTCCCTTGGACCAGCAGGAGGCTGTTTTGACCTTTCCTGTTTTCAACCCTCCCCTCTGCCTTGGCTGGGGAAGCTGCACTTTCAACACGTGTCTGAGTCAGCAGGAAACAAATCCAGGGCCACTGGATGTGGGGTTTGTGGTGGGTTCAGGAGCAGTTGCCCACAACACTGCCAGGTCTGGTTTGACACCACTGGTCGAGGCGTGGTGGTGACAATCTGCAGACTTGGGGTTTCGCCTTGGTTTTGGGGACAGGTGCCTTCCCACATCCCTGACATCCTTGGCTTCCTCCCTTCCCAGCTTCTGGGGAATGTGCTCTCGGGACAGGCAGGAGCTTTCCAGCAGCTTTATGCAATGCTGGCTGAATCACACAATAAACAAGCCCAAACCCTATTATTAGACTTTGGAAACTGCTGCCTTAGAGACAGGTTTGCTTATAAATATCCATTATTTTCTCCCTGGCTCCTCACTAGGGAAGCTGGTGAGGAAAAGGGATCTCTGCTCCTCCAGAGTCTGCCTACCCCTGCTGTCTTTGCTTCTTCCCACCTGAGCTCATCCTCCTCTCCCTTCCAGCCTCCCAAGCTCCAGCTGTGGGAATGGGACACTCTCTCCAACGTCAGGCAGCCTTCTCCCCATCCCAAACCCACCCAGCATGAATCCCCTGCCATTGCCCCCTGCTCTGTGCCTCTGGCAGCTGTTTGCAGCAGTTCTGGAGCTCTGGGGTGTTTTATCAACCCTTGCAGGGCTGTTTTGCTATTTTGTGAGCTCAGGAGTTGCCCCAGGGAATTGGGTTCAGCTTTTTGTCAGAACCCAGGGCTCCTCTTCTTCCCTACCCCTGTTGGGTAATGCTGTGCTGCACAAAAAAGCCCCAGAGCTGCTCAGACACCCCATGTCATTCTCTGTGTAAAACTGGGGCAGGGACTGAATAGCCAGGACACGCTGTAGGCTTGGAGGAGGGATAAATGAGGTGGTTTTTAATGATTCAAGGAATGTTCATCTCTCTTCTAATAGATATTGCTGTTAGGGGTATGGGGAGGGCTGGTTTCTCTTCCTTTCTCCAGGTGACAGACCAGAAACGTGGCCTGAGCCAGTTCCACTGGGTACCAAGCAGAAACCAGGAGCTCCCATGAAGAAGGGGAGTGATGCAGGGCTATGAATCTCTGCCTCAGGCCTTGCTGGTGAGTTCCAAGGAGTGGCAGAGGTGAAAGACTGTGCAGAAGTGGCATTAGGAAGAGGTTTTTTCAGCTGTTCAGCCACAGTGAGGGTGGCAGAAGACACAGAGACTGTGGAGGAGATGTGAGAGGACGGGAGGTGGAACCGTGTGGAAGCAGAGCTTGTGCTTGTGTGAAGAAATTATGTTGGCTGGGGCATCTGAGGGAGAGAGCTGGAGGACTTGCCCTGCAGAAAACATGTTCGTTTCCTCTCAGCTTCCATCGTTTCCTCTCAGCTTCCAAGCATTTTTGGGATCCTCCAGCTTCTCGTGCTTCCTGCCCAGCATCCCCTGCAGGCTGGTGGTCGGGGTGGCACCTCTGGTGGGTCAGGACAGCGGTTTTAAGCCCCTGTTCCTCCCTTCCAGCCCCAAGGCAGCGGGTCCCCGGTGGGAATTAGCCCAGGTTAACCCCACTCCGGCTGGGAAACGCTCCTCCAGCCGCTTCCTCAGGCTCCCGGGAGAGGGCATCGTGCTCCAGGAGAACTGGGAAGAGACGGGGTCCTTCGGGATGAGAGTCCTGGGGATGGAGGGAGGAACTGGGGCTTCTGCTACAGGTGAGACAGTGGCTTTCAAGACTAAAACTCCCACCCTCCTCTGTGCTCCCGTGGTGCTTCCCAGGAGCTGTTCCTCCTTTTTTTCAGTAGCTTCCCTCAAGTCCTTTTCCTGTGCTGGTCCTGTCTGTGGGGCTGTCTCAGGCTGCAATACAGATAAATTGTGTGTGTGGGCATCCCACCAGTCCCTCAGGTGTCCTGGCCCATCCCAGGAAAGCATCTCAATGGGTCAAGGTCAGTGAGAACTGTGCTCTCAACCAGGGCCTCCTGTCACAGCAACTCCCTTCCCATTGTTAAACCTCTCCTGCCTAATTGGGATTATTTCTGGATCTCGTTTTCCCCAGAGGAGAAATTATTGACAGATAATCCATGTCTGTACGGAAAACTAATGATTAATTGCTTCCTCTCCATTAGGGCTCCCTGGCCTCTGTCTTGCAGAGTTTGCTAACAAACACATTATCTCCCTGGCAGTCCAAAATAAATACTTGTCCTCATGTGGGAGCTGGGGTGGAATCATCCAGGGCTGTGCTTGCCTTTCCCAGCAATGACAGGCCTGGAGATGGGGATCATTGTGGAGGATGAGATGCAATCCTTGCTCACTCCTTTTGGCCACAGGTAGGTGAGAGGGAACAGTAATTTAGGGAAGAAATGGGTGGTCTGCTTTCTGCATTTCATGAAAATCTGGAGAACGAGGCAGAACTAACTGCAGGACCCTTTTTATTTTTCTTTTTTTACACCATAAAAACTCCCTGGAATTTTGGCCACGGCACGTGTTCCACGGTACCCAGACAGGGAGGTATTTTCTCCTGAACACAGGGGAAGAAAAGCTGAAGGGAGCTCGCCCAGAGTGCGAGGGTTAAGGGGGCTGCCTCTGGAATGGCAGCACATCCTGTGACTTTTCCTGCTGAGTTCCCAGATGCATTTCCCTGGACTCTGTGCCTGGCAGTGGAGTGATGGGAATGGTTGGTGTGTTTTTGTGCTGGGTCTCCATGCCCTAAAATAGCTTTGGCCAGTCCTCTCCATCAGCTGCCTGAGGTGCTGATGGTGCTTGGACAGCAAATTCTGCCGAGGGAAAACCAGTGCAGGCAAAAGCTGAGCTGTTCAACCTCTTGAGAGGACTCCTTGACAAAAGAGGGCAGAGCAGTGTCCAGCTTGTCCCCAAGAGGAGCTAGGTTCATTTCCTACTCTCCTGGAGCACTTGCTGTTCCTGGTGATCTGTTCTGACTCCGTGACCATGCTCTGGAGGACCCAACCCTGCTCGCCCAAGCGCCGTGGAAATTCCCTGGGTGGTTTTTGTCACAGGAATTCCTTGTGTGATTTTGGCTTTGCTCCCTGGAGGCTGCAGACATCCCAGGCTCTGGGACTCCTTTGCCCATGAACAGACAGAGCCATTGTGCAGGTCAATCACCCAGCACCACCCTCCCAAAATGTTTGCTGAGAGACTTCCCTGCAGTGTCCTGTGAGCCCAGTGAGCTGCTGCCTTGGGAGGGCTCCTCCTCCGTGCCCTCACCAAAGAGGAGGATGAGCTGGCTTTTTCCAGCTAACCAGTCAATATTTACTCTCCCAGGCAAGCTGTTAGAACGCTGTTGCTCTCTTGTTTTGGTGTTTGTTTCCCCTGCCTTGCTGGAATATTGCCCCAAAATCTCCCACACTGGCAGCTCCCGTTTGTGCCGCTCGTGGGCGTTCGGCAAAGCCAAGGTTTGTGGGAGCCTTCCAGAGGCTGCCAGGTCACGTTGGCATCTTCTGCTCGGAGCGGGGAGTGGGTTTCAGCCCATCTGCTTCGGGGAAGGCTGGAGTTTGGGAAGGGAAAGCCACGGGATCGTTTATTCAGCCCCGAGGTGAAGTCTTGCTCCCGCTGAAGTCCAGGGGGGAAGGTGACAAGGATGCTCTCCAGCAACAGCTTTTCTGGGAGTCCTGGAGTCCTGAGAGACAACCTTGGCCATGTTGGAAATGGATTTTTGGTGACACCACCCTAGCTGGAGCTCTGTCACTGCAAGTCCCTGCTCTAGCAGTCCTCTCTTTATTTTCAATTATTGTGACACTTAATTTCCTTATTACTGCAATTTCCTATAATCCCCAAGCATTTATTTTTTTTTTCCAGAGAGGAATTACATTTGCTGCCCTGCCCCTCAGCGCAGTCGCTGTTGCCTTTCTGGTTCACTAACAAGAAGCTTGAAGATCTTCTCTGGCAAATCATTTGATTTGTTAAAGTTATTTGGCTCCAGCAAGAAACTTTTCTCCTCCACTCGCAGGGGAAGGCAGCCTGGTCCTTAATTGCTTTCTGCAGCTCAGCCAAGTGAAATCCATCTTCATGCCCTCGCAGCTGAAGCCAAAAAAAATATCCCCAATGGTGCCTTGTGCTTTGTGACTCCTCACTGAGGGAGCCTGTTCCAAGAGTGTCTCTCCTGGGATTTATAACCACTGGGAGAGCTGCTTGATGAGGAAGATTTAAAGCTCTTGTGTGCAGAGAGAGCTCCACGTTGGTTTGCCCTCATTTATCTTTGCTCAGGAGTCCTGGGATGGCTCTGCCTCAGGCAGGAGGCATCAGCTGTAAGGAAGGTGCTCACTTGCTTTGGTACCACCCGGATTTGTCTCCCTGGTTGGTAATTAGTGGCTCAATTCATCAGCTGTAGTTTGGTTGGTTTCTGTTCTGTCCTTTGCACTTTTAACTGTTTTGGGAAGTTTATTCCCAGTCACAGTTTCATAATTAATAACCCCTTAATTTCATGATTTCTTACCCCTCGCTGGTGGAGCCCAAAGTACAATCCACACGGGGCAGAGAGTGGGGAGAATAAATCCCAGGAAGCCTTGATAAGAATCCTAGAAACTGTGTGAAAAATCATGGGACCTTTTCAGTTACTGTTTGTATCCTTGCAGGGGAAGGAGGGGATTAAAACTCACCCAGCCCCAGAGACAGGTTGTTGTGGTTCTGTCTCTTCACTGGGAATGTGTTTCCCTGAACCTCTCAGAGCATTAAAACCTAGATTAGTCTGAATTTGAGCAACACAACAAGGACCTTTCAGACTGAAAGGAGGGAAAATTAGGTTGGATATATGGAATAAATTCTTCCCTTTGGCCAGTGATCATTTACAGAGCTTAGGTGGAATTTTTCAGGTGCTTCCAGGTTGACTTGGTGTGTGATTAATAAGCAATTATGAGCAGGTATAAATAAGAGTGGATTTAAGTATGTATAGATGCTATAATTAAAAACTCTATTATAATATTTATTAATATTTAATTATAGGTGTCAGAGGTTGCTGTATCATTCTGCAGGACTTGACTGATATTCCTGGGGAGGGAGCAGCTCCTGTGCTTAATTACAGCAGTGCTCAGGAATAAAGCCCTGCCCAGCCCACTGTGGGTCTTGGTGTGTGATCCCAGCAGCTGGAGCTGGAAGTGCCTGGCTTTGATGGGGGTTTCTTTCTGTGAGTGCACCTGGTGTCTTCCCAAAGGGAAAGGCAGGATGACCCCACACCACAGCAGTGCTTGGTTTTTTTTTTTTGTGACCTTGGAAGTCCCCTCGGTGCCTGGAGCTGAGCTTGTCACTGATGACTCAGGCCTTGTGCTCACAACCAAGGAAGAAGAAAAGCCACATTTTTCCCAGTTATATCTTAACGCCACCCAGGGCTGGTGTGAAGAGTTTGGACGGTTTCTTTTGTAATAAAACAGGGATTTTTTTTTATCTTCTGTTTATGAAAAAAAAAAAAAAAACAAAACACTTTATTGCAGATTTCTCTCCTGCAGTGCCGCCTCCAGGGTCACCTCTGACACAGCAAATCCCTCCAGCAAACCTTTGGCCTCGCCTGCCCTGTGACTGAGACCCACTTCCAAGCCAGGGAGAAGGGCACTGCTGGAACCAGGGCACAGCAGCTGACGGACCCCACACCCCCGGGGGCTGCAGTGCCCGTGGCAGCAGCACAGCAGATGCCCCTGCCTGGCAGCTGCCCCTGCTCCTGGGAAATGTCTGGGCCATTTTTCTCCCTGTGCAGACACAGCCTGAATGAAGTGCCAGCCCCTTAACCCTTCCCGTGCTGCCTGCACTCCAGAACACCCCACTGAGTGCTCTGTGCTGCTGTACAGTGAGACCCACCAGGACCCAGATCCTTGCTGGTTTGGGGGAAGCCTTTGCACAGGAATGTTGCCTGGGGGGGCAACAGCCTGACTTTTTTCCTGTTTTCTGAACCAAACCCTCGTTGCCAGCAGCACTCTGAGTGTCATAAAGAAGGGGCTTTTTATGTGCTACCTTGCCTGTTCCCAGAGCTCTGCCTTGTGCTGCTGTTTGGGTCATGCCAGCCCCATCCCAGAGCCTCCTGTTCACCAGGAACATCATCATCATCATCATCATCATCATCATCATCATGGCACCAGGAACACAATTTGGACGTTGGTGCAGCAGCCAGGCCATGCACAGCCCCCCAAGGTGGGCAGCACGTGCCTGGCTGGTGCCAAACTGCCCCAATTGCCCAAATTGCCCCCAGCTGGGTGCCCTGAGGGAGCTCCCCGGGTGGAGCTGGAGGCAGGCAGGGGGTTTGTGCCCTGTGGGGTCAGTGGTCCCGTGCAGGTAAGACAAGGAGTGCAGGGGGTTGGATGCTCAGGTGGAGGTGTGCTGGGAGCAGGGGGGTTTTTGGCTGGGTGAGGGCTCCAAAGGGGCAGAAAGGTGCTCTGGTGGTCATTGCCTGCCAGGAGTGAGGGCTGAGCTGTGGCAGGACAGCAGGAGCTGCACTTTTGGGAGCTGTGTTTGTTCTGTGTGAGATGTGCTGGGCAAAGAGGATGGAAAAGGCACCCTGGCATGGGTGACCCCCTGTAACCACGGCCCGTGGTGCTGGTGCTGTGTTTGTGTCGGGTGTGGAACATGTCTTGGTTGGGCAGGGGCTGCAGAGTCCCTTCTGGCCTCTCCTAGGAGGGATCCTACAGTCAGACAGCACCAGCCCCTGCTCAGGGCAAACAGGATTCCCCAGGTCAGGGAGCCGACTTGACTTCAGAGCTGAAGGGTTGCTGTGGAAAAGCAGCTCCTAAAAGTAGCTCCCAGCAGGTCCTTCTGGTTCCCAGGTGAAACCTGGGGCTGTTCCCCTTTGCTGCTTTATTTCTGACATTTCTGCAGGGGGTCTCTGGGTCTGGAAAGCAGGTTCCCCCATCCCCTCTGTGACCCAGCTGGGAATGATGGAGGCCCCTCAGTACACTGAGTGCTGTAAAAATGCTGCCAGAAGCTGACGTTGCTTTCCCCCTCTGAGTCCTTCCAGGCTTATTTTTAGGCAGTTTACAATTAATTCTTTTGGAGAAAAAAAAAATAAAAATTAAAATTGCCATTGTGGCTTCTAAGAACTGTTGATACAAAAAAATCAGCCCTTTTAAAGACTTGGTATTCTGGGACAAATACCCCAGGGAAAGACAAAAATGTGGATATGTCATGCCAGGGCTCTAGGCAACGTGTTCAAAATAAAACAGAAATGCCTGGGTATTTCTTCCACTTTGTACTTCTTACTCAGCCTCCAGTTCTGAGTCAAGGGTGATACATGGATAAGCTGCTTATGAACCCTTGTTTTCTTGCTGTTGCTGTGTGTGTTTATCTTGGTCAAATCATGTCATCTGAGCAGGTCAGAAGGGAGTTATTGGGGCTTCTTGGAGCTCAAGAAATGCCCGTTGAGGGAGCAGGCTGGCTTTGGAGGCTCTTTGAAGTAGGTAGTGTGAGCTTTCCTGATTGTGGCTTTTGGAAAGCCTTCCCCCAAATTCCTGTTTTAGTTGTAACTGCTGAAATGAAGTGAATGGCACTCAGAGGGTTTGCTTTGAGAGTCCATCCTGCTCTGTGGAGTATCAAATGCACCAGTTATTGTCCTTTGTCAATATTTAGGATAAGTTGTTCTGTCAGTCCAATCAGAGCTCTGGCCTCTCTCCACATATGTGATTACTTTAAGCAAACATTAATAAAACAAGGTCAAGTGTTTTGGGGCCACAGGAGTGTCCTTGGAGCTAGAGGTTAAGGGCCTGTGTGAAACTGGGAAGGGTGAAGCTTTAAAGCCACGTGATTCCAGAAGCAGGTCAGGGTCTTGCTCGCTTTTAACTGGAGCTTAGCACCGCAGGGATATGTGCTGGCAAAAGGTGATTTACCTGGGGGCTGGAAATGGAGAATCGTGGTTGCTCTGCCTTGTAGCAGCGAGGGGTGAGGTCTGGGGACCCTTCTTGGTGAGGTTCAGAGCAGGATGTGCAGAACATGCTGAGTGGGGACCACTGGGGGTCTGGTTTGAGCCTGGGGCTCCGGGCAGTTAGTGCTGGACTGGGACTCCTGGTCCAGGGGTTTGGGGGGGGGGTTGTCTGTGCTTTCTTGGAGTGTGGTGAACATACTGCATCCAGAAGGATTGGTGGATCCCTTGGCAGGGGAAATCTGGCTGCTGTTTCTGTTTCCCCCCCCCTGGCAGCTCTGTGAACCCTGCCTGCCTCTCCAGCCGCCTGCCCGGGGAAGGGTTAAAGCACTTCAGAGCCTTCCTCGGCTTTCTGTGCTAGATTACCTTAAACTTTTGACAAGTAGGATGGCCCAGACAGATGTGTTGACATGGCAACGGCTCCGAGGAAAGCGCTCGTCAGAAAGGAGAGCAGCTGGGCTGCTCCTGCAGCAGGAGCTGCAGGCGCTGCCCTGGCTGTGCCCCCGGACCCCGCTGCCAGGGCCCTGATTAGTGTGAATAATTCATAATCCCTCCGACAGCCTCTAATGCAGCTGCAGTGACGTGAGCGGGGCTAACGAGGCTCAACTGCTAATTTGCTGCATTAATAATAATGTGCTGCCGCTCCCGCTCGGAGCGGAGCCGGGCAGGGAGGCGAAAGCCGGGCTCGTTGTGCCCTCCTCGCCCCGGGCAGGATCCACCCGGAGCCACAGCCTGCGGGCTGGGAGCAAGGGGAGAGCGTTCCTGGGCTTTGCCAGGCTGGAGCACTGGCCCAGCCCCTGAGCTGCCCGCTCGGAGGGCAGCACACCCGGCTCGGGGTGGGTTGGTGATGGGCGATGCTGGGCACTCCCCTCCAGCCTTGGCACTGGGGGCTGTTCCCAGCCCCGGGCAGCATTTGCTGGCCAGAACTGCTGTGCAGCCCCTGGGCTCGCTCTGAGTCCCCCGGGCTGACCAGACTGGGTGTTCTCCCTGTGGAAGGAGAGGACCCCCGGGTCTTACAGGGCCCTTTTCCATGGGAAAAAACTCTGTTGCCTTTGTGGAAGTGTAGGCTCCTGATTCCCCAGAGCAGGAGCCTCTCCAGGTGTCTGAGATGTGACCTGTTCACCGTGAACAGAACAGCCTGTCCTGGAGCAGGGGAAGGTTGCCTTTGCTCCCTTCTGAGAGGTTTTGCTCTCTGGCATCTGTGGATCAGAGCACCTGAACTGAGCAGTGGTGCTGGACACTGTCCTTGCAGAGAAAGAGAGAACCCTGAGAAGCTCAAGGTGTTTCCTTTTTTTATATTATATATATATATACACATATATTCACTTGAGTTGGACTCAAAGGTATTTACTTTTATTTATATATTATAAATATATTCACTTGAGTTGAACACAAAGGTATTTATTTTTGTTTATATATTATATATATATATTCACTTGAGTTGGACTCAAAGGTATTTATTTTTGTTTATATATTATATATATATTCACTTGAGTTGGACTCAAAGGTATTTACTTTTATTTATATATTATATATATATTCACTTGAGTTGGACTCAGAGGTATTTATTTTTGTTTATATATTATATATATATTCACTTGAGTTGGACTCAAAGGTATTTACTTTTATTTATATATTATATATATATTCACCTGAGTTGGACACAAAGGTATTTACTTTTATTTATATATTATATATATATTCACTTGAGTTGGACTCAGAGGTATTTATTTTTGTTTATATATTATATATATATTCACTTGAGTTGGACTCAAAGGTATTTACTTTTATTTATATATTATATATATATTCACCTGAGTTGGACACAAAGGTATTTACTTTTATTTATATATTATATAGATATATTCACTTGAGTTGGACTCAAAGGTATTCATTTTTGTTTATATATTTTATATATAATGTTCACTCAAGAGCTGGACTCAGTGATCTTTGTGGGTCCCTCCCGACTCAGAATATTCTATGAATATATGTGATAGGTATGTAAATGGTACATATATATTATAGTATGTATAATAAATCACTTTTGTTGGGGGCTGGGGGTCCTGGAGAACCTTGACTTGATCTGCTGGAGCCTTTTCCATGGAAACAGAGCCCTGGGCTCCCCAGGCAGCCCCGTGGGCTCAGTGCAAAGGGCACGGCAGACCCAGGTGATTGCAGCCCGTGGTATAATTTCCCCTATTGACGTCAGAGCTGCTCCCTCTCAGCCTCTCTCCACGCTCAGAGCCTGCAGGAGACGAGCTGCAGAGAGCCTATGAACTCCCAAAATGTGCCTAACCTTTGCAGAACTTGGCATGGCGTTCTCAGCTAAGTAAATGTCCATTTGTGAGTATTTTGGGAACAAACCTCCCGTTAGCTTTCCGTGTGCTCCCATTTTGCTCCCATTCTGCAAACCAACACCACATGGATTCTTATCAAAACACTGTAGCCTTTATTTGCTGATAAGTCAGTTCAGCAGGGACTGTTACATAAAACCACATTATGGCATTTTTCCTTGCAGAAAATCACCACATTGAAGCACCTTTTTGAGCAGAGAGATCTCTTCTGGAACCACCATATTTAAACTCTTTGCTGAGTGACAGCTCTGTGGAAAATGGAGCCTTCCTGGTAGGGGTGTTGTGTTGAATCCTTGCTGGAAAGCCCTGGAAAAATGGGCAGGTAGAACTTGTCTGCTGCTGAAACTGTAGGTGTGATTTCTCATTAGGGTTCTTTTCTTTAAATTAGAGGATACTGTGAGCTGGACACATCTCTCCCCTGGTTTCAGTTTCTACTCTCTATCTTGGGATTTTACCCTCAAATTAACCTAGAATTTCTTAGTTCCTTTGTTTGTCCACGCTCTTAAAATTCCTTTTTGTTCTGCTAATTTTTGACCACCGAGAATCAGAACAACCTGTGCAAATCAGATTATTACCACGTTTAGTCCACAGAGTCTGTTCCTTTAGCCTTGGAAGCCTCAGTTTATTCTCTGTGTTATTCTCAGTGTTATTCTCTGTGCCTTGAGGTGGAAGCAGTGGTACAGATGCTTTGCAGTCACCTCTTAAAATCCTTACAGCAGAGGAGGCAGAAACATTTGCCTTATTTCTCCATTCATTTTCCTGATTCTTATTCCTTTGAGGGTTTGTCCACCTAATTCCTAACTCAGGAAATGACCTAGTTTAGGTCAGAGGTTGGTCTGGATGATCTCAGAGGTCTTTTCCAGCCGGGTTGATTTGTGATTCACAGCTGATTCCCTGTGAGAGTCACCCAGTTAGAGGGTTCTTTTCATCATATTTAAAATGATGAAATCCTGCCATCTGACCCCCCCCTCCAAACATGCAATGTAACATTCCCATCAGGAAAGAATCTGAATCAGCAGAAACCCCCACAGCACTTCTGTTGTCTTAACTTGCAGTTCTTTACACTCAGTGACCTGCTTGGCAGTGTTCCCATCAGGGTCAGGGCCGTAGAATTTGTGCCCCATTTTCCAGTTTTTCACTTTGTCCAGCAGTGGAGGCAGAAAGGGAAGAGGGGAGAATTAATTTCTGCTATGGTTTTATATTCAGTCTTGAATGTTCCTCAGTTTCGTGTATAGTGAGCCCTTACAAATGATTAAATAGTGATGTTCTACTCCCTCATTAAAAAAACACGCAAATTTTACAGATTTTACACATAATTATGTGTTTGCATGGAAGGGTATTTAGACCATGTCTCATCATCAGACAAGTCTGCATGTCTGAAACTGCTCCAGCAGCTCCATGAGCAAGAGCTTCTCTTGGGTCAGCTCCCTCAGAAACATCTTCTGAGAGCCTTTCAGGAGGTCACCCACTGTCCATCTTGGGGATAAATTATCTGAGTCCTTGGGGGTGGTTTTTTGGATGTGAACATGAGCTTGGTGGAGCCTTCCAGCTGTTGGCTCTATCCCTGCTGGAGCTTTCTTGGCCACGTGTCTCCGTCCTGTTCCTTCCTACGTGCACAGGACCATGTGTGGCTGGGGGGGTTGTGTCCTTCTGAGCTGACAGGGGAATATTTGCTGTCTGGGGCTATCTCCTCTCCTAGATGCTCACCCTTCCCACTCTCTAATGCACCAGTTCTTCCACTGTTCCTTCAGCTGATCTTCCCCCTGCCCTTTGCCCTGTACCAAAGGTGATGCAGCTTTTCCAGGCTCATCCTGGCTGTGTTTGGGACGTGGTGCAAGGTGAGCTGGAGCTCCCACCCACAGGGATGTCGTGCACTGAACCCAGACACATTTCTGGAGCTCCCCTGGGACTGCCCCAGCCTGCTCAGCACAAGGGCTCTGTGCCCTCTGCCCTCACCCCCTGCGTGACCCGTGCAGGGATCGGCCCCTGCCTCGTGCCTGTTGTGTTCCTGTGACAGCCCTGCTGCTAATCCCCCTGCCAGGGACTTAAACCAGCACTGTCAGCCAGATCCCACTGAAAAGGAAAGCTCTGCTGGCCCCAGGCCCAGCAGGGAAATGCTGTGCTCTGCAACTCCGGAGGGATTTACGGGCTCTGACCCAGCCTGAGAGTCAGAACTCATCCCGGGCAGGGGGAGGGCTTCCTCCTGTCCCACTGAGCAGGACGGCTCAGCCTTTGCATTTGGGGGGCAGGAGGGGAAGGGGGGGAGTGTCTTCCAGACAGCTTGGAAGGTTAGATGAGGTCACCCCTGAAGGTGTGACCTTCTCTGGGTGGCTCTGGCTGGGGGCAGTGACAGGCTGTGTGGGGGACAGCGCTCTGCCCTCCCTGTGCTGGGGGGTGACAGCCCCTGTCCCTGTGCAGCTGCAGTCACCCTGTGCTCCCTGCTGACGGCTCTGGCCCAGCAGGACACCCAGACACGTCACCCTCCGTGCCTGGAGCCCTGCCCAGGACCGGGCTGGGAGCTCCAGGAGGCAGCAGAGGAGCAGGATGTGTGGGAAGCAGCCACAGGAGAGGCACTGGGAGTGCTGAGCTCAGTGCAGGGGTGAGGCCCAGCACCGCTGGTTTCTGACCTCATCTTAAGCAATTTTGAATGAATCTTCTATTAATTAAAGTGCTGTAAAGATCTCGTGGCACGAACACTTTTTGCATTCGTAGCTGGCCAAAGTCAGTGCTATCAACTATCCCAAGTATGTCAGAATGATGGGAAGCAAACTTTAGTCTAGATAATCCAGTAGACGTTAATTTTCTTTTTTTTTTTGTCATTTGTAGCTTGCTGCCTCACAGAGAAAATAACTTCACTAAAATGAAGACAAGAGCGGCAGGGGCTGCTTTAGCTCACTAGAAATTTAAAAATGAAATGCACATATTCTTTATTTTTGTATTAATACACTGTAACTGCTTTACAGAGTCCAGCAGATCAGTTGCATGTAAATACTACGGATGAACTTGCCAAACTGGAGCTCACAAAACTAGTGCATTTATCCCAAAGCAGAGACTAAACCCTCTAACTCCTTAAAAAAATACGTTAAAGAACATACCACACACACACATATTGCACTTTTCTCCGTATGAAATTTGTACCCCATATACATCACACCAAAGTCTCTTCAAAGGAGTCTGTAATACAAGATAATAAAGCTAGTAATTACTCTAACAGTAGTGTACACAGTTCTCTAATGTTAGACAGGACAGATCTGAACAAAAAAAGCCACTTCAGAGGAGCAAGAAGTGGTGCCCAATGGATACTCTCTGTATGAGAAGGCTTTAGAAGCCTTTTAGTCTAATTGGCTTAAAGGAAATGACATGAAATGTTAAATATGCTTTTGGCTGAGGGGAAGAGCCAGTCTAAACTACGTTAAAAAATACTGTAGGTTCCCCCTGCCCAGCACTGCAAAGCTCAAAGGAGCTTAGACTCGTTGGCACATCCTGATAAACGAACTGCAGAACTCCAGAACGGAATTATTTTCATCCTTTGAGTCCTGAAAGGTGCAGGATCCTGGAGTGGGACGGGGAAGGAAGTGGCTGCAGCTCTGGCAGTGCCCCAGCTCCTGGAGCAGAGGGATCCTGGGGGCAGCTTTTACTGCTCAGTTCCTCCAATATTGGGAGAGACACTAAAACCCCAGCCCGTGCTGGTTATGCTGTGGGGTGGGGAAGGAGGAATGGAAGGACAGGACTTTCTGTTTCCCCTTTTTCTCCCTCTGCAGCAGGGCAATGCCTGGCCTGTCATGCTGCAGGTTTTCCAGGCTGGTTCCCTCCCCTCTGGCAGTCACTGCAGTGGCACAGGGGTGTCACACTGACTGCACTGGATGAATTCCCTTTGGAAGGGAAACCACACCATAAAAACCTCCTCCCCCTCAGCTATTGAAAGTGGAGCTTTCTAGCCCTCTTTACCTTGCATCCCAGCAGTAGTGTAAGGATGTGATCCCTGTTTTTTAAGCTCTGCTTTGCTGCTGCCTTGAGAATCTCTGTGGGATCGGAGGTAGAAGCTGAGGATTGAGTCCAGCTGCACACCTGGACCAGCACCAGAGCAGGCAACAGGAGTCGTCTCTCTGTAGCACACAGGGAGCCAGGTGCCTTCTGTCAGTTGTTAAACCCTTCCCTCCTTCACATACAGTGACTGAAGTCCTTCTGTTCCACATTTAAATGTGGTCTTATTGCTGTGAATGCTGATTATCCACCTCCCTGCATCCTCAGGATTTGTAGCATCAAAGACCTTTAGAGCTCACCAAGCTTTCCAGCAAACACTGGTTGTTCTCTCCGTGTGTGATCAGCACAGTTTCTCTCATCCTTTGTGCTTTAGTGAAGCTGCAATTGTGCTTAATGTTTGCTCAGAAAAGGGCTGAACTGTCCACCTACTGTCCTGCCGTGTCCCACAATACTTAAAGGTTGGAGACAAACCCCAGAGTGGAGATCCCAACTTTCTGCAGATCCCTAAGCAATCCTCCTGTGATGTGGATTTCGTGACTGAAAGCTCTGGAGACACAACTGCTTGTTGAGTTGAGTGTTTCCTTGAAATGGTTGACACATCAACAGTTTGATGCTGAATATTGCTGTAATACTTTCAACGTTCTATATACACGAGCAATTAAAACACTGAGAAAGTTAAACATGTCCCACATGGTGGAACGTGTGCTCTGAAGGGACTTTGGCCACAGCAAGGATATAAATGGGGTATTGTCTACTTTCTTCAGAAAAAAGCATATAGGCTGATAAAGAACTGAAAAAGGCACAGCACTATCACTTCACAGGGGTGTTTTTTTTGTTTGCTTTTTTTTTTTTTAGCTCATTGTTTTTACCCTTAAGTTCTAAAACCCTAAATAATTGTCCAAATATACAAAGCTCAACAAACCACCAGCAACACATACTGCAAATTTCAAAACACAGTTTGTTTGCTTGTTTTTCCAAACGCAACCGAAGGACAGATGGATCCTTTCCAGCCACCAGAACTTCTCCAGGACAGAGCCCTCCACAAGGCCTGCCTGCAAAAAGGGGTGATTTCAAAAGCCACCCAGGTGGATTTTATTATTTTTTAATGCCCCTGGCTGCAGCTCTTGCTTTCTCTCCTGGTCCTTCTCACCTTCTGTCTCTCTCTTAGTAAATCCTTTATCCTCCAGGACTCTGATCCCCACCCAGAGGTCTCCACGAACCTCTGTGGTGCCCTGTGTGAGTTCCAGGTATCTTTTGACAAAGTCAAGGTGTCCCACAGCAGAGATCCAGGTTCCTGTAGCAGAAGAGCTCCTTGGCAGGCCCGGGAAACACTGTTTGCTTGCAGGAGGGAGCGGAGGCTGCCTGAGACACCCGGTGATCTCGGACTTACCCCGGAGCAGTTCCAGATCAGCAGCTTAACCAGCAGCTGGATGCCAAAGTGCGACTTTCCCTTATTTCCACCTCATGTTGCCATCAGTGCAGACCCAAATCTACCCTGAATTTCAATGGGAACTATTGCTTTTATTGCCAAGAAGTAGGATACAGTGCACGCTCGCTCTCCTTCCTCCAGGTGAATGTTGTTGGGTGAACGCTGACCGACTCCCCAAATTTTTTAGAAGGGGCTATTTCCTTCCTCTAAAACTCACCTTTTTTTGCCTCCTTCTATGCAGACTCTGTGGGATGAAGCTGCACTCTGTTCTCCAGTCCCTGCCACTGCCAGAGGAGCCAGTGGCCAAACACCTCTTGAGACCTCCTGCTTTTTCTTTTTTTTTTTTTTTTTATCCTTTTTTTTTTTTCCTCCAGCCAGGTAGATTTTTTTTTTAGTTCCCTTGCTAATTCAAGGGTTTAAAAAAATTACCACGAATTCTGGGGTAGGAACTGAAAAAAAAAAACAAACCCCCAAAAATTCACATGCTTCTCCCATTCGTCCCGTCTCGCACGTCGGCGGTGCTAATTCACCAGGACGTAGCCACTGTGCTGGGGGTCTACAGTCTCCATCATTTCACAATCAAAGAGTCCAGGCAGCTCTGCCAGGGTCAGGGGGTCGTAGCTGGGCTGGGGCTCGGGGGAGGCAGAGCTGCCCTGGCTGTCAGGCAATGCTACACTGCTCTGGGGGGCCGGGTCCAGGGGGTACTGGCACTGCTCGGGGTAGTCTGGCTCGGAGGAGGGGACCACGGGCAAGTCACAAGTCTGATAGGAATATTGTAAGGGCTGTGGTGGCTGCTGCTGCACCTGCACGGGCGAGGACAGCCTGGAGGAGCTGCTGAGCTGGGAGGGCAGCGGGTCCAGCGGGACCTTCTGGTACTGGCTGAGGAAGGGGTCGTATTGCATCTGTTCCTGGGAGGGCTCCAGCACGGGGCTCAGGGGCTGCTGCAGGCTGAACTGGGCCGGCTGCTGCTGCTGCTGGGGCTGCTGGGGCTCCTCCTGGCAGGGCAGGGGCAGCTGGGCTGACCTCGGGTAGGAGCTCTCGGCGATTTGCATCTGGTTGAAGTAGGCTTGGAGCTGGGACTGCTTCTGCAGGAAGAGCCGCTTCTGGTGCAACCTGGAGCAGGGGGGCAAAAAGGCAGTCACAGCCCTGCCTTTGGAGACCCTGAGGAGCCTGCACGAGTCCTGCAGGCTGGCACTCACACAGCCCCAGCAGGGAGGGAAGGGCAACACGGAAAACTGGGCACTCACACAGCTCCAGAGGGGAGGGAAGGGCAACACTGAAAAATCCCGGAACAATCTCGCCCCTTCCCTTTCACAGCCCATCAGAGCTGTCACCCCTCGGCAAAGGTGCAAAGATCTCCTTTTGATCACCTTCTCTATCACCTACTGAATTTTGCCCGTGCCATTAAGTCAACCCCGTGCATGGTTTAATTCACTTTTCTAAGAATGAGATGCATTGTATTTTATCCTGGGGAACCCGGGGGCTGAAGATTAGCCACAGAAATCCGTAAAGACAGGGCAGGACTGTTACCCCCCTTTTAAAATAAGGACTGTGTCCTTACTGCAAGTTTTGAAGTGAAGCTTTCCTCTTTCAAATGATTTCTAACCGGACAGAGATTGTTCCAGTCCTTTTCTTGCTCCTGAGGGCAGGAATGACTCGTCTGCATCGTTGGAAAGGTTCTTACCTGTGCTCCTGTAGCTGCTGTTCCAGACTCCGGGGCAGTTCTTTGCAGTAGAGCTGGCAAGTGTTCTGAGCTTTTGAGAGCAGAGTGGGCTTCTGCAAGGCAAGCAGGGCTGGTGTTAATGGCATTTGATTTAATGCATTAGCCCAGAAAGCCAGAGAAAGACTGTCTGCCCTTCTGGCAGAGCAATCCAGCTGCCAACAGAGCCTCTATATAAACCCAGCACAAGTGCTGCTTATTGGCTTCTAACCCTTAGACAGTATTTTTGCATGAGAGATTGTGGCATAAAAACCCATGGAAGGATTTCTTCCCGAGTGAAAGAGAAGCTGCAAGCTGAAAAACTGGGGGAGAAAAAAAAAAAATCAAGTTTTTGTAAACTAAAGCAATACAAAAATGGGTTTAAAATAAAGGAGGGTGTGGAACTGTAAGGGGGGTTAAGAAGTGGCTGCTCAGGTGCTGAGGCACAACCTTTATGGGGTGTTACACTAATAATATGTATTCCTAGCAGCTACTATACACTAGCAGAGTAGGAAAACAGCAGTAATACACTCTTTGCATAATCAGGGTCAGTGTCTGACCAAAGAAAAATACAGTATAATTTCCAGTTCAGCCATTTTCTGCTGACTGAGTCTGATTTTCCTGACTAAGGGGAGCCCCAGGGCCTATGTGCTGGGCAGGACCAGCAGCTGGGGTCAGTCTGGGGAGGGCAGGGGTGGTACCTGCAGCCTGTGTTTCAGGTACTGTGTTTCCAGGCTCTGCCTTCTGGACAACACTGGGGGATGTGCACCATTAGGGAAAGCAGGGGAGGCCTCCTGCTGCTGCTGCTGGGATGGTTCCTCCTGCAGAGAGAACAGGAACAGGTTTCATGATCAGAAAAGGCTTTAACCCTTTTACTTCGAGGATTCCCCCAGAAAACTCCCCAGAAAAGCTCCCCCAGAGGTTTCACAGTCACCACATTCCTGATTGCCTGACGTGTTCCACCTGAAACAACTCCCTGGGAACGTATTTAACATTTCACTGTGCAAGTCAGGCTTTTGCACTTCTTGCAATTATACCAGCCCAGCTCCACCAAGGAAAGGTGTTGCTGGGCTTTGTTAAATCTACAACACCCTGCAGATTAAAAGCAGGAGGAAGATGTTGGGTTGTGGGAAGCTGAAAGGGCCACTCACTGACAGCACCAGGATGGCAAAGGCTCGTTCTCCAGTCTGCAGGAAAGGAGAACAGGGAAACTTATCTGTAAATGAGCTCCTCTCAGGTCTCAAGAACACCTCATCCTCTCCTACTCTGCCCCAAAGTGTTAACACCTGGAAGGTGGAGCTTGGTTTCTGCCCTGAGTACCTGTGCAGGGCTGTTCATGAGCTCCTGCAGCTGGGTGGCAGCTGATGTCAGGGAAGGCTCCTCTTCTGACCCCATCTGTTCATAGAGCAGCTGGACTTTGTTCAGTTCCAGGATTCCTTTGGTTCGTGCCAGGTTCTGGAGGTGCTGCCTGAATGCTACAATTCCTGGGGGAAGAAGAGTCGAGCAAAAAAACCCCTGGTCAGAAAATCAGTTTAATTCATGTCCACTGAGCACTGAAACATGAGATGAGGGGCAACCCAGTCCCACAGTGGTGCTTCCGTGCACGGAGGACATTCCCTACCGTGCCCAGGTGTAATTATAATGAATTTCTGGGAGCAGCTGTGATTACCTTGTGTGAGGGAGGTGTCGGAGGCCCTCCGTCCCTCTCGGAAGCTGACGGGGGAGCGGTTGTGGGCCTCCCTTTTTTGGGAGCTCAGGGCCTGCATGGTTGGGTTGGCAGGTCTCAGCCCGATGAAAGGGGGGGTCACCCGAGGGGCCTGCTGGTTGCTCAGCACCATTTCCTTCAAGGAGGGGGTCTCTCCCAGGAATTTAATGTCCCTCTGGATGGATCCCATGTCGTACTCGGAGTCGATGCTGCCCAGGGAGGAGTTCTCATCCAACGAATACACTTTCCCTGTGGAAGAAAACCCAACAACCCATAATAAATAATAACTCAGAATAAAAGGCAAGTGCAGCAGTAATTTAACAAAGCACAGGCTCGAGCTACTCCTGCCAACAGTGACTATCTTAGAGGAAACAGTCAAAAAAAAAAATCAAGCTTCATAAAGTAACTGTCGTGTAACACTTGCAGTATCAGAATGGGGATTTACTGCTGGGGTTTGCATTATTTTGCAGCAATCAGACACCCTGCAGATGTTCACTGGCTTGTTTGGAAAGTGTTCAGGGTTGGTTTTGTTCCCCCCCACAGATAATCCTGGCAAGGCTGTAGCCTGCAAGGCTTATTCATCCTGCTGGGTTTTGGAATACCTGGGAATCCAGAACTTTCTGTTTCCCCATTGTCCTCTGGCAGCACATCTTCAGGGGATGAATGATTTGGTGATGTTCAGTTATGTGAAAAAGAACAAGCCAGTTTGCCAGGCTGTTGGGTTTGCACATGAGCTCAGCCAGTTGTGTATTTGCTGCTTTCCTTTTTTACCCTCTCCATGGCAGGTTTTGGGGTGTTCTGCTGTTCCTCCCTTTGGCCTTTCCAGCAAATACCAAGTAACTTGTTATCTTACACCTGCCACCCTTAAACCCCCACGTTTTTCCCCATCAGTTTATCAGACAGAGCGCTGAGAGCAGGGAATGAGCCCTGAGATGCCCTTGCTGAGCTCTGTACCTGTGCCTGGCACCATCACCAGCTGGTTGGTGACCTCTGCCAGGGTGTGACGTCTCTTCCCAACACGAGCTGCTTGGAGGGCTGCAAACGCCTGGGCAGGGTCATCCTCTGCCTCCCCTTCTGTCTCTATCCCTTCATCAATGGACGTTTCCATCATGCTGCTGGGCAGGGACTGGCATCCCTTCCTCATCACCACGGGGGGCACGGGGTCCAGCAGGCAGCCGTTGACCTGGGGGGCACAGGGAGGACATGGACACCTTGGTTTTGGGCACAGAGGGCAGGAAATCCCTGCCTGGGGTGTGGGCTGAAGGCAGGGGGGAGTGTTTAAAATGTGTGAACCTCTCTGTGATGTTCTGAGTCAAGTCAGACTTGTTTGTCATGCACGACTCTCAACGATGTCCCCCGTGTAGGATCAGCACTGGTGTTCCCTTAATACTCCACTCCCTAAGTCTAAATACTCTTCTTTCCACTGTATTATGTTCTCCAGGGCTGATGGTTTGCTCTGGGGTTTTGTTTTCAGTTTCTCTGTTTGTTTGTTGTTGGGTTTGGGGTGTTTCATTTGTTTTGGGTTTTATTTGTTTGTTTAGGGGGTTGGTTTGTTTCAGGTTTTTTGACTGTTTGGGTTTTTTTGGAGTTATTCAAAACTTTGCCAGCTTAGCCACAAGTATAAAACATCTATGGAATGTACAATAACTTTTGCTTCCCCCTTACTATACCTCCTGTGCTCGTTTATCATGCTCAGATAAACACCCTGGGAAAAGCCAGCCTTGTATTCCATCCTGCAGCATTCTTGCAGGGCTGTGCTCAGGAGTAATTCCATAAATGCACCCTTCCCAGCAGAAGTGCATTTGATTAATGTTGTTCCTCTGCAAGCACGGGTTGCCTAGAGAAGTTTGGAATCCCCCTCCTTGGATCCACTCAGCTTGATAAAGCTTCAACCAACCTCCTCCAGCTTTGAAGTCAGAGCTGCCTTTAGCAGGAGGTTGGACTTGAGAGGCCTTTAGAGGCACCTCTCCAACCAAAAATATTCCTAGGATTTTAATTCTGGTTTTATTCTCCACATCAGTTTGCCAGGAATCTTTCTGTACATGAACTAACTCTTTACCATTTGCAGCCTGTTTGGGTTTAAAGCTGCCATGTCCTGCAGTTTTGGGCAGGAAGTTTGTTCTGTAATTAGTGTTTTGTCCATGTTTTACAGGACAACACATTCCTTTGGCATAAAACCTGGCACTGCTGCAGGTGATTTCTGTGTAAAACTGTAGATGAGCCATTCCTGAATTTCCTTCCAAGTTCTCAGGCATTTTGAAAACAGGTGTGTTTGGAAAAGAAGCTTCACTGCATCAACAGTGGCTGTTAACAAATGGTCCTGGAGCAGGTTATAGGGCAGCACTGTAGGGAAATATCTTAAAGCAGCAGCAAGAAACAGCTCTAAAGGGTTTGAGCAGCAGTAAAATGATGATCCTTGCACTGGAAAATCCTGGATCTGCTGCCTCTGCTTTAACGTGCTGGATTCAATCTCTGAGCTTAATTCCCTGCACACCTTACTTTTCATTTGTGACTTTTCCAATCAAATGCCTTGGATTGATCTGGCAGCAAAAGTGCTGGAAAGGAAGGGGAGAACCAATCCCACATGGGCAGTTGGCTCCCTGCAGTTTATCATGGCACAGGGATCAGAGCTTGGAATTCTTTGGAGGACATGTTCTACAATACTTAAAACACTGAATATTCCCAGGTCACTTGTGATCTGACACCTCACTAGTCACCAGTTGTTCACCTACTCTGGCCAAATTGCATCTGTAAAGCAAAGGGGGATGCAAAATAAAGTCTGAAATGGTAATTTCCAAATGTCTTTGAACTGCTTTTTCGCTTTCCAGCTGTAAGAGACCACACAAGGGGTGGGTTAAAACGGTGCTGAGAACCAGGGCCACACTCCCAGTGTTGGTAACTAACTGGGAGCAATAAAAGCTCCAAACTGGCAAGCATGAAATCACCCCCCCAGCTGGCACCAGGCAAAATAAATACACTGAAATTCAAGTTACAACAGGATGTGATATGAGAAAGAACAACAGTTTTACGAGAACAATAACATACTTCATATAAATGTAATTATTTTAAGCCATTTCCCCTCCTGACTGCTAACTCCACTTCTTTGCTGCCTTCCTTGCAGCCTGATCTCAGGAAACAAACCCCAGTGAGGGTTCTGCAGGCATTCCCAGCTCCAGGAATGTTCTAATGGGTTTTGACAGTCAGAAGGTCCTGCTGGATACTCACCATTCCACAGGAAAAATTAGCAAAAATGTAACTTATTGCTGGCTTACTGTGAGACTGGCACAGAGAGAGGGGATTTTATGTTCGTGGTATTTTAATTGCTTTTGCTGGCAACAGAAGCTCCTGGTTCAGGTTCCATTGGACCTTCCTGTCCTCATTTGTCTGAATTTTGGGATGAGTAGCTGAGTAGGTTATTTAGACACTCAGCAGTTACCCCTTTGTATTAGAAGCTGTACATGAAGAGCCTTCAGGGCTCTTGAAACACATTTGAGAAGAAAATGGGGGGGGGGGGAAAACAACACACTTTTGTAGGTTGGTTTTTCTTTTACAAATACAGTGTGGTAAGACTGGAATGTAAGCAAAGAACACGAGAGGCAGATTAAGGATGAAAAAAGACACGGCTGTGGAGAGTTATATGGAAGAGAAGTGGAAAAAGAATGTGGAATACCTACAAGTCTGATGCTTAAATACTTAAAATTTAAGGAAACAGGCACCACCATTAGCTGTGCTTTGAGGCAGTAATTTAAAAGGCAACAATCTTTTTTAGCCTTAATGAGCAAAAAAAAGCAACAACGGGGTGATTTCAAGCCGTACCTTTGGTGTCTCGACTCTTTCCTCCTCCATAAATGCTGCCTCTCCCTGGCAGCTGGAGGGAGGGAAGGAAAAGGCTTCTGCTCCTGAGGCTGAGGGGAGACCTGAGGACTGCAAGAGCCTTGCATTCTGTGAGTGCAGGTTCACTGAGGGGACCACAGCCTGGGCCTAAAGGGAGAGATGTGAAGAGCTCAAAAAGTGGAACAGTTTTGGGTGGAGAACACCACACAGAGCCACAAATCCAACAGCACGTCACCCACGGCCAGAGCAGAAGCGCAAGATTTATTTCTTCACTCCAGAGGAATGACATCCTTAGCCTTTACACTGCAAAAAAAAAAAGCACTACCACCCCAAAACCCACACAAACAACCCCCACATGGCATCCCAGCAGCTGCTTTGGGAAGGTGAGCACCTTCCAGCAGCACAGACAGTGCCTGGGACCCTTTGGGGCTACAAAAGCTCCCTTTTATATTCAGTACAAACCATGAGCACAGGGGTAGTTTCAGTGACTTTTCTAACATGCCCTGATTCCTGCAGGGAGCAGCCTGAGGAAGAACAGAGCAGGCTGGGGGTGAAAGGAGATGTTTTCTCAGAGGAGCACTGCTGGAGGGAGAGGTGTGTCCCAGGGAAGGCAGGCATGGCACAAGGAGGAAAACAGTGATTTTCCCACTGTTCCTTAGCCTTCATTCCCTGGAGTGCAGCACCCACACCACTCGCCTGTCCAAAAGGGAACAATCAGCCTTACACAGGAGCTGTGGTGCCACCATGTGTGAAAACAAATCATCCTGCTCCTCGGGACAACTGCGAGGCTGTGGCTGAAGAAAAAAGTGGTGACATGGCTCTGAAGTACAGGAATTTAGGACAACACCTGCCAGGAGGTGTTTTCTTCCTCCTTGTTCTGGCTCCACCTGCTTTTAATGCACCTCACAATTAATAATTTGCTTTTGAAGGCTGTGACTTTCTATCACCAGAGCTGCCATCCAAGGAAGTGGCTGGTTTAATCTTTGTCAGCCCCGCTGCTGCTCCTGACCTGTGTTTTCATAGCTGGGGCTGTTTGGCTTTCACCTCGACAGACTCCAAACCCAAATAAGTGTCTCGCTGCCTGAAGCAAATAAAAAAGGAGCAGCGTGGCTGTGATTTCTCTTGGAAGTGGAATCTGGGCAATTTCTCCCTGCAGCAGCAGCACAGGACCCAGGGGGCTGGGAATTTGAGAGAGTATTTACTTGAGACCACGCTAAGCCTGAGTCATCTTAAGCCAAGTCTTTCATGGTTCCAGTCATGCATTAACAGAGGAGCTGTACAATGCCTGTGTATCTCAATGAAACAAAAGAACACGTTAAAAAAAAAATTAAAAAAGAATCTCAATTATTGGGACAAACTGGACCTTTCCTTCTGGAAGAAGCTGACCGAGCAGCCTCAGAGCCTGTGCTGAATCAGGCAGTGTCATTAGGAGGGGACTAAGGGGACAGCCATGCAGTGGCACCAGATGTAAAGAGCCCCCAGAACTGCTCTTGATAAAATACACATGACATCCTCAAGACTTAAATCAATTAGTCACCACGTTGGCTCTGTGCACACAGAGGAAACTGGGCTCCTGCTGGAGGAAAAAGCAGTGGAAATCTTAAAAAGAAATGACTTCATTTAGGAACAAATCTCTCAGTCTTCAGCCATTAAGTGGCTCAAGATAATGACATTTTTATCAGGTACTTAAGATACTACAATGAATTGGCATCTTAACCTGATGTGTTTTCTTTTGGGCTTCTCTTTACTACTCCTTGCCACGCTTCATTTCAGGGGAGACAGAAAGCATAGCTAGAGAACAGCGGGGGAGAAAGTGATTTTATTTTCAACAGGTCCCTTTAGAGTGACTGTGTTTATAACACTAAGTGGAGCCTGCATGCTTTTAGCCCCCATGCTAACACAGCCCTCCATAAACTCAACAGCTCGTTTGGTAATCACATTAAAGATACTCCAAGTGTTGCACAGTCTCCAGAACTGGTGCTCCTCTAACTCTTTAACCCGTGGTTTGCCAGCAGAAGGTTTGAAGTTCACAAAAAAAAGGAAGCGAATATGACTGGAATAAAAAGAAGTGGGGTCTGAGGTCAAACCACGCGGGTGCCCAGCAGAGCAGAATGAAACCACACGCTGCAGAAATCAGAAACCCAGCAGCGGATTGCAGGTGAACTGCAGGGTTTTTCCAAAGGGAAGGATGCCTTCAGGGCCCCCCTCCTCACCTTGGCCACGGTCTGCTCGGCGATGGTGCTGGGCCGGCGCTGCCGCGCGTCCACCCTCTGCTCCACTGGGAAGCTGCTCCGGTGGGACTTGAGCCTCTCCACCAGCAGGTAATAGATGGCAGCAAAGTGGTTGTAGCTCTTGTTCTGCAGGGACTGAAAAAGAGAGGCACACGAGTGTGGGGGCAGCCAAATACTTGGGGTTTTTTTATGTTCTGCAAGACCAGGGGAAAGAAAGAAAGAATCGCTGGGGGGGGACATTTAAGAGGCAGTGGGGTGGGTAAGCTGAGTTGTTCTGAACTAGGAAGGTTTCAAAGCAGAGTTTAGTTCAGTGACACATCCTGGGCTGCAGCAGGACTTGTAGCCACCATTCAGGTGCCACTCTGAGCCTTCACAGAGCTGAGCCTGGAGAAAGGACTGAGCTCCTCCCCGACCAACCATCCTAAAGGAAATGACTGTGTTAACTCCACGGGGAGCCTTGGCATTTATGTTTGGTAACAAGCACGACTTGGGACAGGGCAGAGACACTCAGCTGCTTTCTGCTTTCATGCTCCTTTTTGATTTTCATTTACCACCCTCTTAAAAGCTCAAAATTAATTTGCTTCCAATTCCAATTTCCCCTCCTCTCCCTCCAGCTGCCAAGTTAATGGTTTGTCCAACCCCACTCAGGAAATAGCCCTTTGGGTGTATTTTACCTCCACAGTTTTCTGCTGGTCTATGCCAAGGCTGTGCATCAGCCTCAGGACCTGCTCGTTGTACTCCCCGAGGGAAGGCTCGTTCTCCTCTCCTGGTGGGTAAAGAATTGGCCTCTGGGCAGGAACTTCTACAAGCATCCACTTGTGCTCCTTAATCTGAGCAATAGTCAACCTTTTGGAGGGGTCCAGGACCAGCATTCTTCTAATCAGGTGCTCACACTCTTGGGAAAAGAAGAATTACCAGTGTTAGAAAAGGATTCCTCAGGGGCACCCGAGACCCAGCATAGAGATGCCAACAGGAGCTGCCTCACTGCTGCCCACCACAGCTCCTGAGGGCTCAAACAACCTCTCAAAACAAGAGTGAAAGTCACATTAAGAAGGAGAAAAGCCCTTCAGCTTCTTTAAATGCACAGTGTGGTCAACTAGAGGCACAGCCCCACGTGTGCAGCTGCACCACAACACAACACAGGTTGTCCTGGGATTTATTCAAGAGTGTAAGAGGACACACAGTTACCTTCTGACATAAAATAGGGGATCCTGAACCTTCCTTCCAGAACCCTTTGCCTCAGGATGGGGAGGGTTGGTCCATCAAAAGGTAAAGCTCCACACACCAGCACATAGAGCACCACCCCCATGCTCTGGAAGAGAGAGGGAATATTCAGGTCAGTTCTCAAGCTCATTCCTGTAAGTGTGCAGGTTAACTGGCACTGCCAATGGAAAGGGTCTTGCAGGATATGCCAAAAAAACCAAAAAAACCACCACATGAGATAACCACAGCAGAGCCTCGTGCCAGTCAGACTGACACAGCACTGGCACAGACTGACACAGACTGGATTTCTCAAGGGGGAGGAAAAAAGCAGGTAATTCACCTTAAAACTTTGCAAGTGGGACAGAGATTTTAAAAATTAAATATATATATATATACATTTTAAAAAGTCCCTTCCTTAACCTGCCAAAAACTGAACTGGGGGTTGTTCCATCCCTCCTGCAGGCTCAGCACCTGCAGCAGAAATGTTGTGAAGAGACAGAGAATCCTTAACTCAGGACAGAATTGAGGATGATGATGATGATTTTATCCACTTCTCTGTGGGCAGCCAGATTCTGTTAATGATTTAAGAACTTAAATATAGAAAGAATATTTACCAAAGTTCAGAGATTCCCTTCTGATGTTCAAACAGTGCCTGGCTGACGTCTGCTCTGTGTTTACCCGTTGCTAAAGGTCCAGAAAGGCTGGAGCCTTTCTAAAATCCACATCTCTCCAGGTATACGTGGAGATACAAGCACACAGACAAACACATGTACCCTAAAAGCACGGCTTTTATCTGTCAGGGCAATTAGATGAAATCAGATTAGCAGCCAAAAGGTGACTTTCCACCAAGTGCCCTGTTTGTGCAGCCCAAGTGTCAGTGCCTGGGTGATGCTGTGGGCAGTGCTCTCTCTCCCTGCAAACCTCATGTGCTGCCTGGGCTTGCTCTGAGATGAGGATCAGTCGTCCCAAGTGCCAGAAAAGTGAAATAAAAACCGAAAAAGCCCCAAACAAAACCAAATTAGGAATGAAAAGCAGGCTCTGAAGGGTGCACAGAACTCCTGCAGTTGGTTTCAGTCCCTTTTCCGTTGCACAAGAGCAGGGATTGCCCTCTCTGTCCTCTCCAATCGGGATGATACACATGGAGACACCAACTCAGAACCAGGCAGCTGCTGCAGTAAAGATATTTGTGGCACAAACCTTCTTGTTTCCAGCTCCAAAAGCAAAGCAAAGAGTCACCTCTCCTGTGTCTCAGTGCCTGAGAGTCCCTTTAACCTCCTCAAGGACTTCCAAGTTCAATTCCCACTTAACACAGAAAATACTAAATGCACTGGAAAAAAAGCAAAGTTCCCTCATTCACTCAGGGAGCTTTTGGAGGAGCTGCAGTTTTTCCTCAGTGGGCTGACACCCACCTGCAATGCCCATTTAACAACCAAACAACCACCTGGACAGGTAAACTCAATTCCACTCAGTGCTAAGAAGCATTTTGTGACACTCAAGAAATAAACCTGAAGAGAAACAGCTCGTCTGCAGCTTAAAAAAAATATATAAAAAAAATCAAAGATGATTCCTTTGTTCCAGCTTTCTAAAAGTTGACTTAAAGCCAGTTAAAAAAAAAAAAAGAAAAAAAAGGATAATGATACCCAGATATCCAGCTGGGGTCCCTCGTACTGCTGGCCTTCAAAGACTTCTGGGGCTGCATAGGGGGGGCTCCCACACCACGTTGTCAGAGGTTCACCAGTCTTATAGAAATTCCCAAAGCCAAAATCTGTGGAGAAATCAAGGGGGGAAAAAGTCACTCCAGCCTCCAGTTGCACCACGAAGAATAATTACGTGCACTTCGATTCCTGAAAGGCTCTATATCCCAAATCCTTCCCTCAGGGCTCCCACTGAAACTCCTGGGATGCTGCACGTCCTGCACTGCTGTTTTCATGACAACTGTGGAATTATCAAGACACTGAGAAACTTCACAACCTGTAAACTTGCACCAGTTTGCTAAACCCAAGTTTATAAACAACTACAGTTACAATTCAACAAACTGACGGCCACACAGACAAACGAGTTTATTTACTTGCCAGGAGATATATTGAGAGCTAGCACTGGATCTGAGACTTCCTGGGCTTTCCTGAGGTGCTCTCTAAGCCTTGAATACACAACAGAATTTTGACAACAAAAGCATCAACTTCGGAGCCGGGAGGAAGGAACTCTGCCAAAAGCAACAAGCTTGGGAAAACACAGGGACTTTTGCTGGGAAGGACACGGCTACTGGGACTGTCTAGCACTGAAACTACCATCCCACAGCTGAGCAGCTCTTTAAAACGCTCCTTTTTACGGCACAATAAAATATGTGGGTCCCTCAGGGCTAATGTTAGTCACCATTTCTAATAACCCAGCAGTGAGAAAGCAGGATGACAGCCACCAGTGCTCAGAGCCAGACAGTCTGATGGTTCTCCCCTTCCACCAGGGCAGTGCTGAGTGTTGGGGGGGACTGGAGCCATGCTGTGGAAGTCAACAGTGGTGACAAACAGGAATCAGGCTGTTGATTTAGTAGCCCCAGCTCTGAATAGCTCCGAGGTCTATAATGCTGCTCAGCAGATAGCAAACTCGACAGCACTGTGGTGGCACACAGGGCAGGCTCTGCTCACACTTCATCTACTCCCATTTGCCCAGTTTGGGGTGCTCAGAGGAAAGATCTGGTTCTCTCACACACATCATGGGAGAACCCTGGGAATCAAAGCAATAGAGAGGCACTGAAGGAAAACTTACCAGGCTTAAAGTTAACCTGGAGTTGTTTTAGAGCAGCAACATGGGCACTGAACCTGACTGCTGACACTGAGCTCAGCTGAGTTGTTCCTGCTGCAACTTCAGCTGTGACAACAACAAAATCTTCTGCCCCAAAGCCCCCCAGTCACTGTGTGTGTCACCTGCCTTTCCCCCCCCCATCACAGCCAGACTTTTGTTGTGAATTATTTTTTTTTTCTTATTATTCTCTTTGAGAAGACTTTTCTTCACACATAATTGGCTTGGCAACCTTGACAATAACTTCAGGAGACACGAAGCAATTTCTTCCCTCAGAAGCATTTTGCCATTCCGTGTAGGTGTCATTAAATCTGATTTCTCCCTTCACTTATCTCGGATTTGTCAAGATTTTCAACATCCTCTTAAGAACTTGCAGATAAATATCAGGCTTTATCTCTGAACTGCAGCTCTTACTCAGGTGCCACCCTCATAAATCTTCGTATCAGATTCACGAGTACATGGATTTGTAAGCACAGCCAAAGCAAGCGTGACCTGCTCGGAAACACAAGGATTTCAAACCCTCAGGAAAGTGAAACCCTCGGCCTGTCCACGCTGGATTTCAAGTCAGTCCCTTTGGTGGATGTGAGCACCTGGAAATCACATCAACAAATCTGAGCAGCCAAAAGAACAGAGTCTTTCAGCATGACTGACCAATGCAAGAGAAGCCTCAGGTGTGCGTTCCTATTATCTTCCCATGACTAATTTCACAACACATAATAGTTTACAGTGCATGGTTACCAGAAGTACCTCAAGAACATCCTGGAATGGAAGGATTCGATCCCTGCCAGGCTCTTACCTTTGCTCCCTCTCCGAGCAGGAGAATGAACAGAACTTCCAGTGCCCAGACAGTGCTGAACTGGGTGGAAGAGCAGCACTTGGCTGGCACCTGATGGGCTTGTGACAGCACAGACCACTGAGCTTTATTAGGCAAATTCATGAATGGAAGGGCCATAAACTGACAGCAGAAGGAGCAGCCCAGGATGAACTGTGTGAGCAGCAACACCACATGCTGGGGTCTGGGGCAGGGATGGGAAGCAGAAGTCACCCAGGACAGAATTCCTCACCAGTCTGTGTGCCTGGGGCAGGAGTGTTGTCCCATACACCTGGAAAGTGGTTCCTTCGCTCTGTCTTTGACCTGCAGCTCTAAAACTTCAATTTCTTCCCTTTTCCATGCCCAGTTAAACACCAGTGGCCTTCAGTCATGAATTTCTGCTGAACAAACCACGTGCATTGACAACACAAAGCCCAGGAAGAGGCAGATACCTACTGACTCACACTGGACTTAAAAACACTGTTCTGTATTTCAGCAGCTGGCTCTTACCTTTAAAATTATATTCCATTGTTGGACAAAGTGATTCCCTGGAAGATCACCATTATTTGTTAGGGTACATAACATTATAGTCACCTTTTGTTGTTTCTATTATGCTTTTCACAGTTGTGCCTTCAAATGACGTGAAACCATTTCTAGAGGACTCCAGAGAACTGACAGCACCCAGGAAAACCATTTCAAAGAAAAAGTTCAGGATTCAGACAGGATGCTGGATGCTTGGTCCGTGGGGCTTCCTCAATTTTTAATTACTCCACCATCAGTTTAGTTGTCCCACTTTTTGGAGTGTTAGAATGGCCAGGATTCAATTAAGCACAAGACAATCACTCCACCTCTCATCCTCTCTCTTCCACCCTGTTTCTACTTTGCAGTTGCTGATCTGCCACAACCACTGTGGATCCGAGGTGGCCATTTTTAACCTAAGAACACTGTTCAGATTTTTTCATTCCAGAGAAACATTACTGGTGTTTGAGGGGAAAATGTGCCAGCCCTCAAAAAAAACCCCAAAAACACAACAACAACAACAACAACAAAAAACCCAACCCCAAAAACATATGCCAGCCACAGAATTCTAAAAGGACTGAAATTGGACTCATTACCAGAGGACTGAGATTATATAATGGGGTGATCTTCTTAACGTTTGCCTGAATCTGCACGTTAAAAAAATCCCATCATTTGCAGCATTGTGTCGAGCTGAATAAACTCTGTGTTTGTGCAATCTGCAAACATTGGCTCTCCACAGTTGTGGCATTCGGTTTCTCAATCTCATTATTACCCCCTTCAGGATAACCTCGAATTTGGAAGGTATCATTTTTCGAAACGCGCATCATCCCCGTGGAATCTGTTTTCCCGGTAAAAATGGAAACGGCCCCGAGGTTTCAGCCCCGTTTGCAACCTGAGAAAAGGGAGCTCCCTGCCAGGGCCACCGCAGCTTGTGCCGTGCATCCCTCCAGCAGGACCAGGGAGCCTCTCGTTTGTCCCTCCGCGATCCTGCCGAGGGGATCCGGCCCTGGGAGCTGTAATTAATCCATTCTCCTGCAATCACCAGCACAGCTCAATGTGCCCGGGCTGCAGGGAGCCACAGGCAGCCTTTGTTGGAGCAGTAATGTGAGCCACGGAGATAATGGGGAGAGAGGTGCTGATAAAGGCAAGGTATGAGCGAGTCAGACACAAACCTGACCCACTTCACGGCCTGAATGCTGAGCAGCCACTTCTGACGTCAATGCATATTTTACTGTCCACCAGCAAGACAAACCAGCACTACAACCTGCTTCAAAATAACAGTCTCTGCTACCTGGGCTGCTCCAAACACGGAGCCTTGGCCACCAGCATGGCACTGGAGCTCTGCAGGCATCTCCCAGGCATCCCAGCCTGGCAGGGCTGGGGGCACACGGAGGGCAGCTCCCTGTGTCCCATCCTGCAGCTCCCTGTCCCATCCTGCAGTTCCCTGTGTCCCATCCTGCAGCTCCCTGTGTCCCATCCTGCAGCTCCCTGTGTCCCATCCTGCAGCTCCCTGTCCCATCCTGCAGCTCCCTGTCCCCCATCCTGCAGCTCCCTGTGTCCCATTCTCCACCTCCCTGTGTCCCATCCTGCAGCTCCCTGTGTCCCATTCTGCATTCCATCCCCACAAGTGCACAGGGTTTTACTCTGCACAGACCAGGAGCACGTTGTGTCCCTGTGAGAGCACGGTGTTATCAGTGAGCAGGAACCCAAATCAGTCCCTAAGATCCCCTCAAAAACCAGCAAAAGGTAAAGGTGACATGACCAATCCAGGAACTTTGGGAAGAACCATTTCCATGTCAAACCTGGAGTGGCATTCCTCACCTGCAGCCTTCACTCTATCTCATTAATACCTTCACTTTTTGCTCCTTAGGCTAAACTTGAGGTTTGAAGGTTTTGCTCCCAGCCACCTCCCATACCTTCTAGAAAATGAGTCCATCAAAGCTCTCCCCTCGAGTGTTTTACACATCCTCCACTTCCTGGCTAATTACTAAGACTGAAAAGAAAGATCCTATGAATGCTATCCATCCCATTCCTTTTAGAGCAACATTAACACTATTAAATTGCAGCTCAGCCTGCTGTTTTAATCAAAGGTGGCAGCCTCACCCAGCTCACAGTTTTAGGAGCATTTATTTTTGAATCTTATTCTCCCAGCAGCTGAAATACAGAGGTAACTTTACGCACTTTTCTGTATTTGACTAAAAAATGTTGTGTCCTCCAAGAGTAAAAGCTTCAATAAAAGTCTCAGAAGCACCAGAATGAATCAAGAGGACCACTGGAAGTCAGGAAGAGCCTGGAATGGCCAGGAGTACCCCTATGGGGATTTTTTAGCTGCTTGGAGTGATCAGGAAGGAAGAGCCTCATGCTTAGTGCTGGAACCCTGTGTAAACACTGACAGTGCAGAGCTTTATCAAAGTAATTCATCAGTTACTGTGCCATTTTTCAATTCCTAGGTTAATTCAAATTAGAGCCTAATTCCAGCTATCAGAGCTGGGATCCTGGCTGCCCTCTGTTCTTCCACACTTTGATAAATGGGCCATGAAGAGTATGAATGACTGGAAGAGAGTGTTCTCAGGGCTCTGCACGGCACCAGATAACTCCAAAATCACAGATAAACATTCTGGGGAGTTCATCATTTCTCTCCTTTGGAGAGAAAAACAAAACGACTGACTCAGCGCAAATCACTACAAAGTTTCCAAGCAGTCTTAACTTTCCTCCTTTATCACTCAAGCAAACCTGATAAAGCTTGACAGAGACACATGGAAGAACCAGTGCCAGCTAATGGGCTCATTTGCATACAGACCACCTGTAATTAACTTTCTGTAATAGAGAAGTAGAGCAGGAGAGCAGCCGAGGCAGGAAAGAGCAGCAGCAGCTGATGGAATCTCATAACTACCATTTATCAGTGCTTTTATTTGAGTCCCTGGAGAACCTGAGCATTGAAATTCTCTGTGCCTGAGCAGTTCATGGCTCTAACCTTGCTTTGGTTAACGGGTCTCCCGAGATGCCTTTGAAGGAGTGTTTTTGTGAGCCCGTGTCGTGTTCGGGGGGGGCAGGAATTCACGTCCCTGCAGCGCTGAGGACATCCAGGAAAGGAATAACTCTGCATACAGCACGGATGAGAGCCCTGAGGAGCTCTGAAAAACTGTGCCAGGCTGAACAGAACAACCTACAGGGCAGCACAGTGACGGGGAGAGAAATCAGGAGGCAAAGTGTGGTGGTGGGAATGGGGAGAAGGCGAGGAAAGCTCAGACGAACAATAGCACAAAAATTCCCTCCCATTTAGTTCCATTACTCATAGCAAGTGGGTGACTTGCAGCCCTTAGACACAGTATTTACTGAAGGCATAAATTGTCCTGGTAAATAAATTGTCTGTCAGCCATAAATCTCCAGGTGCTCCTGGAGATGAATGCAGGGATGAAATCAGAAATGAGAAAAGGAAAAATGCCCCACAAACAGCAGCAGTGCTGATGAACCCATTGGGTTAAAGCTCAAGGATGTACCAAAACCCTTTCACCGTTTCAGAATTGCCAGGAAGGGTAAAATAATGCAGCAATGATCAGAAATGTTTTATCACTTTACCCTTCTCAGCCTGACTGGCTGTGGAGTCACAGCTCCTTTTCAGGACAAGCAAACTCACTCCTTCCCAAAGCAGCTCCTCACAGCTCTCACCTTCCCTCCCTGCTCCCATACTAGTGATGTCTCAAGTTCAACAGTCCCCCAAATCAAGATATTACCCACTTTTCCCAAGTCCTGCCGGGCTAAAATCAGTATGGAAGGATTCATGGAATTGTAATGAAAATTATTTCCATCGCTAGCAACATCTGCTGCCTCTAAATTTATAATTAAAATGAAATCATGCATGCAAAAAGGGGAAAAAAAAAATCAATAAGCTTCCATTTTGAGGTTTTTTTCCCCCCAATGTTGAAAGAAGTTATTTGATTAACTCTGTTTTAACCTGAACATCTGGCAGCATCAGAGACGTGTCACGGCACCCACAAAAAGCATCTGTAACTCTAAAAAAAAAAAAATTGTTTCTTTTTTGTTTTGTTTTTTTTTCTTGAAAGCGTAACAGGGATAATCCAGGAAATAAATCCAGGAAACATTTGGACCACAAAGCGCAAAAATACGACACGTTATCACCCATTTTCTGTGCCTCAAGCACAGCAGGATCTCCTGGGCAGCACCAACCGAGGGACTGGCACGGCCCTAACAAAAGCAAGGAGTTACTGCACCTCCCCTGCACTGGGAGTACCTGCTATTTTGATGTTCATGTTGTTGTCCAGCAGGAGGTTCTCAGCCTTCAGGTCCCTGTGCACGATCTTCCTGCCATGGCAATACTCCACCGCCGACAGGATCTGCCAGAACTTGCGCCGGGCCTCGGACTCGCTCAGGCGGCCGTGGCTGGCCAGGTAATCTGGGGAGATAAGCCAGGCTTAAAGTGGGCTGGACAGCCAGGAACGGCCCTGGGAACAAGGGGTTCCCCTCCAATAAACAGCACTCAGAAGGTGCCTCAGCCAAACCCTTTATCCTCCCGCCCTGCCCTCGGAAAGAATGGGAAACACCCTCCCCAACAACGGGGGAAAGGAAAAAAAAAAACAAATAAGAGTAAGAAAAAGTTGATGCGTCACGAAACTCTGCTCCGCTCCTTCTTTCAGAGCTGCCTGAGCAGTATTTTCACAGAGCACAACTCGTGGGGAGTGCTTGGAATAACTGGCTTCACCCACCACGAGGTACTTCAGGCTTTGGGCTGCTCAGTTCCCGCAGGCTCCACACCACACTTCTCCCTCTGAAGCCTCAGCAGAGGCTGCACAGCGGCTGAAAGTATTTATTTTTTTGTTTTCTGGAAATAAAACAAGCACCCATAGAGTGCCCATCCTGACCTCCCTCTTGTCTTCGTTGCGTCACAGGCAGAAAAGAACATTTTGTTTTCATATTTGATTACGTTGTAAAAACCAACGTTAGCCCTGAAAGCAACAAACTCCATTTATGCTCAGGAACAAAAACAAGGGGAGCAGCAGCTGGGTGAGTCTTGACAGAAAGAGCTTCTACAGCCAATTCTATTCTTTCTCTTACGAGCACAAAAATCAAAGAATCAAATGTTAGGATGGGTTTGGAATTGCCTTTGACATCCTACAAAGAATGGCCAAGGAGCAGCAAATGTATATGGATTTTATACCCAGCAATTAATTGTATCTTCTAAGCCACTTGTGTGACATCAGTGATCCAAGCAGGATCATCTTGCCCAACACAATGCCAGACCTGGCTTTGTTAGCTTGTGTTTTAGGGGATTTTTAATTAAAATATTGTTTGGGGGCTTTGTAACTGTCTGCAGTATTTTCATTTAAAAACTTTTCTGCTTTCATCAGGATAAAATCTGATCCCTGGAACCAGCAGGTCTGAAAACTCTGCTCAGAGCTTCTAACCTACCCAAGCCTTCAAACACTTTTCAGCTGGTTTAACTTGGCAAAGCACAAGAACAAACAAAAGCCTGGCAGTAAGGGGAGATCATAATATTTGCAAGCTAAATATCATTCAGTCACAAAGTGACTGACAAATCATATGATATCAAGGTGAAGTCAGATATCAAAGGCACAAACTAAATTACCCTGAGCACAAGCCAGCTCTTTAAGCTGTTAATCCATCATTTGTTAGCAATGCAGCAAACAAGTTAATGAATCCAAGCTGTCATTTGGCTTTTACGGCTCTGGCCTGTCAGGACTCATTTAAAGACCCCAAACCAAGTTGGCCCTCAGTGTTTCACCAGCTCTGAGTGGAAGAGGCCATTTGTTCTGAAATGACCCAGAGAGGGAGAACCCAGCACATCCAACCAGGGCATGGGCCCCGCTTGTGCATTAACCAGTGTGCAAACAGGGCAGGCTGGCACTGGGATCCAGGCTCTGTGCCAGCCCCCGGGCACAGGAACCACTCCAGGACAGCTGAAACTTGCTGGAGACATCCAGAAGGTGGGCACTGCTGGAATATGTGTGTGCAGAGCCCTGGGTTTTACTGGACATACCCCTCTTGCACAGCCTGAAGCAGCAAAGCCACCTCTGCCAGGAAACCTCCACAATTCACCCCCTTGGGCAAATCTCAGCCTTGTGTCACCCTCTGCCTACACATTTCTACAGCAGGGTTTGGATTTTTTCATTTTACTATAATAAAACAGAAACCAGAAGACACTTTAGGTTCAGCTGGATCCACAGCAGGACTTTTGTCCCCAGCTCCCTGTCCAGCCTTTTCAGCGGCCCAAAGTACAATTGTTTGCTGGACAATTGAAAGATTAAGGTGTATTTACTTCAAAACATATGACTCAGACATTGCCCTGCAAACCCAGTGGTCAGTGCTTTAAGATGCAGTCCTTCATTTAGGTTTGTACCCGTGCTAAATTTGGAATGTTAAAGCTCTGTTACACACCAAAGTGAGCACAGTGATGGTTAATGAACATGATTAAGGGCCTGCAGAGCTCAGAGAGCAGTGGGGGCTCAGCCTGGAGAAGACAAGGTGCAGAGGGAAATCTCATTTTGTGTATAAATACTGAAGAGGAGGGAGGTGGCAAAGCCAGGCTCCTCTCAGCTGAAGTGCCCAGCAAAAGGACAAAAGGCAGTGGAAACCAACTGAAACACAAGAAATCCAGTTTAAACCCAAGGGTTCTTTTCTCTGCAGGTGGTCAAAACGTTGGAACAGGATGGCTTAAGGGTGTAGCCCCCATCCAGGGTCCTGAGCAACCCACTGCAGAGCTGGACAGTCATTCCCTACAAATCCCTTCCAACCTTCTGAGAGCTGGGTTCAGGTTCAGGCAGTCAAGACATCCTTCACCCAGTTCAAGCTCAGTAAGGAACAAATAATCCCTTCTCAGGGGATTTCCCTGTATTTCCAATCTTATGAATGCAGCAATCAGTGGCTGGAATTTCAGCAGAGGAATCTACATTAAATGGTATAAAAAATCTTTATCATTAAAAAAAAAATAAATTTCAGTTCCTGTCTGGCTCTGTTGAGGGAGGTTTTTGTGCTGAAATGGTCTAAAAAGCATCAGAGACTGTGTTCTGTTCTTGGGTAGTGCAGAGTCACCAGGACTAGTTATGAAGGGAACCTCACCCTCGGTAAAATTTAGTTTGAGGACAAAAGAACACGACTCGGGCTTCCCCAGTGAGCAGGACAAAATCCAGTGCAGAATTTAGGTCACTTTGGTTAAACTGTGCATCAGTCACCGCAAGTTTGCAAGAGAAGCACTGGGAAGAGTGTCAATGGAACTGTTGCTTTTTCTTCTGCACACCCAGAGCACACTTTGCATGGTTACTGTACATATTTAATGTAGGAGTGTTTGCACGTCTGGCTGCTGTTTTGAGTGAGAAGTGTTTTCCCAAATATTTACTCTCCAGATCTGTAAAGTCTTGAGCACAAATGAAACCTTTTTCATTCGTGTGCTCTGCCAAGTTACAAAAGATATCTTTAAAAGTAAAGATATCATCCAAAAGGTGACAGGATTTGAAGGGTTGGGGCTGAACACATTATTCACTGCAGTGACATTTAACTGGGGAAAGTCATGGCTACACAAAACTGCTGCTGAGTGGGGAAAATTTCCCTGAAGCAGGTCAAAACCAACCCTGCCCATGAACTATCAGTCAGCACCACGAGGGGATGGTTTAGCAGAGCTGAAAAGACTCAGTGAGGTTTAATACCAGGCTGTTTAACACCAAGCCTGACAGGGCATTAAAAGAACATTAACCAGTTACCAGCTCCTGACCCCCACACCTTGAAGAACACGTCACAGTGTCCTTAAAGTATCTTAATATAACAGTGGCAAATCCACCCACAGCAGAATATCCCATCCTCAATTCCAGAAGCCACTCTGAGAAATCACTCCAGTAAAGCAGAAAAAAAATTATGACTTCAGACAAAAGTGTACAGAAATATTAAGTCTCCAACAACAGACCCAGAAAGATCCTTAGTTACCCAGTGCATTAAAATGTTGAAGACGAAAATATTCCCTTGCTTACCGAAAATTTCTCCATTTTTGGCAAATTCTGTCACGAGGTACAACATGCTTTTGGTCTCCATCACCTGCCGATGAAGAAATCACACATGAGTGCTTGTGGGAAGAGCAAGAAGCAAAAAAACCACCAAAATGGATCCTTATTCTTCTGCTAAAGATCTGGAAGCTTTGCCTTGCACTTGGAGTTATCACCATCTTTCCAACTGCACAAGGTGTGCAAAAAGCACAATCAAAATATTGACCCAAAGGGAAAAATCCTCCAGTTCAAAAAAATCATTTTGGATTTAACCTTGAGCACAACACAACCATTTCAACACATTTTGGGTCTCTTTCAACAATCTCAATAAAACAGTCCAGCACGAGCTGTTCGTGGACAAGACCTTGGTGAATTTGGTCTTTGCATTTTATTTGAGACAAGACAACTCAAACTCCTGGTGGGAACCCAGCACAGTGATGGGCACGTGATAAAAGCAGCCAAGTGGGACAATTTGAAGGCTATTTTAAAAATAAACTCACCTGTCAAACGCATTTTTAACCAGCCAATGCACTAATAGTGAAGGATTAAGCACTGCATAATCATCACCCCCCTCTTTAAATGATCTTCCTGATCTCCAGACTTAATTTAACTTTTCTCAGTCCCTCCTCTACCATTTTTGTGTGTTGCCATTCACTCAGAAGGAACTGTGGAAGATATTACTTCATTTAATTTAACTCTTTAAAGGTCCCTCTCTGCTTGGCAGATCAATATTTTATAGATCAAGTGCCAGTTCCTTTCACATAAAACAAAGTTAAATTGGGATCTTCATCTTTATCCAGAACTCCACCACAGGTCCAAGTCCTTGTGCTCGTTTTGCCTTTGGAGATGTTGTCAGATGACCTTAAATTCAGAGCTTTAGCACACCCAGATCTTTGTTGAGCCAGGTTTATTTGAAGCAAGGGTGTGTTATCTGTGTTTGTTAAACAGAGCCCCAACGGGGAGATCCTAAAGGGAGTATCTCAGGAAAGCCTTAAAGGCAAGACTGAACTGGAGCAGAAATGCCAGCAGCCCCAAACATTTCACCATGTGCTGCAGGAACACAAGATGAAACAGAAGAGAAACCACTACAAAACAAACCCATATTTTACTGTACAAACTACGGGCACTAAAAAAAAAAAAATAAATAAAAATCACAATTAAAAAACCTTCAAAATCTTTCACTGAAGAGTTCATCCAAGAGCAAAAGAGATGGGGAGAAAGGGGAAGAGCCACCACTGCCCCCACCTGATAGAGCTTTATGATGTGTGGGTGATCCAGCATCTTCATTATCTGCACTTCCCTGTAGATCTTCTCCAGATTCACAGCATCCAGCTGAGATTTGTCAATGATTTTTATTGCCACCTGCAGACAAACAGCAAGAGTGAGATGAAAACTCCCCAACGTTTTCCTCATTAGTTTTGCCCTCATTATACAGGGGGACAATGCAACGACCCCAGATGACTGGAGGGTTTCTTGGAGTTCAGAATTTCCAATCCCACGCTAAAAAAATACAGACTGACAGCATTAAATATGCCAGAAAAAGCAGGTTTTACATGGGATGGAAGACACAGAAGCCAGTGCTCCAGGTGCTCTTGTATCAACAGCAGGTAGGAACAGCTGACAGGGACAAAAACCCTCTTTAAAAGCCTCTTGGTGTCCATTGCTGGAGTCCATTTGAATCCCACAACTGCAAAGTGATATTTTAAAGTGAGAAAAACTGCTGGCTCAACCCAAATCATCGAAACATGGCGGTGGATCCACGTGGTTTCAACTGTGACATGTTTAATTGTTAATTAGTATGCAACTACAAAAAGGACATCTGCAGTTTATCCCTTCAGAGAAAAAAAAAAAAAAGACAACAACCCAACTCTACAGATCTATTTATCAGTCAAACCTTGGAAAGACATCTCAGTTAGTTCACAAAACACATCTTGGTCCTATTGACCTTGGTTTTAACTACCACCTGCAAAGGGAAGGTGACTACACATGTTTAGGAAGTCTCAAACAGAAGACACTCAGAAAATTTGAACCCAAGAAGAAAATTTGAACCCAAGGAGAAAATTTGAACCCAAGGAGAAAATTTGAACCCAAGGAGAAAATTTGAACCCAAGGAGAAAATTTGAACCAAGGAGAAAATTTGAACCAAGGAGAAAATGTGAACCAAGGAGAAAATCTGAACCAAGAAGAAAGCAAAAACGTTGCCAGTCTAAAAACCATGCAAAGGATAAAAATACTAAAGAGTGCTGAATGTATAAATGGTGTTTATTCACCCTGAATATCACACTATTAATGCTGAAGCAGGAGCAAACAATGTAAGTCACACAAATGCTCCCAATTATAACAGCATTTCACAAACTATTGAACATGGGAGACAGCTGCTGAGCAGGAGACAAAATCCACAGGAGGTGAACCTCATTATCTCCAGTAACACTGATTAGGGACCCACCTGAATTCACAATTAACTATTTATTGACTTCATTTCACTCTGCCTTTGCTCCACAACCTCTTTAGAAGTCCCTTGTCTCCCTCATCCAACAGGAAAATAAGATTCTGCTATGAGTGATTAAATGGTAATCAGGGAAAATCGGGTTGTGAGATGCAGGAGGCTCTTTTGCAGAGCTGAAGCAGAACAAGACTCATCTAAAACAGACAAAAAAAAATTTTCAAAAGGCAGCTGTGGGATTTTCTTTTTAAACAACGTCTAAAACTTTTAAGCAATTTTTAAAAATAATGTAGAACTCTCTAAAACAATTTTATCAAGAAACAATAAACATAAGAATGTTGTCATATGCAGCCATTAAAAACAAGCAAAAAAGGCCACATGCTACAAATTTCACCATTAATCACAAGTTATTGCACAGCCTCTATTCTTCATCACATGGAACAGTGATGCTCAAGGTGGTAAATACTAAAAAAAAAATCACAAGTCTCCCTTTGAAAGTTTCTGCCTTTGGACAAAACCCAGGCAAATCAAGCACGTTGGTCCTGCTCCTGTTTGTTACCCCCCATTCCAGTCCTATTCCTTCCAGCTCCACTTGGGGTTTGCACAAAAATAAAGTGAAGCCACTTTCTCATTCAGACCTTCTGCCCTGATGCCACGAGGCAGCAGAGGATGCAAATAATCATTCCTGCAGCTTTAGAGGGAAAAAAAAACCCCACCACAACCCCCTCCACACACCTTTCAGCCTCCCCAGCCCAATTTAAGATCACACCTCATAAAAGGACTTCTGGTTACTGCTGATTTTCTGCAGGCACCAGTTCTGAGCCTGAGGAGAAATCGCTTCCCTAGAAAGCTCCAGAGCGTCAAAGCAACCACAGCAAAGCCACTGAACCTCAGATATCAGGAAATATTTATTAAAAACAACCCCTGTGTCACATTTCTGCCCTTCCTCTAACTCATTTTACCCCGTCCCTCTGCGCTCAGCCAGAGACAGGAGCTGCCTTCTCCTTCATCCTCCTCATCTCTGCATTTCACACCCGTTATTTGGGGTTTCAGAGGGCTGGAACCTGCTCTTTCTCCCTTAAAAACCAAAGAAAGGGTTCCTCTGCAGCAGTGTGACATTCCTGTCACACAGTGGTGATGCACCTTCCACTCCAGGAACAAGGTATGTCCAGTTTGGGAGATAAAAAGCTCCAAAAATCTCCAGCATTTTACCCTGAACTCTGCACTTCCCACCTTCCAACAGCAACAGTTTTTTTAACTTTGGTTTCCCAGATTTTAAAAAAAAAAATAAAAAAATAAAAAAAAGAGTATCCACTTCCCTAGAAAACCCAAGATAACTCATTTGTCCTTCTTCCCTTTTAAAGATTAAGTACTTCCAATTCCACTCCAGTTCCTCAATAACAAGTGCCCACTGCAGTTTTATGTTCTCCGAGGTTAATGATGCTCTGCAACCATATCATGTCAGTTCCTAAGAAGTGAGCAATTTCATATAAATAAAAATAGAAGCAATTTCATATAAATAAAAATAGAAGTATGCAATTTCATATAAATAAAAAAAGGGCTTTTTTTTTTTTGTCTTTACACGGTTAAAATCCCTGAGCAGCTCTTATTTCCTGAGCAACCACCAGTAAAATGTGATTAGAGGAAAGCAGCGTTGAAAAAAAAGAATAATAAAGAAAGAATGGGTGATATAAGTTTGGGAAGCACGGCCACAGATCCTGCTACAACCTTCACTGCACTTTCTGGCCAAGAGCAGTGAATCATGTTCCAGTGTTTCCTACTTTCTTCCTTTTCCAGAAGTTTCCTATCCCATCTCCTCGCTCAAAATAAAACAGCTCTCCAAGGCTGTTGAAAGACTGAAACCAAAACCTTCTTCAGGGAAAACAAGTCTTCAGGGCACACAGTCACTGGGAGCAAAATGGCTCCAGAAAAACCCTCTTCCAAGAGTTTGGAAACATTTCCTTCCCTCTCCCCAAAGCCACAAATAAAAGCTGAGTGGAGATGTAGAACAGGTCACAGAAGGTTAATGCACAAAGTGACCTCCTGTTGTCCATCCACACAGACCCCCCCCAAATTATTACCACTGCCATGCGTCCAGGACCTGGAGGAAAACTGCCACAGGAATGTTTTCACCCAGACATCACCAGATAATCCTGACAGCACCGTAAAATGCTCTTTATTAACACAGCTAACACTGAACTCCTTGAGAAATCACATTATATGTTGGAAAACAAAGTACTGGAGCACCGTGGAACGAGCCAGTGCCTCAGAAAACTACTTGCTACCTCTGTTATCATGTTAAAAGGTGAATTTTGTGCTGCTGCATCCATAATCTGTCCAAAATTCCCAAACAGGACTTCTGGAGCTGCATCAGGCAGTCGACAGCCACCACCAATGGATCCATAAAGGTGTGTGTTGTGTAACCACAGGTACTTGAAACAACCCTAAGCACAGCTCTCTGCTAATTAGGAATATCTTACTGGAGCTACAAACTAAGGAAGAACAAACTATATCTCAAGTTTAAACAGGTTTTTGGTTTAAAAAAATCCCACCCCATTGCATCAAACCACTATTTCTCTCATGATGTGCAGTTACTTGGTACCATTCAGAGGGTTTTTTTAACACAGTAAAAACCTACCTGAAGGAGAAAAAATTTGCTTTTTGCAGCCCTTGTGCAATTCTCAGCGTGCATGTTATATATGTGCACATTATATATGTGCATCTCCTATGGGAGAAGCAGCACAGGAGCAGCTGCCACCTCTTCTTCCACACTCAAATGCAGATTAAACATCTCAAGTCTGTTCTGCATCTTTTAACTTTCACACATCCTGCCGGGGCCAGAGAGGATTTAGAGAGAAGAACCACTTGGAAATGCTTAAAACTCCAGCACCATCTTTCATAATGATGTGAGGAGGAACAGAGCATTCAGCAGCTCACTCGTGTCCATGAGCTCAGCTGGGTCACGATGACAGGAAAAGGGATGTAATTCTTAGAGGTGGAGAAGCTCCTTCAAGCCCTGGAACAGTTTCCTATCTGAAAGAGTGTGTTTTGTTCCTAAATACACAGCTTGCCAACAACTACTAGCAACAGCTAGAAACAAACAACAGAAAAACCCCGGCCAAATATCAATATATAATATTAGCACAAACTTCTTCTGACAAGGAAAACAAAAGGGGGATCCCGTTCCCTCCCTTCCCCCATCACCAGTTTGTGCTGCTCAAAGGGTCACATTCCAAAATATCTTTGCAACTTTCGTGATTCCCACTAATTTGTAAAATATTAGGGATAGCACATATTTCCTTCCCTCTTTTACTAGACTGGAGTTTGCTCAATCCTCATCTGACATCTGGGAATTGAAGCTGCCAAGAAGTGAAGATGAAATGATTGTCAAAGAAGATGAAAGTTCCTCTGCTCTTCAGCTACTCCAGCTTTCAGTTTTCATTGTTTGCATGTTATTCATTTAATTCTTCAAAGGAAAAAAAAAAACAAGGCAAAACCCAAACACCAAACAAAAAAAAAAAAAAAAAAAAAAAAAAAAAAAAACAAACCACAACACAACTTTTCTCCCCCCAAATTCACATCCAAACTGTCCCTGCCTGTGTCCCACCTAAGCACACCTGAGCAGCTAAACTGCTACCACAGTTCCTCTCAAGAGCTGGTTTTATTTTTTAATTTTTATTTTGCCAGAGAAAAATACAAAGTCCCTGTAACCCAGCAGGCAGTTGGAGGCACAGTGTGATCCACGGGGACATAAAGAACTTTATTTTCACCTGGGGAGCAACGCCCAGTGTCCCTCTGGAGGTGATTAATCCTTGGGGGGTGTTGGTTACAGAGTTTTGGGGGTGGGTGGGGAACACGACTCTCTCTCTCTCACAGCCTATTCCCAAAGACCTGCCTTCCTCCTGAAAGTGCTTTTTCCAAGCAGCACCTTCACCTATTCCAAGAGCTTTTCCATTATTTCACACGTCACCCTATTTCACCAGGAGCAAATCTCCGTCTTCTTCAACTTTCTGCTCCCAGTTACCTCTGTTCCCTTTTCCTTTCTCCTTCCGAGGACGGAGGGGGGAAAAGAAATAAAAATCTGTTGCTTATTTCCACGCCTCATTAACAGAAGTTACCCTGGGATCACAGGATTTCTGGGCAAGAGGATAAATGAGCGTGGCAGGAAAGCACGTGCCCTCCACTCCACTGGCAACAAACACTCCAACAAGCAAAGCAAAGGTCGAGGGCAGCCCTGGCCCCTTTTTGGGGCACCCTGAATGGACTGGCAGGAAAAAGAGCCAGGCACCACCTCTATTCCCACAAATCCCCCCCATTTTCCTTAACTTTCACACTTCTCTTTGACTGATTGTGCAATTTTAGGGCTGTGGGATTGACGATGAGGTTTCTGACTTTGCACCCCCCATCCACCACCCCTGGCTGCTCTCATGCCATTCTCACCTGTACTCTGCAATTCTCTGGTCCCACCTGCAGGTTCTCCATAAAAAGGATGGATTGTACGTCATCTGTGAGCGCTGACGTTCAAGGCAATAAGATCCCATCCTTTCTAATTTGATGGTTATTGGCTGGGCAGAGTTGTGTAAAACCAAAAAAGCAAATATTTTACAGGTCGAAGCCACACGAAATACTGTTTCAAAACACTGATGCTAAACGAGCCCAACGACAAAGAGGTTCTGAATGTAAAGGGTTTCAAATGGGGAGGTTCAGGAGAAACTCAGGCAAGGAAATAGTCCTTTAAAACAGCTTTTCTGAGCAAGTCTCAGCAGCAACACAGCACAGACCTTCCTGCAGCAGAACACAAGCCTTTCTAAAAAACTGAGTATTCTGCCCCTGGAATTTTATTACAGGCACAGAGAAATCAGCAACTCAAGAAATTTAAGCAATAGTTCAGAACAAGCTTGAAATACGACCTGCCTTCCATCTGGAGACATGAACAAGCAGGACTTCCACTTTGTGTGCCCAGTGAGCTAACAATCAGATGAGGTGCTCCAAACTGGAAGTGCTTATTCCAAATAGTATTTGGCTGGAATTTATTTCCTCTGACATCACCAGAAGTAATCTTAATAGGGTTCCCCTTCCTCAAAGGCCATGTAAGTACTTCCAGCAACTAACTCAGCAATTAAATTCCAGATAAACACTCCTGCATCTCCTGCTGCAGATATATGATGCAGCTGCACCATAAAAATAAAAAAATAAAAATAAAAAATAAATAAAAAAAAAATCAAAGACCTTGACACAAACCTCCAACACAGGCAAATCTGCTGTAAAAATCACACAGAAGGTAAAGAGGCTTCAGACTGGACAGAAAAGTTGGTTTTTAAAAAAAATAATATCATTATTATGTATTAGAATGGACTGGAATTCAGCAATTTCTTAGGACATGGATGAAATAAAATCATAGCAGAGTTGAGAAGCTGCTGAGCTCTAAGTTTTCTGTAACCTTTGTTATTTTGAACAATGCTAAACAAACATACTTTGTAAAAGTACAATACAAATAAAGATTAAAGTTCTCACCCCCATCACAGAGTCTGCCAAAGAAGAGCAAGTGACAACTTAATATCTTCAAGTGAAGCCTTTACAAGTTTGGCATCTGGCAACAAACTTGGGAAGGGAACACTAACACTGCCAGGGCTTTGCTTGGCTCTTCAGGAACAGCAAGGAAGGGCTTGAAAAGAGCTGAGTCTGTTATGAACTTGAGAAATAAGAAAAATTGCTGTTAACCCCCGGGATGCAAAGCTCATCTAGCCCTGTGTGGCCAGAGCAGTGTGAGCACCATGAGTTTGCTTCCCTTAACTGAGCATTTCTCCATTCCTGCAAGGAATGGTTTTGCCACACGAGCCCAGGGTGATGAATAAACTGCAGGTCTGTTCAGTTTTCACTCTGTACTTCAGGAAACATTTTAATGACTTTTGTCAGGCACAGAGCAGCACGGTAACCTCTTCTTCAGCAAACAATGAAAGCAGCCAGAACACAGGCTTACAAAAACCTCACCTCTAGGTGTAGTGACTAAAACTACCTAAGAGCAACATATAGGAGAAAGCTGATCTCTCAGAGCCATTACTCTCACCAGACACCTTCTTTTTTTTTTCCCCCTTTTAAAGTGAACACGACCACATTTTATCCACCCAGACTGACAATCATTTTTGTTGTAGGTAAAGCACAAGGTATTAACAATAATCACCGGGCAATACACGGGGGCGGTTAAACAAAGAGGCTAAAAATGGTTGAATTTGGTCAACTTGCAGGATGCTGGACGGAAGGATTCAGGACACACACAAGTTCCTCTGCTGGAACGGATAACCCAGGGAGGGAGAAGCTCTGCTCATCTGCAAGCACCGGCCGGGTCAGGACACCGGGACAGACCCAGGGCACGACAGCGGGCACGACACAAGGTTTGAACCTCCCCGGCTCACAGGGAGAGCTCCCCAACTCACCCAGCAGCCGCCTGCCCTGCTCACCCCGAGGACGCTCGGGGTCGGGAGGGTGCCATCCTTGGGGTGACATCCCCGAGCACTCGCCCGCGGCCTGAGCCACAGGGGCTGGGAGGAGGCGTTATCCTGCCCTTCCCGGGCAAGATGAAAGCAGGAAAAACCAACCCGGCTGCTGCAATAAAATAAAATATCCCCTTCGCCGCGGGAGGTGCCGGAAGGAGGGACAAAAGCGGGCGAGGGGCGCGCAAGGGAATAGCCGGCTCCGGGGGCGGGTACCCCCATTCCGGGGCCGGGTCCATCCCCGGAGGGGTACCCCCGACCTAGGGCTGGGTACCCCCAGTGCGGGGCTGGCTCCATCCCCGGAGGGGTACCCTCATCCCAGGGGAACACCCCCATCCTAGGGCTGGGTACCCCCAATCCGGTGCTGGCTCCATCCCCGGGGCAGGGTACCCCCATCCCTGGTGGGGTACCCCCATCCCCGCGGCCAGGTCCATCCCCGGGGGGGTACCCCCATCCTGCGGAGGGCACCCCCATCCCGGGGCCGGCTCCACCGCCGGAGGGGGTCCCCCCATCCCGGAGCCGGGTCCCCCCATCCCGGGCGGGCTCCATCCCCGGGGCGGCAGCGGAGCGCGGCGATGCGCGGGGCGGGACGGGGGGTCGGGATGCGGCGGGAGCGACCTCACCTCGCTGCGGGTGATGCGGTGCCGCGCCAGCTTCACCACGGCGAAGTTGCCCTTGCCCAGCGTGCCCTCGATGTCGTAGAAGCCGACGCGGACAGGGCCGAGCCCGCGGGGCAGCAGCGCCGGGGGCCGCCGGGGCTCGGCCATCACCATGCTGGGCTCGGGGGGCGGCGGCGGCGGCGGCTCGGGCTGCTCGGGGTCGGTGCTCGGCGGCCCCGGGGCCGCGCCGCCCCCTCCGCCCGCTCCGCCCGTCCCTCCGCCGCCGACGGACCGACACACGGACACCGAGCGGCGTCACCGCGCGCGTCACCGCGGGCGGGGGCTCGCCATGGAAACCGGCGGCGCGCCCGCCCAGCGGGGCCGAGCCCGGGCGTGGGGTGGGGACAGAGCCGGGAGAGGGGACGGGAGGGACGGGGGAGAGCGCAGGGGATGGGGAGGGGATGGGGAAGAGGACGGGATGGGGAGGGGATGGGGAAGAGGACAGGGGATGGGGATGGGATGGAGAAGAGGACAGGGGATGGATAGGGGTAGGGGTGAGAAAGAGGATGGGGATGGATGGGGATAGGGATGGGGAAGGGGATAGGGAATGGAATGGGGATGGATGGGGTGGGGATGAGGATAGGGATGGGGACAGAGGTGGGGATGGAGACGGGGACAGGGATGGAGAGAGGGACGAGGATGGGGATGAGGATGGGGACAGGGATAGAGGTAGAGATGGGGATGGGGACAGGGATGGAGACAGGGACGAGGATGGGGACAGGGATAGAGGTAGAGATGGGGATGGAGACGGGAACCAGGATGGAGGGGGGGATGGAGGTAGAGACAGGGATGAGGCAGTGATGCTGAGGGTCGGTGGGTCCCCCAGGCTCCCCCCACGGCTTGGTGTGGGCATCCCCTCCTGCTCTCCCAGCTCGGTAGGTGCCCCACAGTGTGGCTGTAGGGGGGGGGGGTCAAACCCACCCCCTGCATTAATAAGATCCCATTATCCCATTAATGAGATCCCAGCAGGCCCAGCTCGTTAGCAGGATGAGGGGGAATGGGTCGGCCCCAGGTGTCTCTCCAGCCCTAAATCAGGGGCTCCATGCACTGAGACCCTGAGCTGCTGCACCTGCATCAGACTTCATGGGTCCTTAAGGCAGTTTCCTGACACAAATCCTCTCTCTCTGGCACTGGGCAGCTTTTCCAGTGGCCCCAGTTATTCCAGATCACAAAGATGCCTCTTGTTGGTACATCAGCCCCCCAAAATCCCAGGCAGATCACACAGAGTGCTGGGTGCAGCTCTGGGCCCCACCATTTCAGAAGGTGCTTGGGTGCATCCAGAGGAGGTTCATGGAGCTGCTGATGGGGCTGCAGGAGGAGGGATGTCCTGTGAGGGGCCTCTGCCTTCATCCAGCTGGGAGAAAAGGAGGCTGAGGGACAACCTCCTGGCTCTCTGGAGGGGATGTGGAGATGGAGGTGCTGAGCTCTTCTCCCTGGAATCCAACGACAGGACTTGTGGGAAGGGCTCAAAGCTGCGTCAGGGGAGGTTCAAACTGGTTATTGGGAAGCATTTCTTTACCAAGAGGGTGGTCAAACACTGGAACAGGCTTCCTGGAGAGTGGGTCAATGCCCCAGGCCTGTCACTGTCTGACAGGCACTTGAATCATGCCCTAATGACACACTTTTAACTTTTGTTTTTCCCTCTAGTGGTCAGGCAGTTGGACTAGATAACTTTTGCAGGTCCCTTCCATAACTAAACTATTCCTCTATTTATTTCCTGCACACCTGGAAAGACAGATTGGGAAGCTCTGTTAGGCCCTTTGACATGAAATGGTTAGAGGACCTTCAGAGTTGAGAATGTGTGAAAAAAGTTAAGGCCTTTCATGCTAAATTCCCTTTCCAGTACTAAGTCCACCAGGTCTGATTTGTCTGTGCACTTACACATGAGCTTGCTTTCATTCCAAAAATGCCATTTTAACTCTGCAGTAATCTTTGCTCTCCTAGTTCATGCCTGTCCCTCTCTGACCACTCTTATCCTCTGCCCCATCTCAGGCTGGAGGATTCACTTTGGGTACCAGGAATCACCCCTGGAATCTTTGCTCCATTCCACTGACCAAACAAGGCTGATGGAACAGCCAAAAGCTGATGGAACAGCTCGTGTCTTCTGAATCAGCAACACAGCCACAGAGCTTTTCTGATGCAAACACAGCTCAAAACAGAGTGTGGCCACGAAAAGAACAAGTGGAAGAAAGCAAGGAACAAACTTGTGCCTCTTGCTTTCCCTTTTTTTGTACAAGTTCTACACGTAAGGCTGTGTCATACTTGTGAAAAGTTGGTTAAATTTGCTACGTGTCAAAGAGTGATGACTGTTCTGCAAAGGGAGCTGAAGTTCTCTGTGCAAAAATTAATGCCTGTCCTTCCCTGTTCCTGAGATTCTCTAAGGAATGACATTTGGAGATGATGCTGCTGACTTGGGCTGCCATGGAGAACAACCAGAGTGCTCTCACTGTTCTATTTATCCCCTTCAGAAGTTCTGGCAATGACTAACTGATGACTTGAGTTAGTCAGACATCCACCCTTTTAAGTGATTGATAGGTACATGAGCAAGCTTTCCATAATCCTACTTGAATAGAAAGTGGTGTCATCCCAAAGTGCCACTTGTGACATTTCTCTGCTGTGGAGGGGCTTCATTTTTTTTTTACAGACTCGAGCTTGGTGCGTTAAAAGTAACTTTTTCTCCACTGTGCCAAATACTGCCTGATATTCATTCACAGCCGCTTCATTATAAACCGGATTCTTTAGTATTAAAACATTTATTTGCTTCCTGGCCACTTCTGCAGTCACAAAAACATCCTTTGTCCTGCACATTTTAGCGGCCACCGATGTGTCCTGCCGTGCTCCAGGGAAAGGGATCCCAGCGCTCCTGGCAAAGCAGGGATGGAGCAGCTCGTGGAGGACAAACGTGGAGCGCACATGCCCTCGTGTGGTCACTGCAGCTCCAGGGCTCCAGAGGAGACGTCCAGCAGCAGGAATTCTCAAATCCCCTCAGCTGGGCACACGCAGCTCGCTGCCCGAGCTCAGGGAGCCGGGACCAGACCAAAACACATCTCAGACGCCTCATCTCCGACCTCTGGCAAGCTTTGCCTCTCGTTTTCTGCTTTTCAACGCCTGAAATGCTCAGGATGTGCCTGATGCTTAATGCCTGCAAAAAAAACCAAACAAACAAACCCAAAAAAACCAAACAACAACAACAAACCACCCCAAAAAACCGAGGGAAGAGACCAAGAATATAAGAGTCAAAACGGATCGATTTTTTTCTTGATGAAAGAGCACTAATTACTGCATTGGAAACTCCAGGCATTCCAAGTGCCCAGCACTGCCTATTCTCCTGTGTAAGGATTTTGCTTTTCAGGAGAAATTGTTGCTAACTCGATGCCATTTCCAAAAGACCTGGAAGATTAATTCTTTTTTTTTTTTTTCCAAAGGAATTACTTCTTTCAGGGCTTCATCTTGCACCACGTTCTGGTGGAGGAACAGCAGGGGCTTGGCAGACACCGTGACACTGCAGATGTGCAGCACAGAGCCCTTGTGCACTGAAATATTTCAGTGTTTGCAGTTAAATCCTCTTCCTGCCTGTTTACTTTGGCAGAACAGGTTCGTGGCTACCCCTGCACTCAGTTCTGTTGTTGTTTCAGCCACGCATAAAACACCTTTTGCCAAACCTTTGTTTCCTGGTGGCTTGTGAAAATTCTTCCTTTTCCTATTTATTTATTTCCATGCAAGGGAGGAGAGCAAGCTCTTAAGGGAACCCTGTCCAGAGCTAAAAATTCATTTTAGGTGCTTCAGAGATTTGTTCAGCAGCAAAACATTGCTCTCTCCTGGAGCCAGAAACACCTGCAGGGCAAAAGGTGTGTCCTATTTGTGTTCCTGCTTGACATACTTTATGTTCTTGGTGTCCCCTCACTCCCTCCCTCCCAGGAGGATGAGGGAAAGAAGTGGAAAAGTGAGAAAATTCGTGGTTTGAGACAAAGGCAGTTTAATAGGTAAAGTAAAAGTTGCACACACAAGCAAAGCACACCAAGGCATTCATTCCCCACTCCCCATGTCCAGGAAAGCAGGGCTCCATCACACCTGACAGGCAACTTTTAGCACCTTTAAGACAACTGGGTCAGTTAAATAAATAAGGATTTTGGATTGTCCTCTAGTTTTTCAAGGCATATCTTTGGTACAAAAAAGTGAATCAAGATTATTAACAAACCGTTCCCAGGGCAAAGGGGGCTTGATGCAAAGCAAAATATACACATTCTTTTCAGTCTGGATCGTTAAAAACCCACATTCTTTCAAAAAAAAAAAAAAAAAAAAAAAAAAAAAGAGAAGAATATGGGGAAATGCAAACCCAGGATAAACACCATGTGTAACTGTTATTAAAACAAGTGCATGGACAGGGCAGGTAAACTCGTCTCAGCATCCACCTTGTCATCTGAGTTCCAGGGTTTTTTTTTCTGTCCGTTTGCTCAATATCCATAAATCTCATTGTCCACCCAGGTGGACTCCTGGCTCCTGCCCACACGGTCCCCACAGAGCTCGTAGATGTCGTTGGTGACAAAGCCACTCTCGGTCCCAAAGCCACTGCTGGGGGGTTTGGGCGCTGCCTCCTGCCTGTCCCTGCCCAGCTCCGAGTGCTCCCGGGCCCGGAAGGAGGAATTCTTGGTGCCAGGCCTGGTCCCAGCCAGGTCTGCCTCCGACTGCTTGGTGATGACTTTGTAGATGTCCAGGCTGGGGCTGTTGGACAGCCAGGTATCCTCCTCCTTGGGGCTTCTGTCCATCCGCTCCTCCCTCCTGGGGAATGGGGGGGAAACAAAAAACCCCTATTATGGCACAAAGCAATACCACACCTCTTACAGTAATTTAATGCTGACCCTCGAGGGAAGCTGACCCTCAGAGTCCAGGCTCTGCATAAAATTGGGAATTATTTGTCATTCCGTGCTGCACACCCAGAACAGCCCCTTGGCACGACCTGGAGATACTGAGGCAGCAAAACCCAACCCTGACGTTCCCAAAACCACAACCAGCACCCCCAGCAGAGCCACTGTGCACACAGGGAAAACATGGAGATATTACTTATCAACAAGTATTACTTGCTCCTTTTATCTCCACATTTTTCACTTTCAAAGGTGAACATCTGATAATTCAAAAATCGATGATTCGAATCTTTAATAAGAAAGATGAAGTGCTGCCACATGAAAATCATTATCTTGTTTACACTGTTCCCTGACTACTATGTCTGTGAACACACTAATATGCTATAATGTGATTTACTTAAAATTTTGCTTGAAAATAACTCAGCCTGGAGCACCCACTGCACTTTTTAAACATTTCTTTGGCTGCAGAGCACCTCACAGGGTGCCAAAAGCAGCTGTGAGATTACTGCCAGGAAATGCTACCATAGGTGGTTTTAACATAAAACCACCACTTACCTCTTCACAAAAAGCCAAAAACAGGAGATGCCTGTAATGACCACCAGGAGCAGCAGCACAGGAATGCCGGGAATAAGGATGTAGGCAAGACTCTGAACAGGTTCTAGGGGTAAAAAGGAGTCAGTGGTAAGAAGGAATTGGAAGATTCTCACAGTTAATCATATACACTTACAAACAAAACATGGTCAATTTAGCCACTCAAAAATGATTCAATAAAAGTACCTTTTCCAGACCCAGAACACTTTAGATTTTGAACATTTTGGTGGCCAAAGCAGCCAGTTCAGGTTTCTACTGAAGGGGAAGATTTGAGGGAAGGGCGGGGGTTTTTTCAGTTTGGGTCAAACATTTGGGTCAAACATTTGAAACTGTTTGCAACCAAATGTGAAAAATGTGGATTTGCACAGCCAGGGGGGAGGGCACAAAGTACCTCTGGCTCCCACAGCTGTCACATTAACACCTCTCCTCCGGGGTTCTCCTGGCAGCACTGGGCTCGAGGGCTCCGTGGCAACATCTGGGAAGAAGCAGCTTAGTTAACATTGCAGATTTTCTTTTTGAAAGAGCTTAAGAGTCATAAAAGTGAGGGTGAGGGGATGGGAGAGACTGAGAGCTGCAAAGATGGGTAAAGGGTACTGGCCCTCCTGCTTCCATGACCTGCATCGACAGCAGCCAGGCTGTTTTCCTACAGAATGGGTTATGGAATAGCACAAGGAAAAGTGCAGACTGCAGGGGAGTTTCTTGCTCAGTGTGTTTTCAGCCTGCTGAGAATGACTGTAACACAGGGCTGCCTCTGAAAGTTAACTTATCATTGAAGAAGAGCCCCAAACTCCAGCTCACCTCTCTGAGGATTCTCTATTGGAGCATTTGTTGGCTTCTCTGAAAGAAAAGAGAAAAGCACAATTTGAGTGGGGAGACCAACACCATGAGCACCCTTCTCTGGTGTTCTCTCTCCCTCAGGCCCCAGCTGAGACCTCAAACACTTCACACTTCATAAAAACCCTCTGAAAATTTGTACCAAGTCACAGGGAGCTGCAGATATTAATGCTGAGATTGCTTCCCCCAGCACTTGCACGAACTCAGAGATACCCATCTCCCAGCAGTGAAGCCGAGGAAGGGTTTCCCTGTGTCCCTGCAGCCTCCTCGTACCTTCTGGGGGTTGGGTTTCAAAGGCACAGAATGACTCATTACCGAGGGAATATTTGCAAATGAAGTTATTTTTCATGTTGCATCTGTCGTCGTTCCACTGAAACATGTAAGGCCCCCCGACACCTGGCGGGGCAGATGGCTGGTGGTACATCACAACGCAGATCTCACTCCCACAGGATGGCTCATCCACGTACCAGTTCCTGGGAAAACACAACCAACACGGGCAGGGGCCACCCGACATCACTTCCCGGGAGCTCAGATGGGAACATACCCCAGAGGGCACAGCCAGAGGGTCACAGCACACCCTCCCACCCCGCCCTTCCCCTGGGAGTACAGTTATTTATTCTCGCAATTCCGATTTTTCCAAAGGAAAAAAAAACCCACAACTCAGCAATCAGGGTGTTAAACGTTCAGGAGCAAAGGGCTGAGCCCCTCCCTGCCTGGAACCCCTCGGGAGAAATTTGACTTTCCCAAACGATTTTAGACCTGTGCAAAATCATCTACCACAGTTATTTTGTTTTGCTCTCTGGCCTCGGTGCCTCGCAAAATTTCAACACCTCTTTAATGAGGAAATGAAAAAGCTAAAGGGGGATCTGTTTTTCTCTGTCTGGAAATGCACCAGCACTGGCTTGCACATAATTTTCTTTTTGTTGTTGTTGTTCTAATAATAAACTTCACCACCAGACAACTGTGCAGGCTTTTCCAAGAGCACCCAGGAAGGAGGCTCAGCCCCCTGGAACACCATTGCTATTGAGGAGGCATCTTCTGCAGCTCAGAGAACTCTTCTAAGCTGGGTTTAGATTTTGACAAGTGCTCAGTACCCACTATTTTGGAGCAAACCATGTTTTGCCTGCCAAGCTGACCCGTACAATAGAGATAATTCCAGCTATCCCAAGGTACTCCACATGGGAAAACACCCCTGTGTGTTAAAGCAGTGTTTTTTCAATCATTCCAACGCTGTATTTCTCCCTCACTTCCTTCCTCCCCTGGTGTTTTCCTTGGCTTTATCATTTAGCACAAATAAGCTGTGTCTCACCAATGGAAGGCAATAAAGCTGGGCCTGTTTCTTAGCAGCAGATCTGGCTCCAGCTTCCCATTATCCACCCCCAATATCTGAACCACAGGAGGAACTTTAATGCACCCAACAGCACTAAAAGCAGTTTTATTCATTCCTTCACAGGGCAACTGAAATATCTGATGAGCTGCCAAGGCAAGAAGGTCACTGGCAAGATGTTTGTACCCATGTGCAATAGGAAGGAGAATGCAGATTGGCGTAAATGTTGTTGCTTTGATATTTTAAATTTCAACAAATGCTGTGGTTTCTCTCACCTTAAGACAGGGAGGCAGAAATCTCACAAATGTTGTGAAGACTTGAACTTTTCACATCTACAAAGAAATCCTGCAGCTCTCAGATTTAACTGTCTCACAGGAAAAAAAAATGTCATTCCTTCAGCAAGTGGAAGGGAAAGAGCCCATTGCTCAGGGATGAGCTCCAGGGCATCTGAAGTGCAGGAACCTCCAGGTCAAAGCACATATTTTGTAGCTGCCTAATCAGATTTTTTAAGACCAGATCACTTGTTCTTCCCCCTCCTTTTAGCAACCAAAAATCATCAATTAGCCCGAGTTAAACACTCTAGGTGTCACATGGAGCAACAGAGAGTCTCCAGAGCAGGGTAACTATATCTGGGTGGGATGAATCACAGATGGCAGCTGGGACAATATTCCTTGGGTCATTTGACAGAATCCTTTGTGGTTGCTGAAGGCAGGTGACAGTCCCTGACCCTTTTGCCTCCCAGTGCCACCCACAGGCACCCACCTGAACTTGGCTGAGCTGCCATCCGACCAGGAGTAGAAGTTCTGGCACTCTGTACTATTGTTCTCCTCCTCCTCCTCCTTTTTCCTCCGGAGCCCAATCCAGAAATCCCCATCGGAAGCCAGGAGGCTCCTGACGAAGGTTTCGATGAGTCTCTGCTCTGCTGCACTCTCGATGCTCACCAGGTGTCCCCCGTCAGCCTGGCAGGCCAGCTGAGCCTCCTCGTAGCTGGTTCTGCGGGAGGCATCGTGGAAATACACGATTTTGTAGCAGGGTTTCTGCGTCCCGCGGCGGCAAACTGTCTGTCCTGCAGGGAGGGAGAGGGACCTGTCACAGCAACTCTGCCTGCAGGGCCAGACTTCGGTGCTAATGCTTCCATCTGGACGAGTTTTGCACTGTTTCTATGGAAAAGTAGACAGGTAAAGAGCCTCTTGTGTCCCTGGCCTGGCAATGGCACCTCCAAGCTTTTCTTACTGCATCAAACAGTTTTTAGCACTGTCCTTTCATGTCCTGCTCTTCTCAGCTCCCTCACGATTTTTTCTGTGAGTTCCAGATCCTGGGAGTTCCTCCCAGAGAAGCAATGCTGTGCCAGACAGCAAGCTCACATATGCAGCATTTTCAGAACAGAGCTCCCTTGCAGGAGTTCAAAGAGGATTTTTTAAATTTATTGTTGTTTTTAAGGAATTAAGCAGCTAAAATCAGAGATTCCCTTACACAAGCAGAAACAGCAGGGATTTATCTTTCAGGGTGTGTGTAATAGTTCCATGGAGTTTATATTGCAGTCATGGAATGGTTTGGGTTGGAAAAGATCTGAAAGCTCACCCAGTTCCACCCTCTGCCACAGGCAGGGACACCTTCCACTATCCCAGGTTGCTCCAACCTGGCCTGGGACACTTCCAGGGATGGGGCAGCCACAGCTTCTCTGGGCAACCTGTGCCAGGGCCTCCCCACCCTCCCAGGGAAGGATTCCTTCCCATTCTCCCACCTACACTTACTCTTCCAGTTTTCAGTGTCTCTACTGGGGCGAACAAGACATGTTCCCCCAGCCCAGTTCCCTCTGCTCTGGGTGGTGCTTCTGACTGCCCAGGAAGGAAACAGTGTCTGCTTTCAGGCTGTCAGAAGCCAAGAACTTTCTCATGCAGAAGCAGCACAAGCTTATTTTGGTTACAAGGGGAGATCAAAGTGAACAGACACATCATCTGAATCCAGGCACTCCTGCGTTCCTCAGCACAACAGTCCCAATATTTAGACTGTGGAAACAAACAGTTTTGTTCTACTCAGTAAATATTTCTCTGCAGACACAATCTGCTAACCTACGTGTCTGCACAGAAGGAAAACATTCAGCAACATTTGTAACGTGCTCAGAACAAACAGGATGAGAGGACGGGTCATTATAAACCCCTCCGTGGGTTATTTGCTGGCTTTGCTTTGTTCTTCTGTATTCCTACATGAGCACTGTAAGAGTGAGAGTTTAAAGACCTTTCATAGGGGAATTTTTGAACAGTTAACTAGTCAGAATCAGTCTGTTAACACTTTACACGGAAGTTACAACAGGAACAGTTTTTTACTACAACTGCAGTGTTAGAGAATACATTTCTGGCATAACCTGTATTTCTCTTGGGAACTTTACACTCATCCAGGCTTGGTGAGACAGGCAAAGCCCCCTTACCTCTTCTGAGGGATATGTCCACTGCTGTTGTGAAAGGCATGAGAAAAACACAGACAGCACATTGTTATTAAAAAAGCTTCACTAACTGTCTACAAATACTGTCACAAGCTGCACTCAGGGTCTTTCTGATACACAAGTGCAATTTTTTTCCACTTACTGGCAGAAAATCTCTGCCTCATCAGCCATTACTTTCAGCTAAGGAAAAATCTACTGTAGTTGATGTCTGATTACTGCTCTTTGGGATCCCAAAGAAGGTTTGAGTTACAGGGCATGCTGTCTGTGTAGCTGTAAGCAGCGCTGAAAGGGTTCCTTGTATTTTCCCCTTATCTCCTCACTGCCTAGACGGGATCTGCCCCAAAGTCTGCTGACTTCAGTGAGCTCCCCAGGGCAGGGCAGGGAAAAATCACAGTCACGAAAGTTGGAAGGGACAGAATCCCAGAACAGGCTGAGCTGGAAGAGGTGCACAAGAACCATTGAGTCCAACACTTATCCCTGCACAGGACCACCCCCAAGAGTCACACCATGTGTCTGAGAGGATCATCTTGAGCTCTGGCAGCCTTGGGGCTGTGCCCGCTGCCCTGGGGAGCCTGGGCAGTGCCCAACCAGCCTCTGGGGGAAGAACCTTTTCCTGAGATCCAACCTGACCCTGCCCTGACACAGCTCCAGGCCATTCTCTGGGGTCCTGTCCCTGCTCCCCACAGAGCAGAGCTCAAGGCCTGTCCCTCCTCTGCCCCTCCCGAGGGAGTTGCAGACCAAGCCCACCAAGCCCAACCTTCCCCCCGCATCCGCATCCTCCCCGTGTCGCGACATTCCCGCGCATCCCGACCCTCCCAGCGCCAGGGGCGAGCGGCAGCAGAGCCGGAGCTCCCTCTCCGTGCCAGGGGGGCGATCCCAGCGCCGGGCAACCCCCCCGCATCCCCCCGCAAACCCCCTCTTACCGCTGAGCAGCCGCGCCCCCGCCGCGCAGCCCAGCGCGGCCGCGCACAGCGCCGCGGCCGCGAGCATCGCCCCGGATCCGCGGCCCGAGGGGACGGGAGGGAGCCGGCACCGGCACCTCCTCCTTCCCTCCTTCCCTCCTTCCCTCCCCTTCTCGGGCTCCGGGCCAGCGGGCTCGGCTCAGCCCCTGCGCTCGGGAAGCGGCACCGCCCGGGCTCGGGATGCGCCTCCTCTCTCCGCTCCTCTCTCCGCTCCTCTCTCCGCTCCTCTCTCCGCTCCTCTCTCCGCTCCACCTCCTTCCCCGCTCCAAACTCTTCATCCCTCCGCGTGTTCCCCCGCCCGGTTTTATACCTGTCCCACACTCCCCCCGGGGCGTGGGGAGCCGCCCCCGCAGGCAGAGCCAGACCCAGCCAGGGGCGCATCCTCCCCGGGCTGAGGATGCGCGGCTGCCCTCGGGAAAGCGCTCCGGGAGCGGGCACAGAGCACGGGGGCTCTGCTTCGAACATTGCCGACCCCCCCAGCCCGTTTCCTGGTGGCCGGGAAGCTGCTCCGCACCTGTTTCCTGCAGCGTTCTCCATCCACGGATTTTCTGGCTCGGGCTCCAAGGGGGTTTTTGCAGGACAGAGCACCGGGATCGGTGCTTTCTTTAAAATAAGAGATTAATGGTTTTTATGTATTTCAAACCTAGACCCGCTCTTGGGAGCTCAGTTAGAGAAGCTCCTTCTGAAATCAGTATTTTAAATAGAGGAAAATCCTTTAAAGTACCACGAGCACAGCCCACTCCAGGTCACCAGAAATCAGGGATCTCAGTGTTGGAGCTGAGCTCAGGCCATGGCTTTGCAGCCTGGGTCGTGTCTGTGAAACAGGAACAGCCTTTGTGACATTTCCTGGCCCTTTCAGAAATATGGAAACACTTTGTCAACTGGTCTTCTCCCTGACTTTCAGAATTCCAACCTGAATTAAAGCAAGATTAAGGAAAATGTCGAAGCTTCCACCTCCTTCTCTTAATATTTAGAAAAAAATGGAAAATATATAGAAAGTAAAGTACAGAACAAAAGCAGCAGGCTTTCAGCCTTTTAATGTCCATATCTTAATATATATTAGTATAGGATAAAACTGAGTAGTCATTGCAATAATAATGACAATAATATCCAGAACATCTTTCCCCCCTCCCCCAGATAGGACCTGACTATTTAGACCGAGGGAAATAAAAAGCAGACCCAGCTTTAAATGCACAGAATTTGGGCAGAGCAGATAGTCTGGGTTCAGCATTTTAATAAACTTTGAGAAGAGGAGGTACTTCATATGAACCAACTTAAAAGCTTAAATAAGAAGGAAGAAGAAAGGAGGCTTTTATGTCTAAAATGAATACGTCATTTCTGAAAGGGTCCTTTGAAATCTTGTTTTCCAAGTTATTTCTCAAATCACTGCACTCATCAGCTTTAAAATTTCAGTTCTGCTCTCTACAATTGAGCAATGAAATTGTATTAATTCAGATATATAGTTCTTCAGAAGAACAGATGTTTAACCTTCAACTCATTTATCGCTGCTTTGTATCTTGGGAGTTACAGCAGAAGGAAAGAAGAGCATTAATTTAATTCAACCCTCTTACTCCTGGATTTTATTCTCCTGATAAACATCCGGCCAGGCCAAGGAAAACCACTGTATGTCAGTAAATCTTGAATTCAATACTGATAATAATAAAAATCCCTACATGGAGTTCTTCCTTTGATTGCTCAAATTAAGTTTCTGAGAGCTTTTTAGGGAGCAGAGCAGCCAGTCTCATAACTTTGTTATAAACTGAGTTTTGGTGTTTTCAGGGGATAAAAACCTCGAGACAGCCATGAAAAAATCAAACAACCAAGAGTGGCCAGGCTGTGAAGATCCCTTTGGCACATGGAACTGAGAAATTCAGACACCATCTCTTCTCCTTGTGGTTTTGGGGTTGAAAATTGTCCAATAACTATATTTAGCTGGCCTAAACTTCATTTACCTCGTACACTTTTTGCTTCCTGCTGTCTGGGCTGGACTTTCAGTGTCCCACAGCCTACAGGATCCTCCTTGCTTAGGGAATTTGTTGGATAATCCCCTGTCCCTGCACCACTGTGGAGACAACAGAGCTTCCAGGGGTGCAGGAACAGCACATCTGGATCAAGCCTGAAGTCTGGATTTGAGCACTGTGTGACACCTATGACTGATAATAATCTGAACATTATTCTTATTTCACTCAGTGCATTCATTTGAATTTCTTTTAGACTTATGTGAGGCTTGTAGTTGTACAAAGTGATTTATTCAGTGCAATCAATCAGTCATCTCTATGGCTGCAAACCCTGGCTCTCATCTATTGTTACTGATTTAAAAAAAAAAAAAAAAAAATTAAAAAAGAATGTAAGATTCAGGGAACTGTTGCTGGCTCCAGCCAGAATTCAGAAAGCAGACTAATTGATGGTAATGGATGGGATGCCTTTTGGAATTGTTAATAGGGAAAGGAGGGTTTGCTGACTTGCAGGAAAGACTTGCAGAGCTCAGCACCTCTCTGTACCTCTCACAGATTGCTCTTGTCTGGCCTGCTTCCCACCCCCAGGCTGCAGGTTTTTCAGTAAAAACGGGGAAGACTTGACTAAAATTAGAAAAGAAAAAAAAAGAAAGAAAAAAAAATTGCAGAGTCAGGCTGGAAATGTTCTCACAGAACTTCGTGGTGGTTGTCTTAGTTTCCTTTGCTCGTGTGAATTGTGTTGATGTCTGGGTGGAATGCTGATTTTCCAGAGGCTCCAGCAAAAGTTTCTGCCTTCGAGACTTTTTCACTCAGGTTCAGGCTCGAGCCCCCAGAGAGTTGCCACCACAGTCCTCAATTTTATTTGTTCAAGGGGAATAAATGGAGGTAAATGTGAGAACAGAGGCCCTGGGCTGTGAGAGAGGAGCAGGGTCAGGATGGGGGCTGAGGGCTGCCAAGGGGGAGGAGAAAACCCCCTTTATTTTGTCCTCCTGGTTTCCAGTGTCCTGTGAGCAAACCAGTGCAGCCCCCAGTACAACTGGGGTCTCCTGCTGGGACAGGGATTCAGCACTTTTCCCTTGCTGAGCCCTCTGCAAGGAGGTCAGGCTGCCTCGTGCCTCCGGAATTCCCACGTGCCCGATTTCCACGGAGATGATCCTGCACACCTTTTCACCTGGCTGTGTGGCTAGTGATTGTTGCTTTGGGCAATCAGCTAACTACACTGCCTGGTAACCAGGCTGATGGAAAGCCTTCCAACCCCTACTTGGGTGAAAACTGGGATTTTGTTTAGAAAAAAACCAACCCTCCCACAGCAGGTTCCAGCACTATTATTGAAATTCCTGAAGGTTAAGCCAAGTGGTCAGAGTAAAAATCACTTATCCATCCAGCGAGTTTAATATTTAATAATCATTGCTTAAAACCCCCCTTCACTTACTGGGTTGTTAAATAAAACATGAAAAGTATAGACAAATTTTTTTCCCAATACCCTGAAGGATGCAACCAAGATAAATTCTTAGTCCAGTCTTGGGGCATAAGCAATTAAGATAATCAATTTAAACACAACACACAGGTCCAGGAAAGCTCCCAAGGATTTTAGCACCAGCTTCAAGAAAACTAAGATTTCACTTGATACCACCAACATACAATTCTGTTGGACAGGTAAAATTCTGGAAATAAAGCTGCAAATTAATAAATATTACTAATTTTGCACTGGGAGTAAGGGTGAGGAGGATTTGTGGTGCAGTTTTCTGGCCTGAGGTTGGAGCAGGGAATCCTGTGCCTTGTTTTGATGGCAGTGGAGTTAGTGATTGTGGAGCAGGGGGTACAATCAGCTAATTACACTGCCTACAAACCAAGCACTGCTCAGAGGCTCATGGAATTCAAACCTAGAACAAAAAGAAAGCACTGCCAATAATTATATAAATATACTCTTGCTTTTAGAATAACAAGGAATTGACAATAATCAAAACATTGGTCATATCACCCTTATTCTACTAAATACCAAGTCTTTATACCACAAATTAATTGTGCTTAATAATTAAAACTGCAATGAATGCAACACAAAGATAATTTCAAGAGTGCAAAGACAAAGCAATTAAATACTAAAATATAAATTATTACCCTGCACCACAATGGAGAAAACCTTGGCATGGAGTCCTTGCTGGGAGCTGTGTCCAGAGGTGGAAAGGCAAATGCAGCTGCAATTTTGGGTCAAGATAAAATAATCAGTGTGAATAACATCACATCTGGTTTGTAGCTGGGCAGTTGGGTTAACGTGCTGTAATTTGGGATTCATGCAATTGCCATTCAAAGGTTTTCAGGATGACAGAATTTCACTAGTTCCCCCCCCCAAAAAATACAGGAACACAGATCATGCTGTCAGGAGGCCACTCCAACCTTTTGCACTAATTTGTGGTAGCCAAAGAAATCAGTAAATCTGCTCTGCAGAGCACACTGAGTGTGTGTAAGGAGTGAGAGTCAATTCTGCAAGGAGTTAGAATCAGTTCTATGAGTGAGAATCAATTCTTCAAGGAGTTAGAATCAATTCTGCAAGGAGTTAGAATCAATTATGCCCTGTGTCTATCAGATGTGTATGCAATTAATAACGGGATAAAACAATTTTATGGAGATTTATCAAGCTAAATAAGGAATGAGACAGAGTCTGTGAGGTGACAAGGATAAGTTTGCCTGCAAATTAATCAACTTTGCCAGCCTTCACCCATGAACACCTCAGTGTTAAAATGCACAAAAGGAAGTCAGGACTTACCCCCAGGCAGCTTACCTTGCAGTCATCCTGCACTTGGAATGAAATGCTGAAGAAGACGTGATGGAAAGGCAGAAATGGAGAGCTGCTTCCCTCTGGATTTCCCCCCCGAGCCCCCAGCAGGTGCTGCTGGCAGACACTCCCCTGGGGATGGTTCCCGAGGAGTGTCCCGGCTCTTCCCGCGGGTCGGAGTGTCCCCAGCCCGTGCTGTGGGTCAGCCCCACGCCCTCTGTGTACACTCTGTCACCATGGCCACCCAGCCAGGGCTCCTGCAGGGGACTGGCTGTCCCAGGTGGCTCTGGGCACGGGCAGTTTTGTTGCACGGGAGGTTTCCATGGGCAGAGCCAACACGGGACACGAGCGCGGGTTTTCCGCCCTGGCCCCTGTGAGGCTCCAGGTGAGGGTGGTCCGGGCTCTGGTGTCACCTGTGGCATCACTTGTGGCACTCCAGCCACGTCCCTCTGGGCTCATATCTGGGCACTGGGGCTTCAGCCTGCTTTTATCCACACCAGGAGGCCCCAAAAGTGCCCAACAGCTCCGAGGGATGAATGCCTCGTGCTGCAGTGGGAGGCACAGGCTGAACCACTTCATTTGTGACTTTCTTCACCTCTCCCCCTATTATTTGGGGGTCTACCCAAAGCCATTTCTGTTTGCTTGCCCTTGACCTACTTAGCCCAATGCATCCCTCTCTCCCTCTGAAAATCATGGCATGCAATTAGGGAAGAAGAAAGAACAGACATCAACACCTGATTACATCAGAAGTAAAATTTAGGGGGCTATGACAAGAGCTCTTAGACTCCATAAGATAATCCCAGGTACCTTTGCAGTCTTTCCCTTGTTATTCAATTTTAAAACATCCTAAACCAACACCAGTATTTCTCTTTTTTAAGTTTTTTCTAATTTCTTAAGTCACTCAAGACTGATGATCTTAAATTCTAGCAATATGTGGTACTCAGACACATAAAAAAAATTGTGCCTTCGGTTTCTGGTTTGTTCCAGTCAAAAATAACTCTCTGCCCAGAGATTTAAGTAAAGGTGTAGGTTTGTAACATCCAGATATGAGGTTTCTCTGCCCTCTGAGTAATGGCACAGTCAACCAAATAGGTGCTGTGTTCCTGTGATGCTTCTGAGTGTGATCAGGGCAGACAAAACAAATGCACTCTGCTTTTCCCTAAGAAGATTGCCACCTTGGATGTTCTTCCATATGGGAATCACTCAGCTTTACTGGTCTTTGTAGCAACAGTTGTGAACTTCAGCTGCTCAGCTGGAGGAGTTGTCTGTCATCCCTCACCCACAGAGATCAAGTGGCTTGCAGGGGGAAGATTTGCTCCCATAGAGCTGCTCTGGGTTTCATTACTTCCATGTCCTCAAGCCTTTAAAGCAAGAAAACTGCAAAAAAATTCTGCAGGGCTGACTCCTGCCAGAGAGTGTGTGGGGAAACAGTGTTTGCTCCTGGCCTGCAGTTACTGGAGACACTCACAGCTCATGCCTGGGCTTGCCTGGGCACCCAGGAGACCAATCATTTAATCTGGCCAAGAATTCTTGTGCCGGGTTAGGGGCCTGAGCTGAATCCCACTGAAGTCTTTGGACGGATTTCCCCCGTGTTCAGGGAGCTCTGGATCAGCCCCCTGAATGTCCAGGCACTTGTGCTGCAGTGGCTTTTAGTGGTTTGGCTTTTTTCTTTTCCTAATAAGGATTAAAACCCGACAGCATAATATTTAACCAAAGGCACGACTGTCTCCTCATTTATCTCGTTTATCACTCAGAACACTTGGCTATCCAACTTTTTGCTAAATCTGCTGGGATGCTCCTCCTGTTTGGGAATGAGGGGGAGCACAATCTGTTGGCTGTTATTTAATAGGTCTCACATTGGCATGGACTGTGCCAGTTTTGGTTTAGGCATTTTGTTTCTTAGCTGTTATTAACCAAACACAGCACCCAGGGCCGTGTTTTCTTCAGCTCAGAGACAAGTGCCAGCACTGTGAAGGGTTTGAGTTCAATGAATCCACCTAATTAAACCAGGTTTTCTGGTCACTGAAATGAGAAGCCAGAAACGCTCCCTGCTCTTCTGGTTTCTGTGCCATTAACAGCAAAAAGCTTGAACTCCTGCATGATGTCAAAAATAACAAGTTAAAAGTCCTCAGAACTCTACTTCTGTGTCCATGACCACCTGAATAATTAGAGCCAACTGGGTGAATTGCCAAGGGTTTGCTTAAATTTTCCCCATGTTTGTCTCTGCAAATGTGCAGAATTTAACCTGACTTTTGCCTCCCAGCCCCCAAGAAATGTCACCTTAGTGCCTGACTGCCTGCATGGTGGCACCTGGTTTCTCAGGTGAGGAGTTTGTTTGCTGCTGACCTGCAGTTTATTGTGTGAGCCATGGGAACAAATAACCCAACAAAAGGGGTGGTGGAGGGATTCAGGCTTGTCTTTGTGGAATCCAGTCACTGCACCCCTTTGGCACAGAACTCCCCCTCTCCCAGGGCCTGCCTGAGCATGTTGGAGAAAGCAGGAAGGTACCAGATGCTTCAAAGTCCCATCCACTCGTGTGTCCTCCTGATCCAAACCAGCATTTATTGAGGAAAGGGCAGGAACTGGGTAATTCCTGAGGCTGAACCGTGTCAGGCTCAGATCCACATGGAAATCACAATCCAGTCATTCACTCCAGGGGCATAGGATGGACTCCCTGCAATGCCTGCTAGAATTCTGCAGTGAGAATGTTATTTTAGCCTGAATAACTCAAGAATAAAAGGAAAACAAGATTTATAGGGAGAGATCACATATTTTATTAGATGATAATCTGATACTGAGAACAAATGGCATGAGGTCAGAGAAATCAGACTCAACAGCAGCTTCCTAAGATTTGGCAGGAAAAACAGCATCATCCCAATCTGTGTGTCTGGGATTGAGAAAACTTTAAAAATTATAGGTTTGTGCATTGTCCATCATTTGTAGGTGGCAAATCTTGCTCTCTGGTATTTTCCTGGACACCAATTTTGTCAGTGGAGTTAAACCCCCCCCAGATCTGAGGTAGTTGCCTCTATATTTTTATAACACCCACTTCTCTCTCCGCCGCAGCAAAATCTGTGTGATCAAAAGTTTTGAGGTCCCTTGAGAACTTTTATTTTTGTTGTTCTGGGGTGCCACCACACAGCAGAGTTTAAAAAAAAATACAAAGAAACATGGCCTGCAGTGCTTGCAAGGGAATCCACTCGGATCAGAGAACGACCCATCAACTCCCTGACATTTTTAAAGCAAGTTTAATCTCTGGCATAAAACTCAGGCCTGAGGCATGAAAAGCCAGTTTTCCTGCTCAAGAATGTTCATCTGTTGCCCAGAGCTAATTCTGGTGCTGGATGCAGACAGGCAGCAGCGAGCAAAACCCTCCTCAGACTGCCTAGAAAGAGGCTGAAAAATGTGGTGTGGACATTCTTGCAGGCAGGGCTCAGCAGTGGTTTCCTGTTGTCCTACCAAAAAAAATAACAAAACAAAAAAGAAAAAAGCAGGGCCCAGGCAATGTTCTTCCCTTATTCTCCATGGGAAAGGGAAGGGATGACTCAGGGCTTGTGCAGGGAACAGAATCCTCCTGTGTCATCCCAAGCCCCCAGGAGCAGAGCACATGATGAGGGAACTCTTGTGCTCACAGCACTGGGGGTTCTTTGTTACCCTGGCACTGCCCAGGGCTCCTTGGGAGGGTTCATTTTCTACCCCAGACTTTGAGTTCCCTCTCATTTGAGTGGCTGTGGAAAGATCCCCACTTGTTAAGGAAGTATTTTGATATGTGAGAAAAAGCAGGAGAAGACATATGGAGTTCTTTTATTACTTATTATTTGTATATTCCATTCATTAATTTTTTATTATTAATTTATTTTTATAGATTATTTTATATATTATCCATATATTTATATATACTTAGTACACATTATTTTTATATAATTTGATATATATTTATATATTTTATATATGTATATGTATTTAATATATGTATATGTATATAAAATCTATATATATACATATATAATATATATGTATATATATAATGTGTATATTATATATGTATATATAATGTGTATATTTATGTATATATAATATATATGTATATGTATATATAATATGTACATATATGTATATGTCCATGTAATATGTACATGTAATATATGTGTATTTCTATATTATTATATTGGTTTTCTATATTATTATATTAGTTTTATTTATACTATTATATTTATTTATACTATTTATACCATATTTATACTATAGTTATACTATATATACTATAAAATTTTATTATATATTGGTGTTTTATTACTCGTTCCTTAAAACCAGAGTTTCTACTAAAATCCTCAGTGAGTCTTTTTTTGGAGGGATGCAGAAAGAAACTGTAGAGCAAGGAACTGTGTGCGTGGAGAGAGAGGAAACCCAGAAATAGCCCGAAATTCGTGTTTTGAGGCACATTTCTGCAAAGCTGGCTCCTCCTGCCAACTTGTGCCTTCACAGCCCGTGTTTCTCCTCCCTTGTCTTGGAGCACAATCTGCTCCAGGGCTGAAATGGGAGCCCTGCAACAGCATCTGCAGCCCCAGCAGGAGCCAGTTGAACCACTCAGCTCTTTTTGCCTTCGTTTGTTCTTTTGTCTGGGCAGTTCCTGGTCTCTGACACTGCAGACACAACTTCCTGAGGCAGCAGAAGGGAAAGGGAACATCAGCTCTTAGTCACACTGCCTGAAGTTTTAAACTCTCACATTTGAGGAACTGCTCTTAAACAGAGCATGAAACAACTCAAAAACTAAATACATCTATAATATGTTTCTTATAATAATATATATAATATATATAAAATAATAATAATATATAATATATAATATATCATATATCATATATATCATATATCATATATCATATCATATATAATATATAATATATAATATATAATATATAATATATAATAGAATAATATGATCATTAATATGATAATATAATAATTAGATCATTAGGAAGATGGATGACATGATAAATGCAGAATGATGCAGTTTTCAAAATCAACAATACCAAATGTGAGGGTTTCACATAGAAAGCAGTTAAATCTGCCAGAAGCAGCCAAGCACAATTTTAATAATCAATTAATAAACCTGGCACTGTTTTTCTCCCGGTGAATATTTCACTTCAATATTTCACAGGTATTTATAAGGCAGACTGAGGGACAAGTCAACTGAATATACTCTAAATAAACCCTAAAAACCAGGAGCTGGTTTTGGAATAAAGCCAAGCAGACTGAAATGCCTTTGAAAGCAGTGTTAGTTAATGCCCTGCCACACACCTGAACCTCCTGCACACCTGAGTGTTGTTACATCCCAACTGCCTGTCCTATATAAAGCCTGAGCAAACTCCACCAGAGAAAGGGAGGATCTGGGGAGCTGAGGGGCTTTTCCTTTCTGTGCAAATAGTTTTTATAGTGTTTTAGGTGTTTTCTTGGAGCCTCTTTGAAGCTGTTTATAAAGTGTATCCTGGGTTTTTGCCTGCTCTGCTCTGAAAAGGTGATGCTTTTGGTCTTCTTTGTATTTAATAGCTGTGTAATTAATTATAAGCCCTGCTGGTTGTTGCCTATATGTGATATATAATAAGTAGCACTATATTTTAAACTCATATTTTATATAGGCTGTTAACTTGCTTTGTGCAAGTGCCTTCTAGTAATGCATTGAATTGGTTTCAATACCCAAAACTAAATTTATCCTTCATTTGGCACTCAGACTTATCTAGGCTCTATCTGCCCTGGCTTGTGCAGGTTTTGCAGCATCTATTCTTGGAACGTGATAGTACCTTAATGTTATTAAATCTCTCTACTGTAGTGTCTCATCTGTACTGCTGACTGTCCAACAGCTGAAGCACCTTGTGTGCTGCAATTTAAGATGAAAGATGAAATTGCTGCCACGGTCTTCTTCATCACAAAGCTGGTGAAAAGGGAAGATAAGCTGAGCAAGCAAAAAATAGAGAAATTTGCAGCCAGCCTGACTGCCATCCTGTTTGAGAAGTACAAGAATCACTGGTACGTGGACAACCCATCCCGAGGACAAGCCTTCAGGTGAGAGGACACTCAATGGAACAGGAGAGGGAATGGAGGCTTTGTGTGATGTTCAAGGGGTCCTGAGTACCCTGGAGGCCTTAAATTGGAAATAAATGATACAAAACTGCAAGGGAACCCCTTGGTTATCCCTTAAGCTCAAGGGAAAAAGAGTTATTAACTGGTGGAGGTGCAACTGTTTTTCAGTGTGTGACTGGAGACTGAGGTGGAAGTCTCAGGACAATATGCACTAAGTGCCTTAAGCAGCCTCTGACTCCTTGGAAGCAGAACTCAAATGCTTTTTGCCTTTTGGAATTGTTCTAACTGCCTTTAATTCTCATAAACTACCGATGAAGTGAGTCAGTGCTTTATGGGCTTAAAACAAAGCCTTGATCGAGTTCATAAATCAGCTCCTTAGGCTGAGCTGCTGGTTGGGGCTCTGAGGGAGAACCTGCATCACCAGGCTGAACGTGTTGGGAAAGCAAACAGTGATTTTTGAGTGTGCTCCTGTAGCAGCAGGGCTTGCCAAGCTGCAGTGCAGCCTGAGATCCGTGTGTTGGGAAGACCAGCAGTGATTTTGAGTGTGCTCCTGTAGCAGCAGGGCTTGCCAAGATCCTCCTGCCCTTTGCTCTTACCCAGGTGCATCAGGATAAACAAACACCAGGCCAGAGAGCCCCTGCTGGAGCAAGCCTGTGTGGAGAGTGGTGTGGACTTCAACGAGCTGGGTTTGCCCAAGGAGATGACAGTGTGGGTTGACCCCTTTGAGGTCAGCTGCAGGTGAGCTCAGAAGGGGTGGCCGATGCACGTCGGGTGCTCTGGGCAAGGGTCATCAACTCGAGCCTGTTCAGAGCCTTGACATCTGAGGGCCTGCTCACCTGCTGGTGCCAGCTGGCCCCTTCAGAGCTGTCCCTGCTTGTGCAGAGCAGCACCACACACCTCCAGTCCCTTCCAGGTACGGGGAGAAGAACGAGCCCTTCACCATCGTGCGCTTCGACGGGAAGGAGAACCCCGAGCTGCCGCAGCTCATCAACTATGCCGTGGAGAGGGCAGCCCTGGACTGTCACTCTGGCAGCTCCTCGGATGAGGAGAGCTTCCTCAGGGAGCCCAGAGCCATCCCTACTGTCAGCAACCCCAACAGTGTGTACCAGGTGAGTGGGCACAGGATGATGTTGCTGCTCTGGCTCAGGGAGGGCTCAGCCCGGAGAAAAGGAGGCTTGGGGGGACCTTCTTGCTCTCCAGAGGAGGTTCTGTGGAGGTAACAACCAACAGAGCAAGAGGAGACAGCCTTGAGTTGCTCTGGGGAAGGTTTAGGTTGGATATTGGGGAAGCCTCTTTCCCACAGGCTGCCCGGGGTGGTGGTGATGTTGTGACTGGGAGGGATTTGAGATGTGTAGATGTGGTGGGCTTGGAAGTACTGGGGGGATGGTTGGACTTTGATATCTTGGAGGGTTTTTTCCCAACCTAAGTGATTCTGGGAATGGGATAGAGCTTTTTGTAGGAGCTGGGAGCTGCTCCTTAGGCTTCCTCACGAGGGAATGCAAGAGACAGTTCCCCCTCTTCCCCAAACACACTTTTAACACGATCCCGTTTCTTGCTGTTCAGTTCAGCGACTACTACAAGGCTCCCACGCAGCCCTGGTCCCTGTATCTCCCCAGGAAGACCTACCTGGCTGATGGCTCCTACCATGGCCAGCACAGGGGTTACAAGGTCTCCAGGCCCTCAGCTGCCTTCTCAGGGCCACATGTGGACAGGTACCACTGGGTCAACACCAAGCGGTAGATCCGTGGCTGTGCCCGCTTTGGGCTGTTTTAGGAGCACTGACTGTGGAATGGGATGAAGGGCTGGCACTGCAAAACTTGGTCAAAACACAAAGCACTCGCTGTCTCTAATCCCTGCCTCTCTTGCTCTGTGTGTCTGAAGCTGTTTTTTTGCTCTTTTTTTCCTGTGGTTTTATCTGAGGTTTTAAATGTTTATATTAATGCTAATGGAAGACTGAAAAATTGTTTTGAGACTCCTTTTGTGAGTTGAAAAAAAAAAAATGCAAATATCAATAAACTATTTTATGATTTTTTTATAAAAGCTATCTGATCTGCTACTGGTGCCCTGAAGGGAGTTTAAAACCTTTTTGGTGGAAACACAAGCAAGTCAAGGAAGAAAAAAAAAAAAACATGCCCCTAAGTTGCTTTGAAGGACAGTTTGCTTCCTTCTGGCAGGGGCAGCAAGGACAGCTGGGTTGTGAGCAGAGATCTAAATATCACCAGCAGAAATGTTGAGGGTGTTTAGTGACTCATGAAATTATTGAATTGCCCTGTGCTGGTGAGGGAAGGAAGGATCTTGAGTGACTCTGCTCTTCCCTCACTTGCTTTTTCACCTGCACCAGAGGCTGTGGTGATGCTTCACTGATCAGCAAATACTGAATGTTTCATGTGTTTCAGGGTTTGACTCTTGAATTTGGGAGGAGGAGAGACTGTCTCCCCAAGCCTAAGAGCAGAGCTGGGCTTGGACAGTGCAGGACCTGCCTTCCTGTATGGGAGAGAGCTGAGATATGGTGACTCCAGGACAAGTAAAGGTTGTCTGGGCTGGGCAAGTTGTTTTCAGTGGTGGAAAATAATATTTCTTGCTCTTGGTGTGTAATTGTGTAGATACAGTCACTTGGGGTAATTATATCTATAGCTTTTGCTGTGTCATAAAGTCAGAAAAGTGTAACTATTCAGCTGAACTTCACAACATGTTGTAGATTGATCCACCAGTTTAAAAAATAATGCATTTGACACTGAGCAGAACTGAGTGATTCTGTATTTTGCTTCTATTCCTGGAAACTCTGAGTCTGGGCTTTTGCAGCAATATTTCTTTTTGCTGCTTGGCCGTGGCCAGAAATGTCAGTGGTGGGGGCCAAAGTCTTGTCACTCAAACCACTGCACTGCTTCCACTCCTGATTTAATGAGCCTTTAGTATGGAGAGGAAAAATACACCACAGATAAAACAAAAATAGAGGGTTTACTTTGGCTTAAAGCCTGATAGCCAAAGCAGAGACCCAAGGTAGAACAAAACCACCAAGTCTTTGAGTGCCACTACAACTTTCTGCCCAGGGCTATTTCCTCCTCTAATGCATTGATTTGTTTTACCAGACAGTCCTTCTCCAAACTAGTGATTTCAAGGTAGTAACAAAGCAGGTCTTCGTTGCCTTTGCTGCTTAGAAACTGGTGTTCATCCTCTATGATCTGCACCAGCTCCTCAGTTAACACGTCCACTTTATCCTCAAGTTCCGAAGGGGACAAGGAAGTGCAGGTTTCCTCTTCAAAGCTAAAAAAAACATAGAAAGAAGTGCTTAAAATGAGAGGGGAGAAATGCCAGTTGTGAAACTTTAATCACAGGCTCTTCACGGGAGCAAAACAGAAAAGCAAATGTCACTGTACAAGGTGGCGAAATAATAAATAGTAAATATAAATAGTAAATAACAGCTCCTGGCAAATTATTCTTACCATCCCAAGCTGTCCTTTCCATGAGGGAAATGTTCTTTTTTCTCCACAAGCCACTTGTCGTGCAGTGGTTCCTCAGATTTCATGTGGAGCAGGAGGTTGTTCTTCATGTGCTGTGGGATGAGCACAGAAGTGGAGAAAGCAGTTAATTGCTAACTTTAATTTTTATAGGCTCCTTAAATGTGTTTTACATGGTGATGCTTTTTATGCTGACTTAATGATTTGCCTGAAGGTAAATAATTTATTGTAACCCCCCCCTGCTTAAGCAGAGTCATCTACAGGCTGTGTCCTGAGGGGTTTTGGGTGTCTCCAAGGAGGGAGGATCCACAACCTCTCTGCACAGCCTGTTCCAGTGCTTAAAAAAGTGTGTTCAGAGTGAATGTCCTCTATTCCAGTTTATTAACTGCAGGCACATGGGCACAGGCATCTATAAATAAGTTAAATTGTCGTTTTTGTAGCAAAGCAAGAAAATGTTGGTGCTGAGCTTTCTCGTTACCTTCTCAAAGCCTTCCATGTCCGTGGGCCTCTTCACTTTGACTTGGTAAAGCTGGGAGATGAGGTTTGCTTCCTCCTTGGAGAAGGGTTCCTCCTTCAGCAACACCTGGCTTATCCCCTGGCATTTACTGCCCTGGGGAGCTGCTGAGAGCTGCAGTCTGAGGGAGAACATTTCACTGAGACAGGCTTTCAGTGCCTGGAGAGGGGGGAAAAAAAAACCCAAACATGACTCTTTCTGAAAGGCTTTGAGAACCTGCTGTGTCACATCAAGGTGTTGGGGAAGGATCCCCCCATTCCTTTTTCTTTTCCCAATGAATTTGGTGTAACTGTGTTTGTAGGCAGGGCTGTGATCGTGAGAATTCTCTGTTGGGTTCTCCCAGGTGATGGTTAGAAGGCAGTCGTGGGGGTTTTATCTCCTCAGCTGTCAGTGGAACAGAGGTGTTGGTGTTGTTTGTGTGCAGGCAGGGTATTAATGCATGATTTGGTGCATTTTTCTGCTTTCTCACTGGCTTCACCTAAGGCAGAACAGTTCTTCAAACGTTGAATAAGAATCTTGCTGTGAACAGCCCCCTGTGCAGCTGTAGTGGCAGTTCAGGTAATTGTTAACTCGTTATAAAAACCTTATTTCATCTCCCCTTTCGTTGCTGAAGTTGCACAAAGCATTAAGCCCTCACTTTTAGAGTGATTATTTTTTTAACAAACACGAGGATAATGGAATTGCACTTGGAACACACCTGATAAAAAAGCCTCAGGAAGAGGGGGCTGGTGTCGTGGTGGAGCTCAGCAGCAGAGACATGAGCCAAGCAGTGCACCAGGAGGAGCAGGAAACCTCCCACAGAGCTCAGGCAATCCCTCAGGACGAAGAGTTTGTTCTTGGAATTCTGAGGAAAAAAAAATGAGTATCCAGAGCTGAGACAGAAGCACAGCAGGAATTGGCTCTGCTGATGCAGCTCTTCCAGTGCTTTGCCTCGATTTTAGGTAAGTCCAAGGATTCAAATCAGTACAGGGGAATATCCATATGCACAGGGCAGTCCTGAGACTTCATTTAATGGTCTATGATGTGAATCTAAAGCATTTGTGCATTCTCTGCCCTGGGCAGGTTTATATTTATAGATCATGAACCTGAGAAAGCTCCTCTCTGCACACCTCATTTATAGGAAGAAATAACACTAAATAGTCACTTTCTGTAATCTAATTATAGTGAGTAAAATGCTGATACACTAACTCCTGTCAAGCTGACCTAGAGAGAATTTGGTCAAAATGAAAGTGGTAAAACTTGGACACGAGAAACTGGATAATTAGAGCTGATTTAACAAATGGGCTTTGGGTATGACCCTCACATTAAATATATATTTGAACTCAGCATCCTCCAGTGCTGTTAGTTTGTGTTCAGATTTATCTGGAGCTTATTAACACTTGAGGATTTCTTATATCAATGTTTTTCCTAGAGAGCATCAAGCATGCTGTGACTGGGAAGGTAGGAATTATTTTTGCATTTTACTTCCCAGCCCCAGAACTTAATGGATACCAAAGTATTGCGAAGGCTGACTAGGTGTGGAGTGGGCAAACCTGGTAAAAGAAAGAGCCCCTGAAGGCATTGCCTGTGGCATCACTGGGGGGGAGGCTGGAGGCCACACACAGCCTGATTTCTGGGGCCTGCAAAGAGAAGGAGAAAGGTTCTGTAAGAGCTGAGAGCACACCAGGGCTGCAGGGGGAGAGGGATTCATGGGCTCCAGGTTCATTGAAATGTCAGCCTTGATTTGCAGTGGGTTCCCAGAGCCAAACCAATCCCACGTGGAAATGGAGGCTGTTTAAAAAAATAACCTTAGGATTTCCTCTTGCCAGTTTTTTAATTAAGTAAATGGAAGTGTGCTCCAGTCCTGGAGCTCTGGCTGTGGTCACTGCAACTTTATTATTTGTTTGAGACTCCTATGAAAGACCCTGGAGAGTTTACCCAGACCAAAGCCATGGTGTGCTAAGAACTGTGCAGAGAAAACGAGAGAATTATTGTTCCAAGATATAAAGGGAAGATGTTTTATCACAGTGTTATGCAATGTGCAGGGATTAATTCTTCATTACCTGAGTGATGTGCTTAAGAAAGGTGCCACAACAAATATAAAAACTGACTAGATCTTTTGGGGAAGAGATTTGACTTCAAATCTCTACACCATTGTGGAGAAAACAGGACTGGAATTTAATTCCTGTTATTGGCTCAATGGTCACTCTCTAATTGATTTTTATAACTGGTATAATTGATTTTATAACCAAGGAGTTTCTTTTATTACCGCTGTTGATTATTAAATATCAGTGTCTAAAAATATCAAGGTTTTAAACACTTACATTAATGTGAAGTCTGAGAAACTGTAGGATGGAGATGCCATACTGATAAATGACAAACTCTCTGGCAGAGAGGGCTGCAGGATCAACTGCTGCTGGTTCCTCTCCCTGAGTCCACGAGGCATCCTCTGTACCCTGAGCCCAACTTGCTGCTGCAAGAAAAGTAGCATTTCACCAGATTAATTGGACAAAAAAAAAAAAGGTGAAAATAGAACCCAAGCTGTAACACTGCAGTGCAAGTGTAGAATATACTGCATTTCTCATCTTAGGCACTGTTCAGTGCGAAGTGAGGCCCTGCTGGTGCATTGTGAATTATCATAAGGGTCATGAAGTGCCTTGATACCCTTAGGAAATGTCTAAAACTTGACTTTTAGTGGAGGAATTTCTGATAGCTCAGGCCCAGGAAAGGGACATGAAGCCTGTGTGTCTCAGAGCTGCTCAGCAGCACAGTCAGGGCTGGCTCTGTGTGTTCAGCCCTTTCTGAAGGAGCAGGGCCAGAGAAGAGCAGCGAGGCTGGGGAAGGGACTGGAGCACAAGTGCTGGGAGGAGAGGCTGAGGGAGCTGGGGGGGCTCAGCCTGGAGAAGAGGAGGCTCAGGGGAGACCTCCTCACTCTCTGCAACTCCCTGACAGGAGGGGGGAGCCAGGGGGGGTTGGTCTCTTTTCCCAGGCAAGAGGGCTCAGTCTGAAGCTGTGCCAGGGGAGGGTTAGGTTGGATATTAGGAAGAATTTCTTTGCAGAGAGGGTGCTCAGCCATTGGAATGGGCTGCCCAGGGAAGGGGTGGATTCTCCATCCCTGGAGGTGTTTAAGAAGAGACTGGATGTGGCATCAGTGCCATGGGCTGGGAAGCACAGTGGTGTTGGATCAAAGGTTGGACTTTGATGATCTGGGAGGTCCCTTCCAACCCAGCTGATTCTGGGATTCTCTAATTCTATGATTCTCCCTCACCAGGAGAGCTCGGGAGGGAACCCAGGTTTCTGTGCAGCAAAATCTGGCCACAACAAACAGCTCTTTGAAGGATGACACATGAAATCTTCACCTCACCCCCAATTCTGGCTGTTCCAGGAGAAAGAGCAGAGGTGGGATTTACCTCGGGCCAGCCCTTGGCTCTGCCCCAGCCCAGCTGCCACCGCGTGACTCCGGAGCTCCTCGTTCACCTCCCTCAGCAGATCCAGGAGAAAAGAGGTTTTTACACACTTGGTTTCGTCACCACCTGTGTAAACAAACAAATAAATGTTGCTTTCCTAAACAGTCCATCTCTCACCGGCGTCTGAGCAAACATTTCCCACACTGGAGTTACACAGACGAGGTCAAACAGGTGACTAATTCTGCTGTTTGGGGTGTGATGTTAAAGTCTGGACAAACATGTGAGTACCTTTCTCTCCAAAAATTATCCAATTCACTAGTTTTCCTCCTTTTTTCACGTATCTTAAATGTCGTGGGGAAGTCTGTTTAATGAGGAAGAATATTGTTCTATTTCAGTAAAAAAAAAAACAGCCCCCAGCCCAAACACTTCTCCTTCCTGTAGTTCTTGTTTGAGCTGCTTACCAGAACACTCCTCTCCATTTCTCTTAAAGTTGTCTTTGCCACAAGATTTATTGATAAGAAAAAAGAATTTCTGCTTGCCCTGAATTCTGTGAATAGTGGCTTTCTTTTAAATTGTCAAATTCCATATCTCGTGAGAATTGGTAGGATTCTTTTTTTTCCAGCTAATTACAGCAACATTTACCTGTTTAAATGTTCTAAACCTGGTTTTAGGTTTATTGTAAGGACTATATCATTGCTAAATCACATCTGTGGGCAAGTTACTCATGCAGGTCTCACAGGAGGCTCGTGTATTTTGTTGTTAAGCAGGTGGAAAGGAGGCAATTGGCAGGAAAAGAGCCAAAAGCCAAACAAATGACTGAAGTTTTTACCACCCAGAGGAGCTGTTGTGAACTGTGGATTCAGCAGAATGATTCTGGAGGCCATCACGTGCTCTGCCTGCTTCAGCACCCTGATATCTGTGAGGAAAGAATACACCAGGTAACGACCACAAATAATTCCAGAGGGGTTTGTGTCCTTTCCTCTCGTTCCATCAGCTAATTTTGACTTTCCTATATAGTATTTGGGCCTAAGACATCAGTTTAAAAATCAACTGATAGGACTAAAAGTTGTATTTTTAACTAATTGCCTAATTCTGTAAGAAGTTTAAAGCTGTAGAAGTGTTTTGAAATCTCTCTAAAGGGCTTCATAGGGAAACACTTGTCTGGTATTGTGATAATTGGGTGACTCTTGCACTGTTTGCTTTTTCCTCTTAATTAAGCTAATGAGTAAACAAACAGCTGTTTGCTTCATAGAGAAGGTGCTGGAAAAGACCCTGAAACATTAAGATCACATGTGAGAGTTCACCTGAATCCTAATGAAATATTTTCAGTCCAAAGAACAGGAAATTCTGCTACTTATCAAGGAGCTGCTGATATTTTGAGAAAACCCCTAAAGCCCTGCTGACCTCAGGATGAAAAAAGCCCAGCTCTGCAGATGCAGAAACATCACCTAGGTAAGACACTTTATTTCTGTCCTAGCACCCATGCCCGGTTTTAAATCAGAATTTTGGTAATAACCTCCCTATTTTAGGAGTTCCATCCACTTCTTCCCTGATCATTCCTTTCCCAAAGCATTAATGCCCTCCAGGTGATGTATTAGCAGCCAAAAAATATCCCAGGTTACTTGAGATTGCTGTGGCAGCCCAGACTTACTCTTAGCCAAGAAGCAGAGGAGCTGTTCCTCTGCCTTCTGGTGGGTCCCTGGAGCCCTGAGGGGCTGGGGGGTGGAGGATGCAGAACTGCTGCTTTGCTGCGTGTTTTCTTTTCTATCTCCTCCTGATCTCATCCTCAGCTCCTGCAAATCTGGGTGAAAATCCTTCCCTGAGAAAGCTTTTCCTTCACTGTGCTCTTCCCTCGAGTCCTAGGAGGAAAAGTGAGGAGCTGTCAGAGGCAGTGCCTGGAAAATGCTGCTGAGTTTCTCACCCTCTGTGATGATGAGCAGCAGTCCTCGTGATCTTTGAGGCTCAAGATCAGAAAATAGCAAAAAATCCCCTCCCAAAAGCTGGAGAGGGTGTGTGGTCTCACAGTACCCCGTCCTGCTGCAGCTCTGAGAGCTCCCTCCTCCTCCTCCTCCTCTGCTCTCCAGGGAGCAGCTGATCCTGCAGCTTTGCTCCTTCAGCTGGTGTTGCCCAGCTGGGAGATCCTTTGAGGTCCAGATGCTCCCCTTGGAAAGCCTGCCACGGGTCTTCCCTTTCTTCTGTGGTTTCTTCTCTTTCCAAGGTGGTGATTTTGATCTGCAAAGCAGAAAATTCCATTAAATTCTTTTTCTTTGTTCCCCCTGTACTTTCGTGCATAACCCGCTTTTGGAAGGTGTTCTTCTCCCATCCCTTCAACTCTTATATTCCTAATCTCTCCCTTCAACCCTTTTCTTCCCATATTTGTTGTGAATTTGCTAGCACAGGACAGCTGCAGCCATGGCCTCATTAGCATCAGACCATTAATCTTATGTCCTGTGCATATGATGAGTGTTCAATTAGGAAACATTTGGGATTTGCTCTTTTCTGACCTGCAGTGGATCAAAACTGCTTGAAATACTCTTCCTGGTTCCTCTGTTTTTCAGGGAGGCTTTCAACTGTCCCTCCAGCCTTCTCATTTTCTGCTCTCTGAATTTTCTCACTTCACTGGTTATGAGATTTGCTTCCTCCACAAACTAGAGATGAAAAAAAGAGGAAAGAAAGATCCAAACCCAAGATCCTGGTTTTGTTCAAGAAACTCTGATGCTTGAAGAACAAAGTCCTTTGCACAGTAACAACAGCAATGCAAACTACTCATGATTTTCTGAATAAAGCTGCAAGGTAATCTATTGACTAATAATATATTTAGTTTTACCTTCTCGGAGCCTTTTAGGCTGCTGACTATTTCCTTGAAGTGTCTCTCTCTCAGTTGTAATAATCTTACAGTTTGTATAAATTCCAGCACTAGAAGTACATGCTCTGAGTTGTCCTTCAGGAGATGCAGAACGTCCCTGGTGTCACCATCAACTGATAAATCCTGGAAGAGAAAATGCTCCTGTGAACTGGAGCATGAAATGTGTGAACCTCCTTTGGTTGTTTTACTTTCTGCACAACACATCGAGGACAGAGGTTAAAAACATGTCAGTCCTATACAGCCTTTAATTTTGCTGTTTATAAACGCCCAAATCACAAACTCACAGCCACTGAAAATTAATTTAAGGCTCACAAAGGAGCCTTGAGTAAATCCATGTTAAAATGGATCTGAAGTGCCTGATTTTTTTTGTAGCAAATCCCAGCATAGTTTCAATTATTTTTTGGCATTAAAAAAATAATGCAATACACTGTAATCTGGAGTTAACTCTCCTATTTATCTAAACAGTCACAATTCCTGAAAGTCTTTAAATGTGAGTTTTGTAACAACACACTGGAGGAGCTGCAGGTTCTAAACCAAACCAGCAAGAGAACTTTACTTCTCCCACGAGGTGTTCCAGGCCTGTGCCCTCCTTTTGGCACCTCAAGGCCACCTTCTTGAGCCTGGAGGAATCTTGGAGCAAAGTGACTGTTTCCCTCAGGTGTCTCTGAGACAGGATGGAATAAGCCACGAGATTCCCAAACTTCCCTCCTTCGGTCTCCTGGATAATTTTTGTTTCTCTGGCTTTTATCTGGGAGAGGAAAAAAAGCAACATGACAAAGTCTCAGAGGCTTGAGGAAGCATGGGAATGTTCCAGTTATGGAATCAGAACCACAGGGTTGGAAAAGACCTCCGGGATCGAGTCCAGCCTCATCACTGCAGGTTGGAAATGGGGATGTAGGGGGGTGGGAAATGAAGCACCCTAAAAACAATCCAATTTCTAAGGGGGCTCTTAAAATTTTCCTTTGACAGTTAGAGAAGTATTTGGTCAGTGGGTCTCCCCAAACATTGTTAATAAAATATTCAAAAAGAAGCAAATGGGTTAATACGCTTCTTTTACCTTCCCTTAAGTGACTCCTTAAAGCTTAATTCTGAGGGCTTGAGGTCGAGGTCAAGGTCAACCCTTGATATCTTTTAAGTTCTATGTATAGGCTGAGTACAGCACAACCACAGTACTATTTTCAGGGCAAAGAGCAGAGAACTGAGGCTGCAACCTTAATATAATTAAGGTGGGCTCTGCCCCTTCCAGGGTTGTGATAGCTGACTCAATGTTTTTTTTCTGGGGAAGAAGAATAATTACTTATTTATCAGCAGTGAAATGAAGCAGCATGCTCCTAGTGAAGCACCTAAAATGTGGCTAAAACCACAGTGCCAGAGGTTTTCCTGCTGCCCCTGCGTGGCTGTGAGTAAATGACAACACAAAGGTCTCAGCTGCTGTACCTTCTCCTCTGTCTGGGCTCGGAGTTCCAGCCTAAACTGTGCCTGCACCTTCCTCAGCTCGGCCTCTGCCTCCGTGTCCAGCCCTTTGAGCAGATCCCCCTCCCGGTGGTGCTCCTGGAGAAAAGCCGCTGCTCTGGCCACCTGCTGTCCCTCTCTGCTCCGAGCAACCTCCCGGGCCGCTGCTTCCCCGCGCCCTTAGTGCTCCGCACTGCTCGGGATGCTCGGCACGCCTTCGGGGCAGCGCAGGGGCTGCAGCAGGTGAAGCAAAGGGAGACAAGAAAATTATTGGGGTTTTTTAAATAGAAATTAACTTTTTCCCTTTTCCCCCCTTTTTTGGGGCGCCTTTTTCCTTTTTTTGGGGCGCCTTTTTCCTTTTTTTGGGGGCGCCTTTTTCCTTTTTTGGGGGCGCCTTTTTCCTTTTTTGGGGGAACCTTTTTCTTTTTTTGGGGGCTCCTTTTTCCTTTTTTGGGGCGCCTTTTTCCTTTTTTGGGGGCGCCTTTTTTCCTTTTTGGGGGCGCCTTTTTCCTTTTTTGGGGGCCGCCTTTTCCTTTTTTGGGGGCGCCCTTTTTTCCTTTTTGGGGCGCCTTTTCCTTTTTTTGGGGGCGCCTTTTCCTTTTTTGGGGGCGCCTTTTTCCTTTTTTGGGGCGCCTTTTTTCCTTTTTTGGGGGCGCCTTTTTCCTTTTTTTGGGGGGCGCCTTTTTCCTTTTTTTGGGGGCGCCTTTTCCTTTTTTGGGGGCGCCTTTTTCCTTTTTTGGGGGCGGCCTTTTTCCCTTTTTTTGGGGGCATTTTTCCTTTTTTGGGGGCGCCTTTTTTCCTTTTTTGGGGGCGCCTTTTTCCTTTTTTGGGGGGCGCCTTTTTCCTTTTTTGGGGGGCGCCTTTTTCCTTTTTTGGGGGGCGCCTTTTTCCTTTTTTGGGGGGCGCCTTTTTCCTTTTTTGGGGGTGCCTTTTTCCTTTTTCTCTTTTCCAGCCCTGAGCATAATTGCAGGGCTTTGAACAGTGGGGTTTGTGCCAGGCTGACCCATAGGGGAGGTTTCTGTGCCTGCACACCTGTAGATTTTCAGCCAGGATGTGCGATTTTGCCCTCCAAATGTTATGAATTGCCTTGAGGCATGAAAAGCATGCAGTGCCTGTACCTGGAGGTTGCAGTAGAGGTCCAGGACCCTGTAGAGACACACTTGTCTCAGAGCTTCCAGCTTCACTATCTTCACTGCTGAAACCTGGAGCATTTGAGTGACAGGGGCTGGGGAGTGCTGGACTTCCCTGGAGTGTTGTTTCTGTCGAGCAAAAGAAAAGAAAGGGTGGGAGGGTTTCTGCAGCACTGCAAATATATTCTATGTATTCAATACTAATGAGTGTGGGCACCAGAAGTAGAGAATTTTTCCAGGGAGAGCTGGATCCTTTAGGATTCTGGGACACTTCAGGGGCTCTGATAACACCCCTGCAGTGTGTCCGTGCCCCCAGGGAAGGTGAAGTCCATCCTTGCCCAGCAGGGAGGTGACAATGACATAAAAAAACCCCACCTTAAACTCACCTGCTGCTCAGGGAACTCCCAGGGTGAGGTTTGTGAGCCAAGAAGACAAAGTGCCAACTGCTGTGGGATTTCTTGCAGGATGTGCAGGGGCTCTTTGGGCACTGTCAGCTCTGGGCTGAGGCCCAAAAGTTTGATTTCCTGCACTTGTCTCTCACACAGTGCTTGCCCAGCGTGGTGGTGCTGTTCTGACAGGGCTTTCAGGAGTGAATCCTTTGAGGCAGTGGCTTCTGTTCCTTTCCTGCTCTTCGGGCCCTGAAAATATTATAGACATCCCAACTTGAAACTTCTTTGTGATCAGGAGCATCAAAAGAATTGAGTCCCACTGAGCCCAAGATGCAAAAAACAGATCCAGAAACCAGATGTCTCACTTAAGCACCATGAAAAGCCTGATTTATTGTGAGATTAAGTACCCAAGAATTACTGAAAATGAGACCACTGCCCCTTCTCCTTTAACTTGAGAGGGGACAACTAATTTAGGTTCTGTTTGGCTTTGCAATAGCTGGAAGATTTCTTTCTTCTCAAACTATTTTGTTTAATTTCCTTTTCTGAAGCCACGTGGGGAAATGGAAAGGAATTCAAATAGTGGAAAACTCCTCCTCCTGTGTATCAGCTGAGAACTCTGAGACGACACAATGCCAACCTTACCCAACTTCCTTCGGGGTGTTCCTCCTCCTCAGCCTTGGATTCACAAAAGGAACAGAGAGTGTTCATTTCTTCTGCCAGCAGGGACAGCTCCAGATGTGCCAGTTCACAGGCGTGTTTCTCCAAGAGAAACCTGCAGCCAGAGAGGCAGGAGACAGGCTGAAAACACATCCCTGGTTCTATGTGGTCATCACTTGGCTCATCCGTAAACCTGGAGAACAGGAGCCTTCTGCTGAGCCACACCCAACCCCCAAATCTGAGCCTGGTGGGGAGAGAAACCTCCCAAACTTGTAAATAATGTATTTTTTTTGTAACTAAAAAGGCAGAGGCAATTAAGGCAGAGCAAGGATTTCTTTACCTTGTCAGGACTTCTTGTTGCATGTGGCTGATCCTTTCTGAGGGTGAAGTGGGCAGAACAGGGGATACTGTGGAAGCTGAAGTGCTCTCCTGGCTTGCTTCAGCTCTTAATGCCTCTGGGGGAGCAGCAGATGCTTTTAAAGTGCTCCTTGATGAGTAGCCTGTAGAAGAAACATGGGAAAATGTATTTGCTGCAAGATATTAATTGTTTTGCAGAAGATAGATTAATTTTGGTGAGGCCTGGCAAGAGAAAACAAGTGATTTCAGGGCTCATCCCACCCTATGGCAAGTTTACACACATCATAAAGGTTTTGCACACTGAGTCCAAGGAGATCTTTAACTCTTACAAAATAGAACCAAAGTCTGATTTTTCAGCTGTCAGAAGGAGAATGTCTTTCTAGAATGGAAGTTGAAAGGTTCCAGCCTGTTTTTCAAGGCCAGGCTAAAATAAGGTAACGCTCTTACCTGGTGTCTCAGGTGATAAACTGCTTTTGCTGTTTTCCTCCAGCTTCTGAACCAGGGACTTGAGCAGAGGGATCAGGTTTTGTTGGATTTCCAGGTGTGTGCCATGTGAGACCCCACTGATGCCATAAAATCTGGTTGTCTGATAGTTCTCAAAGCACCGTCGAGAGCCCGAGAAAAGCACCTGAAAACCAGCACAAAGCAGAGAGAGGCCATTTCGTGCCTGCCAAGAACATCATTTGAAAAAAAGCCTCTTCTTGAAAACCTGATATTGCCAGTTCACACTGTTCAGTGACTCCATGGGATGTTACAGCCCTCTGCCTCAGGAACTTAAAAGCCTTTTCCAATTGTTGTCCTACAGCCCCCAACTCTCAGTTTTGTTTTTTTTTCCCACATCCTTCAAGCTGATAGAGAAGCTGTAAGGTGTGATTTTTTTTAACTGCATGACTTGCATTTGATGTCCTTCCCGTGCCAGTTTGCTGTTGTTTTGCAGGGCTCTGATCCCTGGCTGGGGTGTTCTTGGATGATGTTCTCAGAGCGTGGCAGCTGCCTGTGCTTTTGTTAGACAAGCACCACAATTGCTTTTATTTGCAGTACCTTTGCCTGCTGTGCTTGGATGATTGACAAGTCCCTCAAATATTCCAGTCTGGTGTGGGCAGTCTCCACACTGGCTTGTTGTTTCAGGATCCATTCCTGAGACTCAGAGGCGAGGGCAAGCATGACCTGGAAGAAATAATACAAAATATAACTGCAAATCCTGGCTTTCATTGCCCTTCTCACACGTAATTGGGCCAGCCACCATCTGGAAAGCTGCTGTGACAGCTCTGGAGCACTTGTGGCCATGTAGCCCTCAAAGAATAGCCACAGAAGCTGCAGATGATGCAAAGAAGAGCTAAGATGAAAGCTTCCTGGCAATATGTTTGCCACCCCATCAGCCAGTAGAAGGCATTGGTTTTACATCAGCAGGTCTTGCTGGGGTAGAAGCAGGTGCCTGCTCTGCAGGACCAGGTAATGCTTGCCTGGAGAAGCACTGGGGATGTTCCTGGAAGTGGGAATACCTCAGTACAGTGTCTTTGAGCACAGAATGTTCTGTGATGGGGCCCAGGTTCAGCCCAGCAGTGACCTCACCTTTCTGACCCTCAGCTCTGGTGCTGCCTCAGCCCCTGGGATGTGGCTCCTGCTCCTCTCTCCCTCTCTCAGCTGCAGGAATATCCGCTCTTCTTCCAGTTCCATCTTTTCCATGAGCTCCACCAGCTTCTCCAGTGCCTTCCTGATCTCCAGCAGGACCTGCATTTCCCGTTCTTTCTCCTCTCTGTCAGCTGTAAGAAGCCAATATTAGCAGAAGCACCCACCTGAGAATCCACTGGGAATTCCCAGGGCAAACCTCCAGTCATTTCCCCTCTGTGTGATTCACACCTCTACACTCTTCATCTTTTATAACAGCCCCATTTTCAGATCCTACCTCTGGACTATCTTGCTTCAGGAGGACACAAGTAATTCCTGAGGCTCAGGGTAACCTGGCAGAGGGATCACCCAGCACAGAAAGCAGTGGGGCTGGAGCTGCCCTTTTGTACCTTTGAACAGCACAGACAGTTCAGTGGCCACCTGGCTACCAAAATATTTGGAGGTTCGTCTCTCAGCTTCCTGCAGAGAGGAGACTTTCAGAAAATGGCACAGTTCCTCAATGTCTTCCAGTTTTTCCTTGAGCTGTGTCTGTAAGAAATGGAAGAGGAGAGGGAGCTTTAGATGGTGTTGCCAGCTCAGGAGATCAGGAATTGGTGGGAGGCATTTTCCTTTGCAGAGAGAGCAAGAGCTTGGCTGACTGGGTTAATGCTTTTTTGTAGCCTTGTAATTATTCTGATTGTGTAGGAACTGGTGCCAGTCCCCTGTCTCTGCTGGATTTCACCTGCTGGTTATTCCATGGGGACACCTGCCAGCATTCCTCACTCTGGGAATGGCCACACTGAGGCAGCAAAGGCTCCATTTACCTTTTGGTTTTGAATGGGGAGGGGAATAGCTTGGATTCAGAACCATCCCATCAGTGATATCTGAATTTTTGATACATGTGAATCCCCAAGGAATTTTTAAAGAACTTTCCTGGAGCCAGCTCCAAAAAAAAGGCACCATACCTGTTGTGCCTTCCCCTCTTTCACAGCATCAAGGACATCAAGAAATAGAGAGTTCAGCTTTTTAAGGAGCCCTTCTTCCTTTTTCCTCCTGCAGTGCCAGTATAAATGCCTTGACTTTATTTCCTTTTCTAGAAAGTCCAGCTGTAAAGCAATGAAAGACACAACAGCTTAGCTCTGCAGGAAGCTGAAGAAGGATTATAAATGTGATTAAAGCCAGTGATGACAGCTCCTCTCAGTGCCTTTCACAGCATATATCCAACTTTGTTGCCACAGGGGGTGAGTGTTTGCAGTCCTAAGTCTGTGCATGTTATAATTCATGTCCAAATCAGTGTCCCAATATCTTGGGGTAGGGGAAAGATATCAAATAGACTTAAAAGATCTAGAAGGTACAAAGACCAGCAGAAAAAGATAGAAATAGAAGGGGGGAAAAAAGCAGATAATGAAAAGAGAAGTATAATGACATATTTCTGTCATCTTGTACTATAAGCAAATGTTACTTGTGGGGCAGAGAAATAAGTGAAATTTCCACCCATAGTAGAAAAGCCCCAACAAAGAATTTCCCCCAGATAACAAACCTGCAAGTAAAGAGAGTTTGGGGCTTTGTTTACCAGATCTGGATCTGTGGCTTTCCTGGGTAAAGCTCCAAGGGACTGAACAGCAGGAATCACATTGTGTGTCCAGGGGTTTCTTTGGGCACCTATAACAGGCCCAATTTCACCTGTAATTGGACTTATGGCCCTGGCACCAAAAGTGATGGGGACGAGGCCTGTGGGTAAGGAAAAACTAAGTGTAATATTTAGAATTTTAGACCACAAATGCCACATTTTCCATTCAGAGTCGAGGTAGAAACTGCTCTGTTTTGGTAGGGTGCTTTATTGTGTCTTTGTTATTTGTTGTTTACAGCATCCAACTCAATTTCCTTCTCTACCTTTTCCATTGGTATCTTCCATGGTTCCTGCAAGTGGGGAGGGCTGCCCAGTGTTCCAGTCACAGTCTATTCCCAGGATTGGCACCATCAGACCGGATCCACTGGGATCTGGGATTTCCATTCCAAACACTGCAGGGATCCACATCTCTGTGCCAGGGTATCTGATCATACCTGGTTCGTTCAAAAGAGACGAAAAACGTAAAACACTGAACAGGTTTGTGATGGAAAGAACTGTTTTCCCTTCCAGGGGGCTGCAGTGCTGTTATTCCTGCTGCAGCTTCCAGTTAATACCTGGCTGGGGGCATCACCAGCAAAGCTATTTTGACAAAAAGCTTCCTGGAAGTTTGAGGTGCTGTGATGGGATCACAGAAGGTGCTGAGCTGGAAAGGACCCACGAGGATCATCAAATCCAAGCCTCAGCCCCGCATGGGATCCTCCCAGGAGTCACAGTGGTTTCACTGCTGTCCCCTGTGGTGGGATGGCATGGGAACAGGCTGCTTGCTTTGTACCTACCCAGTTTTCCCCCGTTGCTCCTGATCCTTGCAGCCACCTCCTGCTTTTCCCCCAGGCTCTGCAGGCGGTGCAGCACATGGTGGCACTTGGCGGCCAAAGACTCCTCCAGCTCCTCTGCTGCAGCCTTCAGTGCTGCTAATCTGTCTGCTGCCAGGCAGGAACCTTCCAGAAACGATGCCTTGAAGCGCTTTAGGGCGTCCAGCACTCGGGTTTGTGCCAGCAGCCAGTCGTTCTCCAGCACAGCCTGGTACCCTCCGGCGTGGGGCACGACCCGGCCCTGCTGCAGGTGAAACCCCTGCACCCGGCACAGCTTCCCACTCAGAGGCTCAGTGAAGGAATCTCCAAGGAGCACCGGGTGTCCAGAAGGGCCCACCAGCCCACCGAGAGGTAAAACTTCTCCTGCAGTCAAGGAACAGGAGAAACAAGGACAGAACATCACCTGGGGTCCAGCCCTTCCCTGCCAGGAAAGGGCACCTTGAGCGTTTGCTTCAAGGGAAGCAGAAATGGGTTTGATGGGAAATAGGGAGGGGAACTGGGGATTTTGAGGTCATTTGTAAAATAATTTGGCTCACAAAATGTTCTTAAATAAGTCCCCTACTTCCTGCTTTACAAAAAGGTTAAGGTCCCCACTCCTCCTTTTGGGTCTAATATATATTCCAAAATAAATGATAAAGAGTACAGATATGTGAAAATGCTTTTTAAAAATCTGGAGCTTCACCCTCCCTGAGCTTCTTAATGATGCATTTCATGCTACTTTATTTAATATTGCAATAGAGCAATGGGACCATCTTTAGGTCAAATCAGCTTCAGTGGCTGTGTCATAGTTAAGGAATGATGACCTCAGGTATCTCTTACAGAGTCACCAGATAGTTTTAGTGAATTATAAAGTGATAAATTTGTGAGTCTCAGATAAATAGCTTTTCAAATTAGAATTTATTATATGGTAAAAGCAAACAATGCTGTGGTGACAGGAGGAGACAGAACCTCTCCTAGGCCTGCCACCCTGATACAGGCATGAGCCTGATATTTATTCCAAACATCCCATACATGTTCATTATATCACATGCATATACATTGCTATTCCAGGTATTCTACAGAGGTTTATTCTCACAGCTAAGACTAATTTATTATCTCTACACCAAGTTATAAATTCATATGTTCTTCCATAAGAGGTGCCAGCCAGCTTTTTGACCTGGCCCAGTTTGGACATAATTCCTGGCTAGGAGGACAGGGAAGGTTGGTCTGTTTTCTGTCTTTATGGGGGTGCAATTAAGTTTTACAATCTCTTTGTTTTCCCCTTTCCTAGGATGACACAGATTATCACCTGTGTTTATCACGAATTGTAAAGCAGAACTACAGGAGAGAGAGAAGGATTAGCATCTGGAAAAGACCTACCAGTGCTACCATCCAGACCAACCCCGAGGATTGGGACGATCTTGCCTCCCTCTGGCTCCATCATGGGCCCCCAGAGCTCCAGAGGTGCCAACATGCCCGTCAGGGGGTTCAGGTACGTGCCACCCACCGCCAGGCTCTGCCCCGTGCCGGGGTGGATCGTCACCCCCAGCACTGGCACTTCCATCCCCGTCGCTGGATCCCACATGAGGCCTCCCATGCTGGAGGTTTTCTCGGGACACAGGGCTGGGAGCTTTGTCTCCACGGGCAGGTCAGTGCTGGGACAGACCGGGTAAGGAAGGTAGGGGAACACGGGCACTTCGGGCTCGGGTCGCCCTCCTGCAGGCAGGACCAGGGGAGATTGGCCGTGGTTATGGGGAGTGTGGGAAGGCTTTTCAAATTTAATTCTTTTGGCTTTGGCCATTCCCTAAAAGCTGCGAGTTTCTTAGCATTTAATTTTTATGGTTTAATGAACGGAGGGGCTGAAATCTGTCAGAAATTAGGAATATCTCAATGCTCCCTTGTCTCCAAGCCTTGTAACACCAAATATATCCATACAGTAGGTCTTACATCTATCTGAACAGCACCACCTTCCAGGGCCATGCTGATGAGAAGCATTCTCAGATTTTCTTCAGGTTCTGTCACAGGAAAAGTACATTTGAGTGCAGCAAACTGGGCTGTTTGGTTTGTCCTCTGTTTTGCTTTAACCAAACCCCCCCACCATAACTGTGCTCCACAAACAGGCAGTGGGACCAGTTGATGGTTGGATTGTGGCACTCACCCGAGCCAGAATCAGCAGCACAGACCAGCCTGGAGCTGGTGGGATCATAGCCAACATTCCCAGCTAGGGGAAGCACCTTTCCAGTCTGGGGGTGCAGGAAATGGTGGCTGGGAACTGGTCCAGGGCAGTGACTACTCAGCAGGAGGGAGCAGTGAGGGAAAGGAGTCAAGAGCCCAGTGATGGGATCCGTGTAGACCATGGCAGGTGCTCCAGCAGTGCCATTGGAGCCTAAAAACAGGTCACAACAGGTGGGGAGGGGGGAGAAGAAACAACCTGTAGGTCTTGCACAATGTGGGAGTTGTGGGAGGGGGTTTATAAAAATCATCTGCAAGGGCAGGAAAAGGGTGAGAATAAATAAACTGAGCTTTTCTCCTTTTACAGAAGGTGCCTGGGGGGAAATGCCTGCAGCACGTGGCAGTTCCATCCTCTCTCTGCCCTGTCTGCCTGAGCTTCGTGACACGGAGGGGATTGATGGTTCCTAAATGTCCACTCAGGGGTTTGGGTTTCGTGGCCTCAATCTGCAACAGCCACTGAAACATCCAAGGTGGGTTTTGTTGTCCTGTTTTTACTTCTGTTCCTCTTCAAAGGGTGAAAGGAAGAGGGATCTTGGTGTCTGGGTACCTTTTACAGTTTGTCACACCACAACACAGGTGAGAATGTCAGAAAACAGCCAACAACACGAGAACAAATTGATTGCACTCAGTGAGTCTCGCCCACAGAATAGTTCATTGCCCTCTCCATTGCTAGGAGATAATTAGCCAGTACTCAAAGATCTTAATGAGTGCAAATCTGACATTCTCCCTGAGAAACAACAGAGAAACCTTCTGCTGATGGCTTTGCTTCAGTAACAACCCCTGAATTCACAAGCTGCTAGTGGGAATTCGAGGAGGATGTTTTCTGAATACTCTCTTTTTTGACTTGGCTGGGGGTTCCTCTGTGACCTGGCTGCTTTTGGTGACCTGTGTTTTCTCAGCTCTGCTGCCCTGCCCTGCCCACACCTCCTCACACACGAACACAGCCTTCAAACAGGTTTCTAGAGGCCGCAGTTACCCACGAGCTCCTGCTTGGTGAGTGTCCTGCTTTGATCCTGGCTCAGAAGGGGAGCTCCTGTCCCTTCCCCCAGCACTCCCCAGGCTTTGAGGTGGTGACTCTCCTTCAGTATTACACTTGACATCCTGCTGATTGCAGCCTCCACCTGGGCCAGCAGCCTGCAACTCAAGAGATAAAATAATTATTGCTGAAGGTGAGGTAAGAGAGTTTAAATGGAGCAGCAAAGGGAGGATTTTGGTGGGTATACAAATTATATCTGCATTTGGCAATTAGAGGGCTTGATGAGTATTTGCTTTGGCTGGTGGAGTGAAAACAGCACTTTGTGTCTCTGTTTTCTGTTCATCACACCATTCTGATCCTGCCAGTGATCAGGGGTGGCACACTGGCTACAGCTGGGGTGGCATCCCAGAGCCACGGCCCTTGGGACACTCAAAATAGTCCTGTTCCCGAGATTCCGATGGGAATCTCCCCAGCTTGTCTCAGCCTGAGATTTTTCTAGATTTGTTTTAAATAGATGTGTGAGAAATATCTCTCCCTTAAATCTAGAAGGACGGCAAAAACTCACGAAACAAAAAAGAATTTGTTCAGCGTGCTGGGTCTGGTCTCACACTGAGCTTTTGGGGGAGAAAAGACCCTTTGGGTTTAATTTTCATACATTTTATAGTTTCACAAAATTCCACCCTTTTCCAGATAAGTTGAATATATTCATTTTTTGCCTAAAAATGTTTGTTTTCTCTGAAAAGGGGCTTTTCCCTTCCTTCTGATTGGTTGTGAGGTGTCCTCTGTCAAAGTGATGGATTTTCTTTATTCTTAGTCCAAAGAGAGAAAAAAAACCCCTGTGTGCAAAATTTCCACTTGGCCGCAAAAGATTTTAATTCTTAGGAACTTTTATATTTCCCTTATCCAACCTAAAAAGACTCTGATAGCCAGGTCCAGTTTGGAGCTTGGATATCTCACAACTTCGTGATACACCTCTAAAAACCTGTATTTTACTTCTCATAAATGTGAAAATTATGATCTGCACCACCTGATCTGCTGGACTGAGGATCAGTTTTAAACTTGCAGGTGTTGGCATTGCCAACCACAGGCCAAAAAACCTGTGGGGCTAGGAATGCTTCCCTCGCCAGGGCAGGAAAGCTGCAGATAACTTTGCCCTTTGTTGGGTACCTTGTGCAGCCTCGTGGTTGTTCTCCTCCAGGAGCTGCTCCCTCTGTGAGTGTCTGTGCCAGCCTGACCCCCTCCCTCAGGGCAGAGTTGAACAGGACACAGTTCTCCTCCTGCCACTCCAGCTCCTGCTGCAACAACCTCATCTGCCTGCTCAGGCTCTGCTCGTACCCAGCAGCCAACTCCTTCCTTCGCTGCATCTCCTCCTCTGCCTGGGTGGGATAAAAAAATCCAGAAGTATTTTCCTTTATTTTTATTTATTTATTTATTTATTAAATCCAGCTGTGAGCAGAGCTGGTGACTTTTCTGCCCTTTGCTAAAACAGCAAAGATGAGAAATTGAAATGATTTAAAACGATTTTGGTGTGTCCATTGGAGCTGACAGCTCTAATATGCTGAATTACAATTACCCAGCTCTGAGCAGGCTGATAACTCAGGGCATCCTTTTAACAGGAGATATAATAAGTCCTTAATGAAAATTGCAGCTCCTTACTGTGTTGCACACGTATTTTCCCGTGTGAAACCATGGGTATATTTCTCTTTTCGAGCCATGAAATGGTTTCATTCAGTGGAGCTTTAGTGACAATGGAACACTGCAACTCCCAGAAAAATCAATGAAACAGATCACAGTGTATCTTCCTTGTTAAAAATATTGACGTATTGGCACAAATATTGACACAAAGACGAAAATATTGCAATATTGACAAGTTACATTGTCTATTTCAATATAAAGTCAATGTAATTAACTGACAGTGCAATAAGTTATGATGTAAACACTTTGTGATGTGAAAAGAGAAGCTGCAACACACACTGGAGCAGATGAATTTACAGCTGAAACCTCTGCAGAGACCACCCCCCAGAAGAATTGGGGTGCGTGGATGTATCACATTAAGAAAATAATACTAATAATAAATAATCTGTCAGAGATGAGTTTCTGTGTCAGCACAAAGCAGCAGCTTTAAATGCTGTCAAGACCCAGCTGCTCCCACATATTCCAATTAACTGTTTTGCAGCCTGTGAAATATTAAATCTCTGCAGTTTTAAAAGTGATGTTTTATACAACCAGGCCTAAAATTTTTAAAAGAGAGTCCTGAGAATTTGTTATTCTATGTATAAATGTTATTCTGTGTATAAATGCTGCTGGACTGAGCTCTACCTGCTGCTTTGCCTTTGCACAACCCTCTGTGCTCTCAGCCTCCACCTTTCCTGGGATACTCAGAGTCTCCATCCAAAGGTTTTTCAGTGCAGACATTTCACTCGTGAGCCTCTGATACAGGATTTTTACCTGAGGTCCAAAACAAAAAGAAAAGAAAGGACCACAAAAGGTGATTTGGAGTCTCCCTTCAAAAAAAACACCCCTCTTTATAGAACCAAAGCACAGCTGGTGTCAGTTTTCAGCACAAACACATTAATGCCCTGTCTCAGATCAGGGGACAAGGATTTCTCCACATTTTTTATCTGTTGAGTGCTCGTTGTAATCCAGCTCCCTCTGCTGTCCTTTAAACCTCACGTGGAGTTACATGAGGACCACAGGTGGATTCATCCTTAGGGCTGCAAAAGGCTCTTCCATCTCTTTCAACTGAGATATTTCTTATGAAATTCAAATAACCTGCTCACATGTTACTGTGTGTTCATTTATTCTTTTCTCCTCAGTTTAATCTGCAGCTCTTCAGTTTGTGACCAGGAAATCCATATTATTTTTGTTTTACAGATGAAAAATTGAAGCTGGAAGATGAAGTCATTTTCCAAAAACTATATCAGGTCAGTACCATGAGAAAACCAAATTATTCTGCCTTAAGGTCACTGCTTTCCCCACCCTATTACATGTTATAAACAACATGAGGATATATTTGTATTACGTGCTCTAAAAAGGTGAAAGTTGAAATAAAACATCTACCTAGTAGCCAAAGGTTAATGAAAAATGGTAACAGATAAAATTATGTGTTTTAGGTTCTTTCTGCATAAAAAGCAGCCCCGAACAGGATTTACCTCTTCTTTGAAGTGGCCCAGTGAGGCTGTGACAGACAGGGACTGTCTCAGCAGCAGCTCAAAGAAGGCATTGGTGTTAAAGGACTCCAGGTCGATCTGTTCCTCAGGCTCCCAGCCAGCCCCTCTCCTCGGGAAGCAGGCTGAAACACGGGGACTCAGTGATTAATTTGATTTATTTTTGTTTTTAATCCCAGACTGGTTTGGAACAGAGATGCCTGGGACCCCCTGGGTTCAGCAGCCTCTGCCCACTGCTGGCCGTGGCTCTGGGGCTCTGCTGGGGCAGGAACCCGCCAGAGCCCCTGGGGTTTGGGGGTTCTGTGCCCTGACCTGTTCCACGGGTGCTGCAGGATTCCCCAGCCCCCCTGCCCTGCTGCTGCAGCCAGGGGTGACGTTTTCTGATGGAAAAGACTCCTGGAATCTCGGAGGAGTAGCTGTCCAGGTTGTACTGGAGCTGCTGCCTTCGGAATGCAGGGCAGGGGCTGCCCCTCTGGGACCAGCCAAGGCCCTGGCACAGGAGCTGCAAAACACCACAGAGTGAAACAGGGGAGTTCCTTTTCCTCTTTGGACACGCCCTGTCAGTGTGTGATCCACATGTCCCTCACTCAGCCACCAGGATCCATCCTCACCTGACGAGCGAGGACCCCCAGAGTCTGGTTTCTAAATATATCATTCATTTATTCTAAACCAGCAGAATTAGTAATCCCAGCAGATAAGGCTGAAGCCAAGGGGAAGGAAGTGCAGTTATCTGCTGTTTGCATCTGCTGGCTGAATAAATCACATTTTCTCCCATTACCTCAGCAGTCTGACTGCAGAAAAAAAAAATATCCTGTTGAATTCAGAACATGCTAGGAAAAAAAATGAATTACTTTGGGGGGTTACCAGTCTGAAAGACCATCTGGGGTTTGAATCTCAGGTATTTTGTGGTTGCTGGGACTTCTGTCTGAATAAGGAAAGCAAACCTGAACGTTGCAGAAACTTATTTATGGCTGACAGTTTTTTTTGTAAAAGCTTTTCAGGACTTATTTATGTTTTCTTTATTTTGAGGCAGGTTTGGTCAGGCATTTAAACCAAAAAAATTTAAGTGTCGTCTTGTTGATGAATCAGAAAATGGGAATGAAGTTCATTTATACCCTGAATGTCTCCAGGTGGCCCATGTGAGAGGTAAATATCCTGGGGCTTTGGTGGCACTGGATCAATCCATAGGGACGGATTTTACCCCATATGTAAAACATGAGGTTGAGTTACAAGTAATTCTAATTTTCAGCTTTATGGGTGATGCTTAGGGGAGGAGTCACTTGTGGGGTTCTTGCCTAAAATCTTATAATATCCTTTAAAAAACCCGAATTTTGTGCGACTCTCACTTACTGTCAGTGCCACAGAGGCAACAAGCAGCAGGAGGAGTCCTGTGCTCACTCCAGCAATTGCTGCCCAGTCAGGTTGGAGGAGGAGCTCCCTTTTCCTGGCCATTCCCACCTGGACAGCAAACCTGGGGGTTGGGGGCAGGAAAGGCCCCTCTTCATAGCACTGTCCTGCCGGGGGCATCACCCTCAGGTACTGCAAGGGAAAGGCCAGTCACAGGTCACTGCATCTCACTGAAATAGGCACGAGGATTTATGTAAAAAGGGTCATTTGGGCTGTCACAGAGTCCAGGCTTTGCAGGAGTTGCATCATTTGACCCCCATATTTAACCCCCTGCTTAACTCACCTCTTTATTGCTGCACTCACCTGTACAGTATATATATTTATATATAAATATATATATATTTTTATATATATTTATTTTTAAAACTTCCTGCGTTCCAAACATCCACGTGGAGCATGGGATGCTGTGCCAAGAGGGACAGCCCCTGGAATGCCAAGATTCCTGGATACAAACCATCCTCTTGTGCCTGTTGCTGCTCAGGTGGAGCACGAAGGTCCCGGGCTCCTGGAACTGGAAAAGGAAGAGCAGGAATTCCTGGGAGGCCTCTCTGACCTCCTCCCTGAGGCTCCTGAAGTCTCCCCAGTCAAACTCAGCGTTGGTGTTGTACAGGTTGTTTCTAGGAGGGAAAAAGCAAGAGTTTTCCTCACTACTCCTGGTTTTTTTTGGGGTGTAGGCTCATCATTCCAGCAGGGAATTACTGAGCTGTTATCCATCACCTCAGGGAATAGCTGAGCATCACTGGGAGTTTAGGCACTGAACTTTTAATTGTTCACACACCTCCAGTGTTTAATCACCCTCAGTTTTATTTTGGGCTGCTCCAACCACTTTCCTCCCCCCCAAAAAAAAAAAAAATATATAAAGTACCAGCAATTAACCCCAAGAAGGATGTTTAAGCTGAAAAATGATGTTTATTAACAGTGCAAAAATGACTGGGAAACCTTACAGGTGTTTGGTCAACATGGAAACCAGATGGAGTTTCTTTTATTGATTACGTATCCCTGGTGTTATTTGTGATTTGTAATTGGATGAATGGCAGAAATTAAATCAAAATAGGCCATAGGGGAGGGAACCCACAAACCCGCCCTAAGAAATAACTGTCCCACAGGCAGAGCTCCCAAGGCTCTCAGAGCAGTAGGAACTAGCTGATAAAAACCTGAAACTTAGCTCCAATAAGATCTTAAAACTTACTGGCTGCAAAAAAGGGAAGACAAAGTCAGCTGGAAGGACAATACAGGGTAAGTCAGGAGAAGCCAAGTTGCAAAGAGTGGGAACACAGGTCAGAAAGAGCATCAGGAACAGCATGTGTAGATTTAATTTTGCTTATTTTAATAGGCCAGTGTTAATTTGTGAATGACTGACATGCTGTTTCCTGCCATGCCACAGCCTTCTCTGTGAAAAATGCGTTGAAGTGCATTTAATAATGAGAATTCTGTTCTTTTTAGTCGAGTTTTGTCTTAATTCTGTGTGGGAAAAAAGTGCAAAGCTCCTCCTTGTTCTCTGTAGCTGATGTAAAAGGGCACTGGCTGAGTCCTGTTTGTACTCACACATCATAAACGGGGTAATGCTCCTTGGAGACCACGAACAGGAGGGTGACGTTCCCACTGAGGCAGGTGATGGGATTCAGGATGCCCGGGAATGCAGCTCGGGGGGTGGAGTTGGGAGGGCTCAGGCTTTGCTCCCAGGAACCCCCCAGTTCTTCCTGCCCAGACTTATCTGTAACACAAACCTTGTTAAGTTTGGATCATTACTGAGCTTTTCTCTCCACAGAACAGCTCAGGAGAAGGGTTTTGTTTGAATTCTCCACCAGCAGCCTCTCCAGCAATCAGCTGGTGAGTTCTGTTGGATTTAACTCCTGTTGTTTCCTACCTGGGTCAGTGCTGATGTGACAAAGCACAATTAAATCTTAGAGGGGTTGTATTAAATACCTGCTTTGGAGTGTTGCAGAACTCACCTGGGGCTGTTGCTGAAGGAGGGTTGTTTTTATGATGTGATGAAGCCTCGTTCATCATGATGAATTTGTGAAACACTTGAGGGTCAGGATTATACACCCCTAAAAATCCTCTCCCTTGAAGTGGTACAAAAAAAACATTGGTCACTTCTGGGTTTCAGCATGTTGAATTTTTCTTTTCCTTCTATAGAGTGTCTGCTCACCAAAGGCCCCAGGTGTGACTGGCAAAGTCTAAACCCCAACTGAATACTTTTTAGTACATTCTTCTCATTCTAGGGCAGGGCTTTAAAATGCTTGGGCCTTACTCAAAGCCTTTAGGGTTTGTTTGATGTTGCAAGACCTGTTCCTGAAGTAGCAACTGGTTTGACTTGGCTGAAGCCAATGAACATGTGCAAAGGGCACATGGGCAAATGATTCTTTCCTATGGTTTTTCCTAAATTTTCACCTGGGCTGTGCAAATAGTGCTCTTGGTTCTGGAATCCTGGGGGGGGGGGGGAATGTTTAACTGCTTCTGATTCTACTTGGTGGATTTTCTACATGAAAATCTGAAGCACAAGAAAAAAAATCTGTACAGATAAAGGACTGGAAAGGGAGTCTTTTGACAGGCAAAGAGATTCTCCATCTCTGTTTATCGTAATTCAGGGACTGGGGGGAAATCCCTGAATATCTGTCCTTCCCTATAATGCTGGAAACACACACATTTCAAACCAATGTTCTGGGATTGAGTGGGATAAGCTTTGCATGGAGTGATAAACTAATATTGCTGCATGCTCTTGGGATATAAGCAGCAAAATTTCTTATTATTTGTGTTTTAAATACTCTGGAAAGGCTTATTGTGACTAAAACCCTTTTAATACCCTGCTAATGCTACAGCTGTTGTTATTCTTTCCCTTACCACTCATCTCCACAATGTATGTTGGATGGGTGGATTTGCCTTGCTCTGAAGCACAGACATCTTTTAAAGAGAAATATGGTCTTAGTAGAACTGTTCTTAAGTCTTCTAAGAAAACAGCAGCCTAAAAGAAACAGAGTTCAAGAATTATTTTACATTCTTTTTTCTCATAGTTGGAATATCAGACCAGGTACAAAAATAGTCCGTGCGTGTAATAGAATATTTGGTTTGGTTTATTCTATAATTTGCTAAGAAAAAGAAACAAAAGATGCTATTTGGTTAATGATTAGTGAGAATTTGGAGAGCCTGGCAAAACCAGGCAGGCTGTGGAAGTTCCCCCAGGTTTTACCTTGCTTCCATTGCTGTGGGTGAGGAGCAGCTGAGCTCTTTTCCCTGCACAGGTGAACTGCAGGGTGTCCCTTTGCTGCCTCCTACACTGGGAGTCACACACCCCCTCCAGGCTGTCCGTGTGACAAATGCAGAGGCCAAGGACCTTGTCATAGCCCTGGTAATCTCTGGGGGCAGCACAGACCTGCGGGAGGAAGTACAGGGATAACATCAGCAGTCCAAGTCAGGTGCTTTGAGCGAGCAGGGGAACCCGGGGTTGCTATTTCAGGTGGAAGAAGAGGCAAAACCTCTGTGAAAAACCCTGATAACACTTGGCTGCCACGCTGGCTGTGCCCTCTGAAGGAAGGAACTTGCTTTTAGGGTGTTTTCTGCCTGCTCTATGTATTTAACAAGTGTTAGAATTGAAATACCTTCTGTGAGCAATAGCGGGCCCATCCTTTCTTGGTCAGACACTGCCCTTCCTGATTTCGGGAGGCTGAATCTCGACAAACATCATATGCTTGTCTGACACAGTGTCTTCCATCCCCTGAGGAGCTCTGGTGCCCTGGGGGGCAGGTGCACTGGGCATCACGGGGCTGCAAAGGAAACCAGGGGCTCCTTTAGGAACCTGCAGCAGGGATGGAACAGCATCTGCACCGGGGCTGCTCCTCATCTGAGCGAGCTCAGGGGGAGCTTCAGTGGCCACAGACCCCCCCAAACCTCCCAGTGGTTGATGTGGCCCCGAGAAACCCAGGATAGATGTAGATCTGTGTCCTAGTTAGAACAGCTGGGACCAGTTCATCACTGGATGGGTGTAACCCAAACCCCAGAGTACTCCTGACCCCTCAGGCTAATAAACTGGGAGACAGGAGGATGCTCCTGTCCTCACACCCTTTGTGGAACTCCCCGCCCTGAGGGAGGCACTGGGCATTCCTGCCTGAACTGGAGGATATATAATCTTGGGGTCTTGGGACTTTTTTAAGCACTTGTGGGATCCAGAGGAAGACTGCAGATCACCACTCAACCAGACTGAGACCACCGCTCTCGACTGGACTGCAATCACCACTCTTGACCAGACTGCACCAGCACTCTCACCAACAGGTTTTCCCCCTCTCCCTTTTCTTTGGGCTCAGGGGGCCCAACCAACACCACTCTGTTCCTGCCCCAGGGTGCTGGGTTATACATTCGGGTTTTGTGGGTTAAAACCAATTGTTTGTCTGTATAATCGTACTTATTGTATTATTTTATTAAGTTGTTATTCTGACTTATAATCTCTCTTTTGAGTTGGGTTCTTTTCCCCTGCTGGTTTCCCTTTAAACCAGCACAATCTGCTGTCCCTGTGGGGATGGGATGTGGAGAGAGAGCGAACGGGGCTGAGCTGCTCCCGTACCTGGAACACCCGACCTTTCCCGAGGCACACGCACGTCTCCTGCCCTTCCAGGGGCTGCTCTGCCTCCGAGCCACAGGGCAGGCAGGCTTTTTGGCCAGGCCTGGGGTTGAAGAAGCCCACTGGGCACGTCAGGCAGCCCTGTGGCAGCGGCGCTGCTCCCGCCGGCCGGAACCTCCCCGGGGGACACGGCACGGGGGTGACGTTCCCTCCAGGGCACAGAAAGCCTTTGGACAACAGCAACAGAAGGCCTCGTCAGTCTTTCTCAGGTAAATCAGCTTATTCTGTAGATGTGAAGGAGCGTCCCTCCGGTTTAAATACCCGAATCAGTTAAATGAACCCTGCTTCAACCAAAATATTCCCTCGTACCAGCATTGTTTCAACAAACAGCACAGAAAGGAACTCTTCTGATCTGCAAATCTTATGACAATAAAATTCACCGCTCTGCATTTGTTGTTTAAGCCATGTACCTGTGTACAATACGAATTTCACCAAGCCCAATCCATTATCTAAGAACTGCTGGTGGCACTGAGCAAAATTAAAGCCTGGCTGCATTTTTATAGAGCAGTAAGTGACTGAGAAGCAAAGAATCTCTGGTAAATTATCTACAAATACCTGCTGGACAGATTGGCAGACTCTGTTCTCCTCTTTTGCAGTAAATTCCACTTTGACAGTCCTCGTGGCTCGGAAGCTGCATCTCCCCATTGTCACGAGGCAAGAGTGAAAAAAGAGAGAAAAGGAAGAGGAAAAAGGCCATGGATGTGTGGGATGGAGGAGCTGGAACTGCCAAATGTGGGTGAGTACCAGCCAAGGAGAGCTTTCCTTTCGGCTGCTGAATATTTAATGGGCAGTGAAAGTTCAAACGTGCTGATGTGTTGGTGTGAAATATTCATGGGGGTTATTTGAGCCCTGTTTTACTGCCCCACAGGAGCTGCTCTCTGCCCAATCTGAAGAATATTCACATGGAATAGGGCTGTTGCAGCCCAGAGAAGTGTTTATTTATGACCACTTTGAGACAATTTGCTCCTGTACTTTGTGATGGGAAGTTTCTGGGTCCCTACAGCAGCCGTGAGTTTGGAAGTCCAGGAATCCTCATTTGCCACCAGGGATCATCAGTTGGGGTTTATTTTTGGGGTGGGCTGCATAGTTTATGAAGAGCACAAAAAGCTGTCAGGAAGTTGGTGTCTTTTTGGTGTTCATCATAAAAAAAAAGGCAATTATTCACGGCTGGTTTGCCCCCTCTGGTTGTCAAGACCTGTGGCAGACCCTGGAAGGCAGTTCAGGGACCTGGTTTGGAAGGTTCTCTGTTTTTTTTCATTCCTCCTGGGGGGTTTTAAAGGTGACAAAACCAGGCAGGGCTCCTGCCAGCCCTGCACCCTTCCCACAGCAGAGGGCAGCCTGGCCCTGCAGGGCTGGGGGAACGGGGAATTAATGCCACTTTTTACACTGATGGGCACTCCTGAAGCCCTGCCCTCACAATATCCCAGCTATCCCAGCCCCTGCCTGCCTGTGCCCCCATGTTCTGTATCTCCCAGAGCCTTCTGTTGTCTGATGAATTACCTACAAAAACATTGCAGAGCATTTCTGGGTGACATTTTCACGTCCCTCCCCTCTGGGGCACCAGGAAATGTTCACATTTCTCAAAGGTCCTTCCCATACCAGTTCAAAGACCTGCAGCTGGGTAGATTTTTTTTTTTTCCTAAGGACACAATAAATGAGTGGTTTACATATTTTGGTGTATTTGGAAGGGCAGGCATCGTTCCACTGGCTAGTCAAAAATGAGAAGCAAGAGAGTGATTTTCAGAGAGAGGAGATATTTATTTATCTTTTGTGCAAAAGTTAGGACTGTGTCTTAACTGGCAATATCCACCTGCCAGAAGTTGTTGTTGTTGCTCCTCTGGCAAAGCTCTGATGTTCCAGGGAGGGATTAGTTGGTCTTTACCCACAGCAATGCCTGAGCTCTCCAGCCAAAGGATGTGTTCTGCAGGGGAATGTGCAAGAGAATATCCACTCTAATTGAGTTCTTAAAGCAGGATTTCATTCCATCTGAGCTGCCTGTGCTTCCAGTTGCAACCCAAACCATTCCCACTCTGTGGCTGCCTGAGCTGGAAGTGCCCAAACTCAGCCCCTTGTTTGGGTTTGCATTCCCCAAGCACAGAGATCTCTGCCTCTGAGCGTGCCTGGAATTGCCCCCATTGGAGAAATCCTGTGCAGAGGTCCTGCCTAAAACAGATTGGAATGCAGGAACTGTGGCTGTGGTTCTGCCTGTCTCCTGTCCCCTGCAGGGCTTTGCTCTGCTGCTCCATCTCAGAGCACACCCAGGAAATTCTGCTGGTTTGCATTTCGGCTGCAGGGCTCTGCATTCTGCTGCAAAGCCTGGAAGTTCTGCTGCTGGAAGGTTTTATTTCAGTGGAGATTAGGCTGGGCAAGGCTCCCAGCCCTGGGTCTGGCAGAGCTCAGCCTCTGGGAATGACCACAGAGATTCCCCCAGGCTTTGGGTTCCACAGGCAGAGAACAGCAGGGGCAATCAGGAGCCTTCCTTCACTCAGGGAGCCACAGGAGGAAGTATTTTTGGAGTCATTTATCTGGTTGCTGTTTCTACCCTGAGCAGTGTCCAGTGGTGATGGGTCCAGGTTAAATAAACAGAATAGAATAATAGAATAAATATATAGGTTAAATATTTAAATAAAATAAATATAGGTTAAATAAACTCCAGTAGAATTGGAGTCTCAGGTTGTGAACTGATGGCTGTGAGAAGCAGATACACAACTCCCCTTTTCCCCAGAACTGGTACACAGCACTGCTCTGTGTGTCAAGCTGTCGTTTTCCTGGCAGGGGTTGGGATTCAACAGCCCCATAAAATGTTTTGTGACTGAACAAGTCCCAGAATTAATGCCTGAGTCACCCTCAAAGGCCTGGCTGACCTGCTGCCCCTTTAATCATCACCTACCTTCACGTCCCACTCCAGCAAAGGGACAGAATAAACACAACAAAGCCCAGTTTTTCTATTTAATTTTTAGAGAAGATGGAAAAACGAGCAGCCTATTGGATAAATAACCTCTAAAAACACCTTATTATTGAACACAGAAACTGGAGAATTCACACCTTCTGTGACAGCTCCTGAAGGGAGCAAAGCAGAGCAAAACAGTCTCTCACCGCTCTACTCTGCAACTTGTAAAAACATCTCTCATGCACACACGATTTTTTAACTCCTGTAATTATTTGGGTTGGGAGTGCCATTTTTTTTTGCCCTTGCTGAACTTAATCACTGGTATTTTCAGTCTCTTTCACCATATTCATGTTACAAACTGCACGTTGTTTTGAGTTATTTTTTTTTTCCTGGGCATCGGGGCTTAAGAATTATTTATTATTTTAATTTCATGCTATCTGAATAAGTAGGTGCAGGTATGTCTGTAAGGCCCATGGTTAGTAAGTCAGCTAAGCCAAATTTTGGGTCTTATTTCTCTGTGAAGTTTACTGCAGGTTTCCAAGCAAGGAGAGCCACAGGTGGAGCAGATTGTTCTGCAAATATTTGATGAACCTACTCCATAGTTACATCAGGCTATTATTTTTTTTCCCCACATAAACATTATTCTCCAGATATTACTTACAGCAGCCTTTGGCTCTGCTAAAGAAGCTGGTTACCTTTAGATAACACTTGGTTTATGATCAAGGGAGGTTTTTTTTTTTTTGAAGAGAAGTTTATGTCAGTGCTGAAATAGTTTTCGTGGCTTCCAGGGAAAGGCTGGGCAGTGACAGCTGGGATGTCTCTTGGTGGCACTGCCCCCAACTGACTCTCAGAGGACTGAATACATCTAAAAACTGCAGCTTATCTTGGGCTTTAACACATAAAATGTGTCTCTAACACACCAGCACAACCTGTGGCTTTGTAGGGTTATTTGTCACTACCCCTGATTGTATTGGGGCTGTGAAAGGGATCCAGCACGAGCAAGATTCTCTTTTCATTTCCCTTCCTCTTTCCATGCCTTCTGTGGTTTATTTATCTTTTTTTTTTCCCCTACCCTCTTTACTTCTCTTCTAGTTTCTGATCATTTGATTCCCAAAAAAGGATAAAGTTCTTTTTTGGGGAACTGAATGGGCAGAGAACTTCTGGCACTTGGGATTCGCTTGCTGTGGTGGAAAACAAACACAAAGACTGGTTATTCTGAGGTAATCCCCAAAAGCCAGCTGAATCACAATTTAAATTTAAACAAATGAGGGTATAGGCCAAAGAGCTTGGATTTTTTTCAAGTCCCAGGGACAATTCAGTGACTGGAAGTTATTTTATTTTCACTTTGCCTCTGTGGCTGTATTTTTGCAATGGCAACGTTTCGTAGAGGGATTAAAACCTTGGATGACATAAATTAGCACCTCTGGAGCTGATCCTGGGGGAGGAGGTGATGGGGGATATACAGCAGTGCTTCCTCAGGGAATTAAACTCCAAAGTTTATTTAACCTGGGAGAGGATGCAGCTGAGATTTTTGGTTTCAAACAAACAAGTGTTTTTTTGAAAGACCTGCTGTGGACAGGGGAGATAAAAGTGCTCTGTTCTGACCCCTGTTACAGACACAAATGTCACCAAGATGGACTTTCACAGCTCCACCTGAGCAAACACTGCCTGGCTGTGAACTCGAAGAACTGCTGGGTTCTGCAGAACCTTATCTGCTGTAACATCAGCCAAGGCATTGCCTGGGAGGTGAGTAATGATTCCAGGGAAATGGAAAGGTCCCGACAACCAGGAGTGCACCTGGAAGCACCAGAAAACCAAATCAGGAACTGTCCAGCCACTTAAACCCCTGGTGGATTAATTCCTGCTCACTGGCATTTCCTAGAGCCTTTCTAGCAGGCAGCTCTTTGTTGCTTCATTGAGATGTGATTTCAGCACAGCCTTTCAGCAAACCTTTTAGTCCTGCTTAAGGGAGGAGGCACAAAGAGATGCAGGAAGAGCGTGGTGGAGAAAATTCCAACTGGAGTTTTTCAGGGGGCTCAAAAACACTTCAAGTCTCAGGGTTTGTGAGGATGAAAAATATTTTTGGCCCCTGTGTGGACCTTTGAAGGCAGGTTAGTGTGTGTTTCTCTGCCTCCAGCAGCCAATTAGCTGCGAATACCTTTCTAGAGGTAATTGTGAAGGATTCAAAAACTGGTTACTCAGCAGCAGCAAAGGGATCCAGGGGGGTTTTGTTGAAAACAGAGCAAACCCGAGCCAAACTTAATATTTAAAATCTGCCACCGGATTTTTGTGTTAATTCCTTCTGCTTCCTCTCCTTCAGACCTGCACTGAGAGTTTCTCTGGGTTCCTGAAGTGGTGCTGGGATGGTTTCTGCCCCTGCTTTATCACACCACACACGTTTCAGGGTTTGTGTTTGGAGATCTCGTTGTGCTTGTTAAAAAAAACAAGACTTCTGTAAACTGACTTGGCTGGTGATGATAGTTAGAGATACCAAACAGAGATAATGAAGAGCTGGGACCTACCCAGGCAGGATTCTCATGGGTGTAACAGCTGGTATGGCCAAGCAGGGAGCAGAGCAGTGCCTGGGGCCCTCCTGAGAGCAACTGGGTAACACCTTCTGGGGGGTTTATCCCTCAGAAGTGATGTGTTATCCACCTCTGAGCCCAGTCTCTTGCTGCTGAGCCGAGTGAACCCCAAAACCGTGCCACTGAAGCCAAGGTGGGTGTGAGTATCTGGGATGCCTGGAAGTCCAGCCCGCTCAGTCCCGAGCCAGAAGGGATTTCTTTAGGGCAGGTCCTGCAGCTTCCAGATGCTGAACTGCATTCTTGGCTTCAGCACAAGTGAAATTTTTGGGTAAACAGGCTGATGAAGTGAGTGTGATGAGGCTCAGCACTGAACTGCAGCTCCTGGTGGTGTTTGGGACAATCTGGGTCCTGGTGATTTCTGCAGCTTGAGAGCTCTGCTGCCCACTTTTCTCTTTCTTGCCTCTCCCCACTGTGATCCCTCTTAAAAGTGCTTGAGAACCCTCGGTTTTTCAGTCAGTGGGACTCCCTTCCCTAAATTTATTTCCTCTGCTCTGCTCCACACAGCTGCAGAAACATGTCTGGGTTTAAATTGAACCCTTCGGCTTCCAAGTTTCTCCAGCCACAAAGAAAGCAGGAAAAATAAAACTCGATGGGTGAGACTGCTCTGAAAGAATCCCAATCTGCCAAGAGCTCAGCCTCTCCCTCTCACTTGGCTCAGAAACTTGGCTCCTCCAGCTCTGCTTGCAGTGCAGCCTGGTTGTCATCACGTGGGGAGAGAAGTGGAGTTATGGGAAGTGGGATAAGGGGTTGTGTGGAGGAAATGTTCATGTTTCTTCTTGAATGGCAGCTGTTGATCCACACTCTCAAAAGGGCTGTGGAGGGTTTTCTTCAGCGCCCAACCCCCCTTGGTTCCTCATCTGAAAAGGTTGAATTCTTTTTGTTTGCCTGTTAGAAGGAATTTTTTTTTTTTTTTTGGTAATATAATTTATTTTCTTTGCTTGTCTGTGGTTTCCTTACAATCATGGCATTGTTCTCTGTTTGACATTATCTGTTTTCATGGGCAGCAGTTCCTGTGCTTCTCAGCTGAGGTTTTTGGGCTCTGGGAGGTGATGGCTTGTTCAAGCAAAATCCAGCAGCCTGGGGGAATCTTGGATGCAGTAACTGTGACTGTGCAGCAAATCCTGATTTCAAGGACACGTTCTGGAGGATAAAAACAAACCAGGAGGTTGATTTTCTGCTGTGGTCAACCTTGGGGGGTGGTACCAGGCCGGGGTGACAGGCTTGGAAATCAGCTGGATCCCTGCAGATTGGGACACCCCTGTGCCAAGAACTTGGGTGCTGTTATTCCATTTGGCAGGAGTGGTGGGAAAGGAGGATGCTGGAGGATTTCTGCCATCCCCAGCTATTGAAAGCAGCTCCCAGAGGAGCTGTTCTGCTTCTGACACCTTCCAGAGTTACTGCTCTGCAACAGCCTCTGTGGAATTTTGCGCTGCTGAAAATCTGGGCCAAAACCCCCTCTCTTCTCTCATTCTTGTCTTGTTTTTACTCTTCCAATTTAACATTTAAGGAGCTTCTCCAGGAATGCATAAAATATCTTCCCCGATATTTTCACCCCTTTTCAATGCCACTTGTCCCCCCTGCAATTTGTTTTTTGGATGTTTCACAGACACAGATGAGCTGCTTGGACTTTGTTGTTTTGGTTTTTTTTTCCACAGTAATTTGTCTGGCTCCTAATTAGAGGTGATGAAAAGAAAGAGGGTTCTCAAATTTCTCATTTTTAAAAAATGAATCCCCTCCCCCAAATTTTGTGATAATGCTGTTGCTTTCTGTGCTCTCAGAAGCCAAACAACACCTTTAGACACTCGTCAGCTTTTAAACTCTGCTTAATTTGCTCTTCCCATGATGGTCCCTTCTGTTGTGAGGGCAGGATGGACACACCAGTACAAAAAACCAAGTTACTGCATGAAATAATATATTTATTGACAGGAAGGAACAATGAAACAATGTAAAGCAACCTACTAACATCAATGCAATTACTGGATAACTTGTAGAATATACTTTAGAAGCAAGTTCATCTTTGAATATATTGAATAAATGATATCTATGAGTAGCTGAAGGTTCCTGTCCTTTCACCTGAATGGTGACTAAAAGAACTTAATATTGTGATCTAGATGATAGTTTTCTGTGCTTCTTTAAAGATATCCTGTGAGGAGAATAATTTTTCTTCCCTGAAAATGCTTGTTGATGCACTTCTTTATCTGTTCAACTCACTGCTTCAGCCTTGGCTCTGTATGTGATGTAGAATTTCTTAGTTTATACTAAAAATAAGGACTCTTGAACTTCCATGGGTGTAGGATCTGATCCCTAAATCCCACAAATAGAAGCTGAGTAACCTGGAAGGTCCTCATTAATTGTCTTCAAAGGAATAAAAATCTCTGCGAGAACAGATGGGAGTTCAAGTGCAAACAGGAAGGAAGAACGAAAGGGGAAAAATAATCAGAGAGGAAAATATTTGTGTTTCCAAGTAAAAACCAGGACAAAAAGGAAAACAAAGAAAAGGCTTCACATGACTGAAACATGAGGGACAGTTATGGAAGGAGAGGAATGATTATTCCATAGGGTTATGCAACTCATCACCTGAATAACAAATTCTCTCTATATTTCTAATGAAATACTGGAAGATTTTGAAGTATTGTGCCTCATTCAGTCTAGAGGAAACACAAAAGAGAACTGTTTAGCTGTTCAGGGCATAAGAGTCATAGGACATGCCCCAAACCCCAGTGGAATTAACTCAAACTCTGCCATTTGGCAGCAAAAGCTAATTCACCTTGTGCAACGTAGCTCTTGGAGCTCAACGCCAAAGGATACCCAGTAGCACGAAAGTAACCTTTTTTACAGGAAGAAAATGCAAAGGGTTTCATTAAAAAAATGGTCCCCAAACATGCTGAGTACTTAACACTGGATCCTGCAGTGGTTCCACGTGGAAAATCTCCCTGGAAAACCAGGAGGGGACACACGTGAGCCAGCGCTGGATCAGTGGGTTTTTTTGGGTTTAGGTTCTGTAAAAGTACATTGCTCCACATGTAGCAAACAGGGAAGTTTCATAGAAACCAGCTGCCTCGCAATCAGAAGTCCAAATTAAATGGTAGGAAGTCTGGGAAGGAATAATCCTTTTAAGTGAGCTAATTTATAGGAATTCTACCGAATAACCTGATTTTCTGTCAGCACAGGGTAAGTTAAGCTCCTCATCATCCTTCTAACTTGCAAAATTGCTTTGTATAAAGAGCAATCCTTGAAAAGTGTTTATTACATATTTAAATTTTATAAATTTAAATTTTATAAAGGCAAAATCCTCTGTTAGATCACCCAGAGTGAAAGGAACCAATTCCAAATATTTTGTCCCAGACTTCACCTACAATCCATCATTGGTACAAATTCTGATTGCATAAATAAAAAAAGCTCGATTTTTGTTGAAAAAAAACATGCTCAGTAAGAGTGTGTATGTTTTATTTTGGAGAGGTTTTCTGATAGGACTGCCTTAAAGAGTGACAACCCTTGGACAAATTCAGAGCCAGACTGCAGAAAGTATTAAATGCTGCTCATCAGACTCTGAATTCCCAGAGCTCATGTTTGAAAGGACAGATTGCCTGAGACTTTCAGCACATCTGAACATTAAACTCAGAGTGTAGAGACTAAATCTTACACTGGTAACCCTCAAGACTAGGCCCTGGATGGCTAAAAACAAGGAGGTCTTTATCTTAAATTAGGCACCCACATCAACAACCATGAGCCAGCAGAACAGCTCCAACTCAGACTTCAGGAGAGAAGCACGAGAGCTCGGCTTGGTGAGGAAATTGAGGCCCATTCATTCCCCGACACTGAATTCCTAATCCTGGTGAGACCTGCCGGGAGGATTCCCCCCGGTCCTTAGTTTGCAGATATTCCCAGCTGGAGACTCGTCCTGCCTGTGCTCTGGTTGTCCCTGGGCAGCAGCCGGAGCGTGGGGGGAGTTGGGGGAGGAGAGTCCTCAGCATTTCCCTGCAAGGCAACGAACCAACAGATCTCAGCCTCAAATCCCCACGTCTGCTGCCCTGCTTCCTGCCTGGGCTGGGGTCAGGGAGGAGGTTTCCAAGGAAAAGAGGTTCCGTGCCCAGCTACCTTTGAGAATGACGTCAAAGAGGTCCAAGGATGCCACGGGACAAAGCTCAGGGAAGTTCTCTGGTGGTGGGGGACTGGGAATTCCTCTTGGAGCATCCAGCAAGCTGTAAGTCTGTGCAGATGAAGAACCAGAACAGGAAATTTCCAGTTATTATTGAACTGATTTTTTTTTTTCCTGCTGTGTTTTCTCTCCTGCAGTGCACAACTGTAAAGAAGATGGCACCTCAATGGCTTGAAATGTGACTTTTAGTCGGTATTTCTAATTGATTATTATTATATTATTATAATACAATCAGTATAATATAGTATTATTATATAATTAATAACAATTAATATAAATGTTATTATAATATGTTTCTATATTATTTTATTGGGTACTAATATATTATTTATAATGTTATATTTATCCATTATACATTGTATATATAATATATGTATACGTATATATACATATATATGTGTACATAATATATATTATAATACATAAATATATATATAATATATATGATATATAATACATAATATATAAAAACATATCTTATATACTATATAATATATAAATATATAATATAGTATATTATATACATATAATACACCCATATATAATAGATACATAATAATTGTTTTTATATTATTGGGTTCTGGTCCCACTGGTGGGAACTGTTATCTGACAGAGCCAAAAAAGACCCAGGAAAAGATAAAAGAGCTGTAACCTTTTTTATAAGCACCGAATATTTGCTTAATCTTGGCCAAGAATCCTGGAATCTCTGCCAGGTGTTGCATTACAGAGCAGAATTTCACTTTAGAAACTCTGTCCTCTGTTAAGCGCTCAAAGCTGTGCTTTTCCCTGTTGGTGTCTTGTTTCCTGCACCAAAAATTTAGCAAGAGAAGGCAATATTTGATTCTATATATACAAATATAACAGTCCTTAGAGCTGGGATGGGATAGAAGGGTGATAAAAGAGCTTGTGCGGTGCTTTTTCCACGAGAAGGGGATTTTCTGCCCCGTGCAAGGTAGGGCAAGGCTGGAGCATCATCTGCTGTATTGCCAGGGTGGTTTGGCTTCCATCCCTGCCTTGAATTTGCTGGGCTGGATCCCAGAGCCCGTGGGGCTCAGCCCCAGTTACCTCCTGCAGGCTGGGCTGTCCCTGGGCTCTGTGAGCCCGGAGCAAAGCCACGAGCTCCGTGTTCTCCTCCGGCTTCAGGCACGTCGTGGGGCTTGGACAGGGATTCGGTGCCTGCAAAGAACAGCAGAGCTGTGACTGCAGGGGAGTGAGGAAAGCCAAGGCCCCAGAACAGCCTGCTCTGTCCTCACCTGCAGCTCAGCCTTCCCTCCCATCTGCAGCAGGCACTGAATTCCCTCCAGGATTTGGTCCTGCCGGAGTCTGAGGAACCTCCCCATGTCGGTGTCCGCGGGGGTTTTTTGGGATTCTGTCACCAAGGCAGTGTGGGCGAGAGCAGCACAGTGCAGAGGGGTTAAACCTGGACAGAACAGACCGTGGGAATGTCAAACCCAGCGCCTGAGCCCCTCCCTGGAGCAAATCCCTCTCTCTACATTTGGAGTCTGCACTGAGCATCTGCGTGCTTAAGCTTTTCCTCTCACCATAGTGGTCGGGCAGATCGACTTCCACACACACCCCATTGTTTTTGCAGTGTTTCAAAACCTGAAATGAAGAACACCCAGGTAATTCCTGACCTTTGGCAGTGCCAAAATACCCCCTCCTCCCCTGACTCCATCTATTACCAAAGCTAATGTTCAGCTATGGAAACCCTCTGTATATTTTAAACCCCTTTGCCCAACGAAAACTCACCTCTAAGACCCTCAAGTATCCGTTCTGTGCACACAGGTGGAGTGGAGTTTTCCCACAGCTGTCCTGCTCGTTGACATTGGCCCCCAGGGATATCAGGTCACTCACCATCAGGTGCTGGTTCTTCTCTGCAGCAAGATGTAAGGCAGTCTGGGAAGGGAAGAAGGGGAAAAAGTTGGTGTGAAAGGCAAAAAATAGTTGTTGTGAAAGTCAAGAAGTAGTTTTAAAACAACAATGCTTGTTAGAGAATGAGGTGAAGAGTTGGGACTTGTGCTAATACTTGCTCCATCACTCCCTCCCTGTTCCTGTTTTCCCTTCTTTTCCAGGATACCCTGTCCCAAAGGACGCTTGGAGCTCGACTGGGGTTTGAGAGATGAGACAGAAAATGACCTTAGTCCTGGAAAATTATCATTCCTACCCGTTTCTCTGCATCCTTCTCATCGATCTTATTTAGGGATGCAAATCTCTGTGCCAGGGCATAAGTCAGAGCTCTTCTTCCCTGAGCAACAGCCTTGTGCAGCAGCCTGGAATAGAACTCAATTTGGAACAATTAGAAGGTAAAACAGTGGTTAAAATACTCAGAATTAACAAGGAGAATGTATTTTAAAGCATGAAACGTTCAGGGTGGCAAATGCCAGAATCTTGGGATATTTAAGCATTTATTTAGTCCCTGTATTAGCAATGGAGTTGCTGATTTTGTCTGCCAGGATTTTTTGCTCCTCCCAGTAAATTTCAATACAAATGAATGTATTTCAGTAAAAAAAAAATGTGGAGACCTGTTGCCATTCTCATCAGGAGCAAGCAGTTTGTCCGCTGGGATGTTTCTCAGCAAACTCTCTTCCCTGTGCAGCTGGAACTGGAAGAAGGAGATGGCAGAGAGGTCCTGCTGGCTGAAAGAAACTGGGGCCGACTTCAGGTGTCCAACTTCAGCATCTGCAGAGCCCGTGTGAGCTCCCAGGAGCACCTCTGATGGGTTGAAGTGTGCAGGTGTGTTCTGGGAAGAATTCCTCGGGAATTCCTCCAGGGAGCCTGCGTGTGCCCCCTGGATCCACCAGCTGCTCTCCTTCTCCCTCATCCTCGAGGACGTTCCAGGTGAGCTGGGCACCTGCACGTTTTTCTGGTCACCGTGGAAAGAATTCTCTGCCACTCCCCTCGGTGCTGGGTGGAAATCTTTAAAGCAGCAGCCTGGGTGCAGCCTGGTGGAGCTGTGCTGCCTCTCCTTGCTCCCCGCAGGTTCCCACCGGGAGCTTGGCGGATCCGGGGAGAAGCCCTGCCCAAACCCAGCTGGCACGGGGCACAGAGACTCCTCCTTCAGCTGGCTTTTGTTCAGATCCTCCTGCAGCACCTCCACCAGGATATCAAGGTCCTCTAAGCCTTTCAGGGTTTGCCCAACGCTCTGCTTGCTCTGAAACAGCAACAAAACCGGGGAGGGCGGAAGAGGGGGGAGGGAAATCAGGCATGAAGTGTCCTGTTCTCCCTCGGTGATAGAACAGGAATTATGCCCCAGGAGGCTGGCAGAGCGGGCCTGAAGGTGTTATGCATACCTGTCTAAGTTGTTTCTCTGTATAAGGGTGAGCTCTTCTCTTCTCTGCTGGAAAGAAAGGAAGAAACAAGTTATCTCGAGCTGATGAGGGGAGAGATACACACAGGAGATATTCCCATCAGAAGTTCTGCCCCAGATAACAGGTAACACACACATGGTGGTGATGCACAGCTAACCTGCCTCCTGTGGTTTAAGGGGAGCTGGGAATCACAGGTTGGACTCAATGATCTCAGAGGTCTTTTCCGACCTGATTGATTCTGTGATTCCACACATCATGGGAGAGAATTGTTCTGGCTCTTTGGGTATCTATCATGGATAATCCTACTGGAAAACAAGGCTCTGTTACCCAGAAAGGAGTTTCCAAACCTGTTTTTCCCGAGGATCCTTTGGTTACCATCTTCATTGATGAGGTTTCCTGGGGAGACAAAACCACCCGACTCAGTTTGAGATGGTTACACAGGAGAGGAGATGAAACAGTGGCAAACACTGTGACATGAACAAAGTCAGCTGTCTGCTGTGCCACCTTATTTTGCTCAGCACAGATTCTGTGGGGCAATAGATTTCCATGGGTGGGTAATTCATGGCAGCCTTATAAAGATCTTTACATCAAACCAAGCATCTGGGAGTCCTCGACCTCCCTGGGCTGTTTTATCAGGTTGTTCAGAAACCTGGGCTGCTGGAGCATTATTGTTGTTGGTTCTTGGGCCACCTTTGGCCTGATTCCATGATCTATGGCATGAGTGGTCCTTGCTGTCACTCCCTCAGAACTGTTCCTATCACAGGCCCTCACCCTGTTCAAAATTTGGTATATTCTCCACCTTCACCCAAAGGTTTGGTGGCTGGGAGAGGCAGCAGCCGTAGGTGTAACCTCTCCAGGACGCTGGGAGTGTGATGTGTGTGCACCAGGCTGGGATTTTCTAAACTCAGAGAGTCCTCACCTTGCTGTGAGCTGGGTCCAAGCCTTTGGAAAGCCGAATATTCCTCAGTAATTCCCGCACTGGCATCTTTACTCTCACACCCATGTAGCGCTTCTGAGGGGGATCAGAGCTAAGTTCAGAGTCTGGAAAAGTCATAACACGATGCTTAAAGTAACACAGTTCTGTGAGTTAGAAGAGTGGGAGGATGAGGTGGCCCTGAGGGACCACCTGTGATTCCAACGTTCATCATCAGTTGTGGGGAAACAACTCTGGCCCTCCTTTCTGCTTAAAAATTCCTTTAATAAATTCCTTCTCGTTTTTTCTCTGTGCCCTTTATCTGAGGGATGCCACAGTGACCTGGAACACGTGTTTGCTTTTGGGGAATGTGTCAGCACAGTTTAGATCTCTGGCCCTCTTAGTCATGTTCTAATTTTCCTGTGTTGTGGTAAGCCTGGCTTGGCAGTTTCCTGCCCTGTGGTTTGTTGTACTGTTATCAGGGGAGCAATAAGGAACACCATGGTTTCAGGACCAAGCCAGTGATGCTCTGTCCCGTGGCTTAGTGGTTCTCAGTGTGTTTGCAAGTCAGCGTGGTGTGATCCAAAGGGAAACAACGATTTTCCCTACTCAAACTAAATAGTTATTTGAGAATATATTTTGTTGTCCAAACAAGCTGGTCTTTGTCAAAACAAGCTGCTCTGTGACTGTTTGTGTTATGTCTTCTTGTACTTGTATCCCCAAACTTGAAAGACTTGCCCAGATTAGGAGCTTAAATGCATTTGCTTTTGAAACACCTTTTATGTAACACTGTTGTTGGTGTCCCTGTCCTGTGTCCCCCCCCCACTCGGGAATAGTCTTCTTCATACAGAATGGATTCAGTAACACTACAAAATTGGGGGTTTAATGCGTTAGATCACGGTCTTCCCACTTGGTGAGCACATCAAATACACCCTGGAGAAAGCCACTGCTCCAGAGGAGCCCGAGTGCTGGGAATGAGAGCGTGGGATACGGAGCGAGGAGTCATCCGGCAGCAACGCTGGCTGGAGCAGGGAGAAGCTCCTCTTCCCAGCCCAGGGAAAACCAGCACTTGTGATTAAACACACTTATGTTAACACAGCAGCCTAAAGTGAGAGAGGTGCACGGGGTGAGCGGATCCTGCTGCTGGAGGAACCAGCGCTGAGTAACCCACGGGGTGCCTGTACCCACATTCCCAAATCCCTGGGAGTTCTCTGCAGCAGCTGCTGGACTCCGGCTAAATCCCGGGGAGGAGAACCCTGGGAGCTCAGCAGATGGGAGCAGTGCAGCTCCCCGGGCTCGGGATGTCTCCGAGGAGGCAGGATTGGCATGGAAACCAGCCACACAAGATGTGGTTTCTAGTTGCGTGGTATTGTTTCCCTTCCCTGCCCCGGGCGCTGAGAGCTGACACCCCTTCAGCAGCAGCCTCTGAATCCCCAGCAGCAAATGGTGCCTTTGGAACACATATGGAATTGTTGCTTTGTGCTAAGATTTCTGGCTTTTCTCAGTGTTTAACCTATCACTGAATAATTAAAGCACAGAGACCTCAAAAAACATAGTTTATTTCTCAGACTATGCTAGATATGGAGATGATCTTTTTTTTTTTTTTTTTGGACTGGTGTTTTGACAATGAATTATTTACTATTTGTAGGGTATTTTAAAGGCCTCCCTGCAAAGCTTTCTAAAAATTGCTAATATATTGTTGTCTTAAAAGATTTTCCAGTAAAAAAATGCTGTATGATGGATGAGGTTACATGCCCAGATGCATCCTAGAAGCTGAAGACTCTACAAAAGGCAATGATTCACCAAACACACTTTTGGAAAGTTAATCACTCAGAAGGTCACACCTTTTACCTTGCTGTTCGATTCAGAACTGGAATGTAAACGAGCAGCAAAGTGCTGGAGGTGGACAGGAATGGTGGGGTATTGAGCATCCTCTACAAAACAGGGTAATTTCTGGCTTCAGCAGCAGGACACAACAAAAATGCCAGCAGGGCTGAGCAGGAGAACGTGCTGAACATCTTTGATTCTCCTGGCACAGGAGCTCTGGGCTGGCACCAGGGGAGCCCCCAGCCCACTGTGCCTTCTCAGGTGGTGAAAGAAGCAGAGAGCAGAGAATGTGAATAAAGGGTTTCTCTTACCAGCAGGAGCAGACATCTCTCGGGGTTCACGTGAGGGAGGAGGGCAGAGCTGGGGACTGGCAACATTCAGTTCAGTTAATCCAGAATCTGGCAGCGACGGGCTCTGTTGAAAACAGCTTTTGGGACTGGCAGTTTCTCCAGGCAGTGGAGATCCCTGGCCTGGGCTGTAGCCACAGATTTCGGGTTCACCCATGTTTTGGTTGACCAGCAGCTCAGGACTCACGCAGACAGTTTGCAACATTTCCACTGGGTGGGCAGAAAAAAAGATGGAAAAAAAGAAGAGTGGAGGGAAAAAACCCCTTTTCAGTTATGTTAAAAAAAAAAAATAAAAATCAATCCAGTTTCACATTGAGACCACGGTAATTGTATTTAATTCTCCAATGTAATTAGCCCCTGGGAGCTGGGTCCAGCTTCCCTCCTCTCTTTCGAGCAGCAAGTTGTTGCAGTTGCAGAATAAAACCAGCTTTGGAATCCCAGCAGCCACTGGAAGCAGCTTTTGAGAGTTTCTTGGCTGCAGTTCTCCCTTGCTCTTTATACTCAGGTATGGTTCAGCCTGGGAAGGCTCCACCCTCTTTCCTAACAATCCCGAGCAGCTGATGAAGAAATTACTTTTCCCAGGAAAAGCTTAGCTACAGGTTGAAAAATATTTTTTCTTTATGCATGAAAAGGAAAAGTTAAATTCCAGTTGATTTACTGCAAAATGCACGGGTGGGGAAAAGGAACCTCTGGCTTGGAGTGGTTGACAGGACTGTGCAAACAAGTGATCCTGAAGTTTTGGGAGTTCTTTTCTCAGTTTTTAGCTGGGACAGAGTTAGTTTTCTTCTTAGCAGCTGCTGCAGTGCTGTGCTTTGGATTTAGTGTGAGGATAACGTTCACACCACGCTGATGTTGCAGTTGTTGCTCAGTAGAGTTTACCCTAAATCGAGGAATTTTCAGTGAGGGGGGGCAGAAGAAGCTGTGGGGGACTGGCTGGGCAGTGGGTGCTGAGACACTGTATTGTGTTCACCTGCTTTATTTGGGGTTTATTTATCTCTCTCTCCCCTCTCTCTCATTCCCATTACTATTTATTATTGTTATTTTCACTTCTATTATTTACTTTATTTCAATTATAGAATTGTTCTTATCACAACCCAGAGCTTTTTTTTGCCTTTTCACAGCTCTCCTCCCCATCCCACCAGGGGATGTGAGCTGTGACTGTGGGGTGTTTTATTCCTGTGGGGTTAGACCATGACAAATGGGGACACTTCTTGTAGGGAATCTGTTTCCCTGTCACAAGGAGGCCTCAGGATCACATTTAAAATCCATCCTCATGTCCCTGGGAAATGTATTTCATTGTACCATCTTGTGGGCTCTTGCCACTTCAGCTCAACAAGCAGATAACTAGATAAGTATCTAGTTTGGAAAAAAAGATTACAGCGCTTATCAAATGCATCTTCTTCCTTGGCTGTGCCCTGGAAGGCATTCCAGCTTTACTCCCAGGCAATATCACCTTATGGATCAGGCTGAGCAGAGAGGAGCCAGACTTTCTGGGGCAGATTTAGAAGGACAATATCAAATCTGTGTTTGAGTTTAAACTGGGCAGTGACTCCTCTCCCTGACCTGCACAATCCCCTGTCTCCTGCTTTCTCTGTGCTGGGAGCAATAACTGCAGGCTCAGGGATGTTGAAAGGATTATTCAGGTATTGATCAAAGGAGATTTGATCTGCTTGTAGAACAAGGAACTGATCTGCATTGCAGAGGCACTGGGAGGGCTGTTACCTGGCTCCCTGCCCCACACATTCACTGTCTAGTAATGGAACTGCATTTGGAGCTGGAAAACAGGAGTGGATGGGGCTGCTGCATCCACATCCACAGGGATTTCACCTGGCAAGGGCTCTCTCTTATCCCTGTGGAATCCACAGGGCCCTGCAGGTCGTGTTCAGGGATTAAAGACACGGAGAGCCAGTATTCCAGTTTATTCCTTAGTGAATTGTAACCTGTTTGCTGAAGGGAAGGGACTTGTTAAAGGATATTTCAGAAGTTAAAAGGTTATCTACCTTTCTGATGCTGAGACAGCCACAAGGAGTGTCTGTTTTTAGCTAAGGACACATCCTGCTCTATTTTGGTAAATATTTTCCTTTCGTTTCACTCCCTTTTCCTTATTGAATGTGTGAGTGTAGGTCAGGCTGGAGCCAGGAGCCGGTCCCTCAGTGACAGGAGACACTTTTATTCTGGAAATGGTCCTGTGCAAGTCAGTAGGATGAGGCAGCAGTAAAGGAACTCCTCAACACTTGCATAGGTGGGAGAATTTGGCCAACTGCAAGCAGGAAATTGCTGCTGTGAGTCATTGCATTTATGGGGCAGTAAATCACAGCAGAGATTTCTCATCTTTCTATTCCCTTCCATCCTCCCATATGTTGAATAGTTTTCACTGCTTGTTTACAATCTGTGATTACATCCACAGTAAAACAGAAATCAGCCTGGCTTTTTTTTTTTTTTTTTTTTTTGGTGCAGAAAGGACCAAACTGCAACCCCGTGGCCATGAGAAGAGAAGCAGATTTTCAAAGCTGGCACCAAAAACCTTGGAACGTGGCCACTGCAAGAAATGATCTCCGAGGCTTTGTTTGACTGGGAACCTCGTGGTTCTCCTGCTTCCAGCCTCAGAAGTTCCTGATATTTGAAGTGAATCCTTTGTTACTCTAATTTCAAATAGCTCTTATGAGTCTTTATTACGTAAACAAGCCCTGCTGGGTATGAGCTGTCCATTTACAGCTTCACCTCTGTCTGTTCAATAGCAACTTTGAATTTGGACCCTCTAATAATGCTCCATCATGTCCTCTTGTGTATCCATCAAGGCAGGGCAGGTTTCAGCATGAACAGCAAGCAGAGAGATCCCAAATATGACTTTCCAGGATTTGTGGATACTGCTGCAGTTGGTACCTCTTGATTCCCACAGCTGTGGGCAGAACTATTCAGCTTATTACCCAGTGAAACCTGGGCTGGGAAAAGGATTTTCTACCGGGGGTGTAGAATATATTCATTATCTTCCACAGTTTTAGTGATTTCTGCTTTTATAACTATCTATTCTAAGAAGGGGAGACAATTTCAGGCACTGAAGGTGTAAGAAATGAGGATATGAGTGTGAACATTTGGGTGAGGGTCTTCAGTGACCAGCTGGGGAAGGGGGTGAGGTCAAAACACAGGTTTGGGTGTGAACAGAGCTGTCTGAGCTTTTAGGAAGGACAGGTTTGCAGTGCAGGAGTTGCTGCATGCCAGGCCTTTCGTTGGGGGGAGTTTTTGTTCCTGGTGTAATTACTGATAGACTGATTTAGGAATTCTGATTGCTGCTGCTGCAGTTTCAGCAGACACAGCCGTGACCACCTGGAAGCTGCTGGGATTCCAGTTCCTGTCCAACCCCATCCTGCAAGTCTCTCTCTCTCTCCATGCAAACTTTCAGGGTGTGCTGGCAGTGGGTTGAGCTGCCTTTCTCTCTCTGGATGGAGGGGGAATGCTCTCCAGCTTCCTCCATCCCTTGTTGCTACATGTTCCCATGCACACACCCACCTCAGCGGCATGTGCTGGGTTAGGTGTTTGTCTGCCTTTCCCTTTGGATGCTGCTGCTTTGCCAACTGTTCACTCACCTGACTGTGAAACTGTTTGCAAAGGTTTCCTTTATTAATGTTCTCTTTTGCATGTGGAGGGATTAGGAGCTGGTGGGATTTGCACTGGTGTAGGAAGAGAGGATGAGGCTTTCCCCCACACACGCTTTCAGTGTCTGATTGGATTACAAATAAAACATCAAGAGCTATTTTAAAGCTCATCCTTAAAGAGAATTATGCACATAATTCCCTTTAAAGTTGAGCAGCAGTCCTGTGTAAATAGGACCTGAACTAAATGGATGACTGGTAATTTAAAAGGCTGAATAAAACTCAGCACTGGTGTGGAACATGCACGGGTTCTCCTCCTGAGTGTCTCTCCTGGGAAGTTCTCTGCTCTGCAGGCTCCATTTGCATGCCCTCAATGGAAAGCTGGGATGATGCTGTAACTGGGATGTGCCCTGAGCCTGTGCTGGCAGGGACACGGGGTTGTGACATGTTTTGCCACACACTTTCACAGTAAACACTCTGCCTCGTTATCCACGCAGAGACAGGGCATGGGGTGATGTGGGGTGACTGCTGACAGAGTCCTGGGGCTGAGGCTTCAGAGAGAACCAACTCTGAGGGCAGATGTCAGTGCTGAGCAAGTGAACCCTGGCAGCTCCCAGGCACTTCCACGAGTGAGACGTGAACTCCATGTACCTCTTGTGCAGCACAAAACTGCTCCAAGGCAAGACTGATCTGTCTTAGTCATTCTGATCTCCTTGGAATGCCTGCTCTGGTCCTGCTGTCCTGCTCTCCTGTGGCTTTGGTGTATTTTCACTCGGTGGTGGTGATTTTCTTCCAGTAACCATTTGTGCTCTGCTGTCCCCTTGGGTGACAGAAGTAGAACATGGGACATGGACAAGGTCAGTTGGCACATGTTGTGCCTTCTAAATCATTCCACCTTCACTTAGGGACGCTGTGTGATGTCACCTCACCTATGCTTTCCCTCACACTGACCATCTTCCCTGAGAAGGGAGGGTATCCAAAGGATTCCTGTTGATTTGTTTAATTCCAGCTGGGTTTATCTCTGTCCTGAAGAAGCCATGCCCCTTGTTTTGTACAGGCAGCTGAGTTTCCCCACCCACAGCCCACGGGTCTGAGGGCTGAAGGCACCAGGGCTTGTGAAACAGTCTGAAATCTGCAGAACCATCCTCTCTGTGGAGGATGAAAATCCCCAGTGAAGGCAGGAGAGGACAAGTGGGTCACAGCTCTGATGAATCACAGAGGTTGGAAAATATCTCCAAGGTCATCAAATCCAACCTTTGACTGATCCCCACCTTGTCAACTAGACCAGAGCACTGAGTTCCATGCCCAGTCACTCACTGAACACTTCCAGGGATGGTGACTGCCCCACTTTCCTGGGAAGCCCATTCCAGTGGTTAATCACCCTTCCCACGAAGAACCTCTTCCTGATATCCAGCCTGGACCTCTCCTGACACAACTTGAGGCTGTTCCCTCTCATCCTGTCCCTTGTTCCCTGGGAGCAGAGCCCGACTTCCCCCTGGCTGCACCCTCCTGTCAGGGAGTTGTGGAGAACAAGAAGGTCCCCCCTGAGCCTCCTTTTCTCCAGGCTGAGCCCCCCCAGCTCCCTCATGGGACTCACTCTCCAGCCCCCTCACCCTGACAATGGTGACAGTGTCACTGCCACTTTTTGCATGATTTCTGTTGTTTCATTTCCAAGAGCTGTCCGTGCCTGACTCACCTGCAGTGATGCTCCATGGTTACCTCTGTTTTCCTTGGATTCAGAGATGGCAGGGATGGCATGTTCAGACTGTATTTACCCACCTGAAATCCTCCACCATGACAAAATCTCTCTCTTGTTGGGCTGTTTGACTTGGTCCCCCTCAGATATGAACCAAGAGGTTCCCCAGGTTCACCTCTTCAGACCTCGAAGCAAAGCTGGTTCTCCTGCCTGACATCACCCTCTGATGCTGCCTGGAGGGATCAGATGCAGTTGATTGTTGATGACATCCAGGTGTCTCCTATTCCTGAGGAATTGCAGGTGATCAGGGGTGAAGAAACTATTTTAACCTGCCCAGGATGGGGTTTGGTTTCCTCCCAGCACAGCTCTGAGAAGCATCAGCCTCCACGCAGAGGAACGTGGCTGTGTGCCTGATTTTCGGTGTGCTCCTGGAAGGGTGAGTAAGGAAAGAGACTCTGAGCTGCCATGGAAGTGCTTTTGAGGTGTTTGTTGTCTGAACTGAGCTGTTGACCTAAAAGTGGCTGTTCTGATCCGTTCTGTGAAGCAACAGTGACCTCCCATGGGCACAGATGAGCTATCACTGTGTTAAGTTTCTGTTCCATTGGCTTGACAAATCCATTATGGAATCGATCACCCAATCCCAAACAATGTGCAGCACTTCCCAGCTTTCCAGACAACCAGCCAGCCATGGGGTCAACCTTGTTTTCCACCAGTTTATGCCTGCACAAATATCCATCAAATGGAAGGCAAAAGTTTAAATGTAGAGGCCTAACAGGCATAGAGAGACAAAAGGGATAAATCCCACTATTATGGAACACTGTGATGATTCTTCCTTTGGGTGCTTCTCGCTTTAACCAGTTTTTCAGTGAGAAAGTTTTTTTGTCAGATAGATTTTGAGAAGGTGCTTTTTTTTTTTCCCCCCCCTCTTGTGTTTTCCTTGCCAAAGCAAACCTTTAGGAACCACAGAGAAGGATCTGTAGCCTAAAGCCTGCTTTCAAAGGCAGCTTGTCTGTGCCTTCCCAGCTGCTGAGTGCTTGCAGATGCTGGTTTTCCAGCAGGTTGGAATTTGCAGAGTCTGGTTCTTCTGGAAATCTGAATGTTTAGTGGGCCAAGCAAAATTATTTTTGGAAACAAAGTGGTTTAAAGATGTTTTGTTTTCCCAAGTCCTCGGGCCGTGGTCTTGTTAAATTTTGGGAGGGTTGTCCAGAGTTCCACCTGCTGAGAACAGGGCTCCTGGATATTTGTTCTTGGCATTGTTTTTTATTCCTTCATCACTTCAGAAACAAAGTACATTTAGCTCTTCTGTTCAGAACTAAGTGATGATTGAGGAACTGTGGGTTGTTGTGCCTCAGGCTGGACTGGCTGCACAGAGGCAGACAGAGACTCTGTGAACTGAACCCACGGGGGTGCTGCTTCTAAAATGGAAGCCAGATATATTTATGCAGAGGAACTGGCACAGGAGAGGAAAAAAAAATGATCCACATCCATTTGTGTGTACACTGAATAGCTCTAAAATAAATTTTAACGCTGTCAGTATTAAAAATGTTGCTCTGAAATGCACAGATGGTTCATTTTTTTTTTTATACAAATAACCTTCAGACGGTGGGAGTGCCACAGCATCCAACTGTAGCTGCAGGGCACCAGGGGGAAGGGATTTCCAAGCAGGGCTCAGCACTTTCTGTTCCTGGTTGGATGCAGATTTAGGCTGCCTAAACTGTTTTGGGAATTTCTGGCCAGTTATTTTGGTTGAAGGAGGTTGGAGCAGAAAGCTCTGGAAAAACGCAATAATTGGGGTTGACTTTGAGGAAACGTTTTAAAATGTGTTTTTGCAAAAGTGAAAGTGAATTTTAAGAACTTGTTAAAAAAAAAATCCTCAAGTTTAATAAAGCATTTAGACCAGACCTAATGAGCAGTGACTTCAGCATTCCTGGTGCAACCAGGGAACCAAGACAGTGAGTTGGTCTCGGTGTTCACTCTTTCACTTTCACTCAACGATAATTTATTTGTATTTAATTTTTCACCGTCCTTTTAATTCGTGGCCAGTTAAAACCAAAACCAGGTCGAGAAAACCGAGAGGGAGCAACGTGAAGCGTTGTCCTTCTATCCCAGGTGCTGTCACTAGATGGTGCTGGGAATTAGACTGAAGGGAACCCTGGGCAGCCAAAAACCACCTCAGGTACCACCAGAGCTCAGCAGGGAAGGGGAAGGTAGAAGAGGGTGTTGAAATCTCGTGTTGAAGTAAATCCGATATATGAGGGTGATGTGTGAGGCTTTCCCCGTGTTCCCGGTGTCGTTTTAAAACGTGCATCAGTGAGGAATGTGGCAGAAATGTGACTTCTATTGCTTTTCCCTGCCTGTGAAATCAGGGACTCAAATATCCGTGGTGGTTGCTGACCTGGCTGTGACAGGTCCACCCTGAGCTGGAACAAATAGGTGGTGGAAGGGGCAGAGGACTCCCAAAAATGGGGCTGGTCTTTGGTCCTGAGCCAGAACAGTCCAGGGGGGTGCTCAGGTGAAATTGTTCATCTCAAAGGACTTTTGGAAGGTGGCATTTAAATGAGAGTACTGTAGAACACCAGGACTTCTGGCTCTCGCTCTGAATGTCTTTATACTGTTTTTCTATAAATATCAAAGCAATTCCTCCTTTTATTTTACCATCTCTGCATTTCTGAACCTCAGGGTGGAGCTACCCCGGCATCCACACCTTTGGAAATGTCCCCTTTTGTCCCCCTGCAGCTCATGGGGATTGTGAATTTAATTTAGACCTGTCCATCCCCACATTTCAGTCCAACGGGGGCTTTTTCCTGGTTCAGCAGAGGGCAGGCTGGGTTTGAGGGGGGGCTCACTTGGGGTTAAATGCTTCGTGTCCCCGAGCCAGAGCCACAAACACATTTTTTGGGGGGGCCTGGGTGCTCGAGCAGTGCTCTCTGTTTACAGTTGGCCTTTTAGAGGATCCTTTCTGTGCTGGGTGTTTTTGAAACACAATGTCGTGGCTGGGGGCCAGGCCAAACACCGCCTTTCTCTACAGCTCTTTCACAACATTGTCCCTCTCACCTTTTCATTCCTGCCCCTGACAGACACAGGCACGTGGGATCTGCTGCTCTCGGAGAGGCTGGTGCTGCTCAAAGAGCTTTTCTTGCTTGTGCTGAGAAGTGAGTTGTTGCACGTGAACAAAGGTGGGCAAGCTGAGCCCCAAAGCCCTAAATTTTCTGATTATTTCCATGCAGTTCTTTTATCTGCAAGCCCTTCCTCCTCGTTCTTGTTCTGCTTCCATTGGGATGGCTATACAGTGTTTATTAATAATCTGTTTTCTTTCGTTTTCTGCCTAATCTCAGACTTGATGGTGATCTAGTGGAGGATTCACTTAGGGAGATATTTGCCAGGTATTTATGCTTCTGCAACCAAATCCTCAGCAAACCTCTCATCTCAAACAAATAAAAAATCCACATAAGGAATGTTCCTTAATATCTGCATGTCAGGGATTCTGGAGAGAGAGAGAGGGGCAGCCTATTAGTCAGAAACTAGAGTTGAGATGGGCCAAATTGCAAACACTCCCCTATCAACTGTGAAACACATTTAAAATTTGCTTGTTTAGGGTTAATAATTAAAGCAATACATGAGTGGGGATAAGAAAACAAAGGCCCCAAATCCATTTTACCCTTCTGAACAAATACATTGAAAGTCACAAACAACAATGGTTTCTAATCTGGGGTCAAGTTTCAGGCCCTTTTTCCCATACACCCAGATTAGATTTCACTCCCAGTGGCCTTCATCCAAATTCTTTCAGCATCAGAGAAACGACTCCCACTGAGGTCAGTTAATGCAGCCCCACCATGGCTGCACAAGGAAAGGCAGAAATGGTTTTATACAGACATAAAAATGCTCTTTATTCTGTGTGGGGTTGGGTGTGGGGCTGCCTGGAGCCACTTTCCTGAGATACACCCAAAAAATCCCGCCCTGAGCATGAATTTCTATGGCTATACTGAATTATTACTGGGTATTTACAGCCAGCAATAATGCAGTCAGAGGTGCTGCATTATTGTCCTTGTGTGTAATATCATTGCCTGGAAAAAAGGAGTAGAAATACTATTATCCCTTATCCTTGACCCCGAGGAGTTGCTTTGCAAATGGAGAATTAATTTTGAATTAAAAAAAAGGCAAAAAAGAACAATAATAAATAAATAAATAAATTTCTGTAGGAATGGAAGGCAGGAATTTAATGGAATTCTGGCTGGCCTGAGAGGAGCAAAAAAACCCCAAAACAACCCCACTCCTATGGTCACTAATCAAGTTCATGCTATCCAAAGTTAACCCTTAATTCTGAAATTTGACCCAGGCATTTATATGCTGATGTCTGGATAATAACACATAAGAGCAGGACCCTGAAAAACAACTCTGTAAAACTTCCAAGCTTGCTGAGCTATTTTATTTGTTCACTGTTGTGTACAGGATTGCTTTTTGGTTTTCTTCAGTAATTGTGACAGCTGGTATTTACCTAAAAATAAGGAAGTACACCTTGTTAATCAGCAGGGCTAAGAAATGTATTCAGTGGCATTAAGTTCCTTTGTAGTGGAATAAACTGATCTCTGAGAGTTTTGTGTGCCCAGTTCTGTTGTGACACAGCTTTAACAGCCAAGCCTTTATGTTTTAGTAAGCTTAGGCATAAAATGGAAGGGGAAACATCACAATAAGACAGGGGATGGATGAGGGATCTCACCCAGGCCAAATTGCTACTCTTGTGTTTTATAGAAATGTATTTATTGCCGAGAGGAGAGCTTTGCCCAGGATTATTCTTGCTGTAGTTCCTGCCATTTGCTTGAGCCATGAATAAATAAATGGTTGCTGTGTCAGCCTTTGAGGATCAGCCTTTGAGGATCAGCCTCTCTGACCAGAGCAGCCCAACCTGGCCATTGTTTGGGTTGGTTTCTTGCCACGTGGGTATTTTTTTTCTTCTCCAGCAGCAGCAAGTTCCCATGGAAGTGCCAACCTATCCCCCCTGGCTGGGAGTTAATATTTCATTAGCATAAATCACCTCATGGCTTGTGCAGCCTGACCTAATTTCTCCATCAGCACAAACCTGCACCTGATCCTTCTCTTCTCAGCACCACTCTCTTAGGCTTCAGCTGCTGCCCCCAAAATTCCTGCCCTTCAAAGGTTTAACTCCCTGGCACTGGAGCTCCTGCCCCCTCCAGCAAAGTCCTTTCACCCCAGGGCACGGGAGGAATGGGAACACAGCTCCACAGGCTGACACCTCAGGCTTTTAGGGCCATTCCAGGGGGTGGAAATGCCGCCAAGAAAAAGTTTAACTCTCCTCAAGAAGGTGAATGACTCTCACTTCAGACCACAGATCGAGTTGTTTGAATTAGGGAATCGGTCCCACTGTTGGACTTTGCCAACTGAGCCAATGTTTTCCTGCAGAAAACAGCATCATGTTCCCAAAAAACCACACTTATCAAGGAGCAGAGGTGAAAGATGATGCAGCTTTCTAGGGTGTGTGACTGGCTGAGGGCAAGTTTGGGTAGGGAAATGAGAAAATGCAAAAATCCAGGTGTTGCCTGGAATTTGCTCCTCTTTATCCAGGTTTGAGAGGCTGATGGAAACGCAGCTCACATGAGGAGATCTTGCTTAAAAAAAAAAAAAAGGGGGGGGGGAAGAGAAAAAAATTAAACATTTACCCAGTAAGAGAAATGCCAATTGACAGATTAAATATGCAGGTTCTTTGTTATCATTCCAGTAATTCCAGAATAAAAAGTCAGAGCTGAAGGAGGAGCAAGTACCTGGGACGAGGCTTACACCTGTGCAAAGCAAGAGGAGACTTGTTCTCTGGGGAGAGCAGTGACCTCCTCTCCATAACACCAGCTTTAATACCCCAAAACCCCAAATCTGACCCTCAAAACCGTAGGATTGGCTTGAGATTAACAGGATTAAATAACCCTCAGTGTTTTCATATTTGTAGTCTATTCTTGAATCTCAAACACTCTTTTAGGCTCATGTTTGCAGGTACTTCCCTGCAGGTTAAGTCCCTGGGACTGGCCTTTCTTTAATTAATTGGAGAAATACTCTTACCCACTTGATTCCAGGTGCTGGTTCTTTATGAGAAATGTGAAATTCCAAAAATTAAATAAACCAGAACAGTTGGAAGGGGGGGTGGGAGGGGGGGGGAGAAAACCAACAAAACAACGACAAAAAAGACAAATCTTGGCACCTCAGAGCTGGCAATGAAGTACCACGAGAGGCATTTTACCTGCTCAGGGGTTCACCCACTTCTCTCAGAGAGTTTCCAGTTTGCTGCTCTGAGGTTGAGCAAATCTCACCCTTCCTGTGGGATGAGGGGTTGTTTTCTCAGTCAACAGCCCTGAGCTGCACTTCATGAGGCTGCTCGTGCCTGGGGCCGAATGCAAGGGCTCAGAAAAATGGGATGGTCCCCATAAAAACAGGTCCCAGTCAGAAAAACGCAGAGGTCCCCATAAAACCTGTCGTGTCCTGCCTCACTCTGCCTCCAGTGCAGCCTGGGATAATTACAGGATTCTCCTCTGTTAAGATAATGAATGTTCTTGCAAAAGCTCGCAGATAATTATGTTGTGTGGCCCTGGGACCAGTGTTGATGTGCTTGGTGATTTAATTCACTGCTCTCCCTCAGAAAATACATGGAACAGCCAAAGTCTCCCCTTGCTTGGTGAGATGATGCTTGAGAGAAATTCCAGGTCGGAAGGTGGTGCAGTAAAGCTTTTGTGCAACCAACCCAAGGAAAGAAAACAAAGCCAAGCAAACCCCCCACCACGACACATCCAACCACAGCCAAATCCACAGAGCACCAAGCTCAGGGTCCAGGGATTCTCCCTTTTCGTCAGGGAGAAGGAAACTAAGTTTAATTAATAAACTGATTTCCTCCTGAACAGATTTCTAGGCTTGGCCCTGTCTTTTCCCAAAGCTTGTTTTCCTGGGAATTTCTTCTTTTGAGTTTTCTCCCAAAGCAGTGAGGGCAGGACATGAACCAGAAAGGGGTCACATGTGTCACAAGAGCAGTTTAGGCTGTAAACTGGTTTTAAAACATTATGTATTTTATTATATATTGTTGTTAAATGAGTAAATAATTGCAGTGGTGCTCGTTTCCTGACGTGCTGGGAGGAACTGGTTTTCACCAAAAGCAGAATTCTTGCCCTGGAAGTGCTGAGATCTTTCTGAGAGATGTGGATTTTCCAAAAGGGTGGGAGCAGAACACAACCTTCCTGGGGGACCCTTCACCCCTGAGCCCTGACCTTGGCACCCTGTGGGTTTGGTTGGACGTGTTGGGCTTGGGGGTTTGCTTGGCTTTATTCCCTTTATTTGAGTTGCCTTTTTCTTAGACAGACCACGGAACACCTCGTTCCGTTTCTGGGTGGTTTAAACTCAAAATTCAGTGGTTTAATGACAGGGCAGGATTCATTCTGTGCTTTGCCTCTTTAAGCCTCACTCGGGGCTGAAATGTTCCATTTTTTTTTTTTATTTTTCGTGGCTGTTCAGAAAACACATCGAGCCTCGTCGGGAGGGAAAGTGAGAAAACACCCCTTTTCCTTCTATCAAAATATTCCAGTCTCAGCTCAGCTGTGTGTTTGTTTCTGACGTTTCACTTGTGCCCCACAAACTCGGGGGAAGCAGCAGAGTAATTGAGTCAGAACGTTTGTCACGAAGCCGAGATGTTCAGCTGGGAAAGTCCACCTTCCCCCCCCTTGTGACCGAAACGGCACCGCCCGCTTTGTTTTGTTTTTCTGTGATGTTATCAGGGCACAAAACTTCATGCAAATCCGGGGAGAGCCTCGAGCACCAGCAGCAGCAGCAGCAGGCAGATATCTGTGCCCTGACCTCCTGCCTCCAAAAGGTTATTTTCCGCTTCTGGCAGAGGATAAATTAAATCTTGGGTAAAACACACGAGGTTTCTTTTACTGCCTGTCAAGCCCCCGGTGAATTTTTCCCTTTTCCAGGGGCTGTTTTTCCACCATGGATAATAGGTGATGTGCAGCCAAGTGTTTCCCATAGTTCTCCACTCAGTGTTGGCAACTTCTGCCTGAAAATTGAATTTATCCACCTGGCCACGGCGTGCCTGCATTTGTGATGCACTTGAACTCCCAAGGACCCAGGATCTGTGCCCTCCCTGCCTGCAATTGGAAAGGAATAAATAATTTTAACGCTGTTTAATGTGTAACCCAAGCCCCAGGGAGCTCTGTCCAATATGAAAATTCCACCCTTCTGCAAACAGAAAAGCGACTTAAAAATTCCTTCTTTGGAAATCACCTGGCCTCGTGTGAGCTGGAAAGAAAAAGACCCAAAAAAAAACAACCGTGACCAACTCTTAATATTTGGGTTCAGGTCTCCCAGCTGGTTACAACTGCAGTCACAACCAGTGACTGCACCATCACCCAGAGAGGATTAATGAGGGTTTGTGTGCCAGGGGATATCTGGGGGGTTAATTGGATGTTGGAGCTTTTCAGTGACATCAGGACACGGAGGTGCATGGAAAAAAAAAACCCTGAATTTTAGTGCCTACAGAAGTTATTTCCAGTTCTGCCCACGTGCATTGTCATCTCTCCTCATTTTCTGACATCCCTGTAAGTCTGACATGTTACAGAGCACTCAAAGGCACGAGTAGGGAAATCCTGCAATTTGTGTTTTCCCTCTAAAAATGACGTTTTCCAACGGGGGAAGAAATGAAATAATTTAAAACAGGTTTGTTACAGTCTTGCTTTGTTGTTTTTGTTACTTATTCAGCGTTTCACAGACTGAGGGTGTGAGGGGAAATCCCTGAATTCCCTCTGAGGAACCATCTTGAATTTATTTCCATTCATTAATCAAACCCAAGCCTGGCCTGGCCCTCTGCCAGGCTGGGGATGCACAGAAACCCTCAGGATAAACAGATGAGTAGGAAATGTGTGATGGTTTTCAGAGGGGAAATGCAGCTCCCAGAACCTTTGTTGCAGGGTTTTCCACAGTGGTCTTGGCTGATATTTCCAGAATTACTCGTGCCTTTTACTGTTGCACAGGAATCACGCTCAGAAATGTACATTCCTGGCTGTATTTGCCTCTTTATCTGGATAAAATAATACTTCCAACAACCAAAAACAATCCACCTGAGAGCACAAATGAGTACATGGCTGTGAGAATCATAACACTCGATGGTTCTAAATCTCCCCCTGGGAGTGTGAGCATTGAATTTATCAGGTTTTTGGAGATGCTGGGTCAGACAGGAACGAGTTACAGGCACTGCAGAAGAGAGCAGGAGTTGAATGAATTTTGGCAGCCTCAGCTCCTGCTGCAGGTGAGGATTCCTGAGGCCAGGCTCCCCAGCGAGGTAAACTTGCATCATTAGTCTTTCCCTGGTTCAAAGCACCTTCAGAGGTGAAATTGTGTGGAAAATAAATAACTGCAGAGTGTGCAAAGCCACTGACAGGTGAACAAAGGAGACAATTAAATGGGAAATTAAATGCTTTCATTGGTTCTCTCACCAGAATCATCAGGTTCAATTATGGCTGGTTTCTGTACCTTTATTAAGCACAATAAAAGGTCACCCAGTGAGTGTTGCAGTTCTTGGAAGAGAAAAGCAGAGGGTTTTCACAGCTGAGTCCTCCAGAAGGAAAGGCCCTGCTTTTTCAGAGAATTCCGTGTTAATCAAACTCTTTTTGTGAGGGAAAACACCCCTAACTCTCTGCACTGCAAGAGAGAAGAGAGAGATAATTCAAAAGTGTGTAGCAGAGGTGGTTGGAGAGCAGTGAGTGCTGTATTTTAAACAGAAATATCCGGTTTGAGCATTTTTCTCGGGTTCCTTTGCTGCTGCTGCTGGTGCTGAGGAAATCCAGAACTTTTTTTTTTTTTTTTTTTATTGGGGTTAAATAAAAGCTTTACAGACAGAAATGGAGAATCTGTGTCTGCAAGCAGACTTTGTTTTATAGTGTGTGTTTGCTATAATGTGCCATAAATGTGCCTGGAGGTGCAGCAGCTCAGCTGAGTGTCCCCAACAAACCCCAGAGCAGGACACCAGCCGTGTTTGCCCCAGGATGCTGCTGCTGCTCTCACCCCCACCTTTGCCTGTGCCTGCTGCTGCACTGCTCCCTTTTTTTCAGAATTTTGATTTACTTGGGATCCCGGATCCCAAGGGATCCCCTCCCGGATTGAGGGGAAACGGCGTTGCCCCCGAATTATTTTCGTGGTTATTTTCTTTAATTCCCAGCGGCTGCCAGGGAGGGGACCAGCAGGTGGCAGTTTCACCCAACTAATCCGAACCTGTTCAGGACAGGTTTGTAAATACTGACTGGAAAAGTGGAGAGCTTTTGTTTTTACCTAAATTACAGCCTTTTCTTGTGCTTCACTGCCCTTTTTCTGGTGGAGTTTCGGGCCAGGGACAGCTGTCAGTCAGGGGCTGACGTGGCTCTTGCTGGGGTTGTGCTGGACTCTAACTCAGAGCTGGTTTGTGCAGTCAGGGGCTGTTTGCCTGAGACAGGAGAGTCAGATCACTCCAATATTGATGCCCACCTCTGCATCCAAAGGCTGGCACGTGTCTGGGTGTGTCTCTGAGCGTGGCTGCTGAAATCTTTCCACTGACTCGCAGCAAGTGCAGATCACACCTCACCACACCCCAAAAATGAGCTGCAACGTTCTGCTCAGCGTGGGTACGGTTTTAAACACGAAAATGCTGTTTTGCTTTGTGACATGAAGCCCTTCTCTCTCTAATTGTACAGAGGCAGGGAAATATGTCACTGAACTTGCTGTTGGGGCTTCTTTTTAATGCCAACAACTTGCCTTTTTTTTTTTTTTTTTTTGGTCAAAATACAGTCAGAGTAACCCCAAAAATGGAAGGATAGTGAGTATGGTACAAAGCTTTTCCTATTCCCCCTGTCCCCCAACTTCCCAACTGAGTCCTTTCCCCCAGACTAAGCAGAGAATTAAACCTCTGGCTGAAGAGAAGAGCTGGGGCCTGGGGGTGGTCCTGCAGGTAGAGAGAGCTGTCTCACCTCTCGTGCCTCGTGTGTCCTGGGAAAAGTAAACGTGCCGAGCTTTCAGAACCAACTGCACCCTCAAGGGGGGGTTTCCCAGATGTTTGAGGGAGGCCACAGGAAAGTAAATGCTGAATGAAGCAATGGGAACTGCTGTGTACACTCAGCTCAGGGCAGGGCTATTGTTCTCTGCCCACTCCTCTGCAGTCCCACATCACAGGTCTCAGGGTAAGACAGGCACGAGGATGCTGCCAAAGCTGCTGAGTCCTGTTTTCTCCTCGAAACTCTGGGGGCAAACGTGCTCAGAGAGTGCTCTCAACATGAATGTGTTGCAGGAGGTACCAGGCAGTGGGGGCTTGACTTTCCTTGTGACTCAGTGAGGCTTTAAACTTCTGCCTCGGTAGCAGCGTCCAGGTTCACGTTCTAAATGAATCAGGTAGGAGCAGCAGAGTGGTTTGTGGCAGAAGATCTGATCTGATAGTAGAATACTGAGCACCTGTTTCAAGCCCTTAGCTTGCAGAAATGCTGGTGGTTGGGTTTTAATATCTGGGGGTGAAAGGAGGCGTTTGAGTGCCTGGTTTGCTCGGCTGAGGTGGGCACGTGGCTTGGCTCGGTGTGGCTTTTCCAGCCATTGATATTCCTGTTTGAGATGACCTGAGCACACGGAGTGAGAGCTCCAAGATGCCTTTCCAGGACTTGCCTTAGTGTGGAAAACAGATATTCTCAGAAAATGGGTTTGATCTGAATTCATGTCAACAGTCACAGGAATTGTGAATGAAACCCAGTTCTATGAATGGTGAATGTAGGTCGTGGGAAGTCTCTCTGAATTCTTGTTACATGTCTTCTTTGGTCTTTTAGTTTTGCTTCTGTGAGGAGAAAGGGAGGCCACTAAAAACATGATGGTAAGAACTCCTTAAAAACATACTTTGCTTTGGTAAACTCGACAGAGAGGGACCACAGTCTTTGGGGCAACATGTCACTGGCTTCTCTGCAGGCCAGGGAAGAGAAGCCTGTTTGAGGCTCCAGAGGGAACATGGAACAAATGTTTAGGCTGTATTTCTTCCCTGACTGATAACCCCAGGCTTCCCTGCTGTCTCACACTGGCAGCTCCCAGGGCCGGTCATGCGACCTACGTGCTCAGCATTCAGTGATATTCTTAATCCTGTTTCCTCCTCATGAATCATTTGAGGTCTGAGTTTGATTTCTGTCACCGTCAGGTTTGTTTTGGGGGTGGTTCTGTGTGTAATTTCCCAACAGGTTGTTTGGATGGGTGGTTTGCCCTGTGCTGGGGGAGCACAAACTCTGGGAGCCAGAAAAGCCCCGGGCTGATGTTCCTGTGGGTGGGGGAGTTACAGAGATGCCCTTCTCCCTTCAGCCCTGGACACCAGCTGCTTTGGGGAAGGGGAGATCGACTGCTCCCAGTGCCATCCCACCCAAAATTGTCTGGGGGGAGCTGGTGAGATGCACAGGCACAGTTTGGGCACCTGCTGCAGAGAGGAGCTGCAGGGACAAGGATTTCGGTGGGCATGGCAGGATTTTGGTTACATGGCAGTGGCTCCAGGCTGGCTTTGCAGGCAGGCAGGGAAGGGGTGGGATCATCAGCCTGGTGGGATCATCACTGCTCCTGGTCCTCTTGCTGGCTCAGTCATAGAATCACAGAATAGCTGGGGTTGGAAGGGACCTCTGGGGATCATCCAGTCCAAGGCAGGGTCACCTGGAGCAGGTGACACAGAAACACATCCAGGTGGGTTTGGAATGTCTCCAGAGAGGGAGTCTCCATGCCCTCCCTGGGCAGCTCTTCCAGTGCTCTGCCCCCCTCCTTGGAAAACAGTTCTTCCTCATGCTGAGGTGAAACTTTTTGTGGTTTAGTTCACGGCCATTGATCCTCGTCCTGTTGCTGGGCACCCCAAAAGTGCCTGCTCATGGGAATCTCTCATCTCCTTAAGTGCAGACAATTATGGTTGGCTTGGATATTTTACTTTATTTTACTCTAGAACTTGCTACTCTAGAACTCAGGACTCAGAAATAGCTTCTCTTAGCCATCTGTGTGCAGCAGTTTGGAAAGATTTCCCGCTCTCCACCGTGCCTGATGTAAAGCCTGACCTGTAGGGGCCACTCCTTTGTGTGAAAAATCCATGCAGCAACCCTGGAGTGGACGTGGAATGTCCCAGGATCGCTGCCTCGGGGCTCCTGAGGGCTTTGGTGATTTACGCTGCCCGAGGACTTCACCTCTAGCACTGAGAACACCCAAAGGCTGCATCATTTGTTCCTTATCAAAGCTGAGGTATGAATCAGAGCTGGTTTCAGAGGCTGATGTGGGAGGTGTGAGGCTCACATCAATATTAAAAAACGAAAGAAGAGAAGAAAAAAATAAAAAATCACGGAGTTTATTGTGCCGTGCTGGTTTCGGTGTCACTGATGGCACTGAGAGAAAAAGGTGATGCACCCCTTGGGAAGCACATCATTAGCATCTTGTACACAAGGCTGGCCCCAAAACTTGGCCTCTGCCCTGCTGCAGATTTCTTCTGTGACCTTGAGCAAGGCAATTTTTGTCCAGCCACCTCATCACTCTGCCAGAATTAGGAGATGAGTTTAGTTCTGCTGCCAGAGCCCAGCACCCCCCCAAGGTGGTCGGGATTTGGGTGACTCAGACCTCTGCAGGTGCCTGTTGCCCTTCTGGCTCTGCCCTGGGAGCTCCCCAGGGTGCAGTGGGATGTTCCTGAGCTGGGTGATGTGATTTACACAAACCAGCTGGAACAAATCCAGGCCTCCCCGAGCTTTGGTTCTGGATCATTTCTTGCTCTGTTTTCACAGCCCGTGTCGAGCTGCCAAGCAAAGACCTGGCTTATAGAATTTGTAATCTCAAATAGCAAATCTGTCCCAGTCATATGGCAAATCCTGTTGCCTCAAACAAGGCTCAGCTTTTCATTTCCTCTACTCTCTCTCTCTCTCTCGATTGGTACAGAAGTATGAGAACCTTTTCTAAGCATGGTTGTCTTCTAAACTCCCATTCAAACCTACAAGGTGGAGATCCACTAATTAATTTAGTTTCTGTGTTCTCAGAGGCAAATGTTTGTGATTGCAGACCACAAAGCTCTCTGAAATATCAAACTACTACTTATATATTCCTACTTCTTATTGTGTATGACAGGATTAAAGTGCTAATATTGACATGTTGAGAGACAAACCAAAAAAAACCCCACACAACAACAAGAAAATCCCACACCCAGGACATCTGTCAACAGCATTAATCCACTTTTGGAAGAAAATTACTTATTCCCTGGAGCTGAGGTTGTCAGACAACATCAAAGAGACGAGGGAATGAGGTAAAGCTCAGGTTCAGAGTGACAAACAGAATATATCCCCCTGGTTTTACAGCCCCCAAAATCCTGGCAGGGCCGTGGTGCTGCCAGACGGAGCAGGGGCAGCTCCTGGTTTTAGTTCCCCTCAAGAGCAGCATCAGGTTTTATGGTATAAACCAATCACCAAAAATCTGCCTTCTCTCAGTCCCTTCATCCTGCTCACCTGCATTTCTGTGCTGAGGGGAACCAGAGGCAGGAGGGGAGGTTTTTTTAGGGTCTATGTGACCGTGCCCTGTACAGTGAATTTTGGTAAATCCACTGCTGGGCAGAGGGGAGATGGAGTCAGTCTTTGCCACATAAAAGAGGGAAGGATGGGTTTGTCTCCAGCACCTCTGAGGCTCTACCCGTGTTTGTAGACTGAAAGTTTATAGTTTATAATCATTCATTTTCATGTGTATAAACTCAAATCACGATTTACAAACAGCTGTCAGAGGAAGAGGCAAATATGATACTTGCTAAGTGATGTTTTTCATCTTTCTCTCTGCTTCTGTCTCTTCCTTTGGACCTCGCTACTAAATGGTCCTTAACTAGATTGCATCTATAAAATGCATGAAAGGAGAAAAAAGCTCGTGTTTGGCAGAGATTTTATTCTGCTTGGTGTGGTGTGGGGTCACCAGGCTACACACACTTCAGGTCTTAATGTATAACTGAAGTTACTCTTTGTTAACACATCAAAAGTTTATCTGGTGACTGTGTGTAAAATATGGAAATGGAGGATTATCAGCCACCAAAACAGTGCTGGCTGTTTTATCTGAGGAAAACATGCCCCTTTCTTGCAACTTCCTCATTTCAGATGTTTATTACAATAAGACTTTATCTGCCTGGCTTCATATTTTTAAAGTATTGATGTAAAGACCTTAAAACCAGTTTAATCCTGAGTTATTTAATGTTATCCACGGCTTTTCTGAGCTCAATTAAAGCACAGTTAAAGGTGAGATGATAAGCACATATAGATCCTTTTAATATGAGTCTGTATATTTACTTTGGTGTATTAAACAGCCTCCCTTCACAGGCACTTCAGCCCTGGTGTGTACAAATCTCAGACCGTGCTTGTGCTGCTCTGCAGAGCCCAAATGTACACAGAGTGTGTTCTCAGACTTAAAAATCAGCTCTTATTTCTGGCAGGAACCTGCCTAAACCCTTGATTTCCCGTGCTGGGCATTCCACTAGCTCTGTGCTGCCAGAATTTGGGTGTTTCTAGAAAAAATCTCCATCAGAGAACACTCCAAAGCCCCTCTGGCCCTGCCTCACACGCTGGCTCAAGCCACACTCCAGGAACTTCTCCTGACTTTGCCTTGGGAGCTTTAAGTAAATCTAAACAAGTGATTTGGCCCCTTTCAAATTTCATTGCTCAGGAAGAGATTTGCTGCTGCATTATCTTAATTCCACACATTTAAGAGGTTCCTAGAATGAAATCCCATTAATTTAGGGAGAAACACGATATTGCTTTTTGGATCAGAGATATGAGAGACCACAATTTCTTCCTGCTCTGGTGCAGCTGAAAGGCCACTGGAACCAGTTGCAATGTTCTTTTCCACTTATTTGGCTTTTCCCTGGGCCCTGAGTTGGACTCCAGCTTACCTGGTCACCTGTGTGGGATTAGCTAAGGGGTTTTCTGCCATTACTAAGCACTTCAGCAGCAGAGAGGATGTTGTGCTGTGGGGCTGGCACTCAGCAGCAGTGCAGATATGCAAAATGTGGCTCAACAATGCCCTCGTGCCTGGGAACCCGGGAGGTGAGGGCTATTTTGGAGGGCAGCAGTGTGGGGATGACACATTCCTTATTTCTTTCCCCTCTACTTCCTTTGGGGCTTGTTTCTTTTTTTTTTTTTTTTTTTTTTTTTTTTTTTTTTTTTGGAGTAAAATTAACCATTTATCTTACTCTGATTAATCTGTGGTTTCTCGTTAAGTACAGTTTGGTGTGTTGCAAAATGGTTCACAAAATGGACCCGTTCCCAAGAGGTGTTTGCCATTCCTGAAAGGCTAAAATTCCTTTAATAGGCTTCTGGCCAGAGAACTCGCCAGACCCTGCCTTGCTCTTTTTATGGGAGATTTGGGAGAGCAGATTTTGGGGCCCTGGCAACTCAGTGACTAAAAGCTGAACGGGAAGATGGCAATGCCAGAATCCTGGACTCACTGTGCAGCCTCCAACAATTATTTCGCTGGGAAGGAAGCTCCCAGATCAGTGTTAATTGTGAAAACTCATCACAGTGGTCTGGCTTTTAGAGGAAAGGGTGTTAAGAGGTTTGAGAGGTCGTGTTCATGGTGTGGGTAGGTGAGATATAATGGAGCTGTTATTAATGCCAAGAACTTGGCATTAATTCTTCAAACTCCCGTGGAGAGTCTCTCTCAGCCTTCCTTCAACTTTACAGCTATTTTGGAAGGGCTGTTTCTTCTTCAGCGGGGGGGATGTGTCGTATTTTGATAAAAACAAAACAGAAAAAAAGAGGGGTTTCTTTTTTAAACCGAGGACGTCCTCGCCTAATGAGGCCTGAAGTGTTTACAGGTGTTTCCTCAGCAGTTCAAATTTAGTGGCCCCCGGGGGAGTTGAGATTCTCACAAGGCAGGAGCAAACACTCCACTTTTGTGTTTTAAAAGGGCTGCACATTGAAAAAGGGCTGGTTCTGCCCAGGTAGGGTGTGTGGAGGCAGGATTTGTGCCGTTCCCTGCTGATCATTCCTGGCAGAACAACTTCTGTTCAATACCTGCCTGTCCCTCCGTGTCCCCCGAGCCTCGTAGCAATGCCAGGGTTCCTTTTCCCAACATGGAACTGCTGGAAATCTTATTAATCTTATTAATGCTGCTTCTTTCCTACACCACTGCAGCGATGGTTGGTGTGTGCTGGCTTTGAAGGTGGGCAGGGAGGGTGTTCTGATGTTGGGAAGACCCCCTGTGTGACCATGGGGGGACTGCTCAGGTCAGTGCAGGTGTCCAGGTGCCAGACACAGCAGAAGAACAACTGTCTTAGCAAAACAAGACCATCCTGAGTGGCAGAGAGGCTCAAAAACCTCACTTAAAAGACCCTCTGCTGCCAAACCTTCTGACCTCCTGTTGTAAATCCGTGGTACAAGTCCCGCGAGGGGCAGGTTCCAGGTTTGGTTGTTTGTTCAAATACACCTTTTTTTTTTTTTTTTTTGATGCACAACATCTTCCAGAGCCCACAGCTCTTGGAGGAGCCTCTGAGCATCGCGGGGAGCGGCAGAGAGCGAGGGAAAATGTGCAAGGGGTGGTGGTTGGAGGATGTGGTGACATCACAGGGTTCAGCGGGAACACGGGGCTTTTAAAAACCTCAAAGAAACATCCTGACACTCACTGGTGTCACATCCCCGCCGAGGACTCGGAGCCAGGTCACCCTCAGCCAGGAGGAGGCAAAAAAAAAAAAAGGGGGGCTCCATCCTGCCATAGAACATGCACTGGCAAAAATGTAAGTGGGCTCTGATTCTGCTTTTCGTGGCTCTGGTAACGCCTGAGGGTTGTGGTGAGCGGGGTAGGACAGAAGGGGAGAGGACACTCGTGGGGAGATGCTGAGCACAGGCAGGTGATAAGGTGTGATGCTCATTTTCCAGCAGGGATGTGAGCTCAGGGCATTGCTGCTTCATCACTATGAATCAAGTGGAAGACTATGATTCATAAAAACAATAACAGGATGCAGGTATTATATCAAAGGTTACGGTGGTTACGTACCAGAAAATTTTCCTTTTTAAAAGTGAAACCTGTGAGAAATCTTATTTCTCTGCCTTTTTTTTTTTTTTTATATGTACTTCGTTTTTGTTTTTTGTTTTTTCAACTAATAAAAAAGATAAGGAACAAAGCAGTTGAGGGCAATACAGTTATGACTTTACAGGAAATCAATTTTCTTGTTTTCAAGATAATTTCACTCCTCTGGGCCCACCTTTGCCCGAATAGTTTACTGATCACAATCCAGGTAGGTGTTTGCTTCTTGCAGGGTTTTCACTGTCACTGTGGGTCAGCAGATGATGCTGATTTTAGCAACTGTGCTGCCATGCTTTGTGCTGTTCCACCAGCCTGGAATGGTACAACACACCTGAATGGAAGAACTTGATTTCTTAAGCTCTTGCCAGTGATTTATCTAATGTGGAACTAACCCTCCTCTTTGTGTCACAGCTTGTAGGTTGGTTTACTGTGCATTTGCCTTTCTCAGCTGATTAGCAGTGAAATCTGTTTTTCTCTCTTGCACGTTTCTCCTGAGTTTTTGGAGGTTTTTTTTCAGTTGAACACTTTGGAAGCTCAAATGTATATTTGTGAAATGATGCTGTTACATCCTTCAGCAAGAAGCTCTGGCTGCTCATTCAATCATGTTTCAATTTGTCTGACAAGTGCTGAGCAGCCAAGGGAAGCACCATGACAACACACCTTTCTCCTTTTATCTTGTGTAGCTTTCAGGATCAGTGGCTATAAGATGTGGAGCAAACTGCAAGATGATTACATTCAAATCTTGCATCTAATCTTCCATCTCGAGTCTATTAATGGCTTGTTTGGGGTTTTTTTCCTGCAGTGACAAAGCAATGTTAACAACCTGATGTTTTAGGTGGGAGGAAATTGGTGTTTTTTCCTTTGTTTTTTTTCTTTGACACGTGCAGTGCTCAGAGGGGAGCAGGAATTACAAGCCTGCATGAGGAGAGATTAAATTGTCAGCCATTCCCTGCTGATCATTCCTGGCAAAACAACTTCTGTTCAATACCTGCCTGTCCCTCCATGTCCCCCGAGCCTCGTAGCAATGCCAGAGTTCCTTTTCCCAACATGGAACTGCTGGAAATCTTATTAATCTTATTAATGCTGCTTCTTTCCTACACCACTGCAGCGATGGTTGGTGTGTGTTGGCTTTGAAGGTGGGCAGGGAGGGTGTTCTGGTGTCAGGGAGACCCATGGGGGGACTGCTCAGGTCAGTGCAGGTGTCCAGGTGCCAGATCCCAAAGGTTTCCATGGAAGTTGGACTTCTCAGCAGCTCTGGGAGTCTCTGGTTGGTGTGACCAGCTGTGACCTCTCGTTTCCTGCCCCATCTGCCTCAAAGCACCTGTGACCACAGTGGATGTTCCCCGTGGGAGCCACTGCATTCCTCCAAGGTATAAAGTGGTGCAGAGGCAGCACAGGTGACCAGGGAACTCGGTGTGTGCTTGCATGAGCCCTGGGCTAATGTGGCAGCATAAAATCCCACCTCTGCTGGGGATTCCCCCAGGAATCCCTTCCTAGGAAATAGGAGCTTTCCTCTACCACGCAGGGGTTTGCAACACAACTAAAATCAACATGAGCCACTCAGGTATTCTGACCAAAGGACATCCTGGGTGGTAGGTGGGCAACAAGCCTGTGCAGAAATTCTGAGGGGCGAAGGAAGCTTTTCCCCGAGTTTGGGACAAACATCCCAGCGTCAGTGGAAAGATGCTCCTGCCAGCAGCTGCTCTGCTTTGCACTCCTGTGGGACTGAGGGGCCAGGAAAGGGACACTGGGGCTGACACCCAGCCCTGCACACCCAGGGGTGGGTGTCAGGCTCTGGCATTCCTCACCCTGCAGGTAAACTGGTCTAAGCTGTGGAGTGACCACACAAGGTGGTCTCCTATGGACACAGGCTGGGAGAGCTGGGGGTGTCCAGCCTGGAGAATAGAAGGCTCCAGGGAGACCTGAGAGCCCCTTCCAGTGCCTAAAGGGGCTCCAGGAGAGATGGAGAGGGACTTTAGACAAGGGCATGGAGTGATGGGACAAGGGGAATGGCTTCACACAGACAGAGGGCAGGGTTAGGTGGGATATTGGGAAGGAATTTTTGGCTGTGAGGGTGGGGAGGCCCTGGCACAGGTTACCCAGAGAAGCTGTGGCTGCCCCATCCCTGGGAGTGTCCAAGGCCTGGTTGGACAGGTCTTGGAGCAACCTGGGCTAGTGGAAGGTGTCCCTGCCCATGGTAGAGGGTGAATGAGATGATCTTTAAAGTCCCTTCTAACTCAAACCGTTCCATGATTCTCTGAAAACAGGAGGCTTCAAAAGGAATGGTGTCATTTCCATACCTTTTCCCCAGCTATAAAAAAAAATACCCAACAACAACAAAACCATTAAAGGACAAAGAAACTCCCAAACCCAAAGCACAGGAGTGACACAAGAGCTCCTCCAAATAGGTGTGACCTCAACCTGAGGGTGAGGGCACCTCCTGAAGGGTGGCTTCTGCTCCTTCAGGGAGGAACAGAGGGCAAGCTGGCAGCCCCTGCCCTCACCTGCCATGGCCAAAGGCTCTTGTGCTCCGGGGAGTCTCACATGGGTGATCCTGAGAGCTGGAAGTCGTTCCCTCTGGGGGGAACTTCTCTGCAGGAGAGGGGCCCGTTTTTCCGCTCGGCAAAACCCCAGCGAGTGTCTCAGCCCGAAACATCCCCTCCCACGGCACAGCAGAAGTGACTGGTCGGGGCTCCCCAGCTTTTGGCAGGATTCTGCTGGATGGGAGCAGGCCCAGCAGCCCTTCAGGGATGGCAAATTCATGGGCAGCACCGGCTGCTTCCCTCTGAGGTGTCTTTGCCAGGGTGGTCACCCCCTGCTTTGGAAACAACGTGAACACACCTCTCCTGAAAACTGGCTCCTGTGGCATTTCAGCCACATCAGATGGTGTCTTTTATGTAAAAGCATGGGAGCAGGTGGAAATTCTGTGAGAATTTTGTGTATTTAGTGCTCAGGATGCTCAGCTCCTGCTGCAGTCACTGGTAGGAATTCAGCTCTTCCCCTGTTCCACTGACCACCTGGATTCCCTTGGCATTGAGAGATGGGAGTTCCCACCTCTGAAAAATCTCTTCCCAAGCACTTTTGAAGTGGATGAAGCCTTCCCTGGCCGCAGCAGATGCAGGGTTGTACAGAGCCCCCCTGAAAGTATCAGCTAATGAGGCTGAGAGGTGAAACTGCGCCCCGTGAGCGACAATTCTGGTGAAGCCCCACCAGGAAAGAGGGATAGCACAGAAGCTGAGCCCATCCATGCTCTGCAGAGCAGGTGTCAAACTCTACGAATGACCACAGCAGCAATTAAATGGAAAGCCTGCATTACTAAAATGGAAAGAGTATTTATGGGCTGGGAGGAATCAGGACGTGAGGGTGAGACTTATGGTTAAGGCACTTTCTGTCTATCTCAGCTTCCCCTTCTTCTGAAAGAGGTAATTTTTAGTAGCCCCCACCACTGCATGGCCAAGTGCATCCAGCTCTTATTTGGCACTTGGAAGCTCTTTTTTTGGTGGTTTTTGGTGTTTTTTTTAATTAGAATAATCCAAGCAACAGGGATCACTAACCAGCCTTTCCGTTGTTTCCCGGGAGTCTTCACATCTCTCCTTGATTCTTGTTTCTGCCCAAGTGGAAAAATCCAAAGTTTGACATTTTTATTTGTCAACCTGCAGCACTTTCCCTGTGTGGGAGCAGAATGCAGGCTCTGTACAGTGCTCTCCAGACCTCCACTGGTTTAGGTCATTTTAGGGATGAAGGAGACCTCTTTGAAAGGACATTTGTCCAAAGCATTCCATGCCCCCAAGAACAGCACAGGCAGGTCCAAGGGCACATGAATCCAGGCTAATTTGGTGCTTGGATGGCAGATGAACCCCTGAAAACAAAGATATTGGGCACAAATCTGAAATATATTGCTGTCAAATTAATGTTCCACTGACTTTGGTAGTTATAATGTGATATAAGAGACGTGTTCAAACCCTGTCCTGAGTTGTTGGTAAGAAAGTGAAATATTTAGTCTATTCACTTCATTATGCTCAGAGCCCTCCTGTTTCCTTATGCTGAGCAATGAACCATCACTCAGCTCTTTGCTCCTGCCCTGAGCTCTGTTTGTTGTAAAGCAGATTCTCTGCCCAGGTGTTTATTTGGTGCTTTGCATTAACTAAACCTTCGCTGAAACACCCACCCCTAGTGAACCAAACAGCATAAATGAAAATCCCCTCCAGTTTTCCTTGTGTTTTCTGTAAGTTGCTAAGATGGGTCTTGGTAGAAATAACTGGTTGTTGTTGTTGTTGTTGTTTCCAAGGGCTTGAGTTGCAGATGGGTCACTTTGGAGTATTTAACATTTTAACTGATTGGTTGGATCAATTGAAATAGGGACACACCCTGAAGGATGCTGAGGGACAGGGATGGAGTTGAAATGAAGAACCTTCCTCCTGAGTGACTCCCTGCCATGTTACTGTCTGGGATTTTTGACAATTAAATGCATTTCAATGCTTTGTTTCCCTGTCCTGGACTTACCACAAAGCAGAGATAAAGATCACCTTGTTTTTTTTCCGTCTTTTTAACATATTGAGGGAAACTAACCAGGAAATAAGGGCAGGATCATGACCATGATGAAATATTTAGTCCCTGGCTAAGTGGGCGTTGATGTCTCATTGTAAAAAGGTTTTGATTGGAGACTAAGCATCCAAGCATCTACAAAACTAAGCCTCTTTCTTCTTTTTATTTGCCAAAGTTCACTGCACCTGATATAAGCGTGATTTGGTCTTCAATACCCAGCCATTAACTCGTTGGTTTGCTAATTGAAATCTGAATTTTTCCTCGCTGTTCAGAGTTAGTTCAGATTGCTTTTCGGCATTACTGCAAATAAGAAAAAAAAGAAAAAAGTTTTTTTTCTATTGTGTTTCTCTTCAATTATTTATTACACTGGAGGTGAAAGAAGCCAAGGGGAGACTATTTAACACTGATCAATTGATAAGCTTATCACATGTCAGGGGGGGAGCAGAGCAGCAGCAAATCTCCTGAAGCAGGGACTGTGAGTGTGGCGGCTGCAGGGAGGGATTAGCTGGGTCTTTCAAACCGAAAATTGCCTGGTGGGAAATCGTTCTGACCGGGTTGAAAGGCTGTAGTTTGAAACTGTGAGCTGCAGCTCGTGTGTGTGTGTGTGTGTGTGTGTGTGTGTGTGTGTGTGTGTGTGACAGCCAGTGGCGCTGATGGGAAGTTCGCTGACCTGAAACCCGTCACGCTCCGGCACTCGCAGCCTTCCAGCAGCTGTTCTGCCACTGCCTTCCCTCCACTTTCAGCCCTGGTTAAAGCAAAAAGGCACAGGAAAGTGCATTTTGAAGTGGCCTGGTTGGATTGTTTGGCGGTGCCTTGGCGTTCTCTCTCCCTGTCTGGTCGTGGAGCAGCGTTTCATGGATGTTCTTAATAACGTGGTAACGTGTTCTGCACACAAACACTGAGCTGCCAGAAAGCTGGGGCTGACAAAACCGTGTGAAAACGGGCTGTTGTTGGCTGCTGCACTAGGTGCTGTGGGCACAGAACCATGGAATCATTAAGGTTGGAAAAGACCACCAAGGTCACCAGGTTCAAGCTCTGACCAAATCCCAGCAGTGCACTGGGAAGTGCCAGGTCTGTGTTTTGAACACTTGCAGGGACAGTGACTCCACCACTTCCTGGGGAGACTCTTCCAATGCTTTTCACTCAGGGAACAGTTTTTCCATCTCCCAGGTTCTCCAAAGCCCAGACAACTCAAGGGCCAGGGTTTACAGGATTAGCACCCAACACATCAGTCTCCTCTGCATTTTGCTCACTCATTCCTGAAGCTCATCAGCCCCTGGAGTGGGGTTGGAGCTGCTCCCCAAAATCAAACAGTAAGATCCCATTGGATGCTCCTGCTGTGTCCAGCATGACTTGGACTCGTACTCAGCAGGAAAAATTATATTTATATGCTGTGATCAGCCTGGGGGATAACCAGTGCAGGGAGATGTGTGAGTAGAGCTTCACAGCAGCACTAATGGAGTGGTTAAATCCTCACCCAGAGCCCACTGAAGTTGGCAACCTGGGGCCTTGTCTGTGCAGACTGGACTCTTCTGGGCTGAGCTGCAGAGTAGTTTGGACTCCAACACCAGTATGGGCTTTCTTCTGCTGTCCCTTGATACTGGGAGGTTGTTCAAAAGTCTTCAAGGCTTGTGCTGGACTTTTGCTGCCACTCAGCAAACACAGTGAGTGATAACATTGATGGAGGGAGCCTGAGCCTGAGCACACAGCCAGGATTGCTCAGGATGGCAGCAGCACTGCCCGGAGCCAAAACAGGCTGGAGAAACCAGCACAGAGCTTCCTCCTGCCTGGATTAGATCCCCTCCCTTCTTTCTTGCCTTGTGATGCCTCGTGTTGCTCCAGGGAGCAGCTGCCTGTTGAGGAACAGCACCTGGCTGTCGTGTGGTCCTGGAATTGTGTCACACACAATTTGATTGGTTGCAATGGAATTTGGCCCCGTGGACCTTGGGGCCTTTCCAGCTCATGGCTTAAATGAAAATATAATTGAACCTTGGCTCCAGAGGTTATTAAGACCTTGGCATAAGGAGCTGGAGACTGCTAGATCCAGGTACTTCCTTCACGAGGATATTTTAATTGTCCTTATTTGTCAAAATGCTGATATTTGTAAATGATGGTGTTTTTTGCTCGCTGAGGAATAATTGCCCGCTGAAGCCAAAAGTCATTTTGCTGTGGTTCATCTGTGGTGCTCAGCCCCTGTGCACCCCTGAACAGTGGAAAAGCAGCTGTGCTAGCATTATTTTTACTTCTGGAGGTCAGCTTGGGGGAACCGAAATATGTTCTGCAGACTTTGGTTTTTTACCTTTTTTTTTTTATAATTTTTTTTTTTTTTTTGGTTACTCTGCTTGCACCGGAAACTCTGAATAGGTATATTTGTCAGCTTTTACAGTAAATTTCTTCTTTCCCATCCCCCAAACCTGGAGCCAGAAACCACCATCCTTCCCCACCCTAATTCTGCAAGGAGGCCCTTTGAAACTGGTGTGATGACTCGGGGATAAGATGCTCCCCAAGAGGTTCAGTTCTGCCTCTCAGGCAACTCAGAGCAGAGCTCAGGTTGGTGGAGTTGGTAATTCACTCAAGTAAATGACTACAAATTAAATTTAAATGTACAATTTAAATTTAAAAAGCAAAAAATTTCACCTGTATTAAAAACCCTTGTGGAGGCTTGTATGGAGAATTAGAGTGACCTTAATTCTCTTTAAAAACTTCATTTCCAAAGCCACAGGATTCCTGAGAATGCAAGTAGCCTAATTTAAAATGACACCAAGAATGTCCACAGAAAAGGAAAGGTAGATCAGGCAAAGGCTTGAAAAATCATCTTTGCTTCAACTACTATTTGAAATCAAAATATTTTCCCCAATGTTCATAAAGGTAACAAAGACAACAGTTCAAAACATAAACGTGGTGCTGTCTGGTACCAAAAGGATTTATCCTGGTCAGTCAAGATTCCATGATTAAATTATATGTGGTGAGTCAGAAATAAGTTCATGGAAGAGCCAAGTTGAAGGGAAAGAAGTATTTAATTTTTTTAAAGGTCAGAAATGTTTATTCTGTTAAATAATTTTCGAGGTTGATTAAGAACCTCTGGATTTAGACTCAGCTTTTCTCCTCCCAGGCAGGTGTAACAGAAACATCTCAGGGTGCCTATAATTAGATGTAAATGAGAGAGATGATCCAAGGTGTGATGATTCATCTGTGATTTGAAGCACAGAACATAAATCTAAATAAATGCTCCCGAGGAGGAATAATATTCCAAGATTAAGACTCGAGCTGGATACCCACCTGTGCTTCATAAAACCAGTTGCAAGCTTTAAAAATGGGAAGCTTATCAATTAGTGTATTTACACATCAAAGTGCAGTGAAAGGGGGCAGGGAGCCACCACTGCTATCGGTGGCTTTACAAACATCTGAGCTCTGTTATCCCCTGGTTTCCTCCTGCTATCAATTGCCTCCAAACAGACCCTGTAAAATATGAGTTGTTAATGTTGGCTTTTGAAGAAATGTGCTTGCTCTGCTCTCCCTTGCTGCAGGGGTTTGTGAGAGGCCTTTTTACCTGGCTGAGAGCTTGAATTTTCAAAGTGGGGCAGAGTTTCTGGGGGTAAGCTCTGAGGTTTCTGGGTGCTGGCAATGTAACTCAGCTCACCCAGCTATAAACCTCCTGGCCAGGCCATGAGCAAAGAAACACATGTGTTGGGACAGAAACACAGCTCTGGGCCAGGCTGGCACTTCAGCACCTGCCTCTGCTCAAAAGGGGGCATTCACATCCCACTGAAGATGTTTAAATGGCTTTCCAAGTGAGGATGCTTTGCTAATTTGGGTAGCTTGTGTCTAAACACTCAATAACATGTATTTCTCTTAAATATCTACTTTTTTCCCCTCTCTTCCTCTGTCTTTTTTTTTTGTCTCTACTTTTTTACGTCTCTACTTTTTTATGTCCCTTTTTTTACATCTCTGCTTCTTTCTGCCCTCTGTTCTGTCACGGCACTGACTAGATATGCACTGAGCAACCCAAACCTCCCCCCTGTTGGATGTTCTCAGCCTGATTTGCCCTTTGGGGGGTGTGTAAAGCTGCACTGCAGGTCAGGGGCACCGAGCAACACAAAGCAGAGACACAGAGTGAGGTCTGAGGGGAATAAAACAAACCTGCTCCATCCATGTGACTGGTCCAGCCTGCAGACCAACAGGCTGCCACGAGGATTTGGGCTCCAAGAAAGGAAAATAAGTGTCACCTGCATTTTTTTTTTCCCCCTCAGCTTCTGCTCCAGACCAGCAGCCACAGCCTCGGCCCTACCAGGGAGTCCGTGTTAAGGAGCCAGTGAAGGAGCTGCTGAAAAGGAAGAGGGGGAATGTCCACAATGCCACTGCAACAGCAGCTGCAACGGTAGGAGGAAAGCAAACACGGGAGGAAAATCATTCCTGGGTGGCTAAATGATTGACCAGCCCCAGCACTGCCTTGGCAGTGAAAGAAATCTTTGCATCTCTAAAGCAGGCACTGCAGCCTCGTGTTGCCTGGCAAATACCTTTAATACCCCCTTTAGTGTGCTGAGCACCTTCAGTCACCACTGAAAGGGGAAAAGTGCTTTGCTCTTGGCAGGATCTAATTCCTGGGGACAAAAAGTGGCTTGGAAGTGAGGCAGCTTGTTCAAGAGCACAGAAGGGGATGACCCAGAGCCATCCTTGGTGATTTGCTGCCTGGTTTCAGCCTCTATTTGCCCTCCCAGGAGGGAGCAGGTGGACTGGCTCCTCTCTGAAGAGGAATTCCCTCTGCAACACAAGGTTTAAGCCCAGTTTAAGGTCCCCTTGAGCTGGGGTTATGTGTCCTGGCTGCCAGGCTCAGCTCATCTGGGTGGGGAAATCCAGACACTGACAGTGCAGTAGTAGCTGATAACCAGCTGACAACACTCAATATGCTCTGTCCCTCGGTGCTTCTCTAAGGGATTGAATTTAATGCTGATGGTCTTCACCTCTGAATTTATTTTCTTCTCTCTTCCAGGTTGTTTTGCCCCATCAGCCACTTCCTTCCTATTCCCCAATGGGTAATGTATCCCCGACCCTCCCAGTGTTTGCTGCAGGGAAGGCTGGGCTGGGCTGGGTTTAATCTTTAACCCTCTCCTGTTTTTATCAGGCCAGCCCTGCATCGACATGGATGTGCCTGCCCCTGCTCTGCCAGTCACAGATGAAGGAGCACTGGCTTCTGGCTGGATCCCCCAGCCCTCTCCCACATCCCTGCAGCCCCTGACCCAGTGGACCACCTACCCCGAGTATGTGTCCCACGAGGCAGCCAGCTGTCCCTACACAGCAGACATGTACGTCCAGCCCATGTGTCCCAGCTACACCCTGGTGGGACCTTCATCTGTCCTGACCTACACTTCCCAGCCACTCATCACCAACTTTGCAGTAAGTCAAAAATGCCAGTTTTGCAGTGAGCCAAAGGTTACAAGTGACAGCTAATTCCCCCCAAGGAATTAGCTAATTCCCTGATTCCCCTAAGTCCCTTCTAGCAAGAGCCATGGGGCTGACTGGTGTAGTTAGTCTGATTTATTTAATTGCATAATGTTTCCTGTGTTTGCATCCACGCCATGTAGCTGTTCTAGCACTGGCTGGACATCAGGATGGTTTGAACAGGGCAAAAAAGCTGTGGTTGTACTGGAATCAGGCAAAATTCACTGCCCTTTTCCACTCCTCCAGGCTGAGTAGGGGTTCTTCACTATTGATTTCCAAGCTTAAAAAAAAAAAAAAGCACAGGTAAATGGGATTCCAGGAAACACAACAGGTGAAGAAGGAAGAATGACTTGGCAATAAATTTCTCCAAAGTTGCTGTTTACTGATGGAAGAGGAAGGTCAAAATAGCACGTAAAGATAGGAAAGACAGCAGAATATTTGGTTGCAGGACGACCCAAGATAATTTGTTCCTCCTTGGAGGAGAAGGGCAGAGACTCGTGTTTCAGTGGAACTCAAACAGCTGATTTTTCCTTTCAATGCTTCGGTTCAGCTGCTCAAACAGAGCCAGCAAAGCACCCAAAGCCCACCCTGTGCCCTCTGGCCTTCGGTGCTGAGGAAAGGCCACCATTTCTGAGGGGGCTCTGCCGTGGGTGACACGGCTGGTCAGGATGGGCTGTTCCAGAGCCAGAACGAGCTGCCCCGTGGCAGCAAAGTCAACTTGCAAGAGACTGTCAAGAAGGCAGTTTCCAGCACAGGGTGTGAGAGTCCCATGGGCTTACAGAGAGGGTGGGAATGGGAACAGAAAGCTAGAGGGAACTGGACCACGAGTGTGAGCTCGTGGCAGCCAGCACCTGGGACACCCACAGCCACCGCTCTCATGGGGAAAGTGTCACACTCAGAGCACCCAGAGGGAGAGGAAAAGGGATGTTAGAGGTCAGACCGAGCACCCCTAGTCTGTGCTGTGTCCCCCCACCCCCTGCCCCACCTGGCCACTGGTTTGACTGAGTTTTGTTTCCCTGCCAGCCCCGGAGCAGCACCCCGGCCGTGGTGCCCCCGCTCGAGGTGACGGAGCAGCAGCCGCCCCTCACGTACTTCCCGTGGGCACAGCCCCTCTCTGCCCTGCCAGCCTCCACTCTGCAGTACCAGCCAGCCTCTTCCACGCTCTCGGGGCCTCAGTTTGTGCCCGTGCCCATCTCCATCCCCGAGCCAGCCCCCCAGGAGCTGGAGGATGCCCGGCGGGTCATCGGCGCGCTGCCCATCGAGAAGCTGCTGCTGGAAGACGAGGACAATGATACGTATGTCCTAAACCATGCTCTGTCTGTCGAAGGGCTTTGAGCTGTTGCACACCTGGGGCCTGCCCCTCACCTACTCAGTGCTCCACCTGGCACCACAGAGAGTTTTGAGTACAGAGGAAAAGCAGGCGGGGTGGGAGGGGGGTGGGCTGGGAACTTTAGCACACCCTGACTTGGGTGTTGTGTGAAACTTGCTTTGTCCTGGGGCCCAGCACAGGATTTCTCTGCTGTTGCAGCTCCTGCTGCCTCTCCCAGGCAGGCTTTTGATACTGCAGACTTGTGCTCAGCATCAGCACGAGGTGACTTTCACCCTCAGGCACAGGGAAGGGTCTCAAACTGGAATATTGTAGAGTATCCTTGGCCAGCTGTAGGATTTGGTGAGGGCACACTTGCCAAGACCCACTTCAGTAGGACTGCTTTTGTGTAAATGCCTTGTGTGTGTGTCTTTGCCCTGTCCATGCAGGAACTTCTACCAGCTCTAGGCCACTAGAAAACATTTTTGGGCTTAAATCGGCATTTTTCTTTCCTAAATTGAGCTGCTCCTTTGGGAACTTAGGAAGATTTAAAGTGTGGTTTTGTTCTGCTGGTGCAGCGATCTGAGAATAAAGCCAGTACAGCTGAACTAAATGCCAGTGCAGCCAGACATCCCTATTTGCAGGGCAGATGGAACATCTGAGTTCACTCAAAGGTGTAACTTGAAGGTCTGGCCTCGTCTGCCGTTGGAATCCAGCCCTGGGGTGTGGTTGGACTCAGGGGTTTTGTGGTTCTGGACTCTAAAATACCCACCTTTGGGATGGGGGGCTGCTGTAGTGGCTGCATGTTCTGCCAGTGGGCAGATCCTGGTCCCACTGAAGTCTCCAGGAGTTTTGTCTGAGTCAGGACTGCAGGAGTGGCCCCGGGCCAGGAGATCCCTGGGAAGGCAGGGGCTGCCAAAACCTGCCCTGCAGAATGACAAGGAATCTGTGCCATGGCTGTTATTTGGCAATATTTTTCCCTGTTCTGTAGCATTTGGGTGTGAAGCTGGTGATGATGTGCTGAGCCAGGGAACATCAGGAACATCAGGGACCTCTCCTGTGCCTGTGGGAAATTTCCCACATTCCCTTTGCAGCTTTCTGATTTCCTTTCCTGGAGAATGAGTAGCTTTTACTTTTTCCTCTGTAAATATTGTGGTTGATGTTGAGGAGTGCCATGCCACAGGCAAATATATTTGCAGGAGAAATACCCCCTTCCAACTCTGTTTATTGTTCTCTTAATAAACAACAGACTCTTGGCTGGTAAACACAATTTCTCTGGGTTTTTCTGCTTTCCAAAGCCCAGGAGCCTTAGGTGATTTTATTATTTGCAAGACTAACAGCAAAATAACTTATTGCACTGCTTATTACCTGGAGTCCAGTTGCCACCCAGGCAATATTTCAAGTCACCTCACAGTTAATGCCTGAGTGAGGTTTACAAGCTCAGGTTGAAAGTCTTAAAGGCTTTCTGAGCACATTTTGGTTTTGAATATTGACAAATCTGGAAGATATAAGCAATAGATCCTGTAAGTGATCATAAAGTTTTTGGAAAATAGCAATAGTTCAGGTGTGCATTGAAATTAGTGGCTTATATTTGCAGAAAAACCCAGCAAAGAAATTAATTGGCAGGAGCTTAGTTCACCCCTGCTTACTCCAGTTTTACAAGTACAAGAAAGGGAGGTAAAACTGGGATAATGCAGTTGTGAATCAAGCCCGTGGTTGCTCAGATTGCTTCTCAATTCCTTTTCACTCCAATGTATGTAAATTCTGTGTGTGAATATAAAACAATGATGAACTGTTTCCGAATTTCTTTCTGGGTTGTTCTGGTTAGAAAAAGACAAATTTTTATTTTTTTTTTTGTTCCCAATAAAGATCTACAGTAACTTTTCTACGCCTAGAGTGTTTTATTTCCTATCCAAAAGGGTGACCTGGCATTGCTTTAGCAATCAATTAGTTCAGTATGGTATGTACAGGCAGGAACCACGGATTGGCTGTGAGATTTTGTGCTAATTTTGCACTTTAAAGCAGTCTAAGGAGGAATTCCATGATTCAGCCTGGAGGCACTTTCCTCAAGCAGACCTTGCTCACAGCAGCAGTTCATGTGTCAGTTCAATCTCTGGTCTCCTCTCCTGGCACCCCTGGGGATGTGTGGGTGTGCAGCCACAGCTAATGCTGAGCTTGACTGAAAATCAGATTAGCCAGAAAGCTGCAGTTATACTTCCTGAAATGGCAAGGGCTGGCTCTGGGCTGCAGAATTACCCGAGGAGAGAAATGACTGCCTACGACCTCCTGGCTGAAAAGCCTCCAAATGTTGCTGTCTGGAGCAAAAGGCACAGCCAGGGGTTGGTCCAACCCCGTGTGGGATGGGCTCCTCCTGTGCAGAGGGGAATTGCAAAGCTACCTGTGCATTCCCAGGGCCCTGGGGGAATGGAAGTGGCTCCAGCCAGAGCCAGGCAACCAAAGTGAAGCAGCCCAGTGTTCTCCCCATCACTCAGGGCCACCAGCAAACCCGCAGCTCCTGTGGGTTGTGACAACTCTGTGTCTTGTCCAGAATACAAGGACTTTGTCCTTCTGACCAGTGGGTTTGATAAAGAAGTGGAGTTTAACAGGTTGATTACAAATATACCACTTAGGGGTTGTGTGTTACCCCCGGGGGTGGTATTCCACCAACACATACAGGGCTGTATCACCCCAAAAAGTGATATATCCACAAAATATGGTACTCTGGGCCCCACCACTGGGTGTTGGGGAGGACTTAGGTACCTCCCAGCAGCAAATCTCACCCGAAGGAAAGTGCTGAAGTGGGAAGGAGGCAGCGTGTCAGAGCTCAGGAGTGCTGAGGGCTCCTGGACACTGCAGTTGTTTGAGGTAGGAAGCCCTTTCCGTGGGAGTGGGAGCCTTAAGGTCTTTGAGCCCTTTGAGGCTCCTGGCGTGGATTTGTGGAACACGGGGTGTGAAACCCCCCGAAAGTGGCAGTGCCACCCTGTAAAACTGTCCATGGCCGAGCAGTGACCAGTGTCTCTATTTGCTGTCTTAGAATTCTACATATTTATGCAGCTAAAGGTCTGAGGGCCCACGCCCGGGCAGCTGCAGAGCGAGTGAAGCCACTGAGGGGACTCGATGCCAAGGAGCACAGAGGAAAGGTAAGGTGGACCCCTTCCCCCTGCAGCCAGCGGGGTTTGGGGTGGGCAGGGGCTTTGCACGACTGGGAACAGCTGAAAACCCCAGCTCTGCCCTTCTGTTAGTGCAGGGGAAGGTTTGGCACTGCTGAGCCTTGCCAAGGTGCCTCTGGCAGGAGCAGAGATGAGGTGGGATGAGAACGAGCCTGTTCTTTTTTATAGAGTGATCTGAGGAAACACTGGTCCAGCAAGATGTGTGTTTGTTGGCAGCAGCCTCTGAGGCTGAAGGTTTTATGAGCAACTGGTTGGTGCCAGGAGGGCTGCACCTGATGGAATCGGTGCTCCAAAAACGCTGGGTGTGGGCTGTCAGCCAAACTGGGGCTGGAGAGCACTAGAGGGAGTTCTGCCAGAGCTGGGCAGTGCCCATCTCGGGATCCATATATATAAGTAATATATGCTTAGCTTCTTCACATTGAATCTATCACTTTCTTACATTCAAGAGTTTAAAATATTTTTTTTCTCTTTATTTAAAAAAATCTTTATTTCTTTATTTTAAAATTTGTGACCCCAAGCAATGCTCACCTCCAGATCACTGTTCAGGCCACTTCTAGTCTCTGCATCCTCATTGCTGCAGCAAGCTGTGGGTTCAACTTCTCACACAGTAAAACCAAAAAGCAAATAAATCCACCTGAGAACTGTCAGTGTTGGTGAACTTTTAGGTGATAAAGTTTGGCTGAACCTGTCAAGGAGTCATGTGGGATTCTAAATCCCCCTGTGAGCTGTCTCCCTTTTGGGCAGCACAACCCTCGGGATTGCAGGCATCACCCAGCTTTCCCCATTCCTTGTTTCATGCTGTCATTCCCTCACGTTCCTCTGCTGTTGCAGACTCCCCTGCTGGTGGCTGTCACTGCCAGGCAGGCAGCCATTGTCCACGACCTGATCCAGGCAGGAGCAGATGTCAACGCCGTGGACAACAAAGGGCAGTCAGCTCTGCACCTCGCTGCCACCTACGGCTATGCCCAAGTCCTCCAGGTGGGAGAAGCTTTATGGTTTTGATACCCTCGGTAAAGTGTTGATGTTGGTGTCTTTAAACAACTGCCTTAGAAGGCAAGGTGTCAGCAAGCAGGGCAGACTGACCAAAACCTCCTTGTGTTAGGAACTGACGTCCCGAGGGTGGTTTTTCCTCCTGTTTTAGGGCTGTATTTGCAGCCAACGTCAGCCTCCTGTCACAGAGGAAAAATCTTTGGTGCATCTGTGGGGGAAATGCATTCTTTCTGCAGATCAGGGCTCTAAACCTGCTGGTTTAGCCACCAGCAGGGTGGGGTTGCTGTGCCTTGAGCCCCCAGTTGGTTCTGCATCGGAGGGGGTTCCCCAGCCAGGGGGTGTGAGGAGGGGGAGCACAAAAACCAGGGTGAAACCCCCTCTCTGGGGTCAGTGTCATCCAGGTGGGAGCAGGGAATTGTGTCCAGACTCAAGCCAGCTGGGGAGAGAGCAGATGGGACCCTGCAGGCAGGGACAGCACAGGCTCAGCCTTCAGAATGAGGTGTTTTTTCAGATTTCACTCAAAACATGACTGACGTGAGCAGATCTTTGCTCCTCTGTTGCTCCACAAATCCCTCTGCAGACAGGGACTCCACCTGATTCGTGTGCCAGCCCTGAAGAGCGAATCAGCACATCTAAAAAGGCACTGTGGGAATTCTGGGGAAGGGATTACACAGCAGGGATCAGCAGGCACGTGCCTTAAATGCTCAACTATTGCCCATAAAATGGAATCATTGAAACATCCCCGCCCTGAGTCGTGTCGGGACGGAGCACAGGCAGTTTTGTGGCTGTGCTGGGGTTACCTGAGGGCAGGGCACAGGGATGGGGTGCCAGGGGGTGCCTGGCATGTTGGCACTGCATCCCCAGCATTCGTTAGCTCTGCCTGGCACGTGCCCCGGGTTCAGCCCCGAGCGGGCAGTTAATGTGTAACACGGAGAGTTCCTTGGAAAACAGGTGTTTCCTTCGGCAGGGAGAGGTGTTTTAACGCAGACCATTCCAACAAAGCCTCCCAGAGTGCCTTGGGGTGGTTTGTGTTTCAGGGTTTCTTTGTTTGGCTTTTCTTTTATGCTTTTTTTCTCTTTTTTTTTTTTTTTTTTCCCCCTTCCCTTGCCACTGAAAGGGAAAACTCACACAAACTTACTTCTCGGTGTGGTCAAAGCCATGAAAGGCTTTATGGTTTGCTTGTTTATTTTATTGTGGGTTGTTTTTTTTTTTCCCTAATGGATTAACTATCTAATCTCTAATAATCAAGCACCTCAGAGGTGCTTGTCAATATTTGATCTGCATATATTTTATTGTTGTTATGAGAAGATAAGTCAGGCCCCAACTGTTCTGGATCATCTTTCAGCAGCAAGATTCCTGTGCCTTCTCTTCTTTGAGTTCTGGATAAGTCACTGCACTGCAAAAATTCTCAGTCTTGTAATGGGAACAACTTGTTTTATTCAATCAAGAGAAAGAAATACATTATCCATAGTAATACAGAAAATAATATATTTTATATATATAAGTGATACTTATATATATAAGTAATATATTCTTAGCTCCTTCACGTTGAATCTATCACTTTCTTACATTCGAGAGTTTAAATTTTTTTTCTCTTTATTTAAAAAAATCTTTATTTCTTTATTTTAAAATTTGTAACCCAAGCAATGCTCACCTCCAGATCACTGTTCAGGCCATTTCTAGTCTCTGCATCCTCATTGCTGCAGCAAGCTGTGGGTTCAACTTCTCACACACTGAAACCAAAAAGCAAATAAATCCACCTGAGAACTGTCAGTGTTGGTGAACTTTTAGGTGATAAAGTTTGGCTGAACCTGTCAAGGAGAAATTTCCATTTCTGCTTGTCAAGGAGAACTCAGGATAAATATGCACTGGTGTTACTGGTGTCTTTGCCTAATCCATGGTGACAGTGAGGAGGCTGGAACTCCTGAGCTGGGGGCAGTGACTAAATGTTACTGTTCTGAACTATAAATCTAATATGATATTATAATTAGGTGGGCTTTAGGAAACTAGGGAACATGATCATCTTCTGTAACCTTGAATATCCCTGTTGGGAAACAGATTCACAGCATTGATATCTAGTGTCAAAAAAGGGCTTAGTTTGCAGTGAAATTATCATCATCTGATTTGTTTGATTTTAAAGTTTGCTGGTTTTGACAGATTTTGGCTTGGACACTGTTCTGCTGAACTGAAATTTTCAATTTCTCTGTTGCTTCCAGGTTATACTGTCACTGGGTTTCCCTCTTGACTTAGAAATGAAGGATTTTGAAGGTAAAAACCTTTGCACAGATATTTTACAGCGGCCTGAAAACCTGTATTGGCTGTTTCATTGTCTGCTGCTCGTTGGGATTTGGGGCTGGGAGACCAGAGTGGGCTCAGGAACTGCCTGGGGGGGGGAGACAGTTGTGTCTGAGCACTCAAATGCCACGGAATTGAACGGTTCAGAGGGGATTCAGTGCACAACTGGAAACGAGCAGACACTGGAGAGCCCCAAAAATTGTCCATGCAGGCAATGTGGTACATTGGAAAGCAGAGAAGGGCTTGTGTCTTGGCAACACATGCAGAGAGAGGTACGTGCTCTCCGTGCCAGCTCTGCCTCCTCTCTGTGCATCAGTATTTTTGGTTGGACTGTGGTTCTCTCCCTGCCATCCTTGTTTTTGCAGGCCATACCCCCCTGCACTGTGCTGTGCTGGCCCACAACGCCCTGCTCCGGGAGCAGAGCTGCCAGAGCCTCACCCAGGAGCAGCACAAAGACCTCCAGCAGCAGAGTGAGGAGCTGGAGTCCTGCATCCACCTCCTGGTGCACACCGGGGCCTCCATCTACAGCAGGGTGAGGGGCAGCTCGACCAGCCCTCAGTCCTCCCTGGCGCTTGTGCCGGGCTAAAAATGGGGAACTGGAGAAGGGATTTTCCAAGGGACTGGTTGCAGAGTGAGGTGCTGCTTTTGGGGACTCCCTTCTTGCAGCCCGGAGCAAACACTGGGCAGTCAGAGGGTCGCCGAAGGGAAGGAGATGCTCCACAGGAGCTGCAGAGCTGGCCTGGGTTTGTAGAATATCTCCAGGTTGTTCTGCAGAACATTTCTTATTCTGTTTGGGTTTTTTTTTTTTTCTCCTGTTTTTATAAACAGGATGTGAAAAGCAACAAGACAGTCCTTCATTACACAGTCCAGGATGGGAACATCTCCCTGCTCAGATACTTCTTGGAGCTGAACGCTTTCAAGTCCAAGGACTTTGTCAACAACAAGGTGAGTCAGGGCGAGCCTGGAGGGGATTTGGGAGCACATCTCCAGGCAGAGGAGATGCTGGGAGCAGTGTGGGAGCTGTGCTGCAGTGGGAGGCTGCACTAGAGGCATTGGGGTCCTCCAGATTCCAGTTCTTCTCTTCCCGCACGCACGTTTTTGTCTATCAAAAAGGAATTGAATGTTTTCCATCAACTCACTCGGGAGGCAGATCCTGGACAGCTTCAGTCCTTTTTTTACCCTTCAGATTTCTGTAGGAAGCATGTTTGGCTTTGTGTCTGTGGGTAAAGGCACTGAGTTTGTGTCTCTCTGTCCAGTGAAGGGCCTTTTCCCTACATTCCTTCTGTATCTTTGGAGACCCATCAGGCAGGTGCTGGCTTGTCCATGGCAGGCTGCTCTTGTCTCTTGATCACAACCCTCAGAGAGCTCCCAACTGTGATAGGATCACTTGGAGTCTTCAGTCTTGTTGCTGAGCTGTCTGGGACAGTGAGAAATGTGATGGGGAGGTTGTCTGATACCCAAACTGGATTTTTAGCTCTTCCAAGTACGAAGAAAACAAGGAAACAGGCACCCTGGAGTCCATATTTTTGGCTTCCCTGGCTCACCCACTGCTTGTTGTGGTTGTCTCATTGCAAATCTGCTTCCTTGGGGATTTCACAATGAGAAAAAAAAACCAAACACTGAGATCTTAAAGGTCTTTTTCACCTGAAGGGTTCCCAGAGCCCACATGTTGGTGCTCTGGCCGTTGTCTCCCATCAGCCCTGTTAAAGTCAACGTGAGGCTTCAAGGTCAGGCATTGTCAGATCCTTGTTTTCTGAGCCCAGGCCTGGATTTGGAAGCTGTCGAGTGCTCCTGCCACAAAGGTGCAGCAAACAAATGCAGATGTTTCCATTTTAACGAGAAATCCTGTAAAGAGCTTGTAACTATCCCTTGGCTCTCTGGGATAATAAAATAGACAAGGATCTGCTTGTTCAGGGCTTGTAAAACGTGCCTTGTCTGAGAAGGGCTGTTAGGATCTTGCTATTGTATTTTCTGCCTCAACATCCCTGATAAATAGGACCTGAAAATCATGTGTGTTCGTTTTAACAGCTGGAATAGCAGCACACATTGCAATTTCTGCCCAACCATTCCAAGTTCACGACAAATGTATGGTCTTTTCTGAGAGAAAAACAAGCAGCTGCCCGAATGAGACTCTTGCAGACTAAAAATACCTCCCCTTATGCATTTGTTTATTAGGTTTTTCTCATTTAAAACCGTTACCAGTCATAACTGACTAGACAGGGCCCAGATTTCTACACGGTCTGGTGGCACCAGAGCTTTCCTGCCCCAAATTGCAGCACTCTCCATCCTGCCCCCCTGCCCAGCTCCACAGCCAGCTCTGTCCTTCCCGTGCAGATCCTGTTACTGGAAAAGCTGGACTCGATCCACGCTCAAGGGAGTGCTTGACCTCAGGATTCTGCAGCTTTCTGGCCCTTGCAAGTGTTGGGAAAGGGAGCAGTGGGGATGTGTGGAGCACAGCTGGCTCTGCTCTTGTCCAGCCCATGCGTGGTGTGTAGCAGCACAATGGGCTTTGTGCCTCCAAATCCTGCTTAATGCTTCCCAGGGAAATATTTCCATGGATAAACATGCATGTTCCATCCTTCTCTTCCTCAAATAACCCCTCAGGTCTCTGCTCACACGGGGTATGGTTTAGCAGGGGGTTGCAGAGTGATCAGGAATGTTGTTGGTACAGGGTTATCTATTTAGTTATACCCCAAGCATCAAAGCCCCACAGTTTGTAGCGCTCTAGAATAGAGAAAAATCTAAATCCACAAATCTCCTGCATGGGAGAAACAGAGCAAAGATCCTCCCTCACCTCCTGGTTAGTGATGACACGGAGCTTCCTCAGCTCTCGTTTCACAGATCTCCATTTCAAGGACAACCCTGAGGAGGTGGCACAGCTTAGCAGGAGCTTTATCTGGGCTTTTTTACCTCTTTTCCTTTCAGGCACATGGCAACACAGCCCTGCACATGGCAGCTGCCCTGCCAGGGCACAAGAACCAGAAGGAAATGGTGCAGCTGCTCCTGGCCCACGGGGCAGACCCGAGCATCAGGAACCTGGACAACGACCAGCCCATCCACATGGCCCCCTCTGGGAGAGCTGGGGACCAGGTATGGGATTGCTGGTCACCTGCACACTCAGAGGGGGTTGGGTTTTGTGCCTGCAGCTGTGAAAAGGCTCCTGGAGCTCCCTGGAGCTCCTGGAGCCCCTGGTGTGTTGAGATGTGTATTTAGTTGCACATATTCCTGTATATGTGTGTGTGTGTGTATGCTTTGGGTTGAGATGGTGCTTTATGAACTTCTCCTTTTTTTTTTTGGCAGGTCAGGCATTTGCTGAAGAAAGGGAAAGTTGCATCTGCCTTCCTTTCCTGCCGCCGAAATGCCAGATCCTAGGCTGCCTGAAATTCATGGAATGGCTTCACCTTCAGCTTGCTGATGGCCTGAGGCCTCTCATACAGACTGTGAGGGTGGTTCACCAACAAATCCCTGCTCCTACAGGCTTAAACCAGGGTGGGAAGACAGTGTTTCTCAACCTGGAAATGAGATTTCAAATGGCTGAATACTTAATTTTGCTACCAAAGAATATTGATAAGCCTCAAGCTTTGTTTGCAGGGAAGGAGGCAGGCAAAGCAAATGGCTGTTCCATGAATAAGGACGTGTTTGAAGCACAGCCAAGCTTTGATTTGGTGGCAACTGAAGCCCATGGAGGTGGTGGAGCACCAGGTGGTAGTTTGGCTACAAAAAGGTTGAGAAATGCTGCTCTGAGACACCCTCAAACTGTGCCTCTGGTTGGGTCCTGCACAGAGGTACTGGTTGAAATGCTGGAGCCTTTGTGATGTGCAGTTCCCACTGATCCTGCTGCCCTGGGAATGCAGGAACCTGAGGGGAGGGAAAAGGCTGGATGGAAGAGGTCAGGTCAGCCTGAGGAGTCATCCAAGGCTGTTTTTCACCTGAGGGAATGGACATCCAAAGCAAGACCCCAAAGAGGGTTATTTCAAACTGCTGCTACCCCATTTCTTAGTACTTTGGAAGAAACCTGAAGCAGCTCCCCATGGCCAGCCTCTCACCCCACCCCAAGAAAAGAAAACAGATGGTTTTAAGAGCAAGTACAAGGGGCAGGTTCTCAGCAGCACAGGTTTGGGTGGCTCCTCAGTGCTTCCCAGTGCAGGGATTCCTCTTTGAGACATCTAATCCAGTCCAAATCTCCAGCTCTGGTGGCACAGAATAGCTCAGAAAACACCTCAGGGTGGGGAGCTGAACCCTCACCTGAGCCTGTGTAGGAGACACAGGATTCCTTTGGGTCTGAAATAACTTTTAGGCACGTCCAGGGTAGAAAACCCGTGTGGGTCTGTGCACAGCAGGGTCAGAGTGCAATGGGTGATCCCCCTCCCATTGCCATTCTCAGCTGAGGGGGAGTCTCAATAGGTTCTTCTTAGTGTTTCTGTGAAATGGTTGGTGAATTGCTGTGCAATCTCTGGCAGAAGTGGCTCTGCTGGCTCAGCACGCTGAGGGCAGGTGCCTGCAGGGAGGCAAAGCCATGTTTTGCCACCCCTTTGGCAGAGGATGTCTCAACCCCAGTGCTCCCCCTGAATTCTAGTTTGCTGATTTCTCAAGGCTGCACAGGTTCTTTTCTCTGACAAGCCAGAGGAGTGAAGTGAAGGGCAGATCCCTTAAATCACTGCAGCACTTCCTCGATCCCCCCCTGCCTGACTCGGGGGCGTGGGAGTTTCTGGAGCACTGTCAGTCTCACAGGCCTGCAGTGTTTAAACAACTCCTTAGCAGACTGGAACAAAAGCTCTTAAGAAATGCAGAGATCTCGATTTTCCAGCCCTCCTCTCTGCTGTTTTGCTATTGCTTCCCACTACATCACATCTCCAAACCTGCCAACATCCCCTGAAGAAAAAAAAAACCAGCCACGTATTTGCATGTGTTTGCATAAATTTGCATATACCTGGGCATAGGCCAGCAAAAGCATGTGCTTTCTTACTTTGAAGGATGTTATAACAAGCCCTGGGTTGAGGGATAACTGTATCAGTGAGTTAGTACCATGTGTCAAGACAAAATGATCAATAAAATATCCATTTCTTGAACTTGCCAGTGACAAAGCTGCCAGACTACGTGGCATGTGATGCACCAGGGAACATGTAAAAAAGCTTTTTGCCATCTAGAAATGTCTGTGGGATGACTGGAGTCCTTTTGCAGCACATGTTAAAAAAAAAAAATACATGTGATTTTTTTCTCAAGTGGCTTTTCTCTGTGTTGTGTCACCTGCCTGCTGTTGGGTGATCAGTGCAGAGCAATGTGGTTGTTGTAGCTGTTTGTAATTGCAATGGGATTGTCTGGAATCATCACCACCTCCAGAATATCTGGGAAAACATCCTCCTGGGGAGGGATGTGGCTCCATTCAGAGCATCCCCCTGGCAGCTGGTGTTGCTCGGAGCTGACAGGTGAGGTTTGCAGTGGGAAGAGCCCGTGACAGACACTGGAAGGATTCCTTCTCTCTCCAGGTATGCCTGTGCCTAAATTCCCAAAGCTGAGACATCAGAGGGCTGCTCTGAAGCCACAACCAACAAGTTATTCATGTTGGCTTTGGACTGGAGCCACCAGACAGCTGGAGGCTGCTGCAGGTAGAACTCCTTTCCAACCAGACTGTGTAAGAAGAAAATCCCTTTTAAGCCTCCAAGGTGTCTTCTGCACTGGGGGAATTTCACTGGTTTAAACAGTTCACACTTAACCCCTCAATTTTCTGTGGCTGTTTCAGAGGAAATGTGACTTCTCCAACTGGCAGTGTGTGATATCCCTTTATTTGCACAGTTTATCTCTTCCTACCTGTGGCTTTGGAGAAGTTGCTAATAACAAAGGCTTGTTATCACCAAACAAATGCTCTGAAGTGGCACCATAGAAAAGCTGTCAGTCGGTTGGCAAGCCAAACTTTTAGATCAAATACTCTGTGCAACTGGTAAGGAGCCCGAAAATAAGAACCTTTTCTTTTCTCTATAACTGCAGGTTACTTTTGGAGTTATTCATGGCTTTTGTAAGCATGAGATGATCCTCATTTTTGTGTAAACACGTGTTTATAAAGGCTGGCAGGGCTTCACCTGGCAGGGACTGATGACACATCAGAGTTTCAATAGGGCTGTGCCAGCTCTCAAAGTTACTTTGAACCCTTTTTTATTTTGGGGGGATAAAGGAGGGAAAGAATGTGTTCCTCATAGCCAGAAAATGCACAATCAACCTTTGAATGGTTCCTCTGTTGTGTTTTTTTTTTTCCTTCCTTGTGTCAACAAGACGTTGTGTCAACAGCCAGCAAGCTTTTACTTGCACTGCATGTGTGGCCTGGAGCTGTTGACAGGGAGCTGGGGAACAGCATCTCAGACATGTTTCCAGTCTGGGACATTGCAAAACAACTGGAGAAGGAGCAGCAGGGCAATAGGAAGAGGCTGCAGGGGATGGAGGGCAGTGATAATTAATTAATGGAAGCTGTTAGAGCCTGGAGACCTTGGTGCATAGAAACATTTTGCTGAAAATATCCTTACCCCGGTGGAGTAGTTGATAATTTCAGAGCAGCTGAGGCTACTAGATGTGGAGGTGAAAGATATCTTGTTAGCCTCTAGCCCTTGATTTCCTTGCTGGAGTTGTTGTGTGGATTTAGGATACTCCTCCCCTTGCTGTGAGATGTATTAACAGGAGCCCTCCTCGAGTGCTTAGTTACCATCTCACGTGCCCTGTGCTCTCCAGAGCATCCCCTTGGCTCTGTCAAGCTCAGGCCAACGTTGCCAGCCCATGGGGAGGATGTGGTCACCCCATTTCCTCCAGAAGCCTCAGGAATTTTGCCTCAGCCTTATCTCCTTCTGGCTCTTTCACTTTACTGATAAGGGGCTTTGGCTGTGGCTCAAGGTGCTCCTGCTCCTTGAGTAGTGGCACTGAGCAAGGCTTGGAGCAGGCTGGGGCAGGAGTGTTGCCCTCCACTGTCCCAAAATAACACCCAGGGGCTGAAGCACCCACCAGCACTGCTAAAATGACACCTAACAGGGTGTCTGTGCACAGGGGTGATCACACCTCGAACCGCTGCAGGGGTACAGCTGTGTGTAAGTGTTCTGTGACCTGATGACTTTATCACTTTGGCAACCTCTGAGATTAATCAGGTAACGGCAGGGGGGAAGGGGAGATATTATTTGAAGTTGTCAAAATATTTTAAAGCATGTTTTGGAGAAAAAAACTGCCACCTTGCATAAGGTAAAGGGACTGGAAAGCTTTTCAGTGAAGTGCAGAAGTGTCTGGAGGAGGTGAGCACACAGCTAGATAAATTATGGCTTTGTCTTCACAGGTGATTAGTTTTTTTTTTTTCATTTTTGTTGGATTTAATGTGAAAAGATGCTTCTGTCTTTCCAGTCTGGGTGCTCAGCTGAGAAGCTGGTGTCTTGGCAATCTGCCTCCCCCAGTGCTATTAAAAGGAGACGAGACAGAGTCTTAGAAAGGTCTGGGTTTATACAAGAAACAGGAATTACTCAGGTGTAACTTTCCCATTATCTACTTAAAAAAAAAAAAAAAATTTAGCTCCTGTTCAGTTGATTCTGCTGAAAGGTGCAGAAAAAAAATGTTATCAACAGCCCCAACTCCACAAAGGGCTGCCAAACTACCTCAGCCTCTCGCTTCTCACAGGGAAGCTGGTGCTGAGCAGCAGCCAAAGAAGTTTGGCAGTGGATTCCACCTCTTTGCAGCTCTGAGGGGCCCTGGGCTTGGGTGGAAAACAGCAGTTTTCTGCCAATGCCACTAGGGAACATCATCAGGGCAGCCTGAGCAGAAGCAGCAGGTGAGGAGCTGCAGATCCAGCTCACAGCTCTCTGTGGGGACAGTGCTGGGCTCTGGCTCACACACAGACCTTTCATCTGCTGGAAAGGTTAAAGTGACACCTTTCCTCCTCGTGCAGCTCCTAAAACCTTTTTGTGAGGACAGGGGCAGCGCCCTGGATCACCAGCATGAGAGAAAAGCACTGACATTCAGCACGTGAGGAACGAAGAGGCTTCAGCAGGTGCACAAAATCATTTATTGGTATCAAAAAGAGCCGGCGTGACGACGTGTCGGATAAGGCAGCTTTGGATCTCTTTAAAAAACAACAACATCAACAAAAACAGACAGGAGGGGGGGGAAAACAACCCCAGCAGACCACCACCACAACAACATCAAGGAGGACTAATGTAGTGACAGCACGGTGTACAAAAACGTGTGAGTAGTGCAGAGCAGCCCGGGCTGTGTCAGGCAGCACGACCTTGCATAGTTCATGGGCAATTAAGCTGCTCCGGGTGGAGTGGGTGTGCAAAACCACAGCCCCCATTAGCTGTAGCAGATGTCCCAGCTCCTGTCCCTCCTGAAGAAGTCCTCGGCCATGGCCAGGGGGGGCAGGTAGTCCAGGCAGTCCGTGCTGGGGCAGGGGAAGCACTGGGGGACCCTGCTGTCCCAGGGCTGGGAGCCACAGGCTGTGCAGCAGCAGGCAGGGCTGGGGAAGGGGCAGGGGGCAAGGCAGGACCACTCCTCCCCGGGGCAGCCGTAGGTCCTGGTGTCCAGAGCAGGGGGAGGGCTGGGGGTCAGCGGGGTCAGAGGAGAGAGCTGGGCAGGGGAGCAGCTGTAGTTCAGTGGGCTGGGCAGGTCAGCTGAGCTGGGAGGGCTGGCAGCCTGCAGGGTGAGGGAGAGAGAGAAAAAGAAACAGGAGAAAGGCAAAAAGGACATTTCAGGGCGTCAGTGGGGGAACTGTGGGGTGTTTGGGAAATGTGGAGAGCAGGCAGAATTTTCGTGCTGTTGCCTTTCTCAGGGGGGTCTGGCTACCCAGGGAGATGGTTTGGTCCCTGGGGGTCTAAACCCAGGAGTTTAGAGTGAGTTCCTGTGGCACTGGTGTTAATAAGGAGTTTCTCTGTGAGTTAGACAGGTACTAGCAGGAACTTTGCTGAAAACCTACAGGACCTGCAGAGGGAACGTCCCCTGTTCTGCAGTCTCTCTCTTGGTTTGTCTGGGCCTCCCTGTCCTCTGGGGAACCCTTCAGAGCCCACCCAAGCAGTCTGTGTCACCGCATCCCCTAAAAGCAGCCAGATTCCCAAACTGGTTGGCTGCTGCTCTGCCCTAGGACGTGACTCCCATCCCCACTTCCCCCTGTGGCTGCTCCCCGGGGACACAAAGCTTACCAGGCCCTGGTTAAAGCAGAGAGGGACCGGCTGGAAGGTGTCTGGGGTGTAGTGTGATGGCTGGAAAGCACTGCAGGCTGGCTCCGAGGGCGCATCCGACTGCAGGCAGGAATCTATCAGCTGCTCCAAGTAGCTGGGGCTTTCCTCACAGGAGAGGCAGTTGGAAAACTGCCAGGAGGGACAGCAGTTGGGAACAGAAGAGATGGGCTCTGCATCAAAAGGGGCTGGGAGAGAAGGGAGAGCAGACAGGAGCAGGTTATTCAGTGTCACACGGGGCAGGTTTTGCCCCAGGTCAGGTTTCAGTGCTCTCATGTGTTCAGCAGCCCTGTGGATTTAGGCAAAGGAAAAGGTCCTGCGAGTTCAGGGTGGATTTTCTAGGGAAGCAGAAACAGGAGGAAGGTGCTCAGAACATGTGAGTAACTTGGGGAACTTCAGTCCCCTTGGAAAGAAGCTCTTTAAATACTGCTGGAAACTCTTCTGGCCCCAGGCATTTTGGACTGGGATCCAGATGGAAACTCCCTCAGATTCTTGACCCTCCAGCCTTCCTACAAGTGTTTACAGAGCCAGAATCTTGCCATGCAGTGATTTATGCTCCACAGCCTGGCACAGGGTTTGTTCCCGTGCCTCACCCATCTCCAGCCACGGGGCAGCTGCATCTGCAGGAAGAAGGGGATCACAGGAGAGTAATTTGCTCTTTTATCCCCCAAACAGCCAGACAGGGGATGAAGTTCTGAGCAGACCAAATGCAGCAGCTCAGGGATAATGTGGCACTGCCTCCACACAGTGTTCCTGGCCACAGGAGTTCCTGGAAAGCTCTCAGCAGATCTGGCTTTTCAGCATTATTGTCCTTTCATCCTGTGTTTAAATATGGTTAAAAGCAAAGCCCTGTCCACGTGAAGGGCACAGGTCTGAGGGCAGTGGAGCTGCACACGCAGGTCCAAGGTGGCAGCATTTGGCTGGATGTGGGGAGGAAGTGGAAGCACCCAAAATACATAAACTGGTGGAGGCTTTCCAGCCTGAAAAAGCTTTGGTATGTATCACATTTCCTTATTAACATAAGCAAATTGCTTCCTAACTATGAATGGTTCAATAATTCCCTTGTCCATGCAATGTGCCTGGACAACTTTTTTGGTCTCTGGGCTTTGGCTGAGGAATAATTGAAGGATCTGTGAGCCCAAAGTGCTGTTCCCCCACCCCTCTCCCCTTTCCTTGGATATTCACAGGCAGGAGGAGGAAACTCTTTGTGTTGTTGAGAACCTGACACTCCTCTCACTCCTCTGGATGCTGCCAGGAGAGAACAGAGCAGGAGTCAGCCAAGTGCTCCAGGGCTGACCCTCTGTGTCCAGTCAAACCCAGAGAGCAGAGCCTGGGGAAGGTGATGCCAGCAGTGTTATTCCCTGGGGGATGTGCATCCTTTCCCGAAGGGGATCTTGGTCCTTGCTGTGGGAAAAACAACCTGCAGAGAAGAGAGGGGTGAGAGTGCTCCCGAGGGGGTGAGGGTGCCCCTCATGGGCTCCTTTCAGGTGCTGATTGGCTGCACTGCGGGTAGTGCCTGACTCAGCCAAGGGCTGGGAACGCTCCGGGCTGTGGGAAAACTGGGAAGGGAGTGGGATGGGACATGTGCACGGGCTTTGTACCAACCTGGGTGAGGCGGAGACACAGACTCTGAGAACTGGATGCTGCTGCTGCTGCCCCAAGAAACCTGGGCAAAGAGAGAGGAAGGAAAGGACACAGGGGAGAGCAAGGTAAGTCCGGATTTCGGTGTAACCTATTTATGTAAACCTTATTTCCCTCATTTCCACCTGGGAAACTTCCCTGGCGCTGACAGAACATTAGATTGATGTGCATAACATGATTTTTCCTGCAGCAACGTGGGAGAAGCACAACCCCAGGCTGGTTTAAAGCCCTCGAGCCAGCCCCGTGCTGGTCTGATCTTTCTGCTGCATTTCTGACTCCACAGAGGTTTGCTTTGAAAACTGACGTGTGTTCAAAGGAATGCCCTTGAAACAAATGTGTGTTAATTTCCAGGACCGTGAATTCCACAGTGGAAGGATCCCAAAGAATTCCTAGGGGTGAATATTACTGGGAATGAGTAATTAACTAATGCGGGTGTCTCCATGGCTGGGCATCAGAGTGGGTTGCTGTGCTCGGTGCTGATGTGGTTGGAGAGCCAGCTCTGGCACTGCTCCCCACTCCAACACAGCTCTGTGCTCTGTGAAAATGGACAGCCTCGTTTTTTAAGGGATCTTGGAAGCTGAAGGGGACAGATCACCCATTTCTAGGACCTGCTGGAAGCGAGAAATCCACCCCAAAAGCAACGGGAGTTTTGATGCTTGTTTGGGACCAGGATTTCACTCTGCAAATACAGATACTGCTGTCGTTTGTTTTTGTTTTGGTTTGGTTTGTTTTTTCTCTCAGTTTTAACTCATACAAGCTTCCACTTCATTTCCTTTATTCCACATGCTCTTGAGTCAGCAGCTCATTTCCCTGGCAACAACTTCCCAGCACACCCCGTGCATTTAATTCATGGGACAGTGGCTCTTCTGGGCTGGGAGTGCCTGCAGCACTGACCACCCCTCTCCTCTCTGGTGACATGTGCAACCAGGCAGACCTCTGGGCTTTTCCTCTCCAGGGCTGCACACACCTTGTGCAGCTCACCGAGGTAACCCCCTGCTCTGCCACCGCTCACTCTTTCCTGTGTGGGCTCCGCAGGTGATGTGATGTGATGTGATGGGATGTGATGTGATGTGGTGTGATGTGTAAACCGGCGGTGGGAAGTGAAAACCGGTTCGGCTCAGCCCTTGTGATGCTGCCGGGGCTGCAGGGGAGGAGTGACCCAGCGTTTCCAGAGCCTGGCAGTTCTGTGCCCGTGCCCGAGCAGCTCTCTGTGCGAGCGGCTGCAGCGAGGCACAGCCACTGAGATCTGAAAGCCTTCCGGAGCCGGGGTGGCACGAACCAGGAAGAAATCATGATTTACCAGCCTCTCTGTGCAAATCCCTGGAGTGGCTGGAGCTAAAGGCTGGAAGAGCGAGTGAGAGAGAGTGTGAGTTCACACAGAACTCCATCCCCTCCTCTGGAAGGTGAGCCTTTCATCCCAGGCTGAGTGATGCTTCTGGAGCACCAGCCCTGCTCTCTCCCTGCACAGATTCTCACCCCTTTAGATCACTGCCTGAATGTTTTTTCCCTGTTACACTCAGGCTTTGGTAGCCATTTGGGCCCAGAGACTACAGTCTTGGCAAAAAAAAAAAAAAAAAAAAAAAAAGAGGAAAATAAACAGAGAAGAGACAAAGCAAACAACAAAATATTTTTACTCACTGCTGAACCAGTTGCTGCCTGTCGTGCTCTTCTCTGCTGCAGTAACTCCTTCACTGTAATCTTTACTCTGACACCTTGGTACACCTTGGGCTTTCCTGAAAGAGTTTGGGGAAAAACACTTTGCAGGAAGGGAGAGCAAACAGCAAATCCAACATGATTTCAGTGTAGAGTCACCGTGATTAACTGGTCACTGTTTAGTCCCTTGCAATCACAGTTTACAGCCCTTTTGAAGGCCTGTTATTCAAGCTTGTGACAAGCAGACACTTATGGAAAAGTTGGAGTTGATAATATTTAGCCACACATTTTATTCTTCTCTATCTCCTTCTTCCCCCTGCCCCTCCAGCTTTCCTAATACCAAGCTCCATCTGCTGCTGCTGTTGAATTTATTTAAATTCCTAACATATTTGCCTCTCTCAGGACCTGAAAATAAATGTGGGAAGCACTTCATCTGGCAGAGGAAGACCAGGAATAAAACAATGGAAATATGTGGGTGGTTATGCAGAGGGCTGAACAAAACACAAATAAAATGACTGCTTTCATGAATCACTTCTTGCAAAGCCTAGATTGTCTCTTTACTTTGGCCATGTACAACTCCCATTGACTTCAAACAAGCATTCAGGATGTCTTTAATCCATCTGAAAACAATCAGCAATCACCAGGCACTACCTGATGGGGGATTTTTAGGGAATGGCAAAGAATTTAGTTATTCTGAAAAATCCCTTTCCCTTGCTGTATTCATGGTAAAATACTTAAACCTGGGGCAGTTGTTTTAATCCAAATCACATGACAAAGGGGCACCAAGCCCAGGCCATTCTCTACACCCAAAAAAAAAGCCAGAGCAGGCAGCAGACAGCCCTGAAGGAGCAGGAGTGCCAGGGCTAAAGCTGGCCTTCCAGTGCCACCTCTGGACGGGGAACAGCACCCTCTCCCAGGCAGTCACCAGCTGCACGGTGCCAGCAGATCCTGGCAGGAGGACAGGGCTGGATTTGCAGGTTCTGCCCCCACACCCAGGCAATCCCACGCTGTGGGCACTGTTCCCTCCTGCCACAGCCTCTCCCAGTGCCCAGGGATGCACGGGGTCCTGCCCAGCCCTCCCAGTGCCCCTGTGGTGCTCGGGGTGGGGACAAGCTGTGACAGGCACACGGGTCCCTCCGGAGAGGTGACAGCCGAGCTGGGGCTGCCTCGGGGGCACCTTGCTGGGCCGTGCTCAGCTGGGGATTATTCATCTCATACTTTTGATGTTTTGCTTCTATCCAACAAACAGCAGATGGGGAAGACGAGGGGAGGGAAGGGTTGAATTTAAGGAGAACACCCTCGGTACCAGGCCTCCCTGTAGCCAGAGGGGGCTCTGAGGCAGCAGCTCTCCTGGCAGAGCATTATGCCCCCAGGATCTTGCTTTTCTGGCACCCTGAGGCACCTGCCTGCAGGTGAAGCACCCAGAGCAGGGCTACCATGGGCAGCCCTGTGGCACGGGGCAGGCTGGGCATGGAAGGGGCAGGGAGATGGGCTGGGGGCCAAGGGGCAGGGTGGTGAGGGGGGGCTGGGAGTCAAGGGATCAGGGTGATGATTCTGAGGGACAGGGAGAAGGGTGATGGGGCTGGGGGCCAAGGGGCAGGGTGGCAAGGGTGGGCACAGGGTGGTCAGGGCAGGGGTGGAATCAGGAGCAGGGTGACAAGGACAGGTTGGGAGTCGGGGTGGGCTTGGGGTCGGGAGCAGGGTGGCAGGGTGGGCTGAGGGTCTGAGAACAGGGAGATGGGGCTGGGAGCCAAGGGGCAGGGCGGTGAGGGTGGGCTGGGGGTCAGAGAACAGGGTGGTGGGGCTGAGGGTCAGAGAGAAGGGTGATGAAGCTGGGGGTCAGAGAACGGGGTGATGGGGCTGGGCATGAAGGGGCCGGGTGGCGAGAGTGGGCACAGGGTGGTCGGCGCAGGTGGGGAATCGGGAGCAGGGTGACAAGGACAGGCTGGGACCCGGGGCTGGGGTTCAAGAGCGGCGTGCCCAGGGCAGAGCGTGCGGGGAGGGCACACGGAGGTGCGGGTCCGCCTCTCCCATCCCTCCGCGGGGATCGCGGCGGCAGCGCCGGCGACGGGCGAGCCCCGGCTCCCCCCGACGGCTCTGCCCGCGGTCCCCGCCGTGCCCCGAGCCGGCCCCGCTGGCCCCCGCGCGGGCAGGAGCCGATCCTTCCCCTGCCTCCTCCCTCCCTCCTCCCCGCCCTCCCCGCTCCCTCCTGCCTTGGCACGGCGGCATCGCCTCGCTCGCGGAATGACCCCGGCGAACCCCGAAACGGCCCCAAAACGGGGTGTCGGGGGACAGCGGGGGGGGGCAGAGCGGGGCTTACCGGACATCCTGGGCTGGAAGGGGCAGCACCTCGCCAGGTACCCGGTGCTGCAGCCGCGGTGGCCCCGGCCCCGGCCCCAGAGCTGGCCAAGGGGGCAAGAGGTGACAGGCTCGAAACTGGGGGGTGAAGGGACCTGCCTGCCTGGTGGCAGTGGCAGGTGGATCCCGACAATATTATTGTTTTATCCCTACGGGTATAAGTTTGAGTTTTTCTCTCCTAATGCCAAGTATTTAAAACCTCTAGAAACCAATGATTTGACAATCAATGATTGCGCGATACTTTCAATTTGAATATTCAAAGGCTCCACAAAATGGGCTATCTTTTTGTGAAACCGAGCACATCCCCATCTAGCAGAGGGTCTGGGGGAACAAGATTTGGTGGGGCCACCCTCCCCACCCTCTGCTTTTGGGACATTTGCAGGGTTTTACCCATCTTTCCCAGAATGAAGCAGATGCCTCGAAACCTGCCCAAGTGTTTTCCCCTCAGATGCACAGGCTGGGCTCCAGCCCTCTCATATTTCATTTGCTACCTGCAGAGAGGACTCTGCCAGGCACTGAGTTGCTTTTTGCACGTTTTTTTCACATTTTAAGGCTAAATGCTGAGGGTTTGGGGCCAAAATGGCAGCGGGGTGGGCGGGGTGTAACAAAGAGGCTGCCCTGGGTACCCAGATAGCTGAGGGTACCTGAACCCCGCTTCTTGCCACAGCATTCCCTCCCCCTGCCCAGGTGCTGGGCTCACTTGGGAGTTTATTTGTGCTTTTCCCTAATTCAGACTCTTTGCTTTTGCTGCACAGGTTGGCCTGTCTCTCTCAGGTGCCTCAGCACTGGCCTGCCCTGTGAGCTGCACGTGGGGGGTTCAGTGTGTGTAGGATGAGAGGCTTTGTGGATAAACTACACAACACTGACATACTTGGGGTTTTTAGGCTGAGTTTAAGCTTTTCCCTGGGGACCACAGTCTCTGCAGTGCTCAGGGAATCTCTGGCTGAGGCAGAGAGCAGGCCAGGCTGTTAATGATCTACCAGCAGCTCAGCTTGGCTGCTGTCACAGCCCAGTCTTTGCTTTTCCTTTAAGCTGAACAAATATACTTGAGTTCTGTGGGGAGTGATCCCAGCAGGGAGCCCATTCTCCCTGACAGAGCCTTGTGCCTTAAGGAAACACCAGGCATCTGTGTCGGGGGTGTTCCTGCATGTCCTGGGTTTGGGAGCAGTTCCAGGCTCACAGAGACCCTGCCTTAGCTGGGAGCTGAAGGCCAGAGAGGGTCAGGCACTTGCAAGACAGCTCAAAAACCTGTCCCTGCTTCTCTCCCTCAGAGCCTGATGTCCCTGTCCATGGAAACCCCTTGAGGAAGGAACAAGAGATGGTCACTGTGGCTCAGCCAGGCAGTGGGCTCAGCTGTGGTGTGGAACAAGGCTCTGGGCTCGTGCAGGACTCAGGTTTGGGGGCACAAGGGCTGGGTATGGGGCAAGGAGACCTGCACACACCCTGAGAAGCTCTGGGGCTCCTTGGCTTGCCCTGAACCATGGGCAGGGGAGCAGCTCTGGCTGAGCAGGTGCCACCCCAGGATGCTCCACACCTCTGCTCATGAGAGCCTGCAGTGCCCACAGACCAAACTGGGAGTAACTGGGCTCACCCTGCCCTATGGGTGTGGAGCAGCCCAGGCTAAGCTCTCTTCCCCTTGGCTGAGCCCACGACCAGTGGGGTGGGCAGAGGTGAGATTTGAGGCACAGTGAGCCTCAAATTCAGAAGTTCAGACATTTCCAAGCGGGTCTGAGCGAGGCTGGGGAATCAGGATGGACTCCAGCTCAGGCAGGATCAGGGCTGGGTGCTCCTGGTTGGCCATGGCCTCTGCCTGAGCAGGGGCTCCTCAGTCCTGGGGCAGCCTGGGCACAGCTCTCTACAGTTCTGCTCACAGGGCTCTGGCAAATCCCCCTGTTTCCAGGGGCAATGCTGGCCCACCTTCCCCACAGAGAGGTGCCCCCAGGCAGCATGGCATGGGGAGATGCTCTGAGCCCAATCCTGTGTCCCCGGTGCCATTTATGGTCCCTGGAAGGTGCTGTGAGGGCTCCAAAAGCCCCATTATCCCCAGGATTTGAGGAGAAAAGGCATCTCATCACTTCATATTCCAAGGTGTTGGAATGCTCCTGTTCATCCCCAGAGAGGCTTTAGGTGCTGCTGCTGTGGGCACCAGGCTGGGGGCGAGATGGGGCACATGGGGTGGTCTCCTCCAGGGGCAAACCCGTCGGGATCTGCTGCATCTGTGAGGGTTCCGCGGGGCTCCTGGGTGCGTTTGTGTGTGCAGAGCTACCTCTAGTGGCCACGGGTCCCGGACTGGCCCCGGGACTGGAAAGCAGTCGTGTTCCCGGTGACAGCCCACCTGGATGCTGGGAGCAGCCTGCCCTCCTGCCGCGGACACCGGGAGTGTGTGGATCTGGTGGGGAGGGGACAGCTCTGTGGCTTCTCGAGGGATGTTGGGGAGGGTGTGTTTTGTGCACTGCAGGTGAGGCCGACCCCCTACAGAACCATTAAATCCTTAAGGCTGGAGAAGCCCCCTGGGAAGTCCCTGAGGCCCAAAAGGTGCAGATATTTTTCAGGCTGTGGGTTTTACCTGTGGCACAGCAGGACTGTGAGCAATGACTTTCACAAGGCACTAGAAGGCACCACTTGGTATTTACAAGTGATTGTATTTCTAAACAGAGCACAAAGCATCACACGTTGCAGCACCTTCTGTTTGAAGGTTTAGGAAAGAGGGAACAAATAATTAATGGTCCATTTTCTGATTTTTTCCTGCAGCTCTTCTCTCCCATCAGTAAGTTCTCCGGCCTTCATAAGTCCCCCAGAGGGCACTTCCATCCTCTTTTGCCCAGGCAGGGTTATCCTGGAGGTGTGGGGTCTCTGAGGACTGCTCTGGGCAGAGGTGGCTCATCCTGGAGGGCGGCTCGTTCCCCACGGCCATGAACGGTGAGAAGGTGTAGGGTGAGCTGGGGGAGCAGTGGGCATCTTCCAGAGGGTGCAGAGGGTAGGGCTGGGCTCCAGGGATGGCTGGGGTCCAACCTGAGCCCCGGAACGGGGAAACCCCTCCGGGTTCAGGCGGGGAGAGGCAGCTGGAGCCGGGAGGCAGCGCCTGCAGGGGCTCTGAGCACGCGGCGTCCGACTGGCCCAGGCTGTCGGCTGAGCTCTGCTCCCAGGGCTCTCTCTGCAGGGAAGCAGGGGGAGAAGGCAAGAAAGACCCTTAGGAACAAAAGCTTGTCCTGGAGGTAATGGCATTTCTATCCCCGGGGCCCAGCTGGGAACACTCAGAATCCCAGAATGTGCTGAGTTGGAAGGGACCCTCAAGGATCATCGAGTCCAACCCTCAGCCCTGCACAAGCCCATCCCCAAGAGTCACACCCTGTGCCCCAGAGGATCATCCAAAGCCTTTTTGAGCTCTGGCAGCCTTAGGGCTGTGCCCACTGCCCTGGGGAGCCTTTTCCACAAGGGTTTCTGCTGCTCTGGAGGAGTGTTTGGTGTTAAAACTACTGCACAGAAACATCCATCCTGTCCATAGGATGATACTTGAGAAGTATCAAGGCCGGGAATAGCATCCCAGTGGGACTGACCAGCCCTGATCCTACAGGGTCCAGGAGCTCTGCCCTGGGGGTGTGACAGGAGGTCCCTGGGAAGCAGCAGGGATGGGGGATAGGCAACAGCCTGGAGCTGTCAAAGGATATTTCCAGAAATTTTAAGGAGCTTAATGCAGTAGTTGCTCTGGGGAGCAGGGAAGGTTTATCTCCCACAGGGAAAAGGGAGAATTAGATGGGAACAAAGATAAAAAACCTTCCCTGCAGAGCTGCCCCATCTGCTGGGGGCTCTGCTGTGTATCAGCCACATCCTTCCCACGAGCCCCCCCGACTGAACCCCGGGGTTTAAATCGGGTGACCTTTTATTGGGTGACAGAACCACAGACTCACTCACTAGTAGGAAGTGTCCCGTGTCCCCAGGGAAGGATGGCAGCAGAGGGGGCACAGCAGAAGGGCTGAAGAAGGAGCTGGTACCAGGAGCGAGGGGGGGAGCACGGTAATCCCCACACTGGTCAGTGAGATATGAGTCCAGCAGGGCTGGGTAGCCCTGAGAGGCAGAGGAATCACAGGAGAAGGGCTTGGAGCCCACAGGGGATGAGTAGACATCACTGACAAACTGCTTGGTGCTGTGGAAATCCAGCTCAGCTGGGAAGGGTCTCCTGACTCCGTAGTAACTGGTGGGAGGGGAGCCTGTGGTGGGATAAAGGGAAGCTGTGACAGCAGCACCTGGGAGTCACAGAGCCATGGACACCTCTGGGGGTGCAAACCAGAGCCCTTTTCTCTCCAGCATCACCCAGAGAAAGAGTCAATCCTGCCTTCAAGCAGGTATGTGAGCCCAAGTGCTTTTAGCACCCCAGCCTGCCCTGGTCCAGCTGGTGACCTCCATCTGTGGCCAACCAAATGTGTTCTGGGAAGCTTTAAATAGGAGGCCTCCTTTTAAACAGGGAGACTGAGGGCAGTTTTGTCAGCCTCTGCTTCTTCCTTGGGGAGGAGGTTCCAGCCTCACCCCCCTTTCCCTGCCCAAGAGCTTAAGGGATGGAACAGGTCAGCTCCTGATTTTGTACTTTCTTTCCTCTGCTCCAGAGAAAACTGGAAGATGCAGAAAGAAAAGAAGGGATTCTGTGTGGCTCCTCCATCAAAAGAGGTGGGAACTCCTTTAATTATCTCTCTTTCCTCTCTTTGGGAATTTTACACAAGATTATTGCTGTTCCTGTTTTGACTCTTGTAATTACTTTCCTCCTGGGCTCTCTCTGAGGGGTGGCCCTGCTCCAGGGCTCCTTTGCTTATTCATGTCCTCTGGAGGAGAACAGACAGGGCTGTGTCAACTACCCAACCTGCATGGAAGGTATTTATCAGTGGAGGAAAACCTCACCTGGCACTTGGACAAAGGCTGACTGTGGTGTGCTGGTGCTGCCCTGCAAAAAGACAAAGACAGGTTAGAAAATTGCCTTTCCCAAGCGAGGTGGCTCTTTGAACACGTGGTTTGGGAAGGTGTTGGCATAACACAGATGCACTGTTTGAGCCTTGGTGCTATGAAGGGCTTAACAACATGATTTCAAGCCTCTGAGGCATTAGCAGATGTAGGCTAAGAAGAGATTGTGGAGGTCTTGTGCAGAGCTGATAACAGGAGAAGTATCAAGATAAATGGCTTCTCTCTGGTGCACTGCAGAGTCCTTTAATGCAGGCACAATGCTGAGCACTCATTTTGGTGCTGGCACAAAACAGGTCTCAATAAACTGGTATTTGAGCCCTTGACTGGTCAAAATGGGCAGATTCTGAGTCCTAGCTCAGCCCACCTGTGCTGCTTTACCTGGCTCCTCCTCACAGCACAAGCAGGCTGTCTGTAAAGGCTGTCGTTTCTAATTCCCTCTTGGGTCCTAGAGCAATGCTCATCTTAATAATAATCTCCTCTGGGTGCCCAGGGAAGGGAGAATTAGCCCCGAGTGACCCTGGTGCTCACAGTGCCTAATTCCTCACAAAGCACCTGCTGCTCTGGAGCAGAGCTCATACCTGGGGTTTCACTGAGTTCTGGGACCTCCAAACCTCTCAAACAGAGACACAGAGCTGCATTTATTTTGTCTGTCCCCTGGCCAGTGCAGGGGACAGGCTATTTTCAGTTTGCATAGTGCAAACAGGAGGTTCCTGCCGTAGCAGGCAACCAAATTTAGAGGTTTAAATTTGAATTAAAATTTGCCAGTGCTGGGACTTCCTTTTGCTGCCGAGGGAGGTTTTGCAGCTGCTCCCTGGTCAGTCATGAAAATGAGCTGTGAGCCAGCACAAGTCACACGGGCTCCAGAGGTGACAGGAGGGGGCAGGAAGGAGCCCCTTGGCTTGTGGATGAAGAAGAGTGTCCATGTCACAGGGTCAGGGCTGGCACCAGCCTCCAGCTGGGTCATTTTTGGCTGCAGACCCCAGTGAGGACCCCCTCACTGGTGCTCACTACCCAGCAGGGCTGAAGCCTCCACATGCAAATCTGGCCTGGGCAGACACCTCTGTCTCAGCATCCATGTCACTTCGGGAGGAAAAGGTGGTCCTGGGGGGTGCAGGTGGCACAGACCCTGCCTTAAAGGACAAAGGGCTGCAGTGATGAGAGCTGGGATGGGCCAGGAGGGTCCTTGGCACAGCTGCCAGCCTTTAGGATGGAGCATTCCCAATTATCAGAGCCTCTGAGTTCTCTCTGACCACTGAAACCGCCTGACCGAGTGTCCCAGGCAGGATTGCAGTGCACACACCTACGGTGGGTGCTCACAGAGCTGGGCTTTGCTGCCTTAATTCAGCTGCGGGAGCCTCTGCTGCAGCTCTTCACCAGAGCAGGCACCACGTGCTTGCAGGGACCTGCATTTCATTCCCCTCCTCGCTCCTTATCTGGCGATGAAAGGCTTGGCTTAATTGAAGCCCATTAGTTCATTTCCTGCCTGCATTGCTTCCTCTCCGTGGGGCTGGGGGGGGGGGGCTGGATCCTCTGCAGCACTTCAGAGTGTCTGTCCAGCATCCCCTGGGCGCTCCCAGCACGTTCAGCTGGTGATAAGCTGGGTCTCAGCCTGCCCTGCACATGGCCAGGCAGAGATCCTGGCTGGAAACGCTCCAGAGAGCTGGGTTGCTTCACTGCCTCGGGGGGCTAAATGGAAGGACCCAGGTCAAAACAACGACCTGGTCCTGCAAGGGGGATTTATGGTGCCCTCTCAGCAATGTTTTGGCTTCAGTGCATCACCTCTCTGGGCCCAGTTTGTAGAACAGCAGCTGAAGTGATGAAAATTCATAATAGAAGCAAAGCTTAGTCTGTGCAGGGCACCTCCAATGGTCTGTCCCTGGCCTCTGAGTGAGGCTGGGTGCTCAACACCACTGCCCTTAAACCAGAGGATTGCAGTGCTTCACCTGCACACCCCCCCTTTTCCACGGCTGAGGAAAGATGGGAATCCTGTTATCATGCAGGGGGGAACTGCAGGTTCATACCTGTGCAAAGGAAAAGTGAGACCCCCTCTAAAGCCCAGGGCCAAGCCCTTCTGCCCTGCAGTTGGTGCAGAACCCCAGATTTTGTGTGGTTTTCATCACAGCGTGCCCTGGTCCTTGTGGGTCCCTTCCAACTCAGCATATTCTGTGATTTCCTTTCATTTGATGTGTGCAGGGCCTGGCTGACGTGAAATTCTGGCTGTTGTGCTGCCTCAGTAACCAGCCCAGCAGCTCATCTCTGCTAAGCCCTGACCTTCCCTCCTCCAGAGAGCTCCCCTTTCTCCACAGAGGCCGAGGGATTATTTCTTTTTTTGGGGATGGGGGAGCAAAGATCGTGCTCAGACAAAAGATGCAGCTGAATCCCACGGCATCATAAACACACAAAGGGGTGTTCAGTTATCTGCCACTTGGTTTTATCCTGCCAGACAAACAGAGCTGCACTTACAGCTGCTCTTTTCTCACCATATCTTCGAGCAAATAAGGATGTTTGCCCTGCACAATAATTTTTTGTCTCTCCTTGGGAATTAGCATGAGATAGACACGCAACTGCTCAGCTCTGGAGGGCAAAGCCAAGGGCAATAAAGCAAGGAGCAAGAATTTTACACTTCCTGAGCCTTCTCATTGCAGCTGTTGGAGCTGCTGCCTCCAGAAAGGGAGCAGGTAAAGCGTGATGTCACCAACCAGGAGCTGTTTCCTCAGTGAGGGCAAACACAGCAGTTGCTTCCTACTGCTCCACAAAGCATAATTCCTAAATATCTGCCTGGTGGGAGCATGTCTTTCCCACTGACTGTCCGTGGCTCGGGGGGTCTTCTTCCTTTCTGCAGCACTGAAGGCTGTGAGGGTCTCTGTGGCTGGATCTTGCTGTGTTTTTAACACCCAGTGCTGGTTTTCTGCCTGTTCTGCTGCACAGATTTAAGCCACAGCAAGAAAAACACTTGCGAGTGTTTTATACTTGCAAGTCCCTTTGAGGTTTCTTCATTTTGCTGAAGGCAAAAAGCCTGAGAGCACCAAAACTCCTAATATGTGTCTCCTGCTGCCAGTAATCTGGGTTTCTGCTCTCACTCTTTCCTTCCAGGGCGCAGTTTCAGCTGCTGGGCTGCACCTCCTCATCTGCTCCCAGGAGATGGAACTGAGGAGCTGCTGCTCCTTCAAGGTGAGTCTTGGGAGCACCCAGGGAATAGCTGGTTGTGCCACTGGATGCCACGTGCTGGCACTGCAATCTTGCATTGCTTTGCTGGCTTTGCTGGCTGACAATTGAGGAAAAAACCCCAATGTAGTGGTACCAGAGCCTGGCCTGGGCTCCCTGTTGCCATAGAGCCACTTTAGGAAGAGATCATCTCCTCCAAGCTGCTGCTTGGCCTCCTGCCAGCCCATAACATCACTGCATCTCCCCTGGCACGCTCTGGTGTGTGCCAGGGAGGAGCTGGAAGGAGCACAACATTCGGGGAAGAGCAGCTATTTTTGTGGCACTGACTGGTCCGAGTGTGGCTGGGGGGGGGGGGGGAAAGGAATTCGGCTTGGAAAGGTGTCACACGCAGGGTGTGAGAGGAATAATGAGAAATTTAGCATTACTGATGCGCTTAAAATAGAAAGAAAAATACTTTTAGGCATTAGTTCACTGATGTGAAAAACCAAGGAGTCATCAAGGGTGTTTTGGGACAAGCAGTGGTGTTGCAAATGTTTTTGCTGTTCCCTGTCAATGCTGGAGGTGCCCTGAGCTCTGCCAAAATGCTCTTTAAAGCAGAGGGTTGGATGACATGTCTTTTTTGGGTTAAAAAAAGGTGGGGAGGAGGGAGTGACTTACGCTGAAGTGGGAGCCACTGCTCTGCCTGGAGCGTTTCTCAGCAAGAAGATCCTTGACTGTGTGCTTCACCCTCACTCCCTGGTACACACGTTTGCCAAAATCTGTGGGGACTGAGGGGTTGAAAGGAGTATTAGGGAGTTCAGTGGGAGCCCAGAGCAGCTGGAAGAGGTTGTTACAGAAGGAGAATATTCATCACATCTCTACATCAAGGCAGGAAGGAAAAACTGCAATTATTAACACAAAAATCACTCCTTTGGAGCTCAGCAGTGAGAGCTGCTCATCTGCAGGGGAAGACTGAGGTGCCCTAACCTGTGTTTCCACGTGGAGTCCACATGGTTTTCATGCAGCTCCCTCTCTGTCTGATGTGGCTGTCTCACGGGTTTTGGCTTCTGTTTTACCAAAGAGAGCTCCAGGGGGTCCCACATTTCCCCTTTGAGCCAGCAAATGTTTCTTTAACCCTTTGGTTTCAGCAGAGGTGCTGTGGTTTAGCCCTTCTGGGGCTGTTGGCTCTCAGCACATCTCTCTGCCAGCTCTGATCCCGGGGTGGGAATCCCCTGGGGTGGCTGGAGTGGCTCCTCTGAACACTCATGTGGATCAGAGAAGGGAAAAGAAGCTTTATCCCCACAGCAAATCCAGCAGGTGCTTGTGGGCTCTGCTTTATCCAGGTTATTCAGGAAGGCACAAGTGGGTGAAATGTCTCTGCCACATCACCCAAAGAGGCTGATGGTGGGTCTGGCTCCGTTTTTTGGCCCTGCTACAATACCAGGGACAGCTCTTTTATCCTGGCAGGCTGTGCCTGAACACAGAGCTCACACCTGTGGGGCCAGGGAGGGGTTTCCATATTTGGATTTTATTGAAATCTTCTGTGGGGGGAAAAAAAAAGCTTAACTTTGAAGTTAATCCCTTGGAAAACACACAGCCACGTTCTCCTGAGGGAACACAAACTGCCACCCCACAGCTGATGTGTTTGATCTCTAAAATTTATCATTTGGCCCTTCTGCTTTGCAGGATGTGTCCTTTGGCCCCGTTTATCCCTCTCTTCCTGTGGAATTGTGTCCCCAGGTGCACAGGCAGGGGATGCACAGAGAGGGATTAGAAAGGGAAGAGCAGGGGGGTTAAACAACACGATGCTGGCTTGGGGTTACCCCAAATGTTGTCTGTTGGGCCACAGAAATTGCAATTTGGGGCAATTACAGCTTGGTTTTGGTGTTTGAGTGCTAACCAGAGGCTTCAGCCAAGACTGGGAATGAGGTGAACACACTCAAGGGGCAGTGCCCCAAAAATAGAGGTGGACACTGAGCCTCATATCCAACAGTGAGTGTCTGAAGTGGCCAGAAATGGATATCAACCTCACAGCTGAGAGGAATCTGCACACTGAGACTGGGTCTTTTTTTTTCAGAGCCCAAGGACGATTCTCCCTCCTCCCTTTTTAGGGCTGTTTTACTGGCAGCAGCTGGGAGCACAGGTACCTGGTGTGCACTCGTAGCCAGAGCTCAAAGCAGGTACAACTGACAGAAAAAGCTGCACCTTTTGCATCAGGAACTTCCCATTTTCCCCTGAGAGTTCCTTCAGAGACAAGAACATTGTGGTTTGATGCAAAAGCCTGAGCTGCAGGGCACAGTTCATCGAGCTCCATCACAGTTTGATACCTGTGGCAACTCAGTCTTTGGCTGCATCCAGTTGAAAATCAGGCCTTGATCCAGCACAGAACCACTGGAGGACAAACTGAAGCCAGAGGCAGACTCATATTTAATTTTCAGAATGGGGATATTGCTCAAAAAGCTGTGAGCAGCTTTTATTCTTTTATTCTGCAGCCTGACTTTCCAAACCCTCCAAGCTCTTTGCATTAACTGCCCCTTGCTGCTCTGTTTCCAGCAAGAGTCTGATGAGTCTCAGAAACAAGAGTCTGATGCTCTGCACTTCTGCAGGTGTTTCCCTGGCATCTTTAGTGTGCTAAAAAAGCTTTACAAAAACACTTCCACACCTCTTTATTTTTACACAGAAGTTCTGTGCTGTTGAATTTTCTCCATTCATTGGAGAAAATTTCATTTTCTCCATTCATTTGGGCAGCTACTTCTCTGCCCAAATTGTTTTAATTAAGCCACAAAATGGCTCTGTCCTTTAGCCTTGTTTTTCAGTTTTCAGTCCAGCCTCACAAAACTCAACCTGTTGCTTTCAGTGAATTATTCAGCAGCATCTGATGCTGAGCTATTAAAACTTCAGATAACTCTGCTACTGGCAGCATTGTGGAAGAAAATGCTAATTTAGGCCTGAGTTTATATAATTTTCAGGCAAATTGAATCGTATTTCACATCACTTTGATCTAACTGCCTTTTGAAAAACATTGCACTGTGGAGGAATATAAATTCAGCTTAGAGAAGGCAGAACATGCTAATTGATACCATTAAATTCTTGGGACATTGAACATGCCACATGTTGATTTTAAGACAATTCTTTCTGATTATATCTTTTTTTAAAATGAGCCCAAGAACAGCACAGAATGTTCTCTCCCTGGTAATTCCATGAGGATGCATCTTGTGAGAAGTCAAGGGTGCTGGAACTCACCTGTTTCCATTGTTGTTGCTGCAGCTGCCAAGTCCCAGCTCTTGGATCCTGCGGGATTTTGGAGAAGGGCTGTGTCTGTCATGAGCTTCCCAGGGCAGAGTGAAACCCGTGCTCATGTTCCCCTGGTAAACTTCCAGCTGAGAAAGCTGGAGGAAATAGGTTTTCTCCAGTTCAGGGATGTCTCCACGACACCTCACTTGGGATTTGCTTAAATGCAAATCCCTGGATCTGTGTTTCGCTCCCATTTGCATGGTCAATGTGGATCCTTCCCAAAGAGGCTCCTTCCTGTCCGACCTGACATTTCAGAGATGAAACCCGAGGTTTGGGGACAGAAAAACCTTGGTTTAAGGTGAAAGGGTGGCAAGTCCTGCAGGGGTGAGCCACCTCCTTACGGGTGAGGGATTTGGCTGGGAAAACAAGGCTTGGGACAAGAGGATCTTCTCTTGTTGAGTGTGAGACACCCCCGAGCTGTTGGAGACACGCACGGCAGACCTCGCTTGGGCAGTGGTTCTGTCTCTCTGGGACCCCCCAGTTTGTGCTTTGCATCATTAAAACTGTCTCTTTGGACACTGGGAACACAGGAGGGCTTTGCCTGGAACCCACAGGCACCTGCAGGGAGAGGGGTAACCTTCAGCCAGGGACAGAATGTTCATGGGAGCAGGAGCGTCCACCAGCAAACCCACGTGTTCCTCGGGAGGGAGCCTGAGGAGGGGTCCCCTTTCTGGAGGGCTGGGTTTGTCCTCCAGGGAGGCACCAGGAGAGGGAACAGCAGCCAGGAAAGGACCTGTTTGACACTGCTGCTGGACCCAGATTTAAAGGAGTGTTGGCTGTGTGGGCAGCGAGGCTGTTTGTGCGGTGTCTGAACCACGGGGCAGAGTTAAGCCTCTAAATTCCTCTTTAATCACTGCAAGGGAGCATTTTCCCTGTCAGGAGGGCGAGGGCAGGCCGTGCTGAGGCAGAGGATCTCTGGAGTGCTTTGTGCACGAGCACAGAAGGCTGCTGTGCAGCACTTCTGCTCATCTTACAGGAGCAGGGCAAGGCTGGCGCCAGCACGTTCCTCCTAATTCAATATTCCTCCTTGTGGAGTCTGCTGCCAGCTCGTGGGGCCATTAGGAAAGATCCTTCCCTCCTTGTAATCCATGTGCTTCCCCCAGCACTGGCCTGGAGACTAATTTGGGTGGTCACGTGACCCACCTTCCTGGGTTTTTTATAAGTGTAATTACTCTTTTCCTTCAGAGGAAATAAAACACACCAAGAGCAGCAGCTGGCAAAGGCTGTGTCTGTATCACTGAGGCAGAGCTGAAACGATATCCTGAATAATTCCCAAATATTCTTAACTTGCAGGAGTAAATTTGGGTGTTCTGCCTGCTCAGGGCCAAGAGGACACCACACAGTCATGGAATGTCATCCTGTGTAGAGCCTTTCACCGCCCTCTTGTATAAATACAACTCTTATTTTGGCCCATCTACCCCTTTTCCACCCCTTCCTGGTGCCCACAGGTGCCCAGGATTTGGCAGGCAGGTCAGAGAATGGGCAGGAGCCTCCAGGTGGGGCAGGGAAGGGCGGGCAGATGTGAAGTGGCACAGAAAGGGGGGTTGTCTCTGCTTTGTCAGCAACGGGCTTTGTTTGCCACCTGCCTCCTGGAACACTGCCCAGGGAGTTTTGTCTCCTGGGGATGAGTCTTCAGAGGATACACACGTTCAATCCCAGCCCCATTCAGGCTTTGCAGTGTTCAGTCAGTCCAGGTGTTCTCTGTGCTGATTGCAAAGTAATTGCATTGAAAACAAACCAACAAACAGAGATGGAGGAAAAACTCAGCCAGCCCTTCTTTGAGGTGAGATCAACCTCTTACCTTATGTTTTCATTTGAAAAGGCATCACACCCAGGTTTTCTTTATAATTTAATGGGTCTGGGCACATGCTTCCCTCTTACATCAAGGGCAGAGCCACTGTGTGTGACAGGAGTTACAGAAACCATTGTGCACAACACGCTTTGGGGCACATTTTATACAATCCCATTTGTTTTTATAAGACGTTTGCCAGTGCCAAAGCAAACTCTGAGAACTGTGCCTCCGTTCTGTGTCACAAAAAAAGCCCAGCACAGCAGATGTAACAGTCAGTGTAGATTTGTTTAATTCAAACTGTCATTTCGATCCATCTCGTCGTTGCTGAGTAAAGGGAATTTGTGGCATTATCTCATGGTAGGAAGCACAGCACTCCTGGGGTTTGTGTCCAGCTCGGTGGGTTCTCAGTGTGAGGGCTCTTGTTTAGGCAAGGAAGGGTCCTGGAGGCACCAAAAATTAACTCAGAATGGTTTGGGTTGGAAGAGACTTTAAAGATCATCCAGTCCCACCCACCTGCCATAGGCAGGGACACCTTCCACAGACCAGGTTGCTACAACCTGCCCTTGGACATTTCCAGGGATGGGGAAACTCGGGGCAACCTGTGCCATGAACTGAAACACAACAAGTTCCACCTCAGTACGAGGAAGAACGTCTTCCCATGGAGGTGGCAGAGCACTGGAACAGCTGCCCAGGGAGGACGTGGAGTCTCTGGAGACATCCCAACCCCACCTGGATGTGCTCCTGCGTCACCTGCTCCAGGTGACCCTGCCTGGGCAGAGGGGGTTGACTGGATGATCTGCAGAGGTGCCCTCCGACCCCAGCTATTCAGTGATTCCGCGGAGAGCCGCCCTGGCTCCCGGGGTGCAGGTTTTCCCAAACCCAAACGGGAATTAATCCCGAGGCTGTTTGGAATCCTCCCTCTCCCCGTTGGGACCCAAAGCGCCCCGGAACCTTAGTGAGGCGGCGCCGCTTTCCCGGCGGGCCCGCTCAGGTGCCGCGCGCGCGGCGCTTTCCCGCGCGGCGATTGGCCGGCGGGCTAAGGCGAGGGCTGTTCCTATTGGCTGTCGGGCGCGGTCCGTCGCGTTCCGGAGCCCCCCTGCGGGCAGAGGCGGGCGGAGGGGCGGCGGCGCTGGAGGTCTCATCCCCCCTCTCCCCGCACCCCGCGGGGCTCCGAGCCGCTCCCGGCTGGCCGCAGGAGGCTTCAGTGGCTCTGCCCGGCTCCGGGGGGCCCCGGCCATGCCGCCGGGCAGGGCCGGCGGGAAGGGGGCCGTGGTGCTGCAGTGCGAGTGGCAGCAGTGCTCGTACGTGGCGGCGGGGATGGAGGAGTTCTGCGGGCACGTGGCGCAGCACCTGCAGCAGCACCTCCCCGGAGAGAACCGCGACGAGATAGACCCTCTGGGTAAGGGGCTGGAGGCCTTCTCGCTCTCCACTGCTCCCTGATAGGAGGGAGGAGCCGGGGGGGGGCAGGAGTCGGGCTCTGCTGCCAGGGAACAAGGGACAGGCTGCGCCAGGGGAGGGCCAGGTTGGATATCAGGAGGCATTTTTTCATGGAAAGTCATGGCACTGGAAGGGGCTGCCCAGGGAGGTGGTGGAGTCCCCACCCCTGGAGGTGTCCAAGGAAGGACTGGACGTGGCACTCAGTGCTCTGGGCTGGGGGAAAAGGTGGGCATCGGGCACAGGGTGGACTGGATGATCCTGGAGGTCTTTTCCAACCTGTGATTCCACGAGAAGAGAAGGTTTCTGGCCTCCTTCCTCCTCCCCTCCCTGAGCAGAGCAGTGCTGCCTGTTGCATTTTGCTTCCCCCAGCATTGGCTTGGAGATAATTTGGCCTGTCACGTGACCTGCCTTCCTAGGGGAGGCTACTGGGCTTTTTTGAAGTGTAGTTACTCTTTTCCTTCAGAGGAAGTGAAAAATACCAAGAGCAGCAGCTGGCAAAGGCTGTGTGTGCTCAGGTGAGGAGGCACTGAGTCAGATCTCAGCAAAACCCCCGTGGTGTTTTTCCCCCCGGAGGGTTTCCCCCTGACCAGTGGACTGGGTGATCTCAGAGGTGTTTCCCAGCCTGGCTGATGATCCTGTGATTCAGGCTGTGTGTGTTCTGTGTGTTGCAGAGGAGTACACGTGCCTGTGGCAGGACTGTGGGTTCTGCTCCCCGGAGAGCCCCTCCGACCTCGTGCGCCACGTCTACTTCCACTGCTACCACACCAAGCTCAAGCAGTGGGGGCTGCGGGCCCTGCAGAGCCAGGGGGACGTCAGCCACTGCCAGCTGGACTTCCAGAGCAGGAACATCATCCCTGAGATCCAGGAGAACTTCCTGTGCCTGTGGGAGTACTGTGAGGTGAGAACAGGGGGCTTGGTCTAACCAAGGGAGGGAGAGCTGCTGCTGCCCTGCACCCCGACCTGCTGGCTCTGCTGGGGCCTGTGTGAAAGCACCTGAGCTTGTGCTGATCTCTTTTTTTGACCCTGTTTTTTTCTGTCCTTCCTCCCCAGAGATCCTTTGATAACCCCGAGTGGTTCTACCGGCACGTGGAGGATCACAGCTTCTGCTCCGAGTACAAGGCAGCAGGGAAGGAGAACCACGTGGTGCTCTGTGGCTGGAAAGGTTTGTGTGTGGCTCCAGGGCCTCTCCAGAGGGGCTTTGCACAGGGCTGGGTTGCAAATGTGGCACAGGAGAGCTCTCTGCTCCCTGGGAGGGTTTCAGGGAGCCCCAGGACCTTCAAAAATATGTGTGTCCGTGGTGCTGACAGGGAAATGTCCTGTAGGATTTGCTTCGGGGCATCCAGCTGAGTGCTTGACAACGAACTTCTCATTAATATTTGATTAGTCCCTAGAAGAAAAAGGCTGGAGTTTGATTTTATCTGTAATTTCCCCCTGTGTTTGTGCAGTTGCCTCAACTGCTGGTAGGGGTTGTGCCAGTTGTACACCAGCAACCTCACCCTGCTGTGCCCCTGCTCCCTGGGCTTTCTTGGGGCCTTGCTGCCCCAAAGAGAAGGAAGAAGGCTGGCAATCAGTCAGGCTGTGTGTCGTGGCCCAGCTGTGAGGGGTCTCACTGTGCTGTTGTTTGTGCCCAGACTGCGACTGCAGCTTCAAGGGGCGCTGCAAACTGCGGGAGCACCTGCGCAGCCACACGCAGGAGAAGGTGGTGGCCTGTCCCACCTGTGGGGGGATGTTTGCCAACAACACCAAGTTCTTCGACCACATCCGCCGTCAGACCGCCCTGGACCGTAAGCCAGGGGGCAGGGAGGGGGCAGGGGGGGATTCCTGGGGCTGGGATGTTTGGGAAGAGACCTCCAAGGTCATCCAGTCCAACTGTGCCCGATGCCCACCTTGCCACCCAGCCCAGTCATTCCTTGGACACCTGCAGGGATGGAGACTCCAAACCTCCCTGGGCAGCCCCTTCCAATGCCTGACCACCCTTTCCAGGAAGAAATTCTTCCTGGTGTCCAACCTGAACCTCCCCTGGCACAGCCTGTGTCTTCTGAGAAGTGTCCTCTTGCAGAGACAGGGTTGGAGGGCTCACGCTGTTCAGCCAGAACTGTTCCTCCTGCAGAGTCCCAGGCAGGGACTGGGATTTGCTGGCTCAATTCCCTGTGCTGACAGTGTGTGTGATGGTTGCTCCCCAGTTTCTGCAAAAGGCTGTGCCTTTTGGTCTTTGCAAGTGTTGTTTTGGGGTTTTTTTTGGTTTGGCTTTGTAGTCAGTGTGTGCTGTGTCTGCCTGCAGAGAAGGGTTTCCAGCTCCCCTGGAACCACCTCTATTTCTCACTCGCTGCTCTTTGTGCTGGTCTCTCTGCTCTGATCTCCTTTCTCACCACCCCTCCCCTTCCTCCCTGTCCCAGAGCAGAGGTTCCAGTGTTCCCACTGCTCCAAGAGGTTTGCCACGGAGAGGCTGCTCCGCGACCACATGAGGAACCACGGTGAGTAAAGGCCCCTTCTCCCAGCTGAGCCCCTGAGGAGTGAGTGCTCTGCCCTGCTTTGGGGTCACATTTCCCCCTGTCCTTGGCACAGTGAACCACTACAAGTGCCCTCTGTGTGACATGACGTGCCCCCTGCCCTCCTCCCTGCGCAACCACATTCGCTTCCGGCACAGCGAGGAGCGGCCCTTCAAGTGTGACTACTGTGACTACAGGTGAGGGTCAGGGCTTTCCCTGCTCCCAGAGGCAGGTGTGTGCATGTGCTGCCACGTTCACAGCTCTGTTCCCTCCCCCTTGCCTTCCAGCTGCAAGAACCTCATTGACCTGAGGAAGCACCTGGACACGCACAGCAAGGAGCCGGCGTATCGCTGCGAGTTCGAGGCCTGCAGCTTCTCTGCACGCTCCCTCTGCTCCATCAAGCTGCACTACAGGAAAGTCCACGAGGTGGGAAGGCAGCAGGGCTTGCATTGCTCCTGTTACCCCGTGTCAGTCTTCCCAGAGAAGCTGATTCCCCCTTCCATGCCCTCTCTGTGCCCTCCCAGGGTGACTCGGAGCCCCGGTACAAGTGCCACGTGTGTGACAAGTGCTTCACACGTGGGAACAACCTCACTGTGCACCTCAGGAAGAAGCACCAGTTCAAGTGGCCCTCGGGGCACCCTCGCTTCAGGTACTGCCTGTGCTGAGCTCCTCTCTGCCTCCTCTCCTGGGCAGGGGACGGCTGGGGCTGTGTCCTGTGTCCTGCTGCAGCACAGACCTGTCAGTGCTCAGGCTCTGATATCCGTAGTGTGCTCAAGACCCTTTTGCCCAGTGTCTGGACAGTAAACATTCAGTGGGATCTGGCACAGTGACAGGGCAGTGCTGGGAGGCAGCTCCAGCACTGGGTCAGAGATCTGGGGCAAGGGCAGCAGTAGGACACTCCTGAGCTTGGCAGGGGCAGCTCCAGCTGTGCCCCTCTAGAGAGAGCTGCTGGATGTCAGTCCCTTGGCAGGTGCCTCTGCTGCATCCTCCCTAGGAAACTCCAAAGGGTTTCCAGAGCTGGGAGGGAAAGAGGATGGACTTAAATGCTCCTAGTGAAGCAGAGTGGTAGGAGGAGATGGGTTGGGGGGATGATCGAGGCTCGTGGCGCAAAGCTCGGGAGCTGCCACGTGGGTGTGGGTTTAGGGCTTTTATCTTACTTGCACAGTATTATCTATGCAGCACAGGACTTTGAAACCTAGAATCCCCCTTCCTTGGCTGTTCCTGTCTCCTGGGAAGGGGAGTGTGACTGTCCATCCCCTTGCCTGTGTGTCCCAGGTACCGGGAGCACGAGGACGGCTACATGCGGCTGCAGCTGGTGCGTTACGAGAGCGTGGAGCTCACAGAGCAGCTCCTGAAGGACAGGGAGAAGCGTGGGGAGGCCCTCGAGGGCCCAGCTGAGTGCGTGGTGCTGCCTGAGGGGGAGGGCAACCTGCAGGGCATCATCCTGGAGCCCCCAGCAGACGCTCCCCTGGCAGAGGAGAGCAGGGGCTCTGAGCTGTGCCCGGCCCCGTGCTCTGCTGGCAGCCCTGAGCCAGCACAGCCCAGCGCCTTCCAGGGAGCTGCACTGTCGTCAGAGCAAGAGCCCAGCACCTTCCCAGGGCCTGCTTTGTCCTCAGAGCAAGAGCCCAGCACCCCCAGCAGCCCCATCATCCGGGTGGTGAACAGGACCAACGAGCACGGGGAGAGCGAGACTGTGTATTACGTGATGGCCAGCACGGCCCCAGAGGAGCAGGGGCCAGCCCCTGCAGGGCTGGCTGTGGAGCTGGAGGAGAATGTCATGGACAGGCTGCAGAAGACAGCAGAGGAGCTGGGCATCCAGATCGTGTGAGGTGCTCCCAGGCCTCTGTGCGTGGGGAAAACTTGGGCCTCCGTGGGATGTGCTGGTGGGGGAGGTTGGGGGGTGCCTGGGGGAGAGGCCTGGGCTTGTCTTCACCCTGTGCTGCCCCAGCCTGGCTGGCTGCTGGTTCTGGGCAGCATGGGCAGAGGGGAAGGACAGGTCTCTCAGCTGTGGATCAAGGGATGTGAGCTGGGAAGGGCTGTCTGTCTCCTCCTCTTGGGGATTAGGGACTAGCAAGCCTCTCCCACCCTCCCAGGAGGTTTGGCCTAGGCCTGGCCCAGGTAGCTCATGGGTGATGTGGTCCCTTGCTGAGCCTGTTCCTCAGCCAGGACCTTTCCAGGCTGGATGGTGTGTGGAGCAGACACTGGTGCTGAAGCCTCTTCCCTGGGGAGATGTGTGGCCTTTAGCAGTATCCTTGCCCATCCAGAGTTTCTCCAGGGGATGGCAGTGCCTTCATCAGCACGTCCCTGCACATCAGCTCTCCTGGTTCAGCTGGTGCTGGTGGTGGTGTTGGCACCCCTGATCCCATGAGTGTCTGGGAGGAGAGGGCTGGAGGTGCTGTCCCTTGCAGGCCACTGCAGCACTGGGACACTGGGGAGCTTCCCTTCTGCTTTTGTTATTCCTTGGGTTTCCTCCCCACATTGGGGTTTGGGCTCCTGGTTGGGCAAAGTGTAATTTGGCACGACGAATAAAGATCAGGCTGCCAGGCTGAGCAGTGTCTGGTGTGTGTTCCAGCCCCATCCCTGCCAGCTGTGGTGTGAGGAGATGATACTGGAGTACCCTGAGCCTGCAGTGTGGGAGGTGGGCACTGAAGAGCTGCCAGGATCTCCTGACACCGTGCAGCTGGCACTGGAGTGTGCTGCTCCATGTCCCCAGAGGTGGCACTGGAAGGCCAGGTTTAGCTCTGGCACTCCTGTTCCTGCTGTGGGTTTGATTTTTGCTGCCTCCTCCAGGGCTGTCTGCTGCCTGCTCTGGCCTTTTTAGAATACAGGGAGTAGCCTGGATTTGTGAGCAGAGCTAGCTTGTCCTTTGTCGAGTGACTGGACAAGGACTGTGTGAATTTGGGGTCCCTGAGGTGACTTCTGTGCCCTCCCTACCCTGTGTGGAAGTGCTGAGCCCAGGTGGAGGCAGGGAGGCACCTTGCTGGATGCTGAGTTTTTCCCCTTGCTCCTTCCTCAAGGAGCTTGAGCAAAAGCTGTTGGAATTCCAGTTTAATGGAGGAAATCCCTTTATCCTAAACCCTTGGCCATCTGCTCACTTTCCAGTTGCACCCACTGGCTGTGGTTTGGTGGCTGTGCCCTTGGGGTGGGGCAGTGATGAGCAGCCCTGGGTGAGGGGCACTGAGCAGTGCAAGGTGCCATCCAGGGGCTGGGTATGGAGCAGGGATGAAGTGGGCAGAACTGCCTGAAGGTGTCCTGGGGCTGGATCCGTGTGTGAAGGGCCATGTGCACCCCTGCACCCCAAAACTGTGCTCTCCAGGGGTGTGGGGCAGTGGAACACAAGTAGGGCCATGTACTGGGCACCCGGTGCTTGGGAGGTGTCCCAGCAGCCCTGGCAGCACAGAAGGCCAGAGGATGCTCCTAGATCCAGGCAGAGCATCCCCGGGCTTGGAATGCAAGATTCAGGCCTTGCCCAGCCTTCCCTTCCCTGCTCCCTGGTCCTTGGCAGAGCTGGGCCAAGGATACCTTCGAGAGAAGGGTCCTGTGCCAGGTTTGCCTTCGCAGCACTCCCAGCCTTGGCCCTCATTCCAAAGTCCTGCCAGAGCCAGGGCTGTGCCTGCATTATGTTGGATGGAGTAGTGGGTGTTGGGAGTGGAGGAGAGGCTGGTGATGGCTGGGAGTTGTCCCTTTAAACACCGGGTCCAGGCAGGGTAAATCTGCCAGAGATTATCTGCTGGGGAGAGGATTGGCATTAGAGGGAATGTCTCCTCCCTTCCCCCATGACCTACAGCAGCCCCTGTCCTGTGTGTGAGTGTATGGAAAACCAAGTTCACTTTCTCCTGGGCGAGCAGAGAGGGGGGTCTGTGGTCTGAGGGGCGAGGGGAGGAGGGCAGAGTGTGCACCATGGCACTGGGCCTCCTCTTCCTCGCCGTGCTGGCCACGCTGGTCTCCTGCGAGGACCCAGAAGGTAACAGGGCGTTTTTTGGGGGATGAGGGGCTTGCAGGGTGCCCCAGAGCTGCTGGACCAGTCTTCCCCAGTAAGGAGCAAGACTTCTGCCACACCCCTGTGCTGGGGCTTGGCACAGGGGAAGCGGGAGCTGGGGTCTGGGAGTGAGGGCACTCACCACAGCGAGGGTTGGGGGTGGGCTGAGAGGAGCTTTGGTGGGCTCAAACACCTCCCTGTGGGACTCTGAGGGCTGGGGAGCTGGTGGGAATGGTGGTCCTCACCCCCCAGCCTTGCTCTCAGTGGCACCAGAAGACCTGGATACCTACTGGTCTGGCACAGCCCCCATCTGCGTGGGGGGCTGCAAGGGGAAGCACAAGGAACTGAAGAGGAGCCAGTGTGGGAACGGCAGCTGCTGCTGGCTGGGCTACAAATCCTTCTGCAGAGGTAAAACCAAAGCGGGAAGAGCGGGGCGGGGGTCCTGGGGCTGCTGGAGGGCTCGGCACGGGCAGCCTGAGGAGGGCAGGGGTTGTGCCACACACACACACGTGTGTGAGTCCCTGCAGCAGCCTGGCCCTGGGGCCACGTGGGGACACAGATCCTGCCCAGCCCCTGGTCCCCATCCAGGACCCGCAGCCCTGCCTGGGGCACCCCTGGGGCTGCTGGTTGCACAGGGTGGTGGCAGACGGGACCCTCCGTGTTGGCAGTGAACTGCGGGCGGCCCGAGGCGGATTTCAACTCGGTGGTGCACGGGAACGACTGGTGGGTGGGCTCCGTGGTGCGCTACAGCTGCCGGCCCGGCTTCCTGCTGCTGGGGGACCCGGTCAGCGCCTGCCAGTCCGACGGCCGCTGGACCCCCAAGCCCTCCTGCCTCCGTGAGTACAGCAAGGGGCACGCCGAGCCCCCTGCCCGCACGGGGACGGGGCTGCAGGCGTGCCCCCGGACCCCCTTTCCCCCGGGAAAGTGCCCCGCGGTGGGCACCCTTTGAGGCGCCCTGTCCCTGCTCCCGCAGGGATCTGCCTGCGGGGTCGCATCGAGATCAGCGAGCGGGACATCACCGGGAAGTGCTCGTCGTCCTGCAGCTCCCAGGCCCACCTGGGGGCCTCCCTGAACCGCGGCTGCATCAAGATCTCGTCCTGTGTCACCAAGCAGTCGGGCTGGGCGCGCTGGTTCCAGCGCTGTGACATCTGTGAGTGCGACTGCCACGTGCCCTGCGGTGAGTACCGGCGGTGCCCGCCCCGCCCTGGGGCCGCTGCTCTGCGGGAAAGGTTGGCACTGACTCCTGGGGGCTGCAAACAGCTCAATATCTGCTGCCTTTGCTCCCCTCGCAGGTTCCTCCAGCTAGAGCTGGGCCATCCAGGGCTGTGGCCCCACGCTGAGGGAGGCTTCCACCCTGCGTGTCTGTTCCCTCCACCACGTGTCTCCATTGCTTCCATAAGCTCCATCCATCCCAAGGCTGCCGTCTGAGAGGAGAAGAGATGTTCTGGACTCACCCTTGCAGGGCTGCCTTGCTGTCTGGCCCCATTCCAGGACTCTCCAGGGACAGGGGACGCTCACATCCCCTTTTTGGGGGGAGGCAGCAGGTGTGCATGTGCCTGCAGCAGGAGGATCTGTCCCATCAGTGCTGCAGGCTGGGATTTCTCCATGTGCCAGGGATTCCCTGCACACAGGCCAGGGGTAGGTCTGCCCTCTGTGTTTGCTGCAGCCCTCAGGCAGAGCTGGAGTGTGGGATCTGCAGAGCAGCCTGGCCAGGGCTGCAGCACCCCTTGCTGAGGAATCAAGTGGGTCAAAACTGCCCTGGGAGCACTGGGGCCAGCACAGATAACTGTGAGGAAAGGTTTCACCTCCCAGGTGCAAAAATCTTTCCCGTGGGCAGCTCCACACACTGACTGCTGGGCTCCTTCCAGGGGGTCTCTGGTCCTGCCCTGAGAGCCCCTTTCCCCAGGGGCCACCAAGAGACATTTGGTTCCAGCCAGGAACAGCCTTGTGCTCCCTGAGGATTGCCCTGACTTCCCTAGGAAGCAGCAATGGAAAAGCCAGAGTTTTATTCCCCCAGGGAAGGAGGAGGTGGTCTGCAGCACATGTGATGGCATTGCTGGAGGACCAGCAGCACCACCATGGGTAATTCAAAATATATTTACAGGAAACCACCCAGGTTTTCCCATCATGCACAGAAGTTCTGCTCCCTGCTCTGTCCCAGGAGCCCTGAACATCCATGACAGAACCAGGACAGGCTCCCTCTGCCACTGACACTGTCCTGGAAGTGTGTGAGCCACCACGGGGACACACTCACAGCCACTGTAGGAAGGTCCTAGCTGGAGACCAGAGGGATGCTGAATGTGCCCATGGCACTGCCCACCAAGCCTGGCTTGGCACTGGACTCCATCCCTGCTTCCTTCCACCTTGAAATGACTCCCCAGCAGGATGCTGCAGCAGTCTCTGCTGCATGGCCACCAGCCTGGGCTCAGGATCTCCCAGCCCTGACTCATGCAGCTGAGCAGGAAGGGGTTTAGCATCAAGGGGGTCCCTCCCAGGCCCACCTTGTGCCCACCTGCAGGACAGCAGGGCTGTTTGGCACCGCACAGAGGGGGCCTGGGCTGAGACCTGCTAATGGTGAGTAGCTTGGGGGTGGGAGGCAGAGTGAACTGGGCGAGTACCATGTGCCTTTTGCTCCATGAGGAGATGACTCAAGACCTCTATGTGGAGCTTGGCTCCATGGCTACCTCCTCATGCCCTCCCCCTGGCCCAGCCCATGGGCTGCTTTGCCCCACAGCCTCCCCTGGCTTGACTGTGCTCTGCCAGGGGGCCAAACCACTGCCCCGAGCTGTGTCCCAGCCCAAGGCTGGCTGTGGGAGGGGGGAAGCTCTCCTTGGCTCAACAGATGGTTTTTTAATTAATACTCTTGTTAGTGCCACTCATTTCCATATGTCTTTCGTGCTTAAGTGCTGTGGTGGGTGAGAGGTGTGAGTAACAGTGAGGATGGAGCCAGGCACGGTGGAGGTGCAGGGGGATGGCAGATCCTGCAGGATGAGCTGCACAGGGGAGGGTGTGCTGGGGGCAAAGCCCTGGGGAGCCAACCCCATATCAAGACCCTTTGTGGCCAGTTTTCACCCCACCAGCCCCAGCTCTGGGTGCCTGGGGTGGGTTTCCCAGGCACTGCTCTGTGTGGCAGCCCTGGTTTCACCCAGGGGTGGCTGCACGGGGGTCAGTGCAGGGCAGAGTGGGGGCAGGAGTGGGTTTAGGGGGTGTTGGGCTCACTCAGGGAGTTTTGGGGCTCGTTCAGTGGGTTTTGGGCTGAGGTGGCAGTGGAGGAACTGCGAGGGGGGGTGTCCCAGATGCGAACGGGAGCAGGGGGGTGCGGAGACAGGGCTGGCAAAGCTCAGGCGTGTGCGCCGGAGATGCTCAGGGCCTGCCGGCAGGCAGGCAGAGGAAATAGGGTCGGTCCCTTTAAGAGGATTTTTTCGCTGCCTGGCAGCGCTGCCCGCCCGGGCAGCCCATCCATCCATCCATCCATCCTGCCGCCCATCCCGCTCCCCGCCCGGCAACACCGGGAACGGGGCTGGCGGAGAGGGGCACCCCCGAGCAGCGGGGGCTGCTGGCCACTGCGAGGCCGCTGCTAGCCACTGCGGGGGTGCAGCTAGCCACTGCGGGGCCGGGGCGACCCCCGCCCGCCCCGCCCGCCCAGCCCCGCGGAGGGATGGGGAGGAGAGCCCGGCCGGGGACCCCGGGCAGCGCCCAGCGCGGCTGTCGCTGCTGAGAACCGCCCGCCGAGCCGAACCGAGCCCCCCGCCCCGCCCGGCCGGGCCCCCCGGACATCGCCCCTTTGTCTGCGGAGGAGGAGGAGGCGAGGCGGGGGCGCTGCGGGAGCGGAGCCGCCGCACCCGCACCCTGCCAGGTGAGGCTGCGGGAGAGCCGGGACCCCTCCCCGGGCCGGGGGGGCAGGGGATGGAGGGGGCCGGCGGGGAGCGGGGATGGAGAGAAGGAAGAGCATCCTCGGCAAAGCCTTCCCGTCCCCACCCCGCGCCTCGGGGCTGGGCTAAGCCGCGCAGAGCCGCTTGCGGGGTTTAGCGCTCCCTGAACGCCCAGCCGGAGGAGTCAAGGTGAGCCCGAGGGCGCTCCGTGCCCGCTGCCCCCCCTGAACCCCGCGTTCCCGCACCCCGCGGATGCTGGGAACCCCCACCCCTCCTGCCCACCTCTCCCTCCTCGGGGCTGGGCTGGCTCCCCTCCAGTCCTGGAAGGGCTCTGCCCGCAGCGGGGGCTGGGCTGGGGGCTCTCCCGCAGCTCCCGGCCATCCCGCTGCCCCTCGCCGCTCCCGCCGCAGCGAGGCACTGCCCGCAGCCCCGGCTGGATGTAGGTTAGCGAGGCGGGGGGACCCCAGCCTGGGAGGCGAGGTGGGCGCTGGGCACAGCCTAGGCTCCTTTTCCTGCTGCTGCAGGGCTCCCCGACCCCCTCCCAGGCTCTGAGACCCGAGGTTAGTGCGTTCCCCCCCCTGCCTGGCTCCGCATCCCCCCAGCACCGCAGAGCCCCCAAGCCAAGTAGAGACACGAGGAGCTGGGCTGTGCTGCAGCCGGCCAGGGGAGGACTGCAAACAGGAGAATTTCGGGCAGGTGTGGGGGTGAGTGTCATGGCCCCAGTTAAGTGCTGGCCTGCTCTCTGAGGCTGTGCTGGAAAGAGCCAGGGAGGTGAAATGATGAGCTGAAGGAGGCAGAGAAGGTCTGGCACTAGTGGGGTCCCCTCCCTGTTCTGTTAAGACTATCCCAGCAAGCCCACGAGGACCCCGGGCTGGGGTCTAGTCTGTCCAGGACTGGTCTGCCCCAGGAGCCTGGGTGAGGCACAGCAGGCTTTGTCCAAGAAAACAGCTGGAACAGTCAGCTTGCTTAGGATTTCATGCCTGTGTTCCCCCAGGCCAGGCCAGGCAGGGGCAGTTCCTGGTGAGCCTTTGGGGACATCCAGGCGTAGGGCAGAACATCAGCTCTCCCACGTCCTACCCTGTGACAGACAGGACTGGGGCAGGCAGCCCAGCAGCCCCGGGGCTGGCAGAGCTGAGCACGCTGCCAGCTCTGCTGCCAGAGCCGGACCAGCCGCAGGAGGTGCATCAATTATTGACTGTGGAGCTGATCAGCTGCTCCCCGTGAGCCCCTCAGTGCAGAGGCTCAGCCGCCCTGTCCGGGTCCATCCTCCCATCCAGATGTGGGTGCCGGAGCCAGCTGGGCAGCGCATCACAGGGCAGGGGGGGCAGTGAGGCCTGGAGCCAGCAGGGAAGGGTGAGAGAGGACTTGCTGTGGGCTGGTCCCTGCAGTCTCAGAGAGGCAGCCCGCCGTGAGCCCATCCCTGTGCGCTTCCCACAGAGCGGCAGGATGGCGGAGAAGGGCATGGATCCCGCCTGCGTCTCCATCGCTCTGGAGGACACGGTGTGCCACGCCAGCCCCCCGGACGCCCCGCTCCTCACCACCCACTTGAAGAAGGTGGAGAACCACATCACGGAGGCCCAGAGGTTCTCCCACCTCCCGAAGCGCTCGGCCGTCAACATCGAGTTCATCGACCTGTCCTACTCCGTGCGGGAAGGATCCTGGTGGAGGAAGAGAGGTGGGAGCTGGCGGGTGGGGAAGGGCAGGGCAGGGACACCCCGCTCCTGTTGTGCATGCCATGATCTCACCCTGCTCTGTCCGAGTGCCAGGGGCTGTTTGCAGCCCTGCTGTGTCTGGCTGTTGGTGCTGGGTGCCCGTGGGAGGAGGGAAGGCTTCGGTGTCCCACAGCAGTTGCTGTGCAATGCAGGAGGAAAGCACAGCGCATTCCAGGGAAACCTCTGGCCAGGGCTGCGTGGGGAGAGAGCTGGGGCAGAGATCCTGGGGCAGCCAGGGTGGCTGGGTTTCCCCAGCACTGCTGTTCTGGGTATGATGGCTGTGTGGGATGTGCCGGCAGTGGGAGACCCCGGGGGTGCCCCTGCTCAGAGCCTGGCAAGGAGAACGTGTGGTTTGCAGGGGATTTCCTCTCCAGTGGCTCCCTGTGCAGCTGAGGCCACGATTCCCTTTGCTGTGTGTGACTCTGGCCGAGAGCTCAGGGAGGGGAGAGGGGAGGCAGATGGCGGCTGGTGGGTGGTAGTCTGCTTTAATTAGCGCTCTCGGTTAATGGGATGCCAATCAGGCAGCCCGATAAGATGGAGGGGGAGCTGATTTCCAGAAGGCAGGCAGGGATGAGAGGGGACCGAGGTCACAGCGCTGCCCAGAGAGGTGCCCTGCCAGCCAGGAGTGCTGGGTGGAGCCTCTGCCCCTGACCCCAACCAGGCTGTGCAGCTCGGGAAACCGAGGCACTGAGAGATGTGGGGACCAGCCCCAACATCCTAGAGGATGCTGCCCGCCTGTTTATTTGGGATGCTGAGGAAACATCCCGGGGGGAGCCGCGGCTCAGCCGTGGGTTGTGCTGTAGCTCCCGGGGAGGGGACCGGCTGCTTGCCTTGCAGGGAGGGAGGGGGAAAAGCTCGGGAAGCTGGACCCCATAGGAGATGCCGAGGGGTGCTGGGGTCCCCCGGTGGGAGGGCCGCTCTTCTCCGCCAGGCCAGGCAGAGGCGGAGGAGCCGGCGGGGGGGCTCGCGGTGCCTTTGTCCACAGCCCCCAGCTCCGGCTGCCCCGCTGTGCTGAGGAAGGAGGTTACTGGCAGTCAATGAACGCGAGTAACCGCTGCGCAAGCTGCAGTGGCGCCGACGTGAGCAGCATGCGCGGTGCGGGGCCGTGCGTGGTGCCCGGGGGGGCTGCCGGGCACGCTGGGCTCTGCTGCCACCCTGCACAGCCCCCCGCCCTCCCCTCGCTGCCCCTCTGCCAGCGGGACCCGCTGCCGCGCGCAGGGTGCCAGCTCCGAGGGGTGCAGAGGAGCAACTGGGGATGCTGGTGCTGGGCACCCTGCCCAACACCCCCTATCCCGGGCATGGACAAGCCAGAGGGGCTCCCCACAGTGCGGTGGGACCGTGATGGGAGATGGATTTATTGCCCCTGTCCCACACCACCTGCCCCCGTGGGGCGCAGAGGGGGCGTGTTTCCCTTGGGGAGATGCTCAAGCTCGGTCTGTGATCCCAAGACCCTGTATCCTGTATCCCGTATCCCGTTGCTCTCCTGGCCAGGGCTGCGTTTTGGGGGCAGCTCCTGAGAGCCTGAGGCTGTGCTTGTTCCCTGTTCCCGACACATCATGTTCCTTCTGCCAGAAAATGCTAATCAGCTGCGTTTAAAGCGGAGATAATTCCAGGTCTGATTAGCAGTGGCTGCTGCCGGGCGGCACAGTGTGAATGCCAATGAAGGCAAGAGCCAGGCTTCCAGTAGGATTGGGGACTCTGCCTGCCCCGTGCTGCCCTGCTCCTCCCTGTGCCTCTCCCCTGGCCCCAGGGATTGGGATCTGAAGACATGCCCAGGACCGATGTCACAGCCTGGTAATCAACCTTAGCAGCTCTGTGACCTGACCCAAGGATTTCCCTGGTCTTTGCTGCGATCCAGGTCATGAGCTTCTTCAGCACTGGAAATCAATGGGATCAGCCAAGGCCCAGGGTCAGGGATCATGCTGGAGGTGATCCTGCTGTGGCCATAGCCCTGGGGATTCTGATGGAGACGGGCCCCAGGCACATGCAGCCCCTGGCACGGCACATGGAAACCCTGAGGTTCCCCCAGATGCCAGGATGGCATTGCAGTCCCTGTAGCCCTGCTGCCCTGTGAATCCAACCCCCTGCTGCTCTCTCCCTCCAGGGTACAAGACTCTCCTAAAATGCCTGTCGGGGAAGTTCTGCCAGCGGGAGCTCATCGGGATCATGGGCCCCTCGGGCGCCGGGAAGTCCACGCTCATGAACATCCTGGCTGGCTACAGGTGAGGCTGGGGAGGGCTGGGGGTGCAGGGCTGGGGGTCCTGTGCTGCAGTCCCTCACACCTCCTTTCCTGCAGGGAGACTGGCATGAAGGGGCAGATCCTGGTGAACGGGCGGCCGCGGGACCTGCGCACGTTCCGCAAGATGTCCTGTTACATCATGCAGGATGACATGCTGCTGCCACACCTCACCGTGCTCGAGGCCATGATGGTGAGCTGGGCCAGGCAGGAGCCTGCTGGGCTCCCTGGGCACCTCTGGGCTGTGTCCTCAGGCAGCCCACAAGGGCTCTCTGGGATGCAGGAACAGAATCCTGCTGTTCTTGCTGCCTTCACCCCGAGCTGCTGCTCTGGGCTCTTGCCTGGGCAGGGGCCACAGTGCTGCTGGGTCTGTTCCCTGCATCTGTTGTGTCTCCCTGCCCCTCTTCTCCCTGTAGGTCTCTGCTAACCTGAAGCTGAGCGAGAAGCAGGAGGTGAAGAAGGAACTGGTAAGTGCAGAGGAGGGTGGGCCCAGAGCCCCTCACCTCTCCCCACGGTGGAGACAGCGGGTCCCTGAGGGGACCGAGGGGCTCCCAGCGAAGGGAGGTGGCAGAAATGGGATGAAAGGCCATGAAAGCCTCATTCATCATGGGCTGTCTCACAGGTGAATGAGATCCTGACAGCCCTGGGGCTGCTGGAGTGCTCGTACACCCGCACCATCTCCCTGTCGGGGGGGCAGCGCAAGCGCCTGGCCATCGCCCTGGAGCTGGTCAACAACCCCCCCGTCATGTTCTTCGATGAGCCCACGAGGTGAGGACACGGGGATTGGGGCTCCCCAGCACTGCCCAGCTGGGCTTCCCCTGCCAGGGGCACTGAGGTGGCCAGTACCCTCCGGTGCCCACCTGAGGGTGGGGTGGGACTGTGCCCACCTGAGGGTGGGGTAGGAAGGACTGTGCCCAGGGGCTCCACGAGGGCTGGGGCTGATGTTCCTCTCCACTGATCTGAGAGGAGGGTGCCCACAAGCAGCGGCATCTTTAGGATGTACTCCTGCTCCTCTCAACTCTGTCTTTCTCTCTCTCTGCTCTCTCCTCTCTGCCCCTTCCTGCGTGCCCACAGTGGCCTGGACAGTGCCTCCTGCTTCCAGGTGGTGTCCCTGATGCGCTCCCTGGCTCAGGGTGGGCGCACCATCATCTGTACCATCCACCAGCCCAGCGCCAAGCTCTTTGAGATGTTCGACAAGGTTTGGGCTGGGATGGGACACAGGGATCTTCAGGGGGTCCCTCTGGCTCTAAGGGCCAGAAGAGAGGCCGCCGGGGGCGGGGGGGGGGGGCTGCAGGCATTTGACCCGGGGTTTGTGTGGCACACAGGGGTCTGGCAAGGGTGCCCTGTGACACCCCAGGGCAGGGAGGTGGGTGGGAACAGGTGACAGTGCCCTGGCTGCTCTTCACCTGCCGTATTCCTGGCTTTCTCTTGCAGCTGTACATCCTGAGCCAGGGCCAGTGCATCTTCAAAGGCGTCGTGACCAACCTCATCCCCTACCTGAAGGGTCTCGGCCTCCACTGCCCCACATACCACAACCCCGCTGACTTCAGTGAGTGCCCCTACCCCAGCTGGGGCTGTGCAGGGTGGCAAGGTCCAAACCCAGAGCCCAAGCCCTGGGGGCTGCCCAGTGTTCCTCCGGGTTGCCCAGGGGAGATGCCTGTGCCCTTCCTGTCAGGTGCCAGCTGGGGAAGTGGTGGCAAGGGCTGGCTCAGCACCTCTCAGGGGTCCTGTGTCCCCCCACAGTTATCGAGGTGGCCTCAGGAGAGTACGGGGACCTCAACCCCGTCCTGTTCCGCGCCGTCCAGAATGGCATGTGCACCATGGCTGAGAAGAAGAGCAGCCCTGACAAGGCAGATTCATCGTGCCCAGCACACTGTGGGACGGTGAGTGGGGTCGGAGGGGCCTCCTGCAGGTGCCCACCCAGGGTGCTGTCCTAGCAGGGAGCCCACGTTGTCGACTTGACCCGCACTCCTGACTCGCCCGTGGCCTTGCAGGACGTGGATCACATCGAGAGCCACACGTTTGCCACCAGCACTTCAACCCAGTTCTGCATCCTCTTCAAGAGAACCTTCATCTGCATCCTGAGGGACACGGTGAGGGCAGAACAGGCTGGGACAGGGCTCAGGGGATGGGGCCTGTTGGGCACCTGGGGCTGGCAGAGGCAAGGATTTAAACAGGGGCTGGAGGGGGCTCAGGCTGTGCCCTCTCTGCCTGCAGGTGCTGACCCACCTGAGGTTCATGTCCCACATCTGCATCGGGGTCCTCATCGGGCTGCTCTACCTGCACATCGGCAACGACGCGGGCAAGGTCTTCAACAACACCGGCTTCCTCTTCTTCTCCATGCTCTTCCTCATGTTTGCTGCCCTGATGCCCACCATCCTCACCTGTAAGGAGCTCCTGCCCCACAACCCCCAGCCCTGCTCCCAGCCCTCGGGGTGCTCCAGCTGAGTGCTGGGCAGTGTGTGGGGCAGCCAGATGACTTGGACAAGAGGGGGGGGGAAAAGACAGGAGAGGGGGAGGAAAAAATCAAACAAAGAGGAGGGGAGGAAAATTCTGCTCGTGTGTATTGCAGTTTTGGCCCCTGTTTGGCTGTGATGTACTTCTGGGTTCAGCAGAATGCTGGGTTATTTTTTTTTTCTCTGATAAACTGTCTGTAAAGCTGGATTTTCAGCCACTTTAACTCTCTTTCACTTCCTCAAAAAGTTTGCCTAAAAGCCCCCAGTCAAGCTGACTTTTCCATGAGGAAAGTTCCCAAATCAGTGTCTGATTTTTTTTTTTTTTTTCCCTGATGAAGATTTGGGCAGAGGCAAGAGGTTACCTGGAGCTCTGTGCTGGGGCAGCATCACCCCTGCCTGCACCAGGACGGGTGGGAGTGGGGCTGGAGCCCCCCAGGACACTGCTGGCTGCTAACTCCTTGTTCCCACACAGTCCCCCAGGAGATGACTGTATTCCTGAGAGAGCACTTGAACTACTGGTACAGCCTGAAAGCCTATTACCTGGCAAAGACCATGGCAGATGTGCCCTTCCAGGTGAGGCTTCAGCTGGATTCAACCACAACCTTGATGATGCTGTGCCCTGTTGGCACAGCCACTTGTCCCGTGCCCAGGCTGGGCTTTGTGGGGTCCCTGCACCCCCCAGGAAGGGTGTGTGGGGTGAGCGTGCCCGTGGGTCCAGCAGGGTGGTCTCTGTGCCCCTGTGCAGGTGATCTGCCCCATTGCCTACTGCAGCATCGTGTACTGGATGACGGGCCAGCCCCCCGAGGCCACGCGCTTCCTGCTCTTCTCCGCCCTGGCCACCGCCACGGCCCTGGTGGCCCAGTCCCTTGGGCTTCTCATTGGAGCTGCTTCCACCTCCCTGCAGGTCAGATGGGGCTTTGCCTGCCTCATGGAGGCTTGCAAGGTGTTCCATGGCAATTTAGGGGTGAAGGGGGAGTGGTTCACCCCTGGACAAGGATGTGACACCCCGCTTCTGCTCCCCAGGTGGCCACCTTTGTGGGACCCGTCACTGCCATCCCCGTCCTGCTCTTCTCGGGCTTCTTTGTCAGCTTCAAGACCATCCCCACCTACCTGCAGTGGAGCTCCTACGTCTCCTACGTCAGGTGGGACCCCATGCTCTGGCCAGAACTCCTGTCCTGGGCTCCCACGGGGCTCCTGTGGGGCCCTGGGTGACTCTCTTGGGTGTGCTCTGCCCTAGGTACGGCTTCGAGGGCGTCATCCTCACCATCTACGCCATGGAGCGCGAGGACCTGGAGTGCCTCGAGGACTTCTGCCCTTTCCAAAAGCCCATCAAGATCCTGCAGGAGCTGGACGTGGAGGAGGCCAAGCTCTACCTGGACTTCCTCATCCTGGGCATCTTCTTCGTCATCCTGCGGCTCCTGGCTTACCTGGTCCTCAGGTACAAAGTCAAGTCAGAGAGATAAAGGGCCCCCACGGCCACTCCCGGGCCTGGCCTGCTGTGAGGGACCCTCTGTGGATGGACACGGTGCTCCTGGCAGGCCACAGACCGGGGCAGAGGCACCGGTGGGTGCCAGCCAGGCCTGGCTCAGTCGAGAAGGGTTTTGAGACATCTCGGAACTGTTTTAACCTTTCCACACACACTCTTCATTGCAAAACGTTTTGTACAGCCCTGGCATGTGCCACCCTCTCTCTCCCGGGAACTGCTGGACCCCACGGAGGAGGTTGGGTGCCCTCTTGTCACCCCTGGGACAGCAGGGACGCTCCCGAGGAGGTGGCTGTGTGCCCAGCAAGGCTGAGAGGAGCCCGATGCTCCAGGCAGGGGGGAGCAGCACCCAGGGGCTGGAGCTGGGAGGAGAGAGCAGCACAGCCCAGGCTGGGAGTGCAGCACATGGCTCCGTTCCTCGTCCTGGCTGGCACCACGTGAGTCAGTGCTGAGAAGAGCCCAAAGATGCAATAGGCCGAGTTGCACAAGGCTTTAGTGTTTCCTGTTGCTGCATCTCCTTTTTCTTTCAGCACAAATCTTTCCTCTTTTTTTCTTTTTTTTTTTTTTTTTTTTTTTTTTTTTTTTTTTTTTTTTTTTTTTTTTTTTTTTTTTTTTTTTTCCACAAACCCCACTGCACCCCAGAGGGGAAAGGGAGCCAGCAGCCAGCAGGCAGAGGAGGACCTGGGGCTCTGTCTCAGACTTCTGCTTTTGGTGCCATCCTCAGAGATGGGATCTTCCAACCCGGGGATATGGCAGGGTCTGCAGGAGTAGGACAGTAATCTCAGACCTTAGGGAGTCTCATGTTCAGTCCCTGTTGTCTTTGGGGTCTCAGACAAGAGGGTCTGACCCAAATCAACCAACGTGGAGAGAAGCGACTGGTCTCTTCGAGTGCTTGCATGGAGCAAGGAGGATTTAAGTTGCCACACCCTGCCAGTGCCAGGAGGCTGGAAAGCAGGGCTGGGCTCGGCTATGCCATCACTGGAGCCTCCACTGCAGGAGAAGAGATGGCCCTGAGCCCTTCCCTTGCAACCTCTCTCCTCCCAGCACAACTGTGGCTGTCTCAGCAGGACAGAGCAGAAGAGCCTCACTCAGCACTGGCTGTGCAAGGAGGGGATGGCAGGGACATCCAGCCTTGTCACAGTGCCAGCCTCCCTCCAGGGTGACACTGCAGAAGGGAGTCCCAGCAGGGCCTGGAAACCAGGTGAGCTCTCAGAGCAGTTTGTTTGCAGCGGGTGTGACCCGGACACTGGGAAGGGCTCTGAACCTTGTGACTGGTATCAGGAAAACGTCCCTCTTGGCAAGTGTCTCCTCCGAGGTCACCTCCCTCTCCACACACCTTGCAGAGGGAAGGCAGGTCGGGGCACCCTGCTGGCTCTCCAAAGGAACTGAGCTGAGCCTGGAGCTGGTGGGGCATCTGCACGTGCTGCTGTGCTGGGAACACAACATACTGCTTCGCTGCACAGCACAGGCTCTGTGTGTGCTGGCACTGGTGTCACTGGGCTGCACTGGTCACCCACACACACGGGATCCCCTTGGTTTTTAGATGGGGAAGGCAGCTCTGCCCTACCCTGGTGTGCTGGCCCCGGGTCAAGTGCAGCCTGGGAGGTGCTGCTGCTGGCACTCTGAGCAGCCAGGGATTGCAGGGCAAATGCCAGACTTCAGCAAAGTCCTGGAGACTGATCTTTGATTTCACTGGCTCGTGTTGGGACTGCACAGCAAGGTCTGGCTGGCCTGGCACTGATGCTGGGCACTCAGCAAAGCCGAGCTTCCCCTGCCTGGAGAGATGGCTGCCAGGGAGGTTTGGCCACGGGGCTCTCCTGCACAGAGGGTCTGGAAGCAGGACATACCCTGGTGCCCTTTCCATGCTGGGTATCGGGGTCTTCCATAGGGGTTGTTTTCTGACTTATCACTATCCCTCACAAAATTCCCCTCTGGGAATTCCTTCTGGATCTTCCTTCACTGCCGGCCCCATGCAGGGAGCTGTGCCAGCTGGGGGGCTGCAGTCTCCCGGGCAGGGGCACAGTGGAGTGGGGAATGGTCTGTCACGAGGTGGATGGATGGGCAGGGAGCCAGGGGGATGGTGGGGCTGTGGGCTGTCACCCTTCTTCCACCTCCTTGTCTGTGGAGCTGATGGGACTGATGCCCTGCTTCTGTCCTGCTCTTGAGCTGGGACTAGTTAAGCCTGGCTGGGCTGAGGGTTTTCCCAGGATGGATCCCGAGCTGGCAGGTGGTGTCAGTGGGGCAGCCCTGCACAGCTCCTGCCTGCTCCTGGCATTTGGGCCCTGCTTCCCGCACACCGGAGGCACTGCCATCCCCAGCACTGTGTCCTGCTGCTTCCTGCACCTTCCAGAAGGTACCACCTGGACACCCCTGTGCCATCACTGCTGCTCCCAGGAGGACCAGGACAAGACGGGCTAGTGATGGAGTGGAGCAAAGGGGCTGCCAGCAGGCACCTGTGACTGCCACTGCCCGTGTCCCTCAGGCACAGGGATGCTCAACACGAGGCTTTGGGACGGGCTGGCTGAGCTCAGAAGAAGACTGTTGGGGCAGGTAGCTCCTCAGGTGGCTGCTGGGACCAGCCTGTTCGGGATGGGGCAGCTGGAGCTCCCCCAGGATGCCCAGGAGAGCTCAGCACAGCCTGGGCCTCCTGCAGTGGTGAGTCACGGTGTCCCAGCTGAGCAGGTCCATGGCCACTGCGGGGCAGAGGGCCAGGACAAGCCCTGGAGCTGGAGGATGGCTGTGTCCCCGGGCTGGGCAAGGGCACTGGGGAGTGGGGGTGATGGGGCAGGCACCCCTCATCCCCAGGGCAGCAGGAGGCACAGGGAGGTGTTGATACGAAGGGGCTGCGATGAGTGAGGGATCTGGGCACCCTCAGTGCTGCCTGAGGAGTGAACTGAGCCATGACCCCTTCCCTCCCTGCCAGGACAATCCCAGAGATGGCAGAAGGCACAGGGAAATGCAAAGGGAAGAAGCACGTTTGCACTGAGCCCCCCAGGTTGTTGTGGCTGGGCTGAGCACCTTGGTTTTATTGCCCCTCTGCTGCCCGGGTGGTCCCTTCCCTGCAGGAGCTGGGCAAGGGGGGTTGTCTCTGCCCTGGCATGGCAGGGGGACGGGGTGCAGCCATCCTGCTCAGGGGGGCCCTCGGTGGAGCAGCAAGGATGCACTTTATCAGAGCAGGGAAGCGGTGCTGTGGGTGCTCCAGGATGCAGGAACCCCACGGGAGAACGCGTCTGGATAATCATGAGGAGTGTGATGGAGGAGAGCAGGCTTCTCCCCCCACACCTCCTCTCCTCTCCTGCCCCTGCCTTCCCTTGTGATGCACTTTGAGTGGACGAGGATGGGGGTTCAAGCTGTGGCTCCAGCTCCCTGGGAACCAAAAACTGCTTCAGCCCCTTCAGCCCACGGGCACAGTTGCACCAGGTTCTGCCTCTCAGTTGCTGAGAATGCAGGCAGGGCAGGCAGGGGGTTGCCACTCACCTCCATGCATGGCCAGGCCACCTTTGTCACACGCACAAGAAGAGCAAATGCATCATCACCCGCCTGGGGTTTGCTGGAGGGGAGACTGGGCTAGAACAGGGAGGAGATGGGGCTTCTCCCAGGGTTTCACCCCTCTCCCAAATCAGGCAATAAAACAGTGTTTCCTTCTCACTGTGTGTGGACACCATTTGTCCTGTCCCTCTGCCACAGGCACCCCTGGGATCTCTGAGTGTGTCCTTCCCCCTGTGGTTTTCCAGTCCTCACCGTGTCCACCCGTGCAGTGGGGGCTGCACAGTGGGGTGCCTGTGAGGTACAGGGCTGGGGGGACCATGCAGAGAGGTGCAGCCATTGAACCCCACCTTTCCACACGACCACAGGTGTGAGCTGTGCTTCCCCTGGGGCAGTTTGCTAAAATAAGCTGCAGGTAACCCCTCCAAGGCTGAGGAGGGTATCTCTGTCGTGGTAGCTGGTCTGGGTGGCATTTGTCCAGGTCCTTCTGCCTTGCTGGCAGGAGGCTGAGAAGCAGGACCAGGGCACTGCTGCCCACAGCTGCAGCCTGGCAGGAACCAGGCAGGGTGGAGGTGAGGCCCTGGGCCCTCCAGGCTGGGCTGCACATGCAGGTAAGTGCCCCGCAGGGACGGGGTGCCAGGCCCCAGCTCACTGCTGGCACTCACCGGTGCCCACAGAGGGTCCCGGGAGCTGTTGGGGCAGGAGGAGACATTGTGGTTGATGTTGGTGTTTCTGAGGTGCCAGCTGTACTCGTTGGATTTCACACATCAATAAAACCTATATTTATAGTGTACTGCCTGCGTGTCTCGTGCTCCTGAGTGCCTCAGGGGGACACACGTGAGGGGAGTTGTGTGTGCCCAGGTATGGGGCTGGGGGGGGCAGTGTCTGGGCATTTGGGGTGTGAGCATCGTTACCCACGTGTGACCACTCTGTCCCAGCAACCAAGACAGCACCCAGGGATTAAGCAGGGTGCATGTGGCAGCGCTGACACAGTTGTCTCTCGTCTCAGCACCACCACAGCTGATCTGCAAGCAGCGAGAGGGCAGGTACAGATGTCTCTGTGTGTGTGCGTGCGTGCGTGTGTGTGTGTTACACAGCCGGGCAAAACCACCTGCGCTGAGGTCCAGCTTCCTCCAGCTCCTTTTCCTGGTGGGGCTGCTGTTTTGTTCCCTGTGAGAGGGTGGCAGCTGAGCAGCTGATTCGCTCAGGAGCAGAACCCATCCTCGCAGGCTCCAGTTGCACAGCCGGGATGCAGCCGGGGATGCAGAGCCGCCAGATGCGCGCGGAGGAAATGCCCAGCAGCACATCTGGTAAGACCCAAGCCCCCCCATTCCATGCGTCCCCCTGTTCGGGGTGCAGGCGCTTTCCCTCGCCGCTGTGCCTCCGGCCGCCCTCCCGTCCTGCCCGCGGAGCTTGGCAGGCGCTGGGCGTGGGGCGGGACGGGGCAGGGATGGCGTTGCAGGAAGTTATTGCTGCAGAGCAGCCGCCTCCGCAGCGGAGCCTCTCGCCGGGACGGGCATGGGAGGAGGCGGGTGAGCGGCACCGGGGCTCTGCTCCGTGAGCTCGGAATCCTGCCGGAGCTAACCGCGAGCTGGAGGTAACCCGGAGCTGATTGCGAGCCTTGTTTGGCACCGGCTCCACCACTGCCCCGGGCTCCGTGTCCCTGCCCCGCCACGGCCTCGGCCACCGTGGGCACGGGAGCAGCGGGGAGGGAGGTCACGGCGAGCGGGGGTTCGTGGGCCGGGAGTGGCACTGGGGTCCCCGAAGGGGGTCCGCGAAGAGGGGGAAGCGCGGGGCCTTCTGCTCGGCAGAGGGGGCTGGGAGCTGGGCACGGGACACTCTGGGCTCTGCCGGCTGCAAAGGCATCGAGACCAGGACACCCCGGTTCAAGGTCAGCCCCGCTGCCCCTGTCCCCGAGCTGCCCCTGTCCCCGAGCTGCCCCTGTCCCCGTGCCTTAGTTTCTCCCTCTGGACGCGCTGTAAAAAGCCCGGGGTTTGGTAGGACTGAGCCAAGCCGTCGCTGTTCGTGTCCCTTCCTACCTGCTGGAGTTTGCTTACGCTCTCTCCCCACCCCCTCCCGCCGTGCCTCGGTTTCCCAGGATGTTGTGGGCTGTGAGCACAGCCCGTGCTCCCGAAGGATCGCCCTGCTGAGCCGGGGCGGGAGCCTGAGTCAGCACCAGCACAGCCGGTTCTGCCGGACTGGACCGTACTGGGGCAGGCAAGGCTGGGCAGGGCACTGCTGCACCACAGCCCCACCGCCCCATCCTGCCCTGCCCCACGTGGGACGGATGCTGAGCACCCCAGAGCCCCTCACCCACCTGTGGGCACCCCCTCTCTTTCAGGTGAGGATGGCACGGGCCATGCAATGCCAGAGCTGCCTGCCCTGGGGCAGCTGGATGCAGAGATCCCTGTCGTGGGGCAGAGGCACCCGGGGTGTGCATGTGTGTGCTGCTTCAGTGCCAGGTGAGCTGGGCTCTGTGCCTGTGGGACTGTGCCCTTGGCTCTGTCCTGCTGCCAGTGACATCCCTCCCCAGCTCTGCAGTCTGTGGATCACCCCAGCAAGGTGTGAAGCCTTTGGACTGGGTGGGGTCAGTGCTGCTGGGCTGCAGAAGCCCATCCCTGACTCTGTGTTCTTCTTCCCCCTCAGGCACTGCAGGCAGCTGCTTCCTCAGGAAGATCCTTCGTGCAAGCAGCATCTCCCTCCCCAGGTACAGTGCCACACAACTGGGTCTCTGTTTGCCACGGGGCCTGGGTGGCTGAGGTGGCTGCCTTGGGGCCAGCAGGGCTCTGTGGGCACAGACACTGCTTTGCTTCCACCTAGAAAAACACCCACACCCAAGTCCCTGCCTGCTCTGCCTTCAGCCCCGCTCCTGTGCCTTGCTGTGGGTTTGCTGGGGATGCACAGCACGTGCCTTGCTGACCTGCCCTTGGTTCCCAGCCGTGCCCTTGCCCCAGCCCTGCGCTCTCTCTTGGTGTGGGGGAAGGAAGGGGTGAGCTGGCTCCACTCAGCACTTCCCACGGCACTCACCTGTGATCTGCCCACCCTGCCCCAGGCAGGGCTGGGAGCTGCTGGCCCTGCCCTCCCTGTGACACTCTCCCTCCTCTTGCAGGGGCTATGTTGGCTACCAGGGAGGCTCTGGGGAGAATCCTGTCCACCCCAGCTCCTCTCGCCACAGTCAGTCCCAGCTGAGGAACGTGGCCTCTTCAGGTGAGCTTGCAGCCCTGAGCTGGGTGGAGGGTCCTGCACAGCAGGCTGGGGGCAGCTGCTGCCCTGGGCAGTGGGAGGGTCAGCAAGAACTGGGTGCTGTCCCCTCGCTGCAGCCACCTTGTTGCAGTGGTTTGGGGTAGGCAACTTCCCCAGCCCCCTGCCCTTGTCTTGTTAAGCACCCTCCTCCTCCCAGGTGCCATCAAGAAGCACCAGAAGAGCCTGTCTGCGTGGTTCAGCCACCAGCCCAACGAAGAGCGGCAGTTCGGCCCTTCCTTCTCTCTGGACGCCGTCCACGTGGACCCAGTGATCCGGGAGAGCTCCCTGGAGGAGATCCTGAAGCCCTCCCCTGACCTGACCATCCAGGAGCAGCTCCAGCAGCCCTGCAGGCAGGTCATCAGCCTCCACAACCTCTTCGACGTGGACGCCTGCGGGCGGCAGGTGAAGAACGTGGTGCTGTACGGCACCGTGGGCACGGGCAAGAGCACCCTCATCAAGAAGATGGTGGTGGACTGGTGCCACGGCCGCCTGCCCCGCTTCGAGCTGGTCATCCCCTTCTCCTGCGAGGACCTGTCCCACAGCAATGCCCCCATCTCCCTGCGCCGCCTCATAACCAAGAAGTACCAGCACCTCCGGGACGTGGTGCCCGTGCTGGGGGCTTCCAACCTCAAGGTGCTCTTCATCCTCAACGGCCTGGAGCGCCTCAACCTGGATTTCTGTCTGGCTGGCACAGAGCTGTGCTGTGACCCCAACGAGCCCGTGCCTCCCTCTGCCATCGTGGTCAACCTGCTGAGAAAATACCTCCTGCCCGAGGTCGGTGTCTCTCCCCAGCTCCTTTGTGCTGGAGAAAGGCTGGGTGTGGGCCCTGAGGCATCACAGGCAGGGCTGTTCAGGTGATCACTTGTAGTGCAGCTTGACTGGGAGCAAACAGGGAGGGGAGGGACTGGAGGGACTCACTAAGGTGGCCTCACATCACTGTTTCTGGGTGGTCTCTGTGGGAACTTTGGGGAGGCCTGGTAAGGTAGTGAAGGCAGTCTGCTGGGCTGTGGTCTTCCAGACTGCACATATGTCTAGCAGGGGACGGGGAAAATCCTTCCATCCCCTCTGCCAGGGCCTTATTTGATCCAGTGCCCTTTGCCCAGCAGCTTCTTGAACTGGGTGGGGTGATCCTTGTGCAGCTGTGCGTGGGTTGTGTACCTGTGTGTGGGTTATGCACCTGGGACCCTGCTGGGCCCCTCCAGGCTCACCCAGCCCTCTGGTTCCAGGCCAGCATCATCGTCACCACGCGCCCGTCGGCCGTGCGCCGCATCCCCTCCAAGTACGTGGGCCGCTACGCCGAGATCTGCGGCTTCTCCGACACCAACCTGCAGAAGCTCTACTTCCAGATGCGCCTCTGCCATCCTGACTGCAGCGGGGAGGGCAGCAGGGCTGGCAGCTCGGCCGAGCAGGAGAACCTGGTGGAGATGCTGTCCAGGAACTTGGAGCGCCACAACCAAATAACGGCCGCCTGCTTCCTGCCCTCCTACTGCTGGCTGGTGTGCACCACGCTGCACTTCCTCTACTTCACCAGGACGGTGCCTCCCACCCAGACCCTCACTGGCATCTACACCAGCTTCCTGAGGCTCAACTTCAGCGGGGAGGTGCTGGACAGCACCGACCCCACCAACATCTCCATGATGAAGTACGTGGCCAAGACGGTGGGCAAGCTGGCCTACGAGGGGGTGATGAACCGCAAGACCTGCTTCTCAGAGGACGACCTGCAGCAGTGCTTTGAGGTGGAGATGAAGACTGAGAGTGAGCTCAACCTCCTGGAGGTTTTCCGCAGCGACGTCTTCCGCTTCTTCCTCAGCCCGTGCGTGCAGCCAGGCAAGGAGCACACCTTCGTGTTCACCATCCCGGCCATGCAGGAGTACCTGGCGGCCCTCTACGTGGTGCTGGGCGAGAAGAAGACCCTGGCCCAGAGGGTGGGGAAGGAGCTGTCGGAGGTCATGGGGAGGGTGAGCGAGGACGTGGCCGTGGTGGTGAACATCATCTCCAAGGTGCTGCCCCTGCGCTTCCTGCCCGTGCTCTTCAACCTGCTCAAGATCTTCCCCCGCTACTTCTCCCGGCTGAGCGGGAAGGAGCGGGACGCCATCGCCCACACCATGGCAGAGGAGCTGTTCAAGGAGGAGGACTACTACAACGACGATGTCCTGGACCAGATCAACTCCAGCATCCTGGGCGTGGAGGGCCCCATGCGCCACCCCGACGAGGCCCCCGACGACGAGGTCTTTGAGCTCTTCCCCATCTTCATGGGCGGGATCCTGTCCCGCCGGAACCGCGCCATCCTGGAGCAGCTGGGCTGCTCCATCAAGAACCTGGCGGCCTTCGAGATCGCCAAGGCCATGAAGAAGACGGTCATCAGGAAGAGCCACAAGGGGCTGCCCCCCTCGGAGCTGATGGACTACCTGTTCTTCCTGCACGAGTTCCAGAACGAGCGCTTCACGGCCGAGGCCGTGCGCTCCCTCCGCGCCGTCAACCTCGCCTCCGTCAAGATGACCCCCCTCAAGTGCTCTGTCCTGGCCTCTGTCATGGGCACCACATGCCACGAGGTGGAGGAGCTCAACCTGACCTCCTGCAACCTCGACAGCAGCAGCTTGAGGACCCTCTTCCCTGTCCTGCTGCGATGCAAAGCTCTCCAGTGAGTACCACCTTCTCCTGCCCTTGGGCAGCGCCCAGAGGCTGGGCTCTCCCTCAGCTCTGCCCATCACAGGGATGCACTGGGAGCCCAGGCATGGAAAAAGTAGGGCAGGGCGTGCCTGCCCTTGTTTATCTTCAGTGCAGACCTAGGGAACTACAGCTTCCAACATGCTGCGCTCCCTGAGCAGCCTTGCTAGGGCACGGCATGCTGGGATTTGCAGTCCCAGCACACCCTCCCGCAGGAATGTTTGGGCAGCTCCCAGCAGCTGGTACAGGCTGTGCTGCCAGCTGCCCTGGCAGACCCGAGTCCTTCCCTGGAGCCATCCGTCATCCCCGTGTCGCTGTCTCTGGGAGGAGCTGGGCATCCCAAAGGCGGGAGTGTGAGCCGTGCAGGTGTTTCCACAGTTGTTCCAGAACGTTTGTGGAGCTGCAGGTCTTCCTGCCGCCCAGGTGGTGGCGAGACGTGCTCAGCAGAGTTGGACGGGGCTCTGCAGCTGGGCTGTGCCGCACTTCCTTCCTCCAGATGCTCAGGAGGGCTTGGAGGAGTCCTGATCCCTCCTCAGACCTTCACCCACCCTGAAGACCCCACACCCCCGTCCCCTCCCCTGCTCCTGCTGGCTCTGGCTCTGCTGGCCGATGCTCCGGAGCGGGATCAGTGTGCTCCCTTTGGGAGAGGAAACCTTGCGTGGCCTGGTTTGGGGAGCCCAAGTAGGGCAGTGATGGGGAGGGCTGGGGGAGATGGAGAGGGCAGGGCTGCCAGGTCCACGGGCAACAGCCATTTCGGTCCTGCCACCCCTGTGTCTTGCTCTGCCCCAGCCTGCAGCTCAACAGCCTGGGCCCCGACGCCTGCCAGGAGATCCGTGACCTGCTCCTGCACGACAAGTGCGTGGTGAGCAGCCTGCGGTGAGTACTGCCCCCGTGTCCCTGCATGGCACTGTCCCTGCCGCCCACCACGAGCCATTCCCCGCTCCCCCCCATGTCCACAGGCTGGCCAACAACCCCGTGGGCGAGCAGGGGGCTCAGCTCCTGGCCGAGGGGCTGGCGGGGAACCGCTCGCTGACCCGGCTGTCCCTGCTGCACACGGCGCTGGGCGACGGCGGCGCCGAGGCCATCGCCCACCACCTGGCCCAGAACCGGCACCTGAGGGAGCTCAACCTGGGATACAACTCCCTGACGGACGCGGGCGCCCTGCGCGTGGTGGAGGTGGCCAAAAAGCACGAGGCGCTGGACAAAGTGCAGTGAGTTCGCTCCGCCGCGTCTCTTCCCTTCTGCCTCTGTGCTCCCTCTGTGCCCTGTCCTGCCTCTGTGCTCCCCCCCGACCCTCACGGTGTGTCCCTCTCCCAGCCTGTACTTCAACGACATCAGCGAGGACGGCAAGCGGGCGCTGCACAGCCTGCGCATGGACCGGGACGGCGTCAGGGCTCTGGTGTTCCTCACGGCGGGCACCGACGTCTCCGACTACTGGTCCCACATCCTGAGCGTGGTGCAGAGGAACCTGCCCTTCTGGGACCGGGAGCGGGTGCGGCAGCACCTCGCCCTCCTCCTGCAGGACCTGGAGAGCAGCCGCAGCCAGACCGCCAACCCCTGGAGGAAAGCCAAGTTCCTGCGGGTGGAGAGCGAGGTCAAGAAGATGCTGGGGAAGCTGCAGGACGGGACCCTCTGAGCCGCTGCCCCGTCCCCCGGCCAGGCAGGGAGCGGTGGAGTGTGTGCCCCAGCCCCCTGTGCCCTGATCCACATGGAGATCCTCAGTGGATGGGTGCTGTCCAAGATGCTGGGTATGTGGGGCTCAGCCCTCCAGGCTGCAGTGTGGGAATGGTACAGAGACCAGCCAGGAGCAAACGGGACTTTTTCTCCTGGGTTCGTGGAGCCCCAGCCCCTGCACCCCGGCCGCAGCAGTGCCAGAGGGTGGGGCTCAGGCTTGTCTGTGAATCCTTTGGGAGCATTAAAGTGCACCACTTTGTTTCCAAGACTCGATCTCCTCTTCAGGCTGTTCCTGGGGAGGAATGTGGGAGCTGCTGGTGCAGCTGCCCCTCCAGCAGGTGGAGTGGAGGGCTCTGCCCCTTCTCCCTCTCCCGGGATTGGCACAGAGCAGCCCACTCCTTGTGCCAAATCAGTTGGTCCTTCCCGCTGTGCGTTCCCCTGGAAGCCAGAACATCAGGAGCTGGGTGTCCCAGGGGGCTGGTCCCTGCTCCCAGCCCAGGCTGGCAGTGCCCTGGGGTTGGGAGGGCAGGGGAGACGTCGGGGCTGTTTAACCATTAAACCTGGGGCGTCTTGGGAGAGGCGGGGACGCGTCCCTGCCACTTCACCCTGTACCTTGCTCCCTCCTGCATTCCCTGCAGCCATGAAGCAAACAGAAGGTACGTGCTGGGGGAGTGGGGCTGCATCCTGGGGAGACCCTTCCCCACACTCCTGTCCCCAGGCCCTGCTTCCACACGGAGCAAGGCAATGTCCGAGCCTGGGTGGGCCGTGGGAAGGAGCTGGAGGCATGCAGGAAAATGCAGATGGACACTGTGAGGATGCTGGAGAGGAATCCCCTCTCTCTGGTTTTGGGGTTCCTTGTGCTGGAGGAGGTGGGGAGGGCTTCTATGGGGAGGTGTGCCAGGGAAGGCCTCTGTCTCCATCTCCTGGTGACCCTTCTCATCCTCACCCAGCCCTGTAAACCCTCAGGACTGAGCTCCTTCTGTGTGGCCCTGCTTTGCCCCCCAGGATCCTGCTGGGCTGGGCAGTGACAGCCCCTTGGATCTGGGAATGCAAGAGGACAGTGGTGGTGGGGGCAAGGGACGAGCTGTGCCAGGGAACAGAGGGGCTTGGGGGGGCCGTGTGAGCTTGGCAAACCCCCTCACCTGGCATGGCAGGCTCAGCCTGGGAATGGACAAGCCTGAGTGTCCCAGAGCATGGGGTCTGCTCCCAGCCCACCACCTCCTGCGCTGACCTCTCCTCTCCCTCTGCAGGGCTCGGGGACAAGACATCCATCATGTAAGTCCTGAGCTCCCCTTGGCCAGGGGGCTTTCTGGGGCCTTCTGGCCCCACAGCTGGGCTGTGCTGGGCCACATCTCAGCTGAGGTGGGGTGGGTCATGGCTGCCCTGCCCCAGGAAGCTCTTCCCTGGTTTGTTAGCTCGGGAGAGGTGTGGAGGGTGATCCAAGAGGGAGATCCCCTCCTGGCTTTCCCCAGGGAAGAGGAGCTGTGGCTCAGCTGGCCCTTTCTTGGGAGGAACAGGCTCCCCAAGGCTGGGGAAGGCAGGGGGAGGCCACAATGCTGCACTAACCATGGCCTCTCCTGCCCCTTTATCATTTCAGAAAATTTGAATTTAACCCCAAAGATGGGATCGACAACCCTGCCTTGACACTGGCTGAGGACACGGGTAAATAAACACCCTCATCTCCCAGGGTGTCCCTGTGTCTGTGGCACCAGGGCATTGCTCAGGTCCTGAGCACCCTCTCACACTGGGCAGCTGTGGGAGGTGAACTTATAAGGAGCCCCCAGCCCAGTATGGGGTAGAGGACTCATGTTAGGATCCCCTGCTCATGGGCTGTGCCCCACCACAGATGCTGAGGGTGTGGGGGAGCCCCGCTTCTACTTCCTGAGCAAGGACAGCACGGAGACCTTCGGGTTCTGCCTGCACGAGGAGCTGAGCTGCCAGGGCCACATCATCCGGCAGATTGAGCTGGGGGGGGTGGCCCAGCGCAGGGGGCTGCAGGACGGGGACAGGCTCCTCCAGGTCAACGGCCACTTCGTGGACCACCTGGACCACATGAGGGTAAGCTGGGAGCACCCCAGGGTAAGCTGGGAGCACCCCAGGGCCAGTGGCATGACCCTGATCCCACCCCATGCCAGGGGTGCCTGCCCGGGGTTCACAGCCTGGGTGCTTCCAGGTGGTGCAGAGGATCAAGGCCAGTGGGAACCAGGTCCTGCTGGCGGTGCTGGATGGTGATTCCTACGAAGCTGCCAAATCCCTGGGCAGGGACCTGTCCCAGATGCTGCCCGCTGACATCCACCCGCGCCTCTGCCACGTCACCAGGGACAAGAGTGGGTTTGGCTTCACAGTGTCGGGGCCAGAAGGTAAAATGGGCAGTGGGTGCTGGCACTGGGAGCCTCCCCGATGTAGCGCCCCAGGATGCAGCCTCTGTCCCTGTGTGACACTGTCACTGCTGCCCCACCACGTGCCTGGGCATTCCCTGAGCTCCTGCGTCCACGGGCTGGTGAATAACCCCAGATCTCCTCCCTGCAGGCACCAAGGGCACCTTCCAGCTGTCAGTGAGGCAGGATGGGCCAGCGGACAGGGCAGGGGTGCCAGCAGGCTCCTGGCTCCTGGAGCTCAACGGGGACAGCGTGAAGAGCTACTCACACACCCAGCTCACCAGAAAGGTGCCTGTTCCCCGCGTGGGTGGGTGAGGGATGATGGGGCTGGGAGCATCACTGAGAGCGTCACCGAGCGCCCTGTGCCTCCCACCCAGCTTAAGCAGAGCGGCAACAAGGTGACACTGCTGGTGGCATCCAGTGCCGTGGAGGAGTTCTACCGCCTGCGGGGCCTGCGGGTCACGGCCGCCCTGGCAGACCCCGCCTGGCTCCCCTTCAAGGCCCGGGAGCTGCACTTGGTAAAGGGTCCAGTTGGCTACGGGTTTCTGCTCAAGGAGGACGACTGCATCTCGGGGGGCATAGGTGAGGGGGCTGAGGGGGTAATCTGTACCTGGGCAAGGCGTGCCTGAGGGTTGGGAAGAGCTGCCAGCCCTGTGCCCACCTGCACACGGGGGCCAGCAGTGCCAGTTCCCGTCTGGCAGCATCTCCCCACCCTCCCTGTGCCCTCACTGTGCCAGGCCAGTTCCTGTGGGAGGTGGATGAGGGGCTGCCAGCCGAGCAGGCAGGGATGAAGGACGGGGACCGTGTCCTGGCAGTGAATGGCGAGAGCATCGAGGGGCTGGACCACGAGCAGACAGTGCACAGGATCCGTGCCCACGAGGAGTGGGTGACACTGCTGGTCATCGACCCTGCTGGTGATGAGTTCTACCACTCGGTAGGTTTTGGGGACCCAGCGTGGTCCCGCCCTGGCTGGGGAGCCCTGGGGTGCTGTGGGTGAGGTCCTCTGGCTGTGCAGCCCCAGGAGCTGTACGTCCATCCCTGTTCTGCTCTTCCAGATCGGGCTGTCCCCTCTGCAGTTCTTCGAGGACAGTGACCCTGCCTCAGGCTCCTGCACACCCTCTCTCAGTGGCTCCCCTGGACCCTGTCACGTTGAGGTGGCACCAAAGGGACCTGCCTCCTGGCTGATGGCTGCTGCCAACAGCATAGAGCTCGTACAGGTAATTCCTCTCACCGGGAGGTGCTGCTCACAGCCGGGCAGTGCTCTGAGCCCTGCCACCCTCCTGCTCTGCCCATCCTAATATTTCCTTGGCACCTGTGGTGCTGGCAGGAGGGGGCTGCGTGGTCCCCTGGCCACAGGGGCCAGGCAGAAAGACGCCTCCAGCTTGCCCATGGGGTGAGGGGTGGGTGTGGTGGGGTGTGTATATGTGTGTGCTGCTACAATGCCCTCGCTGTGTCCCTGCAGAGCTCGCGCCAGCAGGAGCAGAAGAGGCTGTGCCAGTCGTTTTAGTGGCCCAGGAGCCTCTGGACAGGCTCTCCCACACAGCACCTCCACCCAGGCCATGTCCAGCCCCTCAGAACACAGCATGGACCTTGCACACGCAGCTCCTGTGTCTCCGTGACGGGGCTCACGGCATCCCACCTCCCAGAGATGATGGACGTGGCTCCCAGCTTTTACTGACCGTGGTGGCAGCTCCTTGTAGCCTGAAGACAGACCTGTGTCTTTGCCAGCACAGCTGCCTCCAGGGATTTCTCAGGACACTGCCCCGAAGCCCTTGCCCAGCTCCAGGCTCTGGGAGTTCTCAGGAGAGCCGAGGCACTGCCCTCCATCCATGGCCCAGGGGAGTGGGGCCCTCGAGGCTTGGCTCAGGGCTGACCTTTAGGCTGCCATGTGAAGAGGGAAAGGAGCAGTGGAGGCCAACGGGGTGCTGGAGGAACCCCCCAACTCTCCGATCTGCCCGTGCATGGACATTTCTTGTGCTCCTCTCACCCTCCCTGTGAACCTGCGGGCAGTGAGTGCCCAGCACCCAGCACAGCACCGTTCCTGCACTGCTCCTGCATCCCCTGGTTGGGGTGTGATTAAAGGACAAATCCACACTGGGTAATGGTATGGAGAGCACTGTGATTTGACAGGACCTGTCTTCTCTCACTGAAGCAACCGAGGGGATGGGCAGCAGATGTGGGAAGCTCTCCAGCTGTCCCGACAGGGAGGTAAGGGCTAAGAGCCACCCTGGGAGCCCCAGGGCACTGCATCTCCAGGGTTTTGGGGCCAAACTCCTGTGGGCACGCTTTGTGCTCCATAGCAGTGGTCCTTCCTGAGGGTTCCCTTTGCAGGTGACACATCAGGAACATCCATTCATGCACACAGTGCTGGGGCAGGAGGGATCCCAGGAGGGGGAAGTTTTACCTCTGTCAAGGGGGGGAATCCCAGGAGGAGGAAGTTTCACCTCTCTGTTAAGTAGGGATCCGGGGAGGGGGGAAGTTTCACCTCTCTGCCGAGCGTGGGAGAGTGAAAACCAGCAGGGAGTTTTGCATGTGGCCAAGACCGCAAACCTCTGGCTGAGGTTTTACCTCTGCTAAAAACTGGGCCCTGCTCGAGCTGAGAGGAAATGGAAGCGATAGCAGAGAAGTCTCTGTGCCTCTACGGTGTCCTCTGAGCTCAGTGCAGGCCTCTGGGGTGCAAGGAGTCCGTGTCCAGAGCCTTTGGGGTGCTGAGAGCACGGGAGGGAGCAGGGCAGGGTCCAGAACACCCAAGGGAGAGGTGGGATGAACTTGGCTGGCTGCCCCCAGCAGCACCAAGGTGTGGGGTCCCTGCATCTGCCCAGCTGCACCCTCCCAACAGGAGAATAATCTCAAGCAAAAGCAACCTTTGCTTGAAGTCTCACGGCCCTGACTTGGAAGTGAATCATGCCCAGAGAAGGAGATAGTCAGGAATGCAATTGCTCAAGCATGTTCCCTGATCTCTTTGGCTCGGAGCCATGGTGATTTTTGTAATTTGGCTCTAACAAAGCTGGTGTTGCCCTCCCCAGCTCTCTTCCCCAGGTACTTGTGGTATCCTGGAGCTGGCCAGGGCACCCGCTGGTGGTCAATCCGGCTTGACTATTAGCCAGAATCCATTAGCACCTAATGGGAAAAGCCTCAGGAACACAGCCTCAACAAACGTTGACATATTTGAGGTCAATATAATCCTTAGGAAAATTTGCCCAGGTAATTAAAGCCAGACAAGGAGTTGCCTGTCCCAGAAATATTTTACCGAGCTTTACCAAAGGCAATGAAATAAAAGACAGAGGGTTTTATAACCGATCCATGCCAGGCTCCCTTGTTGTATGCCCAAGCTCCAGGCCTGAGTTCAGGGTGCCTGTGCTCCCCAAACTGCAGCACTTGCTGTTTCCCTTGGCCCCTTCCCCTCTCTCAGCCCCTGTGGTGAGGCTGAGGCTGCACGGCACCAACCGCAGCAGGTTTTTCACAGAGGATGAGCCCTTGTGCCTGGAAGAGGAGATGAAAAGAGGATCTGAAGGCAGCAAAGAAACAGAACTGAACCAACTTTCGAGCCTGTGTTGTAATTTTTTGGGAGTTTGGTGTTGAGAGCTCTGACAAACCCACTTCCAGCTCCCCTTTTCACTCCCTGGTCCCCTCTTCTGTCCCTGAATCCCTTTTCTCTCCCTGGTCCCCTTTTCTCTCACTCATCCCTTTTCTCTCCCTGGTCCTCTTTTCTCTCCCTGTTCCTCTTGTTGCTCTCAGTGCCCTGCTCCTGCTCCCGTGGGATGCTGATGTCAGGGACGCATCCCCGTGTGGGCTCTGCCTTCCCCTGCCCCTGTTCCCGTCCCATCCCATCCCGTCCCGTCCCATCCCATGGGGATGCCGGTGACAGCGATGCAGCCCCTGGTGGGCTCTGCTTTCCTCTGCCCCTGTTCCCATCCCATCCCATCCCATGGGGATGCCGGTTCAGCTCCCCGCGGCTGGTCTCGCTCCCGCCCCCCCCCGGGCACATCCCTCTTCCCCGCGTCCGGGCGCGTTCTTAGAAAAGGGAAGGCGGCCTCTGGAGAAAGGGGAAGCGCCCCTGTTTCGCAACCGGGAAGGGAAGGGATGCGAAAGCTCCATCCCGGGGGGGGGCAGCGGGACCGGCGCGGCCCCCGCGTTGCCATGGCGACCGCGCCCCGCCCCGCCCCGCCCTCACCAACCATGGCGGCCGCGCCGCCCTCAGCCCGCCGCATCGCGCATGCTCCCTTTTTCCCAACCAATCACCGCCCGCTCCTCCCCAGCCCGGGGGGCGTTCCCGGGCGCGCGGGGGGGAGATCGGCCAATCGGCGGCGGGGAGGAGGGCGGGGCCTCGGCGGGAACCGGGCGCCGCCACCGCCCACGGCCGCCGCCGCCGCCCTGCCCGGCCCGGCCCGGCCCCAGCGCCCTCCGCACCGGCCCCTGCAGGGCCGCGGCCGCCGTGCCGGACGGGCCCCCCCGGCACGGGGGGCCGGGTGCGGGTGTCCCCCATGTCGGCGCCGCTGAAGAAAGGCCCCGGCGGGCTGATCGGGCTGATGAAGGACGCGTTCCAGCCGCACCACCACCACCTCGGGCCGCACCAGCCCGGCGCCGTGGACAAGAAGATGGTGGAGAAGTGCTGGAAGCTCATGGATAAGGTGGGAGGGGGGTGAGGTGGCGTGGGGTAAAGCTGGGGCTCGGGGGTCTGGGATGAGCCTGGAGTTCGGGGAGAGAGGGGTTTGGGGCTGGGAGGAGAGATCTGGGGGGTCAGAGGTGTGCGGGCACAGAGTGGGGTGCAGCGCTTTGGGGGGGAAGGATGTAGGGAGCATGGGGTGACAGGACACAGGGAGTGGTTCACACTGACAGAGAGGAGGGTTAAACGGGGTATTGGGAAGAAATTCCTCACTGCGAGGGTGGAGAGGCCCTGGAATGGCTTTCCCAGAGAAGTTGTGGCTGCCCCATCCCTGGAAGTGTTTAAAACCAGGCTGGACTTGGTTTGGAGCAACCTGGTCTAGTGGAAGGTGCCTCTGCCCATGGCAGCGGGTAGAGATGAGCTTTAGGGTCCCTTCCAAGCCAAACCATTCCATGATTCCACGTGGGAGCTGATGGAGAGGTGAGGAGTGGAGGACATCCCAGAGGCAGGATGGGAGTGGGATGCCAAGGTGGGAAGGAGATCAGCAACTCTGCAAGGGTGGGCTGTGGGGGGAACAGGTTAGAGGAAGAGAGGGTGATTTGGGTTGGGGGATGCAGACCTGCTCAAGGGGGTCCGGGGTTTGTGCTTCCCCGGGGCTGCCAGAGCTCCAGGAGCGTTTGGACAGCGATCTCAGGCACAGGGTGGGATTGTTGGGGTGTCCTGTGCAGGGCCAGGGGTTGGACTGGGTGCTCCTCATGGGTCTTTTCCACCTCAGGGTATCCCATGATAATCCTGTAGGTGCTGGGCTGGGCGCTGGTGGTGCTGGGAATGGGTGGGACCTGGTGGGGAGCTGCAGGTGGTGTCAGCAGCAGGTCCTGCCTGTGTGTAACTGCACAAGGGAGAAATCCCGGGATTTGCTGGTTGGAAGGTGAGCCTGGGCCTGTGACAGAGCCTGGGTGGTGGAGCTGAGCACCTGCTTTGGGGCAGGTCAGGCTGTTCTTTTCCGAATGGACAGGGACACGTTGCTGAGCTCAGGGCGAAACCTTTCCCTTAAATCTGGGAAGTAAAACATGAAATAAACCCTCTACAATAAATACACATAGTTACACAGACAAAAGGAGCATGAAATGTAATATAAACAACGAACAACTTGTGGTGTGGGAATGGGAAAGGCCTTTCTTTCCAGTCCCACACCTTTAGGAGGGGCACAGCTCTCTGGGGTCATTAAGCCTCTCCCCTCCTCCTCCTCCTCCTCCTTTTAAAACGCCAGGAAGTGGCTGTTGCCGGGGGCAGGACACCAGACCTTTTGGCCTGGTGGTGTGAGGGGATGTGGCATTTGGTTCCCTGGCCTGGCTAGGTGTGCTGGTAAATCCAGTGTTTTAGGAAACCCTGGGGAGATCTCAGGGAATGGCCCAGTGAGTGAGTGTGGGTGCACAGAAGTGGGCATGAAACAAAAATGTGACATTTTTTGCAGGATTTTGGCTGATCCTCTGATGTTGCTGTGCAGCCCTGAGATCAAGGCTGGGCTTGACACGTTGCAGTGTGTTTTATGGCACTGGGTTCAGAGTAAGGCTCACCCACAGTCCTTGAGGAGTGTCACCTGGCCACCTTCTTCCCAGCAGGCAGGGCTGATGGGATCCCTCATCCAGTTGCCCTGCAGGCTTATGCATTTCCTCCTTTCCCTCTCTTCTCCCTGCATTGTTTATCCATGCAGTGTCTGAGCCTCCTGCAGTAAGTGCTAAAAGCAGGCAGAGCAAATGACTTCTTTAAAGGCTGTATGAAATTATATTCATGCCAAGAGATCACTTTGTGTTGGCTGACTCCACAAAAGACAGGGTTTATGGTTGTGCCTTGCTGTGCCTGTGATGAGCTTTGATCACCTACAGCGAGACTGGGATGAGGAAAAAAGCCTTTTGAGAAAGTGCCATTGAGGGCAAGCACAAGTGCTAATGTGGGAAAGGGAGTTTGAGCGTGGAAACAGGGTCCTGAATAGGTTTAACTTGCACATGCAACTTGTGAGAATGCACATCTTCATATACAGAATATATGGGTATGAATGTCAGCCTGTCTTTGACCTCATAACCTGTTCAGAGGAAAAGGTGGGCCTGAAAAAAAAACAGCTGATTGCCTTGGCATTTTGAAAGGCAGTGGGATTTTGGGGGGATATTTCACGGCTTCAGAGCTTTGTTGTTGTTGTCCCCTCTCCACTGACAGAAAAGGCTGCTGCTGTATTTGTCACAAGTTAAACCAACCTCTTTTAAACGTGACCTGACTCCAGTTTTACTCGTAGGCAGCCTCCAAAAGCCCTTAGATGGAGGCTTAAAGTCTTAAAGAGTTAGTTGTTCAGTGTGATTTGTACAGGAGGAAAGATTTGGCTGTGAAAAGCCTTTCAGATTTCAGTTAGACCCCAGCTGTACTTAGGCACGCTCAGGAGAACACCTCTGAATTCAAACTCTTTTTAGTGGGGTAGCAAATTACCAGTAAAGCTCGTGGTGAGAAGGGCTAAGTGAATGGAAGGTGTTGCAAATGGGTTAGGTTTCTGGAATTACAGGTGCAGATATAAAACCCCCCTGGTGTGCATGTTTAATAGATGATGTTTGTGCCTTGCAGAGCTGCGTGCTGTGTCTGTGTGTGTACACTGCACTCACGGCCTCGTTTGTCAGCCTGCATAATTAGCTGGGGTTGTCAAAGCATTTGTGCATCTCTGCTCTGGGATGTGACTGATGAATTTCCTATGCAAGTTGATTCTTGTCCAAATATTTCCCCTGTAATGTTCTCCATAAGCTGCCTGACGTATTTTATGTCTTTCAGATTCTTTCATTTGAAGTCCTGACTTTTTTTCTCAGCATTAACCATTCCTCCCACAGCTCCACGTGGCCCCGTGGACATAAAATAGCCCTTTCCATCCCTGTGGATGTTCACCTTCAGCTCAATGAGGTGGTATTTATGCACTTCTCTGCAGAGCAGTGATTAAGTGCAGCCCACTGGAGTTGGTTGCTGTGGGTGGAATTTGAGGAATAGGTGGGTTAGTCATGAGGTGGAAGGGAGGGAGCAGAGGAATGACAGAATACACGGAGGAGGAAGAGGAACTCTGAGATAAAGCTTCTCTAAACAGCTTTCTGATGCCATTCAGTTCCTAGAACTGCTATAGAGAAGTGCCACTGCAGGTCACCTTCACTGGAAGTGGAAGAGAGGCCAGACACAAGTTCAGCAGGAGATAAGAGATGTTTGAGTAGGTTTTGTTTTGCTGTTGGCTTAAGCTGGAATGAGGTGTGATTTCAGTAAAGTCAGTCATTCAGCTGTTAAAAGAAGGGAAAAACGAATTTTCAGAGCTGCCTGGAAGGGAAAATCTTACCTGGGACAGCAGCACCTGGATGCTTGTCAGGCCTGGGACTCAATTCCAGGAATCAGTCAAGGCAAGCTGCAGGTTCTTGAAGGGAAACATTCAATTCCAGGCCTCCAAGACCTAGATGAGATTGTTTTTCCTCCTGTTTTGAAGATTCTTTCTTCAAAACTGAGTTGGGGAAACTGTTTTGTTTTTTTTTTTTTATTATTTTCTGCTCTCGAGTTTGGAAAATTGAGCAGATAATTTCAATTTTAGGGTTTGAAAAGGCTACACCTCTTAGAATGTTAATGCTAAGCTTGCACTGCTTTATTGGCACGTCTAAAAACCCCAAAAGGCTTGTTCCTGAGAGAACAAAGCATAAGCCAGGCAAACTTGGATGCGTTGGGCTGATAATTTAAAAGCAGGGATTGCTTCTCTTTGCTGCCATCACACCTAGTAGAAAATATTTGCTGCTTTTTGCTCCATTTCCTTCCACGTTGCTGGTCCCTGTGGAAAGCTGGGTGGCTGCTGAGGGGCAGCTGTTCCCAGGGCTGGGAACATTCCTTTGGGCTCTGTCACGATGCTGCAAGTGCACACGTAGAGAAAGAAGCCAAACGCGACTGCTTTTGGTGCTGTTGTGTTATAAAACCACCAAGTTTGCTCAAGAGGCAGCAGTTCCCAGTCGTGCAGCGTTGTTCAGCTGCTTATCTTAGCTAATTCTGCTCTGCTTGGTAAATAAAGAAGCTGATTTGATAATAAAATAGCAGCAGTTTCGACCTTTCTGGTAACTGTTGGAGGGATCTTTGCGAGTCACGTCTCGGGAAGTGTTTGCTGGGGGCTCTGAGAAGGAGCAGTTTGCAGAACTTGCTTCTGCTGTGGGGAAACTGTTCTGATTGGTATCAAAGCCCGTTACATGACTGAAGTACAGCGGGTTTGCTGCTTCCAGGGCTGGGTATTTTCAAAGGGTAGCAGCCAAATTGCTCTCTCAGATGGCTGAGGGAAGTGCATACTCTGACTTGTTTGCTTGCTTAATGTGGCTTCCTCCTAAGAGCTGACTGTGTTTGTTAAGGTTTTAAACCCACTGTGGAATAAACAATTTCTGCTGAAGAAAAAGGTTTTGCTACCCCAGAGCACAACTCAGCTGTGTCTGAGGAGCATATTTAGAACCTATTCATGCTGCAGAGTGAAACTACTTTTTTTTTTTTTCCAGGGGACAAATGTGTTGACTCAATTTGTTGATATGGTTCATTGTACAATGTTCACAGGCTCCAAGGAAGCAGCAGTTGAGGCATCAGCATCAATTGACTCAGTCAGCTGTCTGGCCATCCATCTCCTTATCTAGACCTCCTAATCCTTGGCAGCCTCTGCAAAATGGAGGGGAAAGTTTGGTGGTTTGTTTTTTCCCCCATGTATTCTTGCAGAGGCTTTTTTAGGCATGTGATTTTTTTCAATGGCAGTTTGATTTTTTTTTTCCTGTTGGAGCTTTTGGTACACTGTGTGCCTTTCTCTGGGCTGAAATGGAACCTTTCTCAGTCAGCTCTTGTTAGGGGCACTGCTGCAAGTCAGGTAGAATTGGAGATGTCACTTCACCAGGTTGCTTTTTGCACACACAGTTAAATGCAGAAACGCTGCTTTCAGAAGAACTGACTCTGTTTACCATCAGTGTTTAAGTGAAGTAGGTATTTAAATATCCGCTGTAGGGAACTGCTCAATTCCTCTTGAAGGTTTCACAAGGTTTTGTGGAAATGATGTGCTGCAAAAGGATGTTAAATTCTTCTTTTGCCTTTTCCTATCCACTGCACTTCAGTTTTGTGTTGTATGATACCTGCAGTTCCCTCATACCTGGCAGTGTCCTGAGTTTAGACCTGTTTAACATTCATTATAGCAAAGAATAGGAAACTGTAACTACATTTTGTGCTGTGCTTCCTCCCAAGTTTACTGTAAATCACAGAACATAGAATTGTTAGCCACTAAAACTATCCCAGCTGCTGGTTCTTATAAGCTTGATCTAAAACTGACCTCACATCTCTAATTTCAACCCTTTTTATAACTGAAAGTGCACTGCTTAATTTTTCAGTTTGCTGCTTTGCCATCAGCTCTCCCTATTATTCTCTCAGTTTAGGCAATGGAAAATTTGGGCTGTGACGGGGGTGAAGTGGCTTCCTTTATCCTCCCCTGCCACAGAAATTTATTGTCATGAGTTTCATCAGTCCAGAGGCTCTTCAGTCCAGAAATTGGAGTCTTTTATGGTGGCTGGGCTGACTGTCTGGAGAAAATAGCCTGGAGAAAAGGGGGTTCAGGGGAGACTTTATCACCCTCTAAAACTACCTGAAAGGAGGTTGTAGCCAGGGGGAAACTGGGCTCTGCTCCCAGAGAACAAGGGACAGGATGAGAGGAAACGGGCTCAATTTGTGCCAAGGGAGGGTCAGGTTGGACATCAGGAGGAATTTCTTCAAGGAAGGAGTTGTCAAACATTGGCAGGGGCTGCCCAGGGAGGTGGTGGAGTCCCCATCCCTGGAGGTGTCCAAGGAAGGACTGGACGTGGCACTCAGTGCTCTGGGCTGGGGGACAAGGGGCTGATGGGTCACAAGTTGGCCTGGGTGGTCTTGGAGATCTTTTCCAACCCAAATGATTCCGTGATTCTGTCTGGACTTGACCAAGAAACGCGGTTTGAGGGCGAACATTTCAGACTTTTGATGCTGACTTGTGTTTAAGCTCCTGGTCACTTGATTTCAAAAGGGTGTTTTCTCCCCTGAGCGCAGGTGGTGCGTTTGTGTCAGAACCCCAAGCTGGCCCTGAAGAACAGCCCACCCTACATCCTGGACCTGCTGCCTGACACCTACCAGCACCTGAGGACCATCCTGTCCCGCTACGAGGGCAAGATGGAGACCCTGGGGGAGAACGAGTATTTCCGGGTGTTCATGGAGAACCTGATGAAGAAAACCAAGCAGACCATCAGCCTCTTCAAGGAAGGGAAGGAAAGGATGTATGAGGAGAACTCCCAGCCTAGGTAATGCAGAGAAATGGTTCCAAAAATTCCTTGTAGAAACTAAATAGGTTGGATGCTTCATGTTTAAGGGAGATCACTTGTCACCTCGTCTTTCCTTTTGTACAAAGGCAGAGCTGAGATCAAGGGATGTCTTCAAGGTGAGCAGCACTTACTGGAAAGGATAGGTGGAGGTAGAAACTGCAGTTGCATCTGAATATAAGGCTCTCTTGAACAAAAACATTTGAATTTAATGAGCACTGCACTGTAGAAAAAGTGTTTCTTCATCCAGCATTACGGAAAGAAGAGATGATTTAAGATTAGGATAAAGCTCTGGAGAAGGTTAACCTTACACATTTGTGTGGCTGTTGGCAGCAGGTCTGACAGACAGAGATATACAAGGCATACATTTGTAACTCTAAACTCATTTTAGGATTTTGAAGTAGATGCTGAATAGAAGTAGATGCTGAATTAAAAAAAAGGTGGAAAAAAAGAGTAAAAACCACCCAGTGGCTGAACATAATTGCCCTGGGGAGAATGTGGTTAACGCCCTGGCAACTGCTTGCTTGAATTACTGGAGGGGGGAGAAGTGCTGGCACATGTTTCTGGTTTAATATTGAACTCTGTGTAGCATATTCTGTCATGTTGAGCTCCAAGCAGAGCCTGTGATAGTGTCTCCAGAAGGCATTGCTAATGCTGTTTGAATTGTTACCCACTGCATGGAAGAATGAATTAAGAAATGAAAAGTTTCTTTCTGGGTTGTTGCTGCCTCTGTGTGTGTGTATTGTGATCTGCCTGTCACAAATCTGGAACATCTGATGGGTAAATGATGGCTGTGTCAGTCCCAAAGCCAAAATCCCACCTCCAGTTCCAAAGAGAAGCAGAGAGAAACAATTCCAGAGAGTTTATCATCCTGGTTGGTTTGTATTCCGACTAATTGAGTAAAGGGAGGGAGGGAAATGCAGATTGACAGATGTGAAGTCAGACAGAGGATTGCAGTGTGGGCTGGTGTTCTCACAGCAGGGATGGGAGTCCCTGGGGGATTGCTAATTGTCCCATTTATGAGTAAACAGCTTACCAGGGAAGGAACTGTGGTGAGACTTGTAAACACAGGCATAAAAACAGCATCACATCCTGATTGCTCTCACTGCATCTTCCTTTGCTCCTCCAGTCAGCCCAGGAAGCAGCAGTTGCTGTTTTGTCCTAAATGGGTAATGCCAGAGAGCCTTTTCCTGGTCAGGAGCATGGGAACCTTCTCAGTTCTTTCATTTGTCATGGAAAACAAGGAGGTTACAGCAGTCAGTGCATATGAGCTGTGTACCAGTCCAAAAGAGATTTGCACAAAGAATGGGCCTTTGGGATTTGGGGGATTTTGTTAAATGCTGCACTTCCAGTGTCAGACTTTCCTGGTTGGATGAGCTCATGGAACCTGATCTCTTTAGTGCTATTTGTTATATCTGAAATTGAGTTACATTCATTTTTTCTATAACTGCACTTATAGATTTAAAATGTATATAATAATTTGAGGTGAAGAAACTTAAATTTTCTCACCTTGCTAGGAGTGGAAGAAAACACTAATTTTTGTAAGAATTAATGAATTCAAATATTCCAAGTGTGGGAGGATTGTCAGGAGTCTGCAAAGCAAACAAATATAACCTGAATCTGGTATTCATGGGGAATGGACTCATGTCAGTGTGTATATATGTGTGTGTGTATATATATTGTATATGTAAAAAATGGGATTTTCTCTTGATTTCATGCAAGTTTATGGCTGTTAGTCTGCAGTGTTTTGAGAAGAGGACTTTAAAATCTAATGATCACGTTGACTTGACTTTTTGTGACCCTTTTTTCCCCGTTGTTCTTGAAGCTTCTTTCTTCCTGCCTTCCAGACTTAGCATTCATTTTGCCTCCTGTTGTGTGTGCTCTTATTTTCCTCCCCCAAACGTCTCTTGATGCAGAGCAAATGCACTGTTTTGACATTTGCATAAGCAGTGTGGAAGCTGTGCAGGTGTTTGCTCCCAGCAAACAGACCAGTAATGAAAAATGAAACCTCTCTTAGATTTTAGGACCAGAATTGTCTTCATCACTTGAGCATCAACCCTCTAGTCTTATTATTTCCAAACTGAGAGGTAAATACACAAAGAGCAAACATTTTTAGGGGTTCTCCAGTGTGCTGTGAGGCAGACTGGAGCAGAGCTGGGGAGATTCACCAGGTCTTGGAGGTGCTGGTGCTGCTTTCTGAGTGAAGAGCTGCAAGATGTTTGGTGCAGTGTTGTGCTTGTGTTTAGGGCACGTGGAGGAGCATAATAAGGACGTTCCTTGGGCTTTCAAATGCAGAAGTACAAAATAAGTCATGTCCTGAGCGTTTCAAGGGGGGTTTGAAAAGAGAAGGCACGGAGGGGTTTGTTCTCCTCCCAGGCTGCAGCAGAGGAGCAGAAGAGAGCAGTGCTACAGGCTGGGGACAGAGGGGCTGGAGAGCAGCCAGGCAGAGAGGGACCTGGGGGTTTGGATTGACAGGGAGCTGAACATGAGCCAGAGTGTGCCCAGGTGGCCAAGAAGGCCAATGGATCCTGGCCTGGCTCAGGAACAGGGTGGCCAACAGGAGCAGGGAAGGGATTCTGCCCCTGGACTGAGCGCTGGTGAGGCCACCCCTGGAGTGCTGTGTCCAGTTCTGGGCCCTCAGCTCAGGAAGGACATGGAGGGGCTGGAGCAGGTCCAGAGAAGAGCAACAAGGCTGGGGAAGGGACTGGAGCACAAGTGCTGTGAGGAGAGGTTGAGGGAGCTGGGGGGGCTCAGCCTGGAGAAGAGGAGGCTCAGGGGAGACCTCCTCACTCTCTGCAACTCCCTGACAGGAGGGGGGAGCCAGGGGGGGTTGGTCTCTTTTCCCAGGCAAGAGGGCTGGGTCTGAAGCTGTGCCAGGGGAGGTTTAGGTTGGATATTAGAAAGAATTTCTTTGCAGAGAGGGTGCTCAGCCATTGGAATGGGCTACCCAGGGAAGTGGTGGATTCTCCATCCCTGGAGGTGTTTAAGGACAGACTGGATGTGGCATCAGTGCCATGGGCTGGGAACCACAGCGGGGTTGGATCAAGAGTTGGACTTGATGATCTCGGAGGTCCCTTCCAGCCCAGCTGATTCTCTGATTCTAAGTGCTGTGAGCAGGGTTTGGAAAGGCTGCTGGGAGCCCTGGCTGTGCTCACAAAAGCGGGGGAGTTTCTCCCTCCAGGTTTGGGCTGTTCAGATGAACGTGGCTGTCCCGTGTCACCTCCTCTGTGGTAACACCACCCGACCAGCGCTGGAACACTCAATGCCTTCCTTTCTTTTCTTAGCTCTGCAGTGGCTTTTCTGGCTCTGGAGAGCTGTGGGTTTGATGTAGAGGGGTTTTTTTTCTGTGTATATATAAATTAACCATAGTTGTTCCTCTCTCGAGTGAGCTCCTGCTGCGATTTTTGTGAAGAGAACTCTCTTGTTTTATTAGGAGAGCTTTCAAGATGCTGTTTAAATTCTGCTTTAGCTCACTTCCATATCTGTTTAAAAATTAATGCTGCTGAGGGTGCTTTTAAAGCTCCGTGTGTGTGCACTTCCTGACTAATAAGTACAAGTAGCAGCTCCTAGTTACTGTTTAAATACTGAATTTTAGCAAGTAGATCAGATTGGACTTGGTGACTTGTGAGTGGATTTTTGTGGAGATAACTGTGTTACTCCTCTGAGTTTTGACAGCTGCCAGTAACACCTGCAGGCTTTGGTCTTGGAATCAAATAGCATTTCCAGAGTTAATAATTTTGGATATTTTGTCCCATGTAAAGGCAAGTCATCCAATAATTGGTTGGCTGAGTGCAGTAATTAGCAGGAATTCTTGGGGCTATACATATTTCCAGAGCTGTGGTTCCTTTTTTATCCAGTGGTAAATACTCCAATGACTTCTCTGAACCGGTAAATATGATGAGTTTCTTGAGTTTACTTTTTAACTAGTGGTAATAACAAAAATCTGGTTAAACATATGTATTTTTTCCCTGCAGTGTGATGGTTCCATTGCTTGGCAGTGCCACCCATGCTGATACCACTGCTCTGACCATGCCTGAGCTCTCGATTTCGGTTTCATTTGGAGGCTCAGTGGTTGCCTTGGACTATTTTTTTTCCTTTCCATTGCAGAAAGGTTTTTTTTCTCAGCCCTCTTGCTTGCACAGAGGAGCTGCCATTCGTCAGCTTCCCCCACTACATAAATTACTTATTGCACCAGTGGTTTTGCAGTTGTGTAAATGGATTATACCTGGCATGGCAGCGCTGAAAAATAGCTTGTTGATCAGTGGGATTGTCTGTGACCTGGGAAAGGATGAATTAGGCTGAAGAGTCTGTTTTTCACTAAAGAATCAAATATACTAATTATTTTAAAACAGCCTGTTAAGGGGGGGGAAATTCAGAGAGTTTATTTTCTATGTAAAATCCAACCACTCAAATGTTTCCATATCAGAACACAGTTATGGGAGGTGGAGGGCTGAGGAGAAAGAATTACTCAGGATGTGAACTGGGTGTTTAAGGAATAGCACAAGTTATTTTTCTGGTTCAGCTTTGGGAAGCAAACTGTTAACAAACCCAGTTAACAAAACAATCGTGTCTGTAGAGGAGTCAGGGAATATCATAAACCCTTTCCATAGAACAGGGAGGTGAAATAAAGCTTTGGGGAGCTGCTCCATATTTAATTGTTGTTCTTTTGACAACAGCCTTACGGGATGCTGGCTCAGCAGGATTTAATTTGCTTCTCCAGCTCCAAAGACTTACTAATTTGCACAGGAAAAAGCCACCAGTATTTAATGTCTACTGGAAATGACCATACATATCTCTGAAGGGGAAGGAAGTGCATGAAGAATGACTTGGGGAAGAAAGGAAAAAAAAAAAAAGGTTGGAATTTAAAGAGGAAAAAGTTGGAAAACACTTGTGCTAAAACATGAACCAGAAAAAGTCTCTTGGGGAGGGGGGGTTGGTGCTCTAATCTCATATTTTAGAGCTCTTGCACACATTCCTGCCCAGGGAAGAGGAGATACAGTGTGAAATGTGGGACTCAAATGGTGCGTGCGAGTCCTCTTTCTGCCACTTCCTTCTAATACAGCAAGACTTTTTTTTTAAACAAAACCCACTAGTGTGAAGTCTACATCTGCATTTAAATTAGAACATCTTAAAGAAAAGAACAGGCTCCAAAGCTGCCCACAAGAAAGGTTTCCTTGCCAGGCTCCAGCATATGAACACTAACTAACTGCTTATTACCCAAGAAGAAATTCATTATCATGTAAATGTTGTTGGAGAGAGGAATGTGAATTATTTCTTTTTAATTTGGCTTTAAATTGCAGTTTAGGTGATAGTTTTGGAACTTAAGTAACACTTAGCATAATTGGATCTAAGCTTGCATTTATTACAGTTTTCTTTCTGTCTAGTCTTGAAAATCAATTTATGGACAAATGTAAGCTTTCAGATTATTGCATAATAAGGAAGTAAGGTTTTTATTCTTCTTTGCTCTCAGAGCCTATAAAATTGTAGAGTTTTATGGAAGACTAACTCTGTGGACTTGCTGCTGTGGGTGGAATTGCAAGCACATTAGTTAGCTTGTAGTGATTATCATTTGAGATGTGGATAGATTTTTTTTTTTTTTGATGTTGGCAAAAATCTGTTGCTGCTACTTGGCAACTGAATCGTGTCTCTTGGGTGTTTGGCTTGTGTGTTAAGGGCTGAGATGCCTTTTGGATTTGTGTTTTTGGATTTCAACTTCTTAATATCTAATCTGAGCCTGCCCTCCATCAGTTTAAGGCCATTCCCCCTTGATACCCAGCACAGTTTTGAAGTGGCTGAAGATTAAGTTTGAGATTTGGAGTCTTCCTTGATTTGGAAACAGGGCTTTTGTGCTCTGTTTTTCTCTTTAACTATAGCAAATAGCCCCTGAAGTATAAATTTTGATCCCAGTGCAGAGAGCCCAAATATAAGTATAATGAGGAGTGTCCTGAACAGTAAGTTTGCTGTGTAGTCCCTTGAATTTGGTAAAAGAATTAATAAAAGAATTAATCTGTTACCTGAGAGGTTTATCCTTTATCTTATCAGTCCGCTATGTTGAACTTTTTAAAGACCATTAATCATAGCAAATGTATTCTTCTCTTTAAAGAGTTTCCTATAATATTTAAATTTCAGAAGTGGATTTTTTTTTTTTAGCTTCTTAACACTGGAAGAAATGTAGCTTGTTAAAAATATTTGTGCCTAGAATAACAAGTCCAGATCCTTTAAAGGTCAGTAGGTTTGATCCTCCTGGTCAGCACAGTGGCCTCTTGTCCTTTCTGCTTCAGATCAGTCACAGCCACTTGCATAAAAATACGGGTGTGCCAGAGTTTTTGGGGTGGTTTCTGTGACACTTTGAACTCGTTGCCAAGCCCTGCTCACAGACCTCAAGGTGTTTAAATATATATTATGTTAGCTGAAAAATGTCAGGATTCAGAAGGGAGTGAGGAAAGGTGTATTTGTGTGATATTTCTGCCCTGTAATACCCGAAGCTCTCTGTCCTGTAATATCCAAGGCACTGAAAGGAATTAGCTGATGGTCTCAAATTCTGTAGTACAGGCAATTCATTTAAAGTTAGCCTGCTCTCTTAGTTGTCCTGAGGCAATCCTGTGAGTGTTACAGAGCAGAGCTCTGCAAAGTGCCTTCTGTTGAGCCAGTAATAGTTAAGTGGAATTTCATTCACTTCCTGTGTTGCAAGTTTTGTTGAAAATAGTTCCGCTGTTTCTATTTTTAAATCTGATTACTGCGTGTGGAGGACACTGAAACTGCCCCAGAGTCACAAAAGACATCTTGGGATCACCTCAGTTTCCACTGGGTGCTTATAAGCATTAACTGGAGGTTTGTCTGAACACGAGGAACACGCAGAAAACTTGTTGCTGATGTGGGAGTGTGATAGGAGACAGAGTTATTCTTTTTTTTTTTTTGAAACCAGGCACATCAAACCATCTGCTGAAATGGGGTTGAGCTGCTCGTGCCCTGGTGCACAGTTCATCTGAAAAACACGTGTGATGTGAGAACCCCACACCTTTGTGGTTTCCAAAGGTGCATTTTGCTTGTTGCAGAGTCGTTAAGAACTGTTGGGGTGGGTTTTTGAACTCACTTTTTTTCTAGCTCTTAAATCTTCACACTAGAAAATTGTAAGATGTAGTTATAGGAAAAAAAACTGTGGTTTTGGGGTTTGTGGTTTGTTTTTTCATAAATACTGAAGCTTGCACTTACCTCTAGTGGGAGCTGACCCTGTCACCTCAACGTAAGTGTGTAAGAATAAGAAATAAGCACTTTAATTACAGAGAAGGGAAGCGTTTTGAGGTTGGTTGTCTTGTGTTCCAGCTCTGAATTCCTCTGCACAGCCCTGTTTGTAGCATTCCTCCAGCAGAACCAACTTCACAGGCACAGCAGTATGTGCACGTCAAATTATGGCAAGTGAGCACAATATTGTGACTAAATCAGGAGGAACAAAATTATCCCGTGGCAGCTGCTTGGCTGTGAAGGGGGTGAGAAATACTGGAAGGAAATGAGAAAAAATGGTAGCTGGCAGTGGCAGAAATGGCAGTGCCACATTAACATGGCCTTGAGGTGAAAAGCCATTTAGTCACGAAGCACATTAGGTGCTGTGGGGCTTTGTAATGTGAATTAATTGAAATGAGGGAGACAACGCTGATTAAACCATCCTCTGCCCTTAGTGGTTTTGCAACACTGAGGCTGTATGGTGGAAAAATCCAGGAAGATGGGGAAGAAAAATTCCCTCTGGGTCAGGGGGAGGCAACAGCAGCAGAAAGCCCAGCTGGGGCTGGCCTTGGGGGGCAAATGGAAGTGTCTGCTCGACCTCTCCTGTTCCACAGAGATGTGTGGAGCAAAGCCAGTCCCGAAGCAGGAAGGAAGTAGCAGAAGCCCAGCAGAGGAGGGAGGAGGGAGGAACAGTCCTGCTCAGCCCACAGCCCTGGGGAGCCAGCACGGGGCAACCGAAGGAACCCTCTTGCTTCATGCTGGTTTTGGTTCCCCAAATCTCTGGGACCTTGTCAGTGTTAAGGCAGCAGGATTTTACAGGCATTAACTGCAGCTCAGCAGGCTCTGGGGTTGTTACAGAACCAATTCTCAGTTAACTTTTGGTGCCAAAGGACTAATGCCTCCATGCTGGCACTGCAGGTGCTCCTCAGTAAAATAGCTGGTTACTGTACACAGTGGAAAAACATTTGGCTTTTTAAGCTTTCACTTGATTCATTAACTCTGCCAATAACGATCTGAGTGCTTTGCCTGCATGTGGGAAAGCCCTGAGGGCTGTGAAATCCCACCTCAGCCGTGCTCTGCCTTTGGGCATACCCACGGAACAGAAACTTCTCTGAAGCTGGCACAGGTGTTGCCTTCAGCTGGTTGCACACTCTGAGAAGAGCTGGCTGATGTGGCCTGTGGTCCCTGGGTACCATTTTCAGCAGTGCATGTCATACCAGGTGTTTGAATTCCCAGCACCGGGATTTAGTGCTTCCCAAACTGTGCTTGGCACACCTCTGGTGCAGCTCTTGGTGACAGCATTTGTGTTGATTACCCTGTTAGCTAAAAGTTTGAAAAAAAGGCCATCACAGTCTGTAAGAAACATGGAAATCTGTGGCTGAAAATATTTGGGAATCTCTGCTCTCCTTTGAACATATCACCCTTTTCTGGGAGCACACTCACTTCAGTTGAAGCAGTGGAGATAAGGACAGTTCTGATGTTACTAAAAATAAACTACAATCATCAGTAAACTTCGCTGTGCCAGTAAAAATGTTCACTCCAATTGCAGGCATTTATTTGGTCTGTATAAATTTACAAATATATAACTTGTTAAAATAAAGGAAAGTAAATATTTGTGCTTTTAGCACAGGCTCGGTAACCAGTTGCTGTAAAAGCTTGTTACTGACATAAAGTGTTCTGCAATTTGCTGCTCTTTATGTTCACTTCCTGTGTTTTGCCTGTTATTTGCCTACAGCTACGGCTGAATATTTGTAAAAAATTACGATAACCTTGAGAATTCAAAATGTTCAGCTGTCAGAAATGTTTTTGGAAACAGAGCCCTTCCATGTGTGTGTGTGTGAAATCCTTTGTTTAGCCATCCTTAAGCCTCAGGAAGCTCTTAACTTCTCTGGTGAACTGATGTGCTGAGTGCAGACACTTCCTGAAGCTCAGCTAAGCCAGAAGGCTCTTGGGCAGAAGGGATAAACAAGTGGACAGGGGAATATTCCTTGGCTTCCTGCAGTGTTCAGTGTTTTGTTTAAACCGTGCACTTGTTCAGGGTCAGAAATCATGGGCTTGGCTGATGGTACCCAAATTTGCTGGGCAGCAAAGACAGCAGTAGTTTTATTTTGGGCAGGTAGTTTTATTTTGCCCAAGACAGTGGTGGTCCAAGGCAGTAGTAGTTTTATTTTCAAACCCAAGAGCAAGGGAGTCTGATGGGTTTTTGTCTTCAATACTCAACAGGGTGAGGTCTGAATACTGGCTCTGCACATTTTCGGTGACTGTATTTCCACGGGAGGATTTTTGCCTTGGAAATAACCTGCCCTCCTTAAAGACATTATGCAGAGTTTGGCATTGTGGAAAATGTCTTTACAAACTCTGCTGATAAGTCCCATGTGTTGGATGTTCTGAATGCTGGGGGAACACTTGGAAGGTGGTCCCAAGTAAGAAATTTTCCATGCTGGGATCATTCTTGAGCCGCAATAAATACTGTTTCTGCTGTGTTCAGAGTGAGAAACTGCACCTTTTTGAAAGAAATGTTTGGCTTTGTGGTCCTTTGCAGGCGGAACCTGACAAAGCTGTCCCTGATCTTCAGCCACATGCTGGCAGAGCTCAAAGGGATCTTCCCAAGTGGCCTCTTCCAGGGAGACACGTTCCGGATCACCAAGGCAGATGCTGCAGAATTCTGGAGGAAGGCTTTTGGGGAAAAGTAAGTTTCTAACTGTGCTTAAAAATATGGATGTGGGAACGATTTGCACACAGCACAATGTACTTTTCTGAATTCTGTTTTGACATTGAGGAAGGGCTTTGTCAGGTTAAAATGAACAATGGGAGAGACCTGCTGGTCATTTGGTTCCTCTCTGGGGTGAGATAAGGGGTTGTTCCCACATTACATTTCCCGGATTTTTGTCCTGTCTGGTTTTAAATGATGACTCTTTCCCCACTTTTCCCACTTACTGTCACAGTTTCCCTTGATTATTCAGCTTAAATCTTCCTCTCCTTGATTTAATTCCTTAACTTGTAAGTAAGCTCCACAAACTATGCAAAATAATCTGCTTTCTTCTTCCAAAAGTTACCATGCTCCCAAATATTAGTTATCCTTCCTTTTCATCCTCCCTCCAATTAGTGTTTCCAAGCACTTGGTCACCTTTTTTCCTGAACTTCTGTTTGCAGAATGGCTTTGAGGTGGAGTGAAGGGGAAGGTGAAGTGCAATGTGGATTTGTGTGAAAACTGTTGAAATGTCAGCTTTAGCTTTTGTATCTAATAAAACACTGACTGAATGAACCACAGAGGTGTTCACAGCAACATTTGAGGATTAAAATTAATAGATTTGGTACTGCTTTCAAACTAAGGGAACTGAGGTACTTCACCTAAAGAGTTTAATTAGTAGCTGTCAGAACAAAAAGCCATAATGTATTTACTCATGAATAACAGAGTTGTCTGAAGTGAGGCATCTTCTTTCTATGTTTCTATTCCACTTGATATATTAAAAGAAGGAAAATATTCCTTTAAACAGAAGCCTCTGCTTTGGCTTCTGATTATCTCACTTCTCCAGTTAATCCTTCTTTAGAGAATTGTTTGGAGCTTTTTTTCTTTTTTTTTTTAAACCATCTAGACCTCTGCTATAAGGCCTACTGTTAACTCCTTCTGTACCAGCTGCAGCACTGTGAAATTATCATCAAGTGATGCTGTGGTGGGAAAAGGGAAAGGAGGAAGCAGGGCTGGACTTCTGACTCCAAAATTTTGCACGTGCAGCGAAAATTGCCTGAAGTTCCTTTGGCTGCTGATTTCCTGCAGCACCAAGAAATCTGTGCTTGTGTGACATGAATAAATAAACCTCCTGAGCTGGATACTCACCAAAAGAATGTCTAGGTGTGTCCATGGGGGTGGTTTTCAGACATATCCCAATGTTGGTTTTCCCCAGGACCATCGTTCCCTGGAAAAGCTTCCGCCAGGCCTTGCACGAGGTGCATCCCATCAGCTCAGGGCTGGAAGCCATGGCCCTCAAGTCAACCATTGACCTGACCTGCAATGACTACATTTCAGTGTTTGAATTTGATATCTTCACACGACTTTTTCAGGTAAGAACTGTCTCACTGCTTCAGGTTAAACTCTTTTTTTTTTTTCCAGCCTGTTTTATGCACTAAAATGACATTGTTTATACTGCATGGGATTTGGTTGTCTTGCCCTTCATCCCTTAAACAGCTTTAGTAATACTTAGGATCCCATGTTGCAGTAAAAGTGTGTGATATTCGTGGTTGTAGAAGAAAAAAATTATCTAAATATATACTGCACATTCAGTATCCTGCCATGAATCAGGTTTTCCCTTTCAAAGGTCACTTTGAGCCTGGAGTTCTGACACATCTCCTGCAAGCCAGGAAATGTGAAGCTTAGTTTATCACTCTTGTCTTCCCTTGTCTTTCTCTTCCTTGTCAGATTTATTTTCCATATGGGGGGGGGGAGGTTGTTCAGGATGGAGCATTAGCATGGAAATTTGGGCTTCCTCTCTTTTGAACTGACACAGCCAGGATGTTGTGGCCACGTCTGTGCTGGGTGAAATCTCACTGAAGTGATATTAATAGGAGGTAAAATTCTAACCCAGAGTCTTTAGTAGTGCTAAATTAAAAAACGCAGCTTCTGATGGTACAACTGGGTATTTAGAAGAACAATCACTTACTTCTTTGGCTCTGACTTGCCTTTTCCCATGTGATAGGGTGGGTTGTAATTAAGATATGTCTAGATGAAAAATTCCCATGTTTGGTGTTGCAATGTAGCTGATCTCATTCAGTACTTTTTCCAGCTATTGTACATAGAGAACAAGTCAAGAGTTGCTGCAAATTCCAAGAGATGCAAAGTTCTTAGGCAGTGCTGATACCTTCTTGTGGGCAAGTTAAAAAATTCAGAAAAATCGGATGAGATTTACACACCCAAGTCCTTCTTAAGATTGAGAGCTTTCAAATTGTTATTGTGACTTTTGGGGTATTATTTTAAGGGATATTTAACATGTGTGTGCTGGCTTATTTATTCAGATCTCAGACTAGCCAGCAATCCTTGCCACACCCCGGTGAGGTTGGGTGGTTGAGGAACAGTCACAAGTTACAGACAGTGAAACTGAGACAAAGAGGAGAGGTCACTGTCCTGAGGCCATTTAGGAAGTGTTGGAGATCAGACTACTCCGTGGTTTCTGGTGCTGTGCATCACCTCATTAAACCCTTGACTTTATCCCTGTCTCAGGAATGAGTCACTGTCTCTGCAGAAGCAGCCCAGTTGATAGCTGTTCCTGAGCTGGGACCTCAGGGCCTTCTCCCTTAGCGTTTATTAAAGAAGTTTTGATCAAGGTCTGTCTTAGGTGATGGTTTTATCACCAACAAGAGAAATGGTTTTATCACCAACAAGAGAAGAACCCAAACGCTCAGTGCTGCATGGGAATGGATGTTTTGGTTCCTCTGTTGGATTTGTGGTGGAAGACGAAGCCCATTCCTACAGCTGAAGCACTGACCCCTTTGATGAAGGGCTGTTGTGTGTGTTGACACCTCTCAGGAGTGAGTGGTTAATCTCTTTCTGTGTTGCTCCCACAGCCGTGGTCGTCCTTGCTCAGGAACTGGAACAGCCTGGCAGTGACTCACCCTGGTTATATGGCATTCCTGACCTATGACGAGGTGAAGGCCAGGCTGCAGAAATTCATTCACAAACCTGGCAGGTTCGTGCTCAGTGTTTTGGATGGTTCTCACTGACACCACTGATCACTGCCCCTGCTGAGCTGACACTCCTGGCTGGGCAGGAAGGGCCACGGGGTCGTTTTGGGGGGTTATATGGTCACTTCTGTGCTGCTTTTAGAAATGGAAACCTTGTCTAGTCTGCTTGTGGGTTTTGGTGTTTGTTGGGTTTTTTAAAGTTAACGTCAAACAAATGATTTTAAGGATGTTAACTTGTCCTGCTCTGGGTTTAATGTCACCTGGATGCTTTTCTCGCCTCGTATCACGTTGCAAAGTTCCCCTTTGATCTGCCTGGGGGTCAGCTGAGAAAAGCTGGTATAAATCATCAAGTTATTCCTGATTTTTATTTGCTGTCTGGAGACAGCCAGGCCCAAAGGCTGCCTGCTTGACATTGAATCTCTTCTGTTTGCTGCAAGCTGAAGTTTCTTCCCCTTTCCTCAGTTACATTTTCCGGCTGAGCTGCACCCGCCTGGGGCAGTGGGCCATCGGCTACGTCACTGCAGATGGGAACATCCTGCAGACCATCCCCCACAACAAACCCCTTTTTCAAGCACTGATCGATGGCTTCAGGGAAGGCTTGTAAGTACCTTTGTCAAAATTCACACCTCAGTTCAACTGGGAGTGGTCCCATTGCTGCCAGTGGAATAATTCGTATATTGAGCTATTTTGGCACAGTTGTCTTTGCTGCCCTCTGCAGTGGCAGGTGGTAAATGTGCAGCAGTGTTTCCCTTGTCATTAGTCAAGCCTTTAATTTGAGCAACAGCCACTGATATTATGGCATCAGTTTTCTTATTCTTGATATTGCAATTATTATTATATATATATTATGTAGGATGATTTAAGAAGAATAGTCTGGGACCATAACATCCTGTTTAAAATAAAAATTGCTGCCAGGAGGGACAACGAACTTCTTTTTATTTTTAAGAATAACATATTTGGGTTTTTTTGGATCATCAGATTCTTCCAAAACCTTCTGAATTCAGAATACCTTGAATTCCCATCCCTCACTTCTCACCTTCATCCTTTCTTTCCTTCACCATCCCCAAAATGTACCTGATTTCTGTGTGTGTGTACTTATGCATGTGTGTACATGCACATATAGAGAGAGAGCTTTTTTTTTCCCAACTACTTCCAGTTATTTATTTCCTGATGGCCGGAATCAGAATCCTGACTTGACTGGCTTGTGTGAGCCCACACCTCAGGACCACATTAAAGTTACACAGGTGAGTAAAATGTTCTATCCCATCAAACTCCCAGTTTCTAGCCTCATTTAGCTATTTCCACAATTCTGTCATACTTGGCATTCCCAAGTTTGTTTTTAAGGCCTCTGTATTTTACAGGAATTACAGAAATCTTTGAATGGTAGGGATGGGCAAAGACATATTTAAAGGGTTTATTTTTAGAGTGTTCTGCCAAGTATTGATGCTTTTGTGCCATTCAGCATGTCTTGAGCCTTGCTTTCCTTGGGACACTTAAGTGAAAAACTGAGATAATTTGAAGTCCACTTTCTTCAGAGCTTGATACATAAAATGACAGTAAAATCTTTGCAGATTTCTGTTCTCCTTTTTATTTCATGGCATCACCCGTGTCTGTCTGTCTTTCCCTAAGGAACAATATGAGCTGTACTGTGAGATGGGCTCCACCTTCCAGCTGTGTAAAATCTGTGCTGAGAACGACAAGGACGTGAAGATTGAACCTTGTGGCCACCTGATGTGCACGTCCTGCCTCACGGCGTGGCAGGTAAGGCATCCCCTCTGCTCTCAGGGAAGCTCCTGGCTCTCTCACACTCCAAACTGGGCGGTTTCCTGCAGGTATGGAGATAAAACAGCAGAACTGAGGACTGGAGCTGACAGTTCAGTAATATCAGTGCATCAGAAGCAGTTTAGATGCTTAATCTGGAATAGGCAAGAAGTGTGAGAACTTGCTAAAAAGCCGTTTTTCTGCTTCAGGGAGAAAATACTCTGTGTTCGTAGCACAGTTTGCCTTTGTCTCCCTGTCAGTTGGAAGGTACCTGCCAAAAAGCAGGTTTAAAGCTCACTGTGTGTTAACCACGTGTTTAATCCCTGCATGCCAATGGTGCTGTGAGAGATGCCTTCTCTTCCCTGCAGGAATCAGAGGGCCAGGGTTGTCCTTTCTGCCGCTGTGAGATCAAGGGCACGGAGCCCATCGTGGTGGATCCCTTCGACCCCAGGGGAGGAGGAGGATTATCCCGGCAAGGGGCAGAAGGAACTCCCTCCCCCAGTTACGATGATGATGAGGATGACAAGGCTGATGATTCCCTCTTCATGATGAAGGAGCTGGCTGGTACCAAAGTAAGGTCCCTGCAGTGGGTGACAGAAGGCCTGGCAGTGCATTTGCCCACCAGTTTCCTGTGGTTTTAGTGATTTGTGCCTGTGAGGGTCGTCAAACCTTATAAAGGGAAAAGATCCTACTCATTATGGAAAACAGGGATTTAGGTTCAGTTTGGTGAGTTAAGTTCACGCTGTCAGTTTTATTAAACACTTGGAATCCTTTGATCTCTTGTGTATTGAAAGAATCCCTGGAAGGGTGAGAAGGGCTGGCCTGACCTGTGGGAATGGCAGGTGTAGGTTTGTAACACTCCTCTGCGTGTTGGCCACGCTGCCTTTGATTTACCAGCCAGAGTTCACCCAGATCAGCACAAATCCCTCCAGTTTTCCCCAGTGGTGAGTACAACCAGGCAGGCACAGCCTTCCCAAGGTCCTGATGACTAAACAGGGTAGAGGACAGGCTGTTTTGCTGAGGAAGTCAATTTGACTGTCAGCTTTTTTTATGCTGCCTGATAAGTGTACATAATAAAGGTGTGATACCTCTGCCATTAGTGCTGCTTCCCTCCAGGAGCTGTGTATAAGGCAGACATTTTTTAGGGATCCCTGTGTGGCTTTTTCCTAAAATCTCATCACTGCTCTTGCACTGTTTTACTGCATAGGGAAGTGGGTTTGAATTTGGCTAATTTTTAATAGTTGAATCAAATAAAATAAGCTGCCTTTTCTGGTCAGAAAGAATATTTTGCTCTGGTTTACCTGTAGTCTTATTTGTCTTTATCTTTCACTCTGTGAAGTAATGTACTAAACACTATTCCTGGGGGTAGTTTATTTATACATATCTTGGGGAAGCAAAGCAATTTCCTTGGTGAGACATCCTGTCAGGGTGTGGAGTAGGATGGTACTGTGTTGGCATTAGTGAGTCCAAACCTGTGTAAAGCTTTTCAAAGTTAGAAAGCACAAGCTTTGCTTGTAAAAAGAGAAAATAAAGAGAAGAAGAGGCACTGTTTGGATTTGTTGGGTGGAAAAACACCTTTCTAGGGACAAAGATGGGGTGATTGCTGCACCAGCCCTGACACTGTAGTTGAGGCAGTTTGCACAGTGACAGCAGGTTTTGCAGCAGCTTGTGCCCTCTGGTGTCCAAAAGCAGCTTGTTCCTGCTCAGGCAGATTTGTTACTCCAACCAAACAGCTTGGCTTGTGTTGCTAAGTGTGTGTTTTCAGGGCTTGCTGCCTGTCCTGTGACACTGCCTTCATTACCAGCAGTATAATTGTTTATCACAGAGTGATTTGTCATCAATATTGCAGCCAGTCTGAGTCACAGAGATTTAAAGCCTCTCTAGAGGAAAGGGGCTCTGCTGCATCGAGTCATCTGTTGATTTTCCCATTCTTCCCTGTCTCAGGTGGAGCGTCCTCCCTCTCCCTTCTCCGTGGCTCCACAGGCTGCCCTTCCTCCCGTGCCACCACGCCTGGATCTCCTGCAGCAGCGAGTGTCCAACCCCCCCGGGGCTTCCAGTCCTGGCACCACTTCCAAGGTCAAACACACCTTTTACCCTTTCAGCTCTGATTTTCAGGGAGAACCAGCATAAAGAACTTTTCTTCACGATTTTTTTCCATCGAGCTTTTTATTCAGATAAAGAACTAAAGAATTAAATGTGTGTGGGTGGGAGGAGTGAACTGGCTTTGTGCTTGATCAGCAGGAGGCAGCAGGATGATCTTGGTGGCGTTTGTTTATTCCTTGTTGAGATACAGCAGCAGTTCTTCATCTGGTTTGGATGAAGTAATGAAATTATGAAAGTCCAGGCAGAAGAAAAGATCTATTTTTAAGAATATTCATTGCTGACTGCTGGCTGCTAACTTGTATAAATAACCCACAACTGAATCGCTTTTTTAATGATTTGGTAGGCTTTGTTTGGAATCCCATCTAATACTGCTGTGAGCTCTTGTTCTCCTCCAAGAGAAAGAATCTGGGCTGTTTGGGGTGTAGTGCACGTAGTTGCTGTGTTATCTCTTGGAGCCTGTGGAGAAGGTGTGGACATATCTCCACATCCCCTGAGATAACTCCTTGTAAAAAACAGATAAAAAAAAAAAAACAAACCAAAACTCTCCCTCCCGTTTATCTTTTATGGCTGGGCCTACCTGTGTTAAGCAATCTCTTGCATTTTTGTGCCCTGCAGGCCGCCCCTGGTGCTCTCCACAAGGACAAACCTCTGCCAATCCCCCCCACGCTCCGAGACCTCCCCCCGCCGCCGCCTCCGGACCGGCCGCATTCCCTGGGGAACGAGGGGCGCCCTCAGAGGAGACCCCTGCCCTGCACCCCGGGGGACAAACCCCCCCCGGTGCCCTCCAACCGTCAGGGGGACCTGTGGCCATCCAGACCCATCCCCAAAGCCCCCCCTGTGGCCGTGAGCCCCGGGGACCCCTGGGCTGGGAGAGAACTGTCCAACAGGCACTCGCTTCCCTTCTCCCTGCCCTCCCAGATGGACTCCAGGGCTGACAGCCACCGGCTCGGGAGCACCCTCAGCCTGGACAACCCGGGGGTGAGTAGACCTGGCGGAGCTGGGGGTGATCTGTGAGAAAATCAGCCTTCCAAGGTGCCCTCTGCTCACGCTGAACGGTGTGATCCTGTGCCAGGGGAGAGATGGAAAGGGACTGGTGGATGCCAGGCAAGGGGGGACTTCTTAGGGAAGTGCTTTCGTGCCTCTTGGGGGCAAGGCTGAAGTGCCAGTTTCAGATGCATGATCACTGTTCCCCTTTCAGTTTTGGAAGGCTGGGAATGCTTTCCATTGGGAGCTGGTGTGCTGAAAAAGCCTGATTTACTCTGCTGGTTTTTGAGCCCTGAAAAGCATGCACAAAGTAGCTGTGATGGATTGAACACAGTAAAATCTGAGTTTAGTTTGGATCTGTTAATGCACTGGGCACTGTTACCAGTGGAGCTGAGGAGTCTCTATTGTTCTCAAAAAAAAATTGCAGGCAGTTTTGCTTTCCTCGATTCCATTTCCTTAATTTTTCCTTTAAATATCTCCAGCTCTCTAAAATAGAAAGCAAGGACGTTTTTAGCCAGATTGTCTAAGAAAATGACACTTGCACAGTTGCCATCCTGTCTGCCTGTGTGTGTGCTTGTCTACATCCTTTTCCTCTTGTCCCCCATTTTTGGCCTGTTTCAGCTGAATTTGCCAAGGCCATTGGAATCTCAAAAGATGGGAAGTTCCTCCTGCAGGAAAGTCCCTGCTTGTGTCCTCACTGAGGGAAAACTGTCACAGAAGTCCTGGATTTCTAAGTAAATGCTTTGGAATAAAGGAAGATGCTTCATTCCCTCAGGGGATTTGCTGAGTGACTGGCTTTGCAGCTGCACTGGTATTTGTGGTGTTTCTGACTCCTCTTTGGAATTCTTTTCTTTCAGAGCTCCAACAGTGGTCCAGCAGCAACCTCAGAGTGTGAACACCCCAAAATTAAACCCTCCTCGTCTGCCAATGCCATCTACTCCTTAGCTGCCAGGTCTCTTGTTTTCTTTTATAATTTACAGAGTGGTGCTGGTGCCAGGGGCAGAATTTGACACAACTCTGTCAGCCTTCATTTCATTCCTGACAGACTCAAAACACACAGTCTGGGGAAAGCAGATGAAATCAGATCCCAGAGAGCTGTGGGGAGTGGTGCTAGTTCCCCTTGGCTGTGGCAGTAGGAAACAGGCTCCAGTTGCCATCAGCTCTTCCATGAATCCAGTTTTGAGCTGGTCTGCATGTGAAGTGGGTGATGTGAATTTATATGATACTGTCACCTCCTTCTGCACAGTGACCTTGAAGTCCTGAAAACCACTTTATTGCTTTAGACAGAATTGCTGTAACATGACTACACTGTGGATTTGAAAGGGCACTTTGACAGTATTTAGATGTATGAATATCTAACTGTTATATTTATGTAAATGTTCTTCTGGTGTTTATATGTCGTTTCTTCTGCCTCCAGACCACTGCCTGTACCAAAACTGCCTCCTGGGGAGCAGTCTGAGAGCGATGAGGACACTGAATACATGTCACCATCCTCTCTCCCTGTGGTGCCTCCAGGTCCTGCTGTACAAAAACCAGAGATGAAAATGCCTTTGGAAGTGACTCAGAGTTTACGGTGAGGTTCTGTGTGTCTGTCACAGCTCTGGGACAGCACGTTTGGGCAGCAGGGTGGGGATTTCACTTGCTTGGTTCTCTGAATTCCCCCAGTGATGTTCACCAGATCTAGGCTAAAATAGCTGTAAAGGAATTTTTTGCAGAGTCCTTGCACAGCATTAAAGGAGTCAGATAACCCCTTCCCCCTCTCCCTGCTAATAACCTCTTGAGAGCAGAAACAACTGAAATTCAAAACTCAAAATGCAGTGTTTTGGTGGTATCAGTTGATCTATTTTGAGCTGAGATGCTGCACTGCAATAGACGTTATTAGAGCATTTTTCTGGAACAAATATGTCACAGAAGAGTGGTGATTTCACTTTGAAACAAAATCTGTGCAGAATGTCAGTCACAGAGGCGAGGTGGAGGTGGTGGCCACTGTCTCTGGTGCCAAGGGCAACGTGTTCTCTCCCTCAGAGTTTTGGACTGTGAGCAGCAGCCAGAGGGTTCCATGTATGAAGCAATGTACAACATTCACTCCCAAGCAGCATCCTCTGCTTTCGAGCCTGTCAACACTTCTGGTGAGTGGGTGTGCTAACAAACAACTGAGAAACTGGGGCACAATGGATTGATCCCAGTTGGAACAGCGTTTTCAGCTGAACAGAGTAACATTTGCTTTTTGTTATTAAAATAGCTGTGGAAATATCTGGGTCTGTGTACTGCATCTATCAAGTATTTTTAACCTAATGCTCCCTTCTGGAAAGAGCTTCCATTGAAGGTGTGGTTTTAGCAGCAAAACCTTGAGTTCTGTGTCCTGTCAGTGTTTTTGGGGGGTGTGGGGGAACAGAGTCTGCTTGAGAGACTCCGAGTCCCAGAGCTCAGGATGTGCTTCCCGTTCCAGATGAAGGGGATCTGGCAGCAGCCACTGCCAGCAACGGCCCTGAAGAGTCAGAAAATGAAGAGGATGGTTATGACATCCCCAAACCACCACTCCCAGTTGCCCTTGCTCGTCGCACACTGTCCGATATCTCCAATGCCACTCCTGCCTTCAGCCGAATGTCCTTGGAAAACGACCCTGGGACAGGTTAGAGGGCACTTCTGGCTTTCTCTGCGTGTTTGAAACTCGTGTCACTCGCTCGAGGTTTTGGGTGTAAGCTGTAAAATCAGGTTTACAAGGCAGAATCACACTCACTCTTGGGTGTTTGGTTTGATTTACGGCTTGGAATACACTGCCTTGGTCATTTAATCACTGAGCTAGAAAATCACTTTGAAATCACAATTAGAAAAGCCTTTCCTGAGCTTAAGGAATATTCCTTAGGCCACTGTGCTTTTGTACCAGGGTGTACCAAGGCAACCATCCCTGGAAGTGTCCAAGGCCAGGTTGGACAGGGCTTGGAGCAAGTGGAAGGTGTCCCTGCCTATGGCAGGGGGTGGAACGAGATGAGCTTTAAGATCCCTTCCAACCCTAACCATTGTGTGGTTCTATCCCTGTTCCAGGTGAGAGATGCCAGTGCTGGCCTTGCACAGCCTGTGCCTCAGTGCCTGCAGATGGCACAAGTGTTCTGTCTGATGCTCTCAGTTCCTCTGAGCAGGGACCCAGTGGCTCAGCAAGGTCGGCTTTTTGTCCCCCGGGAGTAGGGGACATCGTGTCCTTCTGGCTGCAAGGCACATTCTCAGAGGGGAAAAAACTAAAGCCTCATTTCTCCAAGAGCCTTTCTGAATAATGCATGACTTATTCCCTACAACTGCCCAGCAACTCTTAAGGAAGCTCTGAAAAACTTCCTGTTGGGGGGCTTTCAGCATGTTTGAACATGCTGGGGATTTGCCAAGGAAGAGGAATGAGTTTCTTGTTCCTTCTGGAGGCAGAGCCTCCTGTTCCCAGAACCACCTACCCCAGTGAGATTTCTGTTCATTTGCTTCATCATTCTCCTTCCCTGAGCCTCTGTCCTTCAGCAGAGGAGAGTTTCCTAGTGCAGAGAAGTTCATTAGCCTTTTGCCACTCCTCCCTGCCTCCCTTTTTGAGCCTGGCACTGTGTCTGGAGAACGTGGCTGGAAGGGATGAGAAAGGACGGAGAGGGAGTCACATCCCTCTCCCAGATGAAGTACTGAGCTTAATCACTGACACTTCTTTGTTTTGACAGCCCTGAAATAACAGTGCTGTTGTCCTGCCTTGGTGTTAGGAGCTCTGCTAATGGAAAATGTGGGAATGCTGATTGTTGCTGCTGTGGGAAGCATAGGCACTGTGCAAGCAAGCCTGAGCAGTGTGGGATACATCTTGGCAGATTTATGTTCTTGTGCCTTGTGCCCTGCAGTTTGGTTTATTAATCATTTACCAAAAAAGCTGTCCTGGTAGTTGTCCTTTCAGATTGACCTGTGGTCTCTGAAATTTGATCCAGTTCAAGCTGAAACAGCTATTTCTCAAAAGGCACTTCAGGGGAGAGGAGTGGGCAGACCTTTTTCTTACATGTACAAAAGGCTTTTTATGTGTGAGAAGCTTGTCCTGTGAACATTAGTGAGCTGAACTGCCTTGTGGTTAGTGAGGAAGGCTCAGGGAATTTGTTTCCTGAAGAGCCTTCTCTATCTTAGTGCTTTTGGTGCAAGTTTTTCAGAAAAGCCCCACAATGGTGCCTCTCTGAGCAGGGCTACAGTGCCCACTCTTAAAAAGGGATTGCTGGGACTTGTCTGTTGTGCTGCTGGAAAACTCCAGAGAATGCCCTGAGGAGTTTTTCCAGAAGACAAATAAGACTTTCTCTAAGGTGATGTCAGATATCCACGCAGAAAAGCTTCCTGTGATTGGCAATAAATGCTTTCTGCAGCGATACAGGAGGTCAGAATGCCAAAATTACCACATTAACACATTAAGCAACGTGATTTTTGCCTTGGAGAGTTTGGTGACTCGTTTGGTTTATTGGCTATTCTTTTCTCTTCCCAGAAGGGCATGATGTGGCTGCTGGGCACTGCCTCATCTGAATGACTAAGGGAAAGGCAGAACAGGCTGAGCTTATTGATCTGCCCTGGCTGCAGCCGTTGGGCAGGGTGAGCTCCAGCAGGGGAACAGGAGAACATTCAGCTGCTGACCCTTCAGAGAGCATAATTCAGTCGCTGGAGCATTTGTGGTGGCTGAGCTGGGACTGATAGAGCTGGCTCTGTGCACACCCTCCCTTGGCACTCTGCAGCGTGCACAGCAGGTCTGAGAGGAGAGATCAGCTCAGCTGGGGGGGTTCTGTCTCATTCCAGAAGGAAATGGGATGTTGGATAAAGAGTTGCATATTCTGTCACTTCTTTTCCCAGCAAATCTCTGCTGCTTATTCTAGGGCTGATATCTGAGCTCTGCTCACCCACATTGAACCCATGACATTTTTTTCTATTTATGTGGTCTTATCTTAATAAATGAGCCTGATGTGACTCGCTGATCAAAAACATCTCCACGTAGCAGGTTTTGCACACAAGGGGGGAAGCTGAGCTGATTGGAAGGAAGGATGAGCTGGTTGGGCACTGGAAATGGATACTCTCAGACACATGATGTGACTCCTGGGGATGGTCCTGTGAAGGGCTAAGGATTGGACTCGATGATCCTTGTGGGTCCCTTCCAGCTCAGCGTATTCTGGGATTCCATGAGCTGGTTGGAAGGAAGGCTGAGCTGGTTGGAGAAAGCGCCAGAGCTCAGCGACAGGTTTTTTGAAGTGCCATTTATCAGCCTGATGTCATTCCCTCTTTGTTCCAGGCCAAAATTACACGTCCTTGTTTCAAGTGCTGCCTTCATTTCTCCTTCCAGGTTTTTCAGATGGCTCCCAAGTTCCGGAGAGGCCGCCAAAGCCGCTGCCCCGGCGGATAAATTCCGAGCGGAAAGCCGGGAGCTGCCAAGCAGGAGGAGCCAGCAGTGGGGCCAGCTCATCCCTGCAGCTCTCCAGCGAGATCGAGAACCTCATGAGCCAAGGCTACTCATATCAGGACATTCAGAAAGCCCTGGTCATTGCACATAACAATATTGAGATGGCCAAGAATATTCTCCGGGAGTTCGTCTCCATTTCCTCCCCTGCTCACGTGGCCACATAGCACAGGACACCTCCACACCTACAACTTCTGTGGACCAACTGCCTGGGCAGCTGTGGCCCAGCTGTGCACCAAAGGGGAAGGGGGTTCCTTTAGAGACTTCGTGCTGAGGTCAGTCCTGCCTCTCAAAGAGAATCAGTTGTCAGGTTTTTGTGGTTCCAGATTTCAAAGCAGAGGAATGAAATGGAGCAGAGTGGTGTTTTATACAGTGTAATGTCTTGGAGTCCTTTACCCCTACCTCTTGTCTGGGAGAACAGATTTATTTCCAGGGTGTTGGTGGAGAAAAGTGTCGTGACAAGGGACCCCCGAGCCCATGCCCTGGAGGCTGTTGGGGGAGTGTTTTGTGCTGTGAATTTTAAGTGAATGCTCAGAGAAACAAAGAGTCTCGAGGTCGGTGTGGTGTGTCCTGTGGTTCATGGTACTAGGTTTGGATCTGTTCGCTGCTGTGTGTCTGGCTCAGGCTTTTTAGAGCAGCTGGGAGGTCACTTTCTGCTGGGAATAAATAGGAGACCTTGGAAGAATCGTTTGATTGCTTCCTCTTTGCCACGGCGTGTCCCTCTTGCCTGTACTAATAGCAGTTATTGCTTGTGATTCCAGCCCTCCCTTGCTGTGTGGAGATAGCAGGAGCAGCTCCTGTCAGGGTTTTTGATCCTGGCAGTGCTGGGAGTTGGATTTCCCTCCTGTGTGTGCCCTCTTGCAGCACTGGCAGCACCAGATTCCAGGCAGCTGGAAGTGCCAGGAGTTTGGCGTGTTTTGGAGGGATGGGAAGACTCTGAGGGAGAGCAAAGAACTGGCTGCTGCTTCTCCTCCTTTTTTTTAGCCTTGAGCATTTTGTGCTTCAGTGCTCAAACTTGACTGTGGCCCCGCTGGGCTCGAGCAGCTGTCACCAGACTCTCTTTCCTAGGAATGTTGCACCTGGTGAATATGATGTTTTATTTATCTTAATTGCATGGTGGCTGTTGCAGACTTAGTGGCCTTCACTCACATTCCATCACCTCCTTCAGAGAGCTTTTGCAGGAGCCATCTTCGTGCCAGGGTGTGTTGTGGAATTGGTAGATGCAGCTGATGTGTTTGTTGGGTATCTCACCTGCTTTGCAGTAAAAGAAATTGCAGCAGTTCCTCCTGCATGGCTGTCCAAAAAACGACATGGGGGGCTCTTCTTTCCATTCCCATTGCTCTCAAGGTATTGCCAGATCTCGTGTTCAAACAGACCTGGGCAAATTCTGTGTTTGTAGAATGATCACGTGGCTTTAAAGGTCAGAACTCAGCTGTTACATTGGAAAAACCTGACCTGCAGACTCAGCTACTTAACTCTGTTCATGCAGGAGGAGTGGATGGTTCCTCTGGAGAGGATTTAAGTCAAGGAGGCATACACAGATCCCAGCTGACAGACTGTGCACACAGAGAGGCCCTTGGCCTTTGGAGCGTGTCCAGCATTATTTGCATCTCTCCCAGGTCAGCAGTGGTCAGTAGGCAAAGGGCTGCAACTTGGAATATTGCTGGAGTGATTCTGGCACTTGGATGCAGTTTGGCCTTTTGAAGAATCCAGAGGCTGGGCCCAGATCTCAGCCAAACGGCTGCAGTTGGCAGAGAGGAGTTAACAAGTGTTTGCAGAGGGAATTGAGCATAAAATGGTTTTTTTTGGTTAAAGTAGAGGTTTCTCCGTGGACCTGCAGCTTTGTGAATCGATGCAGTGGGTTCCAGGCAGTTTGAACTCTCTCTTTACTCCCCTCCTTTCTTGTAGTGAAGAGAACATTCTCAGAAACCGTAAGGGGATCTCCTGCAGCACTTGGAGGCCACCAGCACTTGCTATTTCGGGGCCAGGGCTGGGAGTTGCCAGTGCAGCAGCCTGGGGAGGTTGATGTCAGGGCACAGGGCTGTGCAGGCACAGAGGGGTCAGGCACAGCCCCGAGCTGGGGCCCTGGGGAAGCTGCTGAGCTGTGGTGTCAGTGCCTCTCGCACTCGAGGAACCTCCTCCTGTGCCCACTTCCTCTGCCAGTGTGGCTGTGGGAGCTGCTGGAGGAGCAGTTCCAGTGCTGGTGCTGCTGAGGCAGGAACAGGCAGCTCTGGCTGTTGCCTCACGCTGGGGAGCCTGAGCAGCCTGACAGTTCCTTGTCTGTCCTGGAGATCCAGGGAAACCCTTCTGTGAGGGAGTGCTGTGTTTGCTTTCCCTCCTTCTCACACTCCCCCCAGTGCTGCCCCCCAGCTCCCGTGGGTTTGGAGCCACTTTGTGTCTGCCCTGCTGTGTGAACTCAGTGCCAGTGTGTCCAAGGGGGACAGGTGACTCTTGCCACTGCCCAGGCTGTGCCAGAGCCCAGTCCAGCCAGCTCCAAAGCCTTAACTCTTGTCTTGCACAGTGTGTGTGCTCAGACTAGTGATGCCCTGTCCCTTCATGGCAGGCTGGTTGTTAATGTTCCATTAACTCCTGCCTGGCAGAGCTGCTCCAGGCCTGTCTTTGGGGTTTATGTGCCAAGAGAGACCTTCCTCTGGGTGTTGTTCTGGGTGTTAGAGATTAGAGAGGGCAATCTTCGTGGCATGTATCACTGATTTTTCTGCATGTGTCCTTTCTGTGCACTGTTTTGTGTCTCAAGCTGATTTAGGAAACTTTTAAGTCTTGGCTTTTCTTCCTTAGACGTGTAAGGATTTGCTAATTCCACGGAGTGCAGCCATGCCTTGTGGCTGTGCTCTGCCAGCTCAGTCCAGGCACTGCACAGCACATTATTGCTCTTCTTTCCCTTCACCTCCTTGCTCTTTATCCTTAAAAAATTAACTTCCCGGCGCTCCTTTAAAAAGAAAACCAACCCAAATGTCTAGTGCCTTCCTCGAGGGAATGCTGCATCGCCAGGCTGGACCCAGGAAAACCCATCCCTGGGGGAAAACCAAGAGCTGCAAAGAGGCCTTGGAGCGTGAAACTGCTTTGAAAGGGGTGAAAAGAAGGAGCAAGAGAGCTGGGCAGCTGCCACTTCAACTGTGCCACTGTGTTCTGGAGCATTTCAGCTGGGGCCTGGGGACGTGCCCGGGCAGTGCTGTGCCAGGACAGGAGGATTCAGGGCAGGAATCCCGAATATTTCCCTCTCAACACCCCGAGTGCATGTCCTTCCCCCTGGGGAGCCCGAGCCCAGCATGCTGCCCCTGCACTAGACTGAGGATGTTACTGGAGCTAATCCCAAGGCAGGGTCATTACTGTAAACGGGGTTGGGTTGGGGTTTTTTCTGGTTTTTTTTTTTTTTTTTTTTTTTTCTGTTTGTTTGTTTGTTTTTTTAATTATTATTTTTATTTTAATTTTATTTTTCAATCGAGCAAGAAAAAAAAAAAAATTTGCAACTCCCAGGGCACTTCCTCCGAGTGCCCTTTTAAAAAAAAAAATTAAATTAGTGGAAAATAAAGACACTTATTTTTACAGTTCCTCACAGAAATCTTCTTTTTTTTTGTTGTTGTTTTTTTTTGAGAAAAAAATTCCCAGCGGAGGAGGAGGAACTGCTGTCGCTGTTGTTCTTTCTCTTGAATGACAAAAACACCGATTTGTAAAATATCAGTGTAAAAAAAAAAAAAAAAAAAAAAAAGTCGAGATTTTCACGAAATATTTTAAAAAAAAAAGTATAATAGTGTCATTAATATAAAATTATAATAGCAGTATTTAATCCTTTCAGATCTGTAAAGAATAAGGAAAAACAGAAGGTAAATATTCTTACAGAGAGTAGCTGAGCTTTAAGGTTCACTTGGTTTAAAGTCCTCATTTTGTTTGCAGAGGCATTGTTAATGTTTAGAGGTTATACTAATGTTATTTATTAATTGTTTCCATTCCTGTATGCTGCCCACTAAGAGCTTCTTTGTTTGGGATTTCATTCACCTGTGTCAGTAAAGAAAAAAAAAAAAAAGAAAACGGAACAAAGTTTTATTTTTAAATAAAATTTCCTTTGTTGTAGCACATGGTGTGTGTTGTGTTGGTTCTGTGAGTCCTGGGAAGAAGAATCTCCTGCTCCAGCCTCAGATGTTCAGTCTCCTGGATCTGTTTTATATTTTATATCTATATATATATCTATATTTATATATTTATATTTATATATTTATGTCTATATATCTCTCTATATCTTTATCTATATATAGAAATAAAATATCTCTCTATAAAAATATAAATAAATAAATATATAAATCTATATATAAAATATCTACATATAAATATAAAATTCCTATCTCTATATAAAAATATAAATATATATATATCTATATATAAAATATCTATATATAGATATAAAATTCCTATCTCCCTATAAAAATATAAATAAATATATATAAAAGTCTCTCTATAAAATATCTATATATAGATATAAAATATTTTTTTATAGAGAGATATAAAATAGATACTATATAGATATTTTATATATAGATATAAAATACTCTTTTTTATATATAGATATAAAACACTCTTTTTTATATATAGATATAAAATAGCTATTTTATAACCATTACCACAATTATGTGTTAAATTCAAGTGGATGCTGACAAACAGAGGGAGGAATGATTTACACAAATTTCAGTCTAATAAAACATATTCCAAGGGAATGATTGAACAAAATCTATAATCCATCAGGACCAAGAAGGGCATTAACAGGGGGGGTATTTTTCCATTGCATGGAATTCCTAGAATTATATATAATATATCCTAATGTAGGATATATTCTACATTAATAAAAAATATCAGAATGGAATTATACACAATTGAATATATTAATATATGTGAACCTACAGGAACAGAACACACAGGACTATATATTCATATATATTAATATATGGATCTAGTACACACAAAGGGGATCTAATGAAGCCAAAATTAGCTAATTAGATCATTTGGGGGGTCTAATGAGGGGGACTGGGGCCAAATGACATGGGGGGTTACCTGAGGTCATTTCAGGCCCCCAAAATTGATCCAAGGGGTCAAATGAGGTCACTGGGGGGTTACTTGAGGTCATTTGAGGCTCTGATAATTGGCCCAGGGGTCAAATGAGGTCACTGGGGTTACTTGAGGTCATTTGAGCCTGAGAAATTGGATTTTGGGGTCAAATGAGGTCACTGGGGTTACTTGAGGTCATTTGGGCCTGGAAAATTGGATTTTGGGGTCAAATGAGGTCACCGGGGTTACTTGAGGTCATTTGGGTCTGAAAAATTGGATTTTGGGGTCAAATGAGGTCACCGGGGTTACTTGAGGTCATTTGGGCCTGGAAAATTGGATTTTGGGGTCAAATGAGGTCACTGGGGTTACTTGAGGTCATTTGGGTCTGAAAAATTGGATTTTGGGGTCAAATGAGGTCACTGGGGTTACTTGAGGTCATTTGGGTCTGGAAAATTGGATTTTGGGGTCAAATGAGGTCACTGGGGTTACTTGAGGTCATTTGGGTCTGAAAAATTGGATTTTGGGGTCAAATGAGGTCACCGGGGTTACTTGAGGTCATTTGGGCCTGAAAAATTGGATTTTGGGGTCAAATGAGGTCACTGGGGTTACTTGAGGTCATTTGGGTCTGGAAAATTGGATTTTGGGGTCAAATGAGGTCACCGGGGTTACTTGAGGTCATTTGGGCCTGAAAAATTGGATTTTGGGGTCAAATGAGGTCACTGGGGTTACTTGAGGTCATTTGGGTCTGAAAAATTGGATTTTAGGGTCAAATGAGGTCACCGGGGTTACTTGAGGTCATTTGGGTCTGGAAAATTGGATTTTGGGGTCAAATGAGGTCACTGGGGTTACTTGAGGTCATTTGGGTCTGAAAAATTGGGTTTTGGGGTCAAATGAGGTCACTGGGGTTACTTGAGGTCATTTGGGTCCGAAAATCGAATTTTGGGGTTAAATGAGGTCCCAGAGGGGTTTCTTGAGGTCATTTGGGGCTCTGCTCACTGTTCACGAGGTCCAGTGATGACACAGGGGTCCAAAGAGGGCTCCAAGGGGTTAATTAACATCAACTGGGGCCCAATGAGAGGGGGCCCGTGGGGGCAGTGGATCAAGGAGTGTCAGCCCAGTGAAGTGGAGTCCAAGGTCTGAGGTGTCATTTTATTAATATTTCATTAGCAATATTAGTTTCTTAGCTTTATTAGTGTTCCTTAGCACGGCCCAGAGCTGTTATCACAGTGCTGTGGTAGAACCAGGGACCACTGCAGCAACAGAATTTATTTATTGGGGTCTTATTGTTGTCTGCCATGGCCTGAAAATATAATTCTCTGAAAGAACTTGCTCAGTTCTAACACTGCAATTACTGATGAATAATTAATGTATCTACAGGAGCTGCTCATAGAGGTAGTTATTGAGTTGTTGGTGTCCACTGGAATCCCCTGGGATAGTTGATTTTACCATTATTCTTGTTTTTAACAGCTGTGATTAACAGATAATCCTGTTTATTGACTACATTAGTCTAAAATATTAACAGCTACTACAGACCATAACATTTACTATTATTAATTCAGTTATTCAATATATTGATAACCCACAGCTATTTCAGCCAATACTGTATCTATTAAAAGCTAATAGTTCTCTAATAGCAGTTACAATGGCTGGGCCTAAACTTATCTATCAGAATGTATTTATAGATTTATTAGTATCTAAAATAGCTGACACGAAGATCTTTTGTTGTACAATCTACCAGTGTCTAATAATATTGTTATTCTTTAAATTGTTAATTTAGGGAGAGAAGTACAATAGTTTAGCAGAATGTGTAAGAGAATCCACTTGGAATTATCAGTGGTAGTTATTATCTATTATTCTAATTATCTATTAGAATTATTAGAACTGACTTATTAGTACATTTAGTAGCTAGAAATACAATCCTGTATTATATAATTTGTTCTATTAAAAGATTCTCCTAATCACATAATACTGTTGAAATTCTCTATTAAAAAGCTATTACTGTCAGCATCCAATAAATTAACTACCACTTTGTATTTAGTGTTCATAGCAGTTATTGCCATCAATCAAAAATTATCCATTAAAATCCATCAGAATGTATCAATAAGACATATTACAATAAGGTATATTATCAATAAGATATATTATCAATAAGATATATTAACAATAAGATATATTATCAATAAGATACTGGGAACTAAAGTAGTTAAGATATGAATAACAGTATCTATTAAATTCTTTAAGGGAAAAAACATTAATATTTATTAGTATCTGTGGTGGCTAATTAATACAATTATCTACTGTAAGGTCTAGATTCTATCAGAATAAATCAATTCTATCAGAACAAATCAATCTAGTTATTGGTTTATCTGTGATCAGTTATTAGGATCTATATTAGCTATTAATACAACTATTAGTATATTAGCTATAAATATAACAATTATTATATATATTAGCTATTAATACAACTGTCAATAGATTCTACAGTTGGGATCTATTGCATTTTATTGACAATATTCTCTGTTAGTATCTACCAGCACTTGTAGCATAATCACATATTATCATCTAAAGCTATGATTATCTATTAGAATAATTAGTAGATTTATTAATACTGATGTATTAATACTGGTGTATTACATTGATCAGCAGCTACAGGGGTATAAATATGTTGTGTCAGAACCTTGATGGGATGAAGGAATGATGGGGGAGACCCTCTGCCCTTCCCACCCCCCTGGAGGGGAACAAACTCCAAACTCAGCCTTGAATTTGTACTTTATTTTCACATATATATATATAAAAAAAAAAAACAAAAACAAAAACAAACAAACAAAAAAAAAACCTTGCAAGTATCAGACAAAACTTATGGAAAATGTACACACAAGTCCAACAAAAATATATATATATATATATATATAAACCAAAGCTTTTGCTGGGACACCACGTGTGGCAGGGCGGTGGCACAGGGACGGTGCTCCTGGGGCCGAGGTTTGCGGGCAGCAGAGCTCGGAGGGCGGGGATTTAGAGGCAGGAGGAGCCGAGCCCTCTGGGAGGAGGCAGGAGAGAGCCCCAGCTGCGGGTGGGAGGCTGGCACAGCCCGTGGCAGGAGCTAAAGGCACCTTCTGGCCCCTGTCCCCTCCCCACCAGCCTGGCTGCGGGGCCAGAGGTGCCACCAAAGCACAGGAATAAACCAGTTTTACCTGGGGCTGGCAAGAAAAATAAAAAACCCTGAGACGTCACTGACCGGCCCTGGTCTAGTATTAGTTCTAAGTTTGAGGGGGTTCTGCCGTTGCTGGGCAGTCCCCCTTAAAAAACCCAATTCTGAGGGGAGAGGGAAGCCCTGCCCCTCATGTACAAAGCAGACAACCTTGGTCTGGCACATGGCTGGAGATGGGCACCCCATCCTTGCTCTGCCAGCTCCTCTCCTCCCGTGGGATCACAGCTCCCTGTCGGGGAGCTCCCTCCCTGCACGGCACCGCCCGGGCTTCACCCAGACCACAGCAGTTCAAAGGCAAAGCAAAGCACTGAAACCTCCCCCAAAACACCGCCCTGCCACACCCCACGTCCGCTGCTCCTCCTCTGACCTGCACACCACTACAGCTCAGGTGCCTGGCACATCCCAAAAATTACCTTCCAACAGCCTCTCCGAGCAAGTTCGGGGTGGAAAAAAAACCAAAAAACAACAACGCATCAAACCCTTCCCACACATGTACAGAACAGATTACCTGGGGGGGGGGAAAAAAAGCCTCAAATCCTTCCACCAAGTAGCTTAATGGGATATTTCTTCCTAATATTGCTGTGGCTTCTCTGGAGTAGTAAAGCAAGTCCAGCTTTGCTAAGGCAACACCTGCAAGCCCACGGCTGAGGTAACGGACAGGTGAGTCAGGGAGGTGTCCCCTGCGTGCTGGGGCTCAGCACTGGGACACACGAGTGGCCTCTGGCTGTGCCCCCCCAGGTGCTGGAGCAGGGGTGGGAGAAGGCAATCCAAGAGCAGGAAAGGTTTGAAGGAAGAAAGCACTTAGTAGGTCTCCTCTCTAGTTCCTCAGATCGATGTATTTTTCGCTCTTCAGTCAGACAAAAAAAAAAGAGGGAGAGAGGGGGGATAAAAACAAGCAATTAGGGATGAACACAAGCTCAAATGCTCTGCTGCAGGTGTGTTAGTGACACACCCGAGGTGATGGGGGGGAGCTGCCAGCCTGGGCCACCCCAGCGTGGCCAGGCACCCACCCCAAGGGCAGGGGAGGGATGAGCTGTGCAGGCACAACCAGGGGTTAACTCTTGGCCCAAGACAAAGAGGGCTCAGGTGCTGCATCCTGTGGCTCCAGAGCGTGGCAAGCCCTGCCTTGGCACAGCACTGGCACTGGGAACAGTTGCTTGATCGACCCCAGGTGAGAGGAAAGCACGTGGGCCCAGAGAGTCCTCTCAGAGGTGCTGAGCAGGACCCACTCCTGCAGCCTCTGCCCTGACTCCTGGCCAGAGAGGTTTGTGTAGTTCCTTCTCCCTAAGGCCCCCTGGAGAGCCTGGCTGCTGCTCCAGGGAGCACGGAAGGAGGCAGAGCCAAGCAGAGCAGCGTGCTCCCAGGAGGTGCCAGGGGCTGGCACAGAGCAGAGCTGCCCACGTGTCCTCGGAGCTGAGATCCCGGTTTTCTCCCCTCCCCTCCCTCCCACGGCCCCTCTGAGCGCTGGTGATGGATGATGGAGGCCCATGCAGGGTGGGCAGTGCTGGGAGGGGAGCAAAGCATTACCTGGGTCACCCTCATCCCTCCTCAGCTCTGCTCCCAGCCCCGGGAAGAGGGCAGTGCCCGACGCCCCATCCTACCTGGTCAGCGGCGGGTCTCTTCTCGCCGTTGGCACCCTGCAGGAGCCCCGCCTCTTCGGGAAGTTTATCTGACTTAACTTCAACTACAATCTTGTCTTTACGTGCCTCTGGCCTTGTGCTAGGGGAGGGAGGTGACAATTTTTTGAGACATGGTTTGTGGTACCCGAAGAGGGGCAACGTGGCCAAGCCCTGGGGCTCCCTCTCAGGGGATGCTCTGGAGTGGAGCCTCCGGCTCTCAGGAAGCTTTGGGCTGCCCAGCCCCTCCCCGGGGAGGGGACCCTTGGCTGCTCTACCACTCTGCTGTCCTCTCACGGCCTCCCTGCACGGACTGGGGGGTGAGCAGTGCCCTGTGGGAAGCTGGAAAAGCTGCCAAGCCCCCGGTGCGACGCCCCGACCCCAAGGCTGTTCCCCCCCTGTGCAGGGAGCAGCTGGTGCAATGAGATGGGAAGCACAATGAGCGATGGCAGGAAGCACCTCTGGCCCCGTGGGCTCCCTGGGGGGTGGGTGGCAGTGCTTACATGTCCTGCTTCCCAGCGCGGCCACACGGGATCTTGCCTTTCTTGTGCAGGAAGTAGATGACGGCGCCCAGCACGGCCACCACCAGGATGGCCACGATGATGGCCACGATGATCACCCCCTGGCTCTCTGCTGCTGTCTTTTGATCTGAACGCGACAGGAGAGAGGGAGAAATCAACGCCTGTCCCACCACGGTCCTCTCTTTGTGGGCAAGGAAAGGATCCCTCCCCCAGTTCCCAGTGCTTGCCCAGCTCCCTGCAGGATGCAGAGCTCAGTACAGAAACGCTCTGTATGAACACAGTCTGCTCTGGGATGCCATGCCCCGTGTGCCACAGGAGGGTGGATAGCAGGGACTCCTGCAAGGCACCAGGCCATCCCTTTGCTTCCTTGCCCAGTAAGATCTGGGCTGCAGGGTGAGGTGGGTGAGGGCAAGCAGGCAGCTTTCCCACTGCTGGGAACAGAGCCTCTGCTTCCCTCCCGGCTCGGCAGGGACAGGAGCAGCGGGAGATGCAGTGCAGAGCCAGCAGCCAAGCTCCCTCCCCAGGCTAGATAATGTGACTCCTGCCAGAGCCTGGGCTGATGGACACCATCAGCAGACTGACCTTTCCTGACGGACTCCACTGGAAGAGCAGGAGGGGAGGGAGAGAGAGCGAGCTCAGCTCAGCCCCGCCACGGCGGCGCGGCACAGCCCCGGGCGAGGGGCACTGACACTGCTGGGGGGTTCCTGGGGGGCACAGAGCAGTGCCAGACACTCACCCAGCAGCTGGATGTGCTTCTCGCTGTCGCCCATCTTGTTGGAGAAGCGGCACATGGCCCCAGCCTTCAGCAGGTCGCGGTTCACACGCACCGTCAGGTTGCTGGCGATGTGCTGGTTGTCGACGTACTCGTGAGCCTGGCGAGGGGAGGCAGGGGAGGGTTCAGCACCTGAGCCCCTCACAGGGACCTGATGCCTTAAAAGCTGTATTATATCAGGCTGCAGCACAGCTCATGAGCACCTTCAGCTTGCTGAGTACCTTTGCACAAGATCTCTAAAAACGCTGTTTAACATTCCTGTCAAGAATTTCAACGGACAAAGAGATTTCAGCAGGGTGGAGAGTTCCTTATTTGCAAAAATGTACTGAGAGAGAGACATAACAGAGAACATAACCCCTGATACAACCAGGCAAAGCTATTCAGCCTTGAAACCATTCCAGAAGGTGTCATGCTGTGCCAAAGACCACGGAATAAGTGAGGAAGATGAAGACAAGGGGTCTTTGGGACCTCCAACTCGAATTCAGGAGGTGTGTCGAGGGTGGTACTAAGGGAGGGACGGTTTTGGAGGTGGGTGTGACAGCATGAGGTAATGCTTTGAATTATTAATTAGGTGACTAAATAAAATCAAGAGGCTTTGGCAACTCTGCACGCACGCTTTGGAAGAAATCAGATCCTCGTGCATCCCACGTCGTAACAATAACAGGAACTCTGCCTGCTAAAACCCACTGGCTGAGTCTTAGGAATTTTCTTTCAAGAGCCTGGACCCCCTCCCCAGCTCTCACCGTGCCGTTGACGCTCCAGTGGACGGAGGGCCGGGGGAAGGCGATGGCCTTGCAGGTCAGGTTCACCACCTCGTCCTGCCGCACGTACAGCGGGGAGCTGATGGCCACGATCCGCGGCTTCCCTGGGGAAACAGGGGCTCCCTCTGTCAGCCTGCACCTCCACCTGACACCTCAAACTCTGCATTATGTGAAATTTTAGCACAGCTCTCCGAGCACAGCACTTTTAGCCCACTAAGCACCTTTGTATTAAGACTCCTAAAATGCTGCCTAATGTTTCTGGGCGAGAATTCCAACAGGTAAAGATTTTTGCAAGGTGAAAAACATCTTATCTGTTAAAAAATGTACTCAGAGTAAGACACAGCGGGGTCACTCACTTAATATAACCAAGTCAAAACTTAAAGAAGCCTTGAAGCCGTTCCAAGAAGGACAGAGATGACAAGGAGGAGGAGGATGGGGATGAAGGGGTGTTTGTTTTGTGACCACCAACTCGAATTCAGGAGGTGTGGTGAGGGTGGGACGAGGGCACAGGCAGTTTTGGGGCTGGGTGTAACCAACGAGGTAATGTCCAAGTGTTATAATTAAATGGTGTTATAAAAATTGTAAAGGCCTGTGCTGTCGGGGTGTGCAACACATTTTGTGCCACAAAGTCTTGCCACAATTAAAAAGCTGTTTTCCACCTTTCTGTGCTCAAAACTGTCCAGAGAATTGTTTCTGATTTTAAACAACACCCCCACTCCAGCTCTTACCCTCGACAGCCAGGGACACCTGCTTGCTCTGCTCCAGCCCTGGTACACTCGGGGCCACCACCTTGCAGCTCAAGTTGTTGGGAGTCTCGAAGGTGAGGTTGCTCAGGAAGAGCTGGTTCCCATCCCCCATCTTCCTGCCCTGTTGGGAAGGGAGGCCCCCAGCCATCAGCCCCGGGCACCAGGCACTTCTGTGCTCAGCTCACACAGGGGCTCAGGCTTCCCTGCCGTGCTCAGCCTGCAAGCACAGGACCTCCCTGCAGTGCTGGCCAGGAGGTAACGAGGTAGAGAGGGACAGTGCAGGTCCATGGAAGTGGGAATCCTTCCCCTGGCCCCTCGGGAGAGATGCAGCAAGTTCCTGACTCTGCAGCAAGCTCCTGGCTCTGCCCAGTTTGCTGCAAAGCCCAGGCTGAGCCTGAGCACAACAGAACCCTGCTCACCTTCTCATCCGTCCACTGGTAGTCCAGGGCCACAGGGCTATGGGCATCGCAGCTCAGGGTCACACTGCCCCCTTCCCGAAGGGGGGAGGACGGCTCCATCTCCACATGGACGCCCTCGATGTCTAGGAGAGGGATGGAGAGCAGGGCAGGGTGAGCAGGAGGCACGAGGCACCCACCACGAGCTCCACAGGGTCCCAGCCCGCTGTCTTACAGTTCACAACAAGCTCCACCTCCTTCTCTAGCTGTGTCATGTCATCCAGGTCCAGGCTCTCGCATCTGTAGAGGCCACTGCTGCTCTTGTTCACGCCGTGCAGGGTCAGGACCCCGCTGTCGGTCTCTGCCAACGACGACAGTTCCTGCCACTTGTCATCCAGCTGCAGGCAATGGGGAGAAAGCAGAGCCCTCAGCACCCTCCACAGCCACTGCATCCCACTCCCCAGGGCGCTCCCAAAGGAGCAACCAGGACACGAGGTGTTTGCCGAGGCAGAGGTGCCCAGGTGCCCCCTCTGGCCTCACCCCTCTCTTGTAGAAGCTGAAGACAGGAGGTGGGTTCCCATCAGACTCACACACCAGCTTCACATTGTCCCCTTCCTTCACCAGTGCCGAGGACGGCACGACCTGCAGCTTCAGGTGCTCCGCGGGGTCTGGGGGCAGGGCAGGGGCAGGGTCAGTGCCAAACCCCGCTGACCAGGCAGCAGGACCACCCCCCGGCCCCTCACTCACAGAAGACGGTGATCTGGACCTTCTGGGACTCCAGGGTGTGCCTCTGCCCCCGCAGCCAGTAGTGCACGGTGCAGTGGTAGTGGGAGTCGCGGTCCTCGCGGGTGACGGTGTCGAACAGGATGCTGCTCACCGAGTGCAGCCCGCTGGACTCGCGGGTTCGCGAGTACCTCATCTCTGCAGGGGTCACAGGGGACACAGCCGCTGTCCCCAGCCACGGCAAACGGGGGCCACCCCCTCCTTTGGGCTGCCAGCCCCCAGCCGACGAGGCCCCGGGCAGCACGAGCACCCCGGCCCCTCTGCCGAGGTGCTTCCCCATCCCCACCCAACTCACGGTTCTCCTGCAGGTCAAGCTGCTCCCCGTTCTTGTGCCACGTGATGTTGGCAGGGGGGAAGCTGTTCTTGCTCTCACACTTGGCGATCTGTGGGGGCACAGTCAGCCTTGAGCATGAGGGTGCTCCCTCGGGGAGAGGGGAGTGGGGAACCTCCCCCTGCCCTGGGCAGGGCCACTCCTCACCTGTGAGTTGGCACTGTTATGCACAGAGATGCCTCCTGTGTTGGGCTCAATCACAGGGGTCTCGGGGACCTCTGGAAAGAGAAGCCACCCCGCAGGTGTTAGGAGGGATGGGGTGGGACCCCCCCCAGCCCCACAGAGCAGCTGTGCTGCCCTCCTGCCCCGTCACTCACTGTAGACGTGGAGCTCAGTGTGGCTCTCGCCCACGCCGGAGCTCCCCGCTCCGACCTGGCACACGAAGGTCCTGTCATCCTGCACTGTCACCTTGCTGATGGACAGGGCCTTGTCCTCCCCCACCGACAGCCTCTCCTTGTACTCCGTGTCGTCCTTCAGGACCTCGCTGTCGGTGACGTGGCACAACCTCACCGGGCTGTTGGTGTGAGGTGTCGCTGTCTCCTTGCGGTCCACCTGCAAGGCGAGGGGCAGAGGCTGGGTTGGGGAGCCCGGGGGAAAGCCCTGGGGTGGCTGTGCCCCCAGCCCACTGCCCAGCTCTCCTCTGCCAGGCCAGCACTCACGTAGAACCAGTCGATGTAGCTGTAGGAACCATTCCCAGGGATGTAGAAGTTGCACTCGATCCTGGCCGTGTCTCCGATCTCCACTTCAACCACGGCTGGCGTGGAGACCTCCAGTTTGCTGGTTGCAGCTGTGGGACAGAACCTGCTGGTAGGGGCAGGAAGCCCTTGTGCCTGTCCCCATTTCCATCCCCCAAAGGGTGTGGGGCAGAGCCGTGTCCTGTGCCAGTGTCCCCTAGACTGGGGATCTCTCAGCAGAAAATATCCCTCCCAAGAGGCAAAGCGAGCCCTGGGCAGACCATTGCCAGAGCTGGAGCCATCAGCACATCACCACAGCAGCCCCAGCTACAAACGTAAAAGCTCTATTAGGCTTAATCATAGAATCTAATGATCTAATCACATGTGCCCCAAGCCATTACCCAGCCCAGCAGGAGTGCCAGCCACACTGCCTTCAGCATCCACAGAAAGCCCGTGGGCTCAGGTACCAATCCTGTTCCCAAAGAGGGGACAAGGCATGTCGTGCTCACACCACCAGTGTCCCCAGGACACCTGGAGACATCCACCCACCCCACTGCTGTTGCAGCCCCCCCAGACCTGCCCTGCCCACGGCATCCCAGCCTTTCTGAAACGGCCAGCAGGACCTCTGACCCCCAAGCCCCCACACACCACGGAGGTAGGGAGCAGCTGCACCCTGCTCAGGGTCTTACTGTCCCCAGGGGCCAGGCAGGGAGCTGTCAGGAGGTTAGCAGAGGTGGGCAAGGGGCTAGAGATTGAAGCTGGTGGCACAAGGGCTGCACCCTCCCACATCCCAGGACCAGAGCCCTGACATCAGCCTGTGCAGCCCCCACAGCAGTCCTGTGAGCTGAGGCATGAATGAGGTGCTGTGTTCCTCCACAGCGGGATGGGCACACAGGGCAGCAGCTCAGGAGGGGTGTCCCAGCCAGCTGTGGCTCCCTGCTGCTCCCTTTCCCCCTCCAAGGGTCCATCAGGGGGGCAGCATGTCCCAGAACACCACAGCCGTGGCACAGCCAGGACTGTCAGGTCCCTCCACAACAGGAATCCAGAACCCAGTGGTTGGAGCACCCATCCCTGCAGCATTCCCAAGGCAAGCCCCTCTCTGCCCACGCTGCAGACCCAGCTCTGTCCACCCACAGCACGGGTGGCACTGGGGACTCGCACCCAGCGAGCAGGGCTGGCCCACCCCTGCACCCCACCTTCCCTGCCAGCCCAGCCGCCCGCAGCAGTAATGGAGCTCCTGGCCATGCTCCAGAACGGATGGGCAAGGTAATGGCTATTGATCCAGGACAGGGAACGGAGCAGCTTCCCAAGGGATTGGGAGCAGCTCAGCCCCAGTCGGGCAGAGCCGAGGCAAGGGCGGCATCACAACAAGGCTGGGAGTGTCACCGCCACCAACCCCGCGGGTGACAAAGCAAGGGGGGTCTGCATGCCCCGGGCTGGCACAGGGCCCTGCAGAAGGTCCCCCAGCAACAGAGCCAGCCCAGGTACCGGAGCTGGGGACAAGAGGCCTGGAGGAAGCAGCTGTGTCAACATCTCCCGTGATAGCACAGCTCGGTAACAGCCACCGAGGCAACTTCAAAGGGCAGCGCCCGTGTCCACAAACTGCTCTTTGTTTGGAGTGGGTACGTGGTGGCACAGTGCCAAAACACAGCCAGGAGCCCCTTCTGCCACAGCAAAGGCCTCGGACTCGCAGGACCAGCCCAACAGACAGTTTTTGGCTCTGGTCCATCCCATGGGCACGGTACAGCTGGCACTAAGCAAAGAGGGATGAGCAAAGCATGGCACGGCAAAGAAGGTGCTAGAAAAACAGCAGGTGATGCCCAGAGATAAGAGTGCACTGGGGACAGGAAATTAGACCCAGTGTACATAGGAAAAGATAACTTTGAACTGCAGGCACCTGCCCACCCTGTACAGCCACGACTTGGCTGCCTGGTGCTCGCAGGCACCTGCAGAACTGGGCAGGAATTGGGCAAGCCTGGGGCTGGGGTGTGGCCCTGCTGCCACCCTGCACTGTCCCCTGAGCTGTGACTCTCTGAGCTGCAGGCAGCTAGGCCAGACTTTGCCTCTCCATCCCTCCCGGGGCAGAGCCAGCCCCTGGGAGAGGGAGAGCTGCTGGCCCTCCCCCTGACCCGCTCGGCATGAGGGCCCTCAACCAGGCAGCAGAGCAACCGAAACCATGAGCTCAGAGCTGGAGAATGGCTGGCATCTGGGGCTGGCATGAGGCACACATCCCTCCCAACCATCCACACTGCCCTTGAGGAGGCTGACACGGTCGCTGCAGCCCCCACCCTGCCTGTAAGAAGGGCTCGCTGCTCCCCACCTCCTCCGGGACAAGCTGGAAGGAGCACCCAGCAGCCAGCTGGGAGGACACAAGGTTCCCCCCCAACCCTGGGGGTACAAGGCTTCCTTCTGCAGCTCCGAGACCTTTCTGCTATTTGCGTGGGCAAGCTGGAGAGGCGCTGGGCACAGGCACCCTGGCACAGCAGGCTCTGGAGGCTTGGCCATCCTGCCCTGTGCCCAGCACAGCTGCAGACACCAGGTCTGGTGAGGGGACCTGGAGACCCCCGGGCAGCCCAGCTGCAGAGCTGAGCTCCGTCCACCCCGAGCGCCTGGCACAGCTCCAGAGGAGACCCAGAGATCTGGAGAGGGAGGACGTCTGCAGCGAGCGAGCAGGGAAGGAAGGAGAGCCCCCGTGCCTTTCCATCTGGCTGGCCGACAGCCGGCCGGCAGCCAGAGCTCCACAAGAACAAAGATCTGCTTTTAGAGCCCGGGAAAGGGGGTGGGGAGCAGCGCGAGTCCCTCGCCAGCCTCCTGCAGGGCCGAGGTGTGCGGGGAGGCGGCGGCGAGGAGCGCGGCTGCTGCACAGAGCCCCCGGCGCGGAGCCCCCCGGCCCGGAGCGAGAGGAGGGGCACCGCAGGGTGTCTGGAGCCGCACGTGGGATGCCTGAGGTTTCCGCGGGTTTGCGTTCCCCCTCTCAGGGAAACCAGCTGCGGCCAGATCCCGCCTGCTCCCAGCCACAGGCACACATGCTACCCTCCTGTTCCCCGGGAGAGCTGCCCCTCCTGCACAGATCTCCGAGCCGGGGTGCCCCAGCTCACAAAGAACAGCGTCACCTGCACCCCGTCTTCTTCTTCGTGGAGAGAAAGAACATGGTGCAGAGCCCCGGCCCCGCAAGGAGCAGCACCACCAGCAGCGCCCAAAAGCCTCCGCCCCAGCCCAGCCCTGCCCTGGGATGGGGATGGAGCCAGGGCTCTGCTGCCGCAGGGACCAGCACCTTGCACCCCAAAACAACCCGTCAGGACCCCGTCATGTGCACCAGGAGAGGCCAAGCTCTCAACCCCACCCCAAAGCTCGGTGACAACACCCAGAGTCCCCTCTAACAGCAGGATCGCGGTGCAGAAGGGGCTGGGGTGGCTCTGGCAGCCCCAGGGTGGGCTCAGCCCCCCGCTCCGGCAGCACTGGCTGGCCTGGGAATGTCTTGGCTGTGGCCCCTCGTGCTTCTGGGAAGCATCAAGCCTTTTCACGTGGCTGGGCTTCCAAACACACCGACGCCGCCAACCATTGAGAGGCTCCTGGCTCGGCACATGTGCTGTGGGAAGGGGATCCCGGCACGGGCCGGGGGTGGGAGCAGCCTGCTTTAGACTCTGCTCTGAGCCTGACTTTGGCTCCAACACCTCGGCCCGGGCAGGTTCCCAGCGGCGGGGCCACCTCCGCAGCACGGCGGGGCAAGGGAGCAGCCAGCGCACCGGGACCGCTCCCGGGCCCCCGGCGAGGGGAGGGAGGGAGGGATGCGGGGAGAGGGGCAGGGCAGGAAGCGCAGCCACCCCCCGAGGGTGAAAATGGACTGGAAAGTGGATAAAAAAAGAAAGCGCTAAAAAAGCCAAGAGAAACACAGCGCTCAGGGGAAAACTCCTTAGAAGGAAAGGGGTGGATGCCTCCCAATAACAACCAGCTCCCTGAACGCACGTGGGGCACCCGTCAACCTTGGGGGGCTGCAGAGGGGCCCCCAGAGCGGGACGGGGCACCCAGCCCCACCCTGCCAAGGATTGCGGGGCCGTGCGGGCGGGGACACGCGCGGATCCCACCTGGGCTCTGCCCCGGCCCCGCGATCCGAGCATTCCCGGCGCCGCGCCAGGCACCGCCCGAGGGGCGCAGCGCTCCGGGGCTGCTCGGGCTTGGCCCCGGGGGAGGGAACCCCCTCCGGCTGCCGCCCCCCCGGGGAGCAAAGCGCAGCCCCGCACCCCCCGCGGTGTCCCCCAGGGGCGAAGGGCATCCCCCCGCCCCGCGCAGCGCCCCGGAGCGCTCCCGCAGGTGCGCGCCCCGCACCGCCCCGCACCGCCCCGCACCGCCCGGCCCGGCCCGCAGCCGACTCACCGCAGCAGAGCAGGAGGCAGCAGCCCCAGCCCAGGGCGAGCCCCGCCGCCCGCCGCCCCCCAGCCATGCCCGCCGCCACCACCGCCGGCCGCCCGCGACTGAAGCGGGGCCCGCGGGGCTGACGTCAGGCGGAGGAGGAGGAGGAGGAGAAGGGAGGAGGGAGGAAGGCGCTGTGCCTGCCTACCGCCCGCGGCCCCTTATCACCCCCCAGCGGCAGCCGGCCGGGCGCCGCCGCGCCCATTCCCCGCAGCGCCGTGCCCGTTCCCCGCAGCGCCGTGCCCCGGCCCCGCACGGCAGCGGGCAGCGCTCAGCTCGGGGGTCCCACACCCCCTCCCCGGCGTCCCCCCCCCAGCACAGCCCCGCGTATTCCAGGCGTTCCCAGCGGTGCCGGAGGGGCTCGCAGCTCCTGCCAGCTCCTGCCTGCCCGGGCGTGCGCGGGCTGAGCGAGGCAGACAGCCGGGCGCTGGAGGTGGAATCGCTCGCAAAGTGTTTGGGATCGGGCTGTTTTCCTTGGGGTTTGGGGAATGCCGGCGGCAGGGACTCGGTCCCCGGGAGTCCAGTGTGCAGGTGTCAGCGGCGACGATCAGGAGGGACCTGCTGCCCCCGCTCAGCCCCACACTCGGCCCTAAAGCCCAGCCGCAGCTGCTGGCTCACCTTTGAACCCGCAGAGCAAACACAAAAACATGGGGGGGGAACCACTCTTTGTCATTGTCTGGGCTCTGAGGAGGCACCTGGTGATGGCGGGGTCCGCGGGGTGCAGCAGGGTCGTGTCCCAGGTGCTGTCCCAGGCAGGTCACTGAGGTTTGCGGGGTTCCTACCCCAAACCGGTGTCCCCAGCCCCACAGAGAGCCCCATACTCTCCCCGAGGCAGGGCCCCAGGGCACAGCGAGCCGCGGCCGAGCCCCCGCGCAGCTGCTGCTGAATGGGGCGGCTGTGCAGACGCCGCTCGCCGCCGGGGCAGGGGCAGCACTGCTGGCCCGGGGGCGGGGGGGCTCGCAGGGCTGCACAAGGCTCCCATTATCCAGGGGTAATCACCCAGCCGGACGCAGCCCGGCCCCTCCGGCAGCCCGAGGAGGAGCACAGCAAACCCCCCCAGGTGCTGTGAGTTGCCCACAGTCAAACCACGCAGGACAGGCGGGGACAGTGCCCCTGTCTCGTCACAGCCCAGCTCTGTGCCCCAGTTCCCCCCGGGTCAGTCAGAGCCGGAGGGGCTGTGTTGGACCGATCTGGGGTTTCCTTCCCCTTCGAAGTCCTTCTGTTTACCGTGCTCACTGCCCATTCACAGGACTCCCAAAGCTCACTGATTTGGGATCACCCCACCCGGGGACAGGCTCAGGGCTGTCCCCAGCTCAGCGCTCTCCTTCCACTCTCACCCCAGGGCTCTGAACCTTTGCACATCCTTTACTCTCCTCTGCTTGTTTTCCCTGCAGCACGATCTGTGCTCCAGGGCCCGGGCAGCACGGGCTGCCTATCTCTGACCCCGCTGAGCCACCCGAGGGCTGGGCTGCAGGTTCCCCTGAGGCACAGCATTCCTCCCAGGAATCCCCGAGCACCCCTGTGCTGGCCCCCAGCCCCAGCCCTGCTCCCCCGCTGGTGCCATGCAGCGGGGCTTCCCATGCCCTGCTCCTCCACCTCCTCCTCCTCCTCCGCCTCCTCCTCTTCATGCCTGACCAGCACCCCCCCCAACACTTTCCCAGCCAAAGACTTGATGATTCATCGGAAATGATTAAATTTTTTCCCCATAGGATTAGTTACTTAAAATGGCAATGCTGGGCAGCGATAAGGCTCGGAGCCCTTGTGCTGCCGCTGGAGAGGGGAGGCCTCCTCCCTTCGCCGGGAGGAACAAGTGCAAGGGAGCTGAGCCATCATCCACAGGATGCTCGGGAGCTGCTCTCCAGCCCCACGGCTGCAGGACTGGGATGCTTCCACAGCCGGTGGGCAGGAGCTCCCTGTCTGTAGGTGGGAAAAGCCACTCCCTGAGTGTGTGCCCAGCACTCAGGGACCCCCTGAACGTGCTCACTCCTTCCCTCCAAAGGGCAGGATGCAGCACTAGAGGAGCCTCAGGCTCTGCTCCCCTCGGAGCAGGGAAAGGGATCTTCCACTTGGCACAGAACACCCCAATTTAAGCCCCACAAATGCCACCCTGTGAGGGAAGGGGGCCCAAGGGCTGCCTTGGAAAGCACCCACCAAGTCAAACAAACAAGCGGGAGGACCCAGATGACACACTGCTCGTGCATTCTGTTCCGGGGCTAACTTTTATTCCGTGTTAAAAATAAAGCAGAATGTTGCTAAGAAAACCTCTGCAGGAAAATTCCCAGCAGTTGGAAAGGGCAGTGCCCCTCCCTGGAGAAAACAGGCCGGCCAGCCACTGCGGTGGGGGACGTGCCACCCTCAAACAGCCTCCTGCTCCCACTGCATGGCTGTGCCTCCAGTTGGTTGGGCTTCAGTCTGTTAAACTTTGAAGAAAACTTGGGGTGTTTTTTTCCCCCCTAACAAACTAATGGTTCTGGGGAAGACGGGCAGGATTTGAAAGCAAGGCAGGAACAGATGGCACGAAATCGCCCCGTTGCGCTGTGTGTGGCACCCAGTGGGCTCGGGGCTGGCCACCTTCATCTTCCCTCTCTGCTGCCTGATCTCACGCCCTCTTGTTTGTTTGCTTGCTTAATGGATTTGGCTTTGGCACCCCTTCACAGCCACGCACACAAACACGGATTAGGCTCCCCTGTCCTGGTCCCACGCACACAGCCAGGGTGGGAAGGTCAGGGAGCGCAGGTCTGGACCCACCTGAGGCACAGAGCAGAGCTCACAGCTCTCCCTCTCTGGCAGTGGAGGGAATATTGGTGCCTGGGCCCCTCCAGATCCCAGCACTCTCCTCCTCCATCCCTCCTGCCACCTCTCAGTTGAGGCTGTGCCCGGGCAGGCAGCTCTGCTCCTGGCAGCAGCGGGGCTTTGCCAGTCCCTGGCACAGCTGCTGGAAACCTGGGATGCACAGGACCGTGCCCAGGGCAGGGCTGATTCCACAGCGTTATCGGAGCATCACAGGTTGCAGGAATGATCTGGAAGTGTGTAATTGCATTTGCCTCCTCTCCCCTGGCTCCCGCTGAGCCTGGCTCTCCACAGCCAGAGGGGAGCACAGAGCCAGGCACGGGGCCTGGGGCTGAGCACAGGCTGCATCCCAGCACACGCCTCAGCCCCTTCCACCTTTCCAGTGAGATCCCTGCTGATATGGGACCGAGGGATGCTGCCAGAGGGAGCTGGGCTGTGCTCTCGCTGTGCGTGTCCCGACGTGTCCCAGGTGGGGACAGGGGGCCCCGAGCCTTCCCCAACCCCTGCACTCCCCAGCCAAGCCCGTGGGGCCCAGAGCAGCTCGGGGGGCTCCAGAAGGCTCTGTGGGGTTGCCTGGGGTGCTCTGTGCCGGCTCCCTGCAGCCAGTGCCGGTGGCGGTGCCGATGGACCGATGGACCGCCGGCTGTCCCGGCTCCCCGTGCGCTTCCAGGGGGGATGGAGGGCAGCCGTGCAGGGCGGAAGCCTCGGCTGCATCCGCCCAGGCCTGCACCTCTTCACACAACACCGGCAGGGCCGAGAGGGGCCCCGCTCCCCAGGGAAGGGACGGGATGTGGGCCAGCGCTGTGCTTTCCCACACTGCCCCAGGAGCGGCCGGCTGCTTCCCTACCGCTGGGCCACAGCAGTGCTGAGGATCACTGCCCTTGGGCACCTTCCTACCAGGCCCTGGTGCTGCATTTTGGGGTGCTCGAGGGCTCTGGGGTAAGTACAGGAACCTGCCTGGGCTGCCCAGCCTCTGGCTGCCCATTCCCTGGGTGGAAGACGAAGAATGGGGTATCCTACATGCCATGAGGGCACCTTGGGGCACCTCCAGCCCATCTCTGTTCACCTTTGAAAGCCCTCCTTGACACTCCTGTCGTTCAGCTCAGGAAAACGCCTCCTTCCAACCCCCTTCCTCAGCTGGGCTGCCAGCGGCTCCTTTGTGTCTCCCCTCTCCTTCCTCTCCTCTTCTGCAGGGCCTTTCTGTGGGGATTATTAACCATGGCTACAGGGCCTTTGTTCAGGAGGGGCCGGGAGCGGGAGCCACGAGGAGCCGGGAGGGTGGAGGAAGGAAGGGAGAGGGAGGGGGGGAGGAAGGTGACATCTGGATTTCTGTGCTGATGAGCACGATCTCCTGGAGCAGCTGCACGGGGATGGCCGGGGGGGTCAGGGGGTGCAGAGCAGTGGCAAAGCCCCAAAAAGGAGCCAAACTGGCAAGGGTCAGCCAGCCCCACGCCGTGCAGCCCTCCCCTCACACCCTGGGCATGACCCTCGCTGCGTGCGGGGTGGATGGACAAGGACAGCTGGGGCAGCGAGAGCTCCTGGGAGAACCTCAGCCAGCTGACAGCCCAGGCACAGGGAGAGGGAGTCCTCTGCCCAGCCTGTCCCTCCACATCCTGGGGGTGCAGGAACCCCACGGCCCAGAGCAGGTGCTGGCCTGGGACAGGCTGTGAACAGCCACGTGCTGACCCCTCGCTCACACACTGTCAGCTGGGCTGGGCACGGATGTGTTCCCGGCTCCCCTCCCAGCCCTGCTGCACTGCTGCCCTGGCACGGGGGGCAGGCTTTGGGGCTGGGGGAGGTGGGCACTGAGTGAGAAGCCGGGAGCCCGGGGATGGCTGTGTATAAAGCCGCCTTTTCCTTTGGAACACTTCCAAGTCCATTTCCCCCCGGCGCCAGCCAGAAAAAGGCCCCATTATCCCGGCACCACACGGGCCAGGGCCGGGCACTCGCCCACACAAAGGGGTAGATCCTGTGCCCGGCCATGGGGTCCTGCCCTGGGATACCCTCCGGGAGGGGCAGCTGCTCCAGCACCCACATGGAAACCCTGGCATGGGCTCCCTGTGCTGCCTGTGGGCTCCAGGCAGGGATGTCTTCCTGCCTGCTCTGCCTGCAGGGCTTGGGGCTCCCCCAGGGTGGCTCATTAGGATCAACTGTGAGAAAGCCAAATGAGAGGCAGCTTTGGGCCAGCCCCAGCTCTGGGGGAGCCCATGTCACAGGGTATCCCTTTGGAGGCTTTGGGAAGGCTCCCCATGGAGAGGGAAGTAAAGACAAAGGCAGACAAAGGCTGCCAGGGGGAAGACGGCGAGTAGGGCACAGTCGCCATCCCACCTCCCCACACCACTGGCCCCACAGCACTGGGGACACGCTGGAGCACCAGGGCCCGGGGGAACTGTGGGGCTGGCCTGGCTGAGCAGGAATTTCTCCTTGCAGGACTTTCCCAGGGCTGAGGACTTGCTTTTCCCAGGGCCGTCTGGCCGGGCTCCAGGAGGAGAGAGATATCCCAGCTCCCACCGTTGGGAGATACACAGCCCTCCAGAAACAGGGTGGGCCCTTGTGCTCCTGCTCTTCCACAGGACTGCAGGGTGAGCAAAGGCAGGGAAGGCGCCTTTGGCTGCTGGGAACACCGGGATGGGCTCCCTGCAGCTCCCAGTCCTTCCTGCAGTCTGTCGCCAGCAGGCTGGGAGCAGATTCCCTGCCAGCAGGGATACGTGGCTTGGGGGACACCATGCCCTGCACCTCCAAGGCTAAGGGAAGGGCAGAGGAAGAGCGAGCCACATCATCCTGGAGCCGAGCCCGAGTGGGGACGGGGGATTTTCCGGAGCGGATGCACCGAAATGAGCCATTGTTCCAGCCTGGGCCGGGAGCTCGGGGCTGCAGCGCCCGCCCCCGTGCCCAGGGACCTGCCCAGCCCTGGCCAGGGCCGTCTGGAGGGCACCCGAGGTATGGCTGCTGGCAGTGCCCAGGAGGACTTATCCCGGGTGCCAGGGCTGCCACAGGGCCGGGGGTCCGCAGGGGAGGGTACCCTGTGGCTGGTGCCAGCTGCTGAGCCAGCTGTGGGAATGCTGGGAGCGCTGGAGTGATGCCAGCAGGACCCACACTCCAGAAACTCCCTTCCTGCCTCAGGACAGAGCCACGGCAGGGACCTTTGTTCCCCCGCAGAAACCCGGGAAAGGCTTTCCATCCCTGCACCCAAAGCCCCGCTCTCCTCTGCTCCAACCAAACCGCTGTTCCACCCTGAGCCCCCTCCTGGCCCCGCGCGGGGCTGCCTGAGCCCTGTGCCCCTCTCCGCGCTGCGGAGCTGGACAATCCTACCGCGATGGGAAGCAGGCACAGCTCCCCTCCATCCCACGGAGCAGTGATGGAGAAGCCCCGGCGCGGAGCCAGGACGTGTGAAGGCTGCAGCCCCCGCAGCAGGAGCCCACCGGGGTAGCCCGGGCACGGCCGGGGGGATGGAGGGGGAGGCAGGTGCCGGCCGGCGGCAGGGAAGGAGTGGAGCAGGCCCAGCCCTCGGCTCGGCTCTCTTTGCCCTCGTCCCGCTTGGTGAGGCGCTGAGAAATGCAAACATCTCCATAAATGCCGAAAGCATCCCGGTCCGTCACGTGGGGATGCAGGGACCCGCTGCCGCGGAGCCACGGCCAGCGCCGGGCGGGCAGGGAGGGGACAGAGGGACAGCGGGACAGAGCCCGGGCAGGGACGGACAGACACGGCTGGAGGAGAGAGCGGGTGGCACCGAGCGGCACCAGCGCACGCAGCCCGGGTCAGGATGTGCCCCCTGCCCCGGCTCCTGCCCCGGCTCGGGGTGTTCGGGGGGAACGCGGAGGGGAGGAGCTGCAGGAATTGTCCCCAGCCCCGCTGCTGTTCCCCGGGGTGCGGGGCTTCCCTCGCTGCCCCCGCGCTGGGGCACGTGTGGCTCATCATCCGCCGCGCTCGCTCTGCCATTCCTTAAAAAGCCTCGGGCTCCAGGGCTGGGTTTTCCTGAGCTTGTCATCACCGGCAGGGCGGCAGGGCCGGACCATCCCCTGGGGCACCTCGGCAGCCCCACGGCCTGGCCGGGAGCCCGCAGGGAGGGCCGGCCCCGCTCCAGGGCTGCAACCTTGATTGTGAGTCACGGCCGGGGCTCTATTCTCAGATGTCCTGCAGGAAACAGCGGGAGAACAGCTCCGAGCTGCGCCGAGCCAAGGCCGGGCTGGTGGAGCTCCGAGCAACCCGCTCCAGAGGAAGGTGGCCCTGCCCACGGGCTGCTCCTCTTACCACAGTGCTCAGGCAGATCCACGCAGGGACCGGGAATTACCGAAATATTATAATATTAGTATTATGTTTATATTAATATTATATATTGCTATAATATAAAAGCCTCCGAGTAAAATAATTAACATTAAGTAATATAATTCATATCAGTAATATAACATCATATTTTGAATATAACATTATATATTGTATTGTATTTATATTCTACACAGCATATATGATATGTAATGTAATTTAATTTTCATATTGTAATGTAACTTTTACATTGTGATATAATAAAAAAATACTCCGTTTCAGGGTTTAAAAAATTATATATGTTATAGATATAATGCCATACAATATTATTTTTATTTTGTAATATTAAAAATACTTCATTTCAGGTTTTAAAAATTATAGATATTCTAAATATAATGTCATATAATTTTTATACTGTAATATAATTTTTATATTGTAATGCAACTTTCAAATTGTAATATAATATTAAAAATACTTCATTTCGGGTTTAAAAATATATATTCTAAATATAATGCAATATAAATGTTATAATAAAATTTAATATTAAAAATACTTCATTTCGTGTTTTAAGAACTACATATATTCTAAATACAGTGCAATATAATTTTTATGAAATAATTTAATATTAAAAATACTTCATGTTTTTAAAATTATATATATTCTAAATGTAACGCAATATAATTTTATATTGTAACGTGATTTTTATATGGTAATATAATATAAAAACTCACTTCAAGTTTTTAAAAGTTGCGCGGGTGTGTGGGCGCGGCGCTGGCCCTTTAAATGAGCGGCAGTGGGCGTGGCCGCGTCCTCCGAACCGCCCAATGAGCGCGGGGCGAGGGCGGGCCCCTCCCCGGCCATTGGCCCGGCGCTGCACGGAACGCCGCGCCAAGATGGCGGCGCCCAGGGCGGGGGGTCGCCGCGGCTGAGGCGGCGCCGCCGGGCGGGCCCCGCGGGGGGGGACGCGCGCCATGGACGCGCTGTTCGCTCTGCTCCGCGCGCTGCGCCTGGCGCTCGACCTGCTGCTGCTGGTGCTCGACCTCAACTTCTTCCTCGTGTCCTCGCTGGTGTCGGCGCTGCTCTGGCTGCTCTCCGCCGCCTGCGGCCTGCCCGCGGCCGCGGCGGGCGGCGCGCTGGCGTGCTGGGACGCGCTGGCGCTGGCGCTGGCGCGGGGGTGCTGCGGGGGGCTGGAGGTGGCGCGGGCGGCGGCGCGGCTGGCGGCCCACGCGGCGCTGCGGGGCCGGGAGCTGGCGCAGCGCGGGCTGGGCGCGGCGCTGGGCTGCGGGCAGGCGCTGGGCCGGCAGGCGTGCGAGGCGCTGGCCATCGCGGGCAGCCTGCTGATGTACCTGGCCAACAGCCTGGTCAACGTGTGCCTGCTGGGCGCGCAGAACCTGCTCACGCTGCTGGCCGCGCTCTGGGACTCGCTGGCGGGGCCGGCGCTCCGGCTGTCCGAGCTGCTCGCCGCCTTCCTGGCGCACGTGTCCAGCGGGGCCATCGCCGTGTCCATCCTGCTGTGGTCGCCCTGCCAGCTGGCCCTCGAGCTGCTCTGCACCACCGCCCAGATCTTCGTCAGCGTCTTCTTCGTCAACGTCTACGGGCTGGGGTTGCTCCTCCTCATCGTGGCGGTGGGCACCTTCCTCCTCAACCCCGGGCTGCTGTGGACGCTGGTGGGACACTTCCTGGGGTACTTCCAGGGATACTTCCTCGCTCTGCCCACCTTCCAGCGCTTGAAGAGGGACGCGTGGCGGCTCTACCAGGTGGCCATCCTGAGCGTGGGCATGGCCATCACCTCCCAGCCCTGGCGCAGGCTGGCGGACTGGGCACTGCAGGTCACGGACTGGAGCCTGCAGGTGACCAACTGGAGCCGAGGAGGCAGAGGGACGAACCGGGGCAGCGACCAGCGAGGGGCTGTGGCCGTGCCCAGGGCGCTGGGCCGGCTGCTGGATGAGGAGCAGGGGGCACAGCCGCGCCCCGGGAATCGCGCTGGGGCGGCCCATGGCAGGGTGGCCGTGGGCAGGCTGCTGGATGAGGATGAGGAGCGGCTGGAGGCAGGACACATGCCGCTGCCACGCCCTGCTCTGAGCCGTGCTGCGGCAGCACAGCGTCCCCAGGCAGGCAGGCAGGAGCCAGGCACGTCCTGGGGGAAGGCTCCGAGGAAGCAGCAGCTGAACGCGGCAGCCGGGAACGCCGAGGGAGCGCCGGACGACGACCCCTGGGCGCTGCTGAAAGAGCAAGAGGAGCGTAAGAAGTGTGTCATCTGCCAAGACCAAACCAAGACAGTGCTGCTGCTGCCCTGCAGGCACCTGTGCCTGTGCCAGGAGTGCACAGAGGTGCTCCTGCAACAGGCCATCTACCAGCGCAACTGCCCGCTGTGCCGCCAGATGATCCTGCAGACCCTCAACGTGTACCTGTGAGCCCCACGGCACAGGGGGTTGGGTTGTTTTCCCACGAGCAGGTCAAAGGCACGGCCCTGCCTGCACTTCCCGGGGCTGCCCCGAGCAGCTTCCAAAGAACTGAGGATGGTGCTGGAAGGGCAGAGCACTGTGGGGGTGTCTGCTGGTCACGTTTGCTACGTACCTAGGTTGTAGCTCTTGCTAGCAAGCACAACACTGATCTCTGCAGGGGGCTGGAAGAGTTACCTGGGGTTTTTTTGTTGACCACTTTTGCTGTTTTCCAGGCCTGTTGTGTGCCTCGAGCCTGCAGCAGCCTGAGATCCAAAGCAGAGCGATGCTCTGGTCCCTCGTAGCCGAAGCTGATGGAAAAGTGAAAGGCTCTGCCCTCCTGGGAATCACAGAGGGTGGTGCAAGGCACGGGAGGAGTTTTCCCAAGATCTCACTAGAAAACTACCTGGCTGGCTGCATTCAAGCCTCTGTCTTCTCCTCCCACCATGGAAGTGGGGGACCTCCCTGGGAAGGGGGAAGAGAGTTCCCTGGGAGAGGAAGGAGCACACTCAAGTTTTTTTGGCTCCGCTCCCAGAGGGCTGAGCCTGGCTCCCAGCTGGAGAACAGAGTTTCCTGGGGTACTTCAACATCCCAGCCACTCAGTGGCTTTGGTTTTTGAGGGATATTCCTTGCCAGGACAGCGTGGAGCCCTGCAGAGCTCAGTGTTGCTGCTGCTTCCACGCATCACCTATGCAAGACTAGCAAGCACATGTCAGGTTTTCCTGCAAAGGGAGGCTGGAGGGAGTTACTCTTTCTGCTTGCTGAGGGGTGGCCACCCAGCCACTGCTCCCAGCCCTGGCAGCAGCAGCAGCCCAGCTCTGAGCCAGGGGTGGAGAGCCCTCTCCAGATAATACATATTTTCAGGCTCAGAGCGCCCTGGAACCGTCAGGTTCACACCAGAGCTTTGCTTGCTCCTTCCCAGGCTGGGCTGGCTAGAGGGAGGAACTCTTTGGGAGGAGAGGGGGGACACCCCAAAGCTCCTGGGAGCTCACAGACATTCCAGCTCCAGGCACAAGCCCTGCACATCTGCTGGGATCTGCAGCTGTGTGCACGGAGCAGCACCAGGACCACGGATACCTTGGATTAGGGCAGGGTTGTTCTGTTGTTTTGTCTTACTGTCTGTCACAAATGTAGCTGGTTTTAAAGTGTCCACTGAAGTCTAACCAGACCATCTGCTCCTGGCTGGGGAGGCCTGAGGTGGCTCATCCCAGCTTGGGCAACCAGCACCATTCCAAGAAACTGCTGGGCTGCCAGGGGGCCTTGCACTAAAAAGCTTTTCCTTTTCCAGCTGCTTGCCTGAGGTCAGCCACACGCCACAGCCAACTTTGGCTGCAGCCAGGCTGGAGAGAGCTGACTGCTGCACTGCAAGCCAAGAGCCTGAGGGCAGTTGGCATGCTTTTCCTTCTCTATTTCCCTTCTTGATTAGCAATTTAAGCCAAAACAGAGGCAGCAGAGAGGCCTGGAGTGCTGGGAGATGCCTCTGTGCTGTAAAACTGAGCTGTGGCAAGGTACTGTCTTGTTGTTGAGTGGCTTTACTCTAGAAGGCACTGCCAGGGCTGTTTTCCCTCACATTTTTTGGGAGCTGGAGGGACTCCCTGGCCCTGGGGCTGTCAGCTGCTCCTACTTCACTTCAAAGAGATGCAAAGCTCCCTGTTACTCAGCCTCTTGTCCCTGTTCCTCCCACACACCTCCCTCGATAATGTTTGCTCTCTCCAGCCGCCAACACTCACAGTTGAGTAGCCAAGCTCTCACCAAAGCAGTGAGTGTGACCCCCCAGGCTGTGCTCCCTGGGGTCTGGCTTTGTCCCAGGGGAGACAGGGAGCTGCACCCTTCCCTGGCTGTGCCTCTGGAGTCACCCAGGAGTGGGAGTGTGGCCGTGCCTCTGGCCACAGGCAGCAGCTTTTGGTCAGGACCAGCTCATGGATTGTTGGGTGCAATATTTCCTACATGAGTTACAGGGTAGAGGGGAGAGAAGGACACCTCCCCAAAAATGCAGTTTGTTCCCTCAAACCTTTTTTTTGTTGTAGCAGTCACGCTTGTTGTTTTAGGGCCTGTTTGTCTGCTGTTTATAAAGAGAAAGCTTTGCCTTAAGTTTAACTCTTTGCACTATGGACTAGAAACTAAGCAGATTAAAGTCTCCTTTACCAAAAGATGCCTTTTTCTTGGGAAGGGTTTTCTTGTGTGTGTGTCTCCATCACTCCCCACTAAGGGTCAGAGCTGGAGGATCAACACCACCAGCAAACTCAGGGGTGTTTGCTCCCAGAAGGGCTGTGCTGTGGGATATCCTGGGGCCAGGCTGCTGCACGGGGAAAATCTAGCACCCAGGAGATGAATCTACACCCAAACCCACTGTGGGTGGGCTTTCCAGAGCCCCCAGCCCCTGCTCTGCCAGGAGGTGGTTGTGGATATGTCCCTGCAAGGGGACAGGGAGGAGGGGCTGGGATTCCCCAGCATGTTCCAGGCTGGCAGGAACATGCTCAGGGACATGTAATCCCTGTTCCTGCATGTCCTTGGTGCCTCAGTGTCCTGTGCTGGCAATCCTCAGACTATCCCAGGGATGGAGGCAGCACAGGGCTTGGCCTTGCCTCACTCAGGGCTACTGGTGAGCAGATACATTTGCTTCACAATGAGCTACTCCCTGGCCACGATCTGAGCTCCTGGCAGGTTGCTTTGTGCTTTTAAGCACTCTCTACATCCTTGTAAACTGTTTGGAAAAGCATCTCAGGGCCCTGATGGGCAGAGGCTCCAGGAGTTCTGGCCCTGCCCTGCACTCACCTGCCTTGGCGGGGCCGTGCCAGCAAACTGGCTGATTTTAACCAGGATGAAAACCAAGCCCGGGGAGATGAGAGCTGTTGGAAGGCCAGAAAGAGATGGATATCTGCTGCAGGCACAGGGAGGAGCAGCCCACCTGAGCCCTGGGGGGGTCTGGCTGCAGGGGGTGACAGCCAGGTAAACTGAGGCACTTGTCTTGCTCCCAGGGTGTGACCCGAGGCTGGCTGGGCACCTGGGGAGGCTGCAGAGGAGGAAGGAGCCAGCAGGGGAATGCCTGCCATCCCATGCACAGGCAGGATACTCCCAGCCCTGTCCCCCCCCTCCCCCAGAACTCCCAGCAGGGGATGGAGAGGGTTTTCAGCCACCTCAGGCCACTGCAGCTGAGCTGGGAGAGGACAGGATGTGCAGGACACAGCCTTCCCCGGGGAGCCATCCTGCACACGCTGGCCAAGCAGCAAGAAATTGGAGCAGGGAAATGCAACCACCCCCTGTCTGATGGGCAAGAGAGGCTGGTGACAGCCTGCTCCGGCAGCCTGCTCTTTGGGGCAGGGCTGCCCTGCCTGGACAACACACACAGACCACTCCAGGGCACAAGAGCTGGAGTTCCCGGGGGCACTGCCTGCTCCAGGAGCTCGGGAGCCTCATGTGCGAGATGAATGGGCTGCTCTCAGCTCATCAAAACGCCGAGGCCCTTCCCCGGGGAGGGAGAGGAGCACGATGCTGCCGGGTTACTGCGGTTCAGGAGCGCCGGGGTGGTCGGGGCTGACAGCTTGCCGAAACCAGGGGGCCCCCAGGCCCTGGGAAAATCCCTTTGTCAGCCCAGCTGCGGCTCCCCCGAACTAATGAGCCGCCAGTGCCAGGCTGGGGACAGCGGGGAGCGGGCGGGACAGCGGGGAGCCGGCGGGAGCAGATGCGCGGCAGCGGGAGCAGCCAATGATACCCGGCCGGCAGGGAGGAAGGGAGCAGGTGAGGATCAGCAGCAGAGCCACGGGGGGCCTTTGGGCTGCTCCTGGCACCAGCTTGGCTCCCTCATTAGTGGCTGAGCACAGGGAGCTCCCCGAGCACAGCAGTGATCCTGGCACCTCGGAGCTGCAGTGCCTCGGGGACATGGAAAGGATGAGGCTGATGGGGGCATCGGGGACACACAGCCCAGGGCAGCTTGCACAGGGCTGTGACCAGTGGGGTTTCTGATATCTCCATGGAGGGAGACTCTACTGCCCCTCTGAACAACCCATGCCAAGGTTTGATCACCCTCACAGTAGATGAAGAGCCCTTTGCTGGGCTCTCTCCAGTGTGTCCATGTCTTCTACTGGACCTGGTGCTGAGCAGAGGGGATGGGTCACCTCCAGGTCACCTCCCTGGAGCTGCTGGCAATGCTCCTGCTAATGCAGACCAGAGGGCTGGTGGCCTTCCTTGCCATGAGAGCACACTGCTGGCTTGTAGTAGGCTTGTTGCCCACCAGAAAGGATCCTGGGGATCCTGAGTTCCTTTCCGGTCAGTTAGCCACCAGTAGGTGCTGGTTTGTAGGGTTATTGTCTTTGGAGGGTTATCCCTCCCCAGGTGCAGGACTTGGCATTTCCCTCTGCTGAAGTGGCCCCAGCCCCATCCCTGCTTGCTCAGACAATTCTGCTCCTCCTGAGCCAACACTGAGAACCTGCCACCTGCTTCCTGCTCACTGGGATGGACCACTCGAGTTTGGAGAAACTTTGGCCTCTCGGACACCTCCTCTCACCAGGGCATGGGATCCTCCCAAGCAGACCCCTGAAGAAACCAGTGCCTGCTCTCCTAAATTCCAGGCTTGTGGTCCTTTCCTTGCCCACTCCATCCCCCCACCAGAGCCAGGATTGTCCCCTGCCCATTCCCAGTCTAAAGTCCTTACCAGGTCCGCAGTCCTGCTGGCAGAGGTCACCTGGAGATGACTGGAGAGTGCTCCCTGCACCTTGTCAGCATTGAAGGCACTGAACCTGTGCCATAACCTCCATGTTGGAGCAGGAGCTACCCTGCTGCTGCTGGAGTCACCAGGACACCCTTCACCATGGAGGGCATTTCCACATTCAACCCTGGCAGGTGAACACTGACACTGGAGCGGAAGGTCCGGACTCCTGTAGGGTCTCAGAGATGATCCCGTTGATCTCCGAAGCCACACAGCCTGCTGGCCTCCTCCAGTGACCTTGCAGTGCCAAGGACGCGTGTGCTACTCTGAGAAGATGTGCTGGCACTTATTTTTGTTTCTAAAAGCCCACAAACAAACCACAAAACCACAAAAAGAAACAACAAAACAACCCAACACTCCACACAAACTGCTGCCTCTGCCAGCTGCCCTACAGTACCTGTGGGCTGAGCCTGGCTCTTTTATAGGCCTCTCCCCTGCCCTGGCTGAGGGATGCTGGCCCCTCCTAACCTGGGCTCAGCTGGAACAGGGGCTCCAAACTCTCTTTCCCCAGGGCAGCTTGTAGAGCCCATCAAAAGCAGCTGGAGCTTACTAAGAACTTGCCAGTCTCCTGTGGCTCTCCTTCCCTTTTCCTTATCCTTTCCTTATCCTCTTCCTCATCCTCCCCAGGCACCCCCATGTTCCTCAGGGGGTTCCCAGCTCCTCCCCACTATGATCCCAGACAAAGAGCAAGAGCATCCCAAAGGAGGCAGAGCCCAGAAACTGCTGTGCCAAGCACTGTGCCTGTGTTTGCCTCTGCTGACTGTGCTCCCCCACATCCTGACAGGGACCAGAGAACGCTCCCAGCTCCCACACAATCCCCTCAGGCTTCATCTCCAGAAAATTCACTCTCCTCCTCCCAGAATAGACAGCGCTGGCCATCGATCCGTGGCGTGGTTTGCCCCCAGGCAGCTCTGCTTACACAAAAGGCCATCACGAACCCAAACAGACGCTTCCGCTGCAACCCAGTCCCGGGCTGGGGGTGAGAGGTGCCCGTGGATCCCTTGGAGGTTCCTTTTGGAGGTGGCATTGTCCATGTAAGGGGGCACAGATGTGGCCCCACGGCTGCTGCCAGTCTGTCCCAGCTCCCAGCCCGCACAGCTGAGCAGGGACACAGGTTTGCTCATTCTGATGGGCACAGCTCTGGTGCTGGGGGGCCATCCAGCATGGATGGGGGGAGTGGGGATCTGCGGCAGGGGAGGGGTGTGTAAGGGGGTCCTGGGCTTCTGAGCGCTGCAAGGATGGCCAGAAGAAGCGCCGGTCCCAGCTGGCACCCCACGGCCGGCAGGGCACCGCCTCCAGCCCATCAAGGGGTTCGGCCGCTGGCCAAGAGCCCCCTCCCCCGGCTGGTCCCCTCAGGGACCTATTTCGGGCAGGAATGAGGAAGCTCTTCATTCCCCTGCTAAAAATAGGGACCTTTCCCAGCCGCGGGTCAGCGCGTTCACACTGGGGCGGGGGGCGGGCACGGGGGGCTCCGCAAACTCCGTCCGAGGAGCGAGGGGTACCCACCCCCCACTGGAGTGGGGTCCCTGCTCGCCCCGGACAAGCCCACTCCCCCCGGGGTGGCCCTGGTGGCACCGGGACCCTCCCTCCCGGCGAGGGGTCGGTCCTCGGGGGGGGACACCGGGGATGCTCCGGCCCCACTCCCCCCTCCCGAGCCTCGAGGAGGTGCCGGGGGCTGTCACAGCGCCGCGGCCGCGGTTCAGGGACGCCGCTGCCACCATCTAGTGGCTCCCGCTGGCTCTGCGGGGACAACCCCGGCGCCGTGTCCCCGTCCTTCTGTCTCACGTTCCAGGCAGGGCGGCGCAGCCCCCTCCCGCCGTCGTGGTGCCCCCGAGGGCGCCCAGGCAGCCGGCACACGCGTGGCTGAGCAGCCCTTTATTGAGGGTATGGCTGGGGCAGGACGGGCTCCTGGCCCCACAGACCCGGCCTGGGGAGCAGCAGGGACCGGGCACCGTGCGGTGGGTACCGCACAACCAGGGCGTGGGGGCTCCCCCAGAGCCAAGTGCCCGAGATAATAGTGAGCTCGAGGGGTGCTCCTCGCCACACCCAGCATGGCAGAGGGGCTGTATTCCTTGCCCCGAGCAGGGCAGGGGTCCCGGTGCCCTGGCTCCCACCGTGCTGGGGGCTGGGAAGGGGCACATCCCCAGCCCAGGGCGAGCTCAGGCGAAGACGGGGGAGTTCTGCCAGTAGGAGTAGACGAGGAAGCCGGTGAAGGTGCTGTCCGTCTTCACGCTGGCGTAGAAGCCGATGTAGTCCCCCACTCCCACCTGCACCCACACCTCATCCTCGGGCTCCAGGCGCACCAGGGTGCCCCCCGAGAGCGAGGTGGGCTTGGGCCAGTTCCCGTAGTACTGGAAGAAGGAGGCGACGGTCTGGCCGTTCTTCACGATGTCGAACTGCAGGCTGGTGCGGTACACGGTGGCGTGCACGGCGAAGTAGTAGAGCCCGGGCACCTCGCAGGTGAACTTGCCCGAGGCGGGGTCGTAGTGGCCCTGCTCGTTGATGAGCACCACGTCGAAGAGGATGGGCTGGTCGGGCAGGGGGGGGCTGCGCGACTCGGAGCGCTTGGCGCTGAAGGCGGAGCGAGGGGCCACCGCGCACTCGCCCTGCGCCCCCTTCTCGCCGTGCAGCCCGTCCACGCCGGGGCTGCCCACCTCCCCGCGGGGACCGGGCACTCCTGGGCGGGCAGGAGGGGGACAGGGTTACCTCTAGGACGTCGCCACTGCCACACGAGCTCCCCCAACCACCCTGCCCTGCCCCAACCAGCCACGCCCGGGGCATTGCCTGGGGAAGCAACACAAGTGGGGAGGGCTGGGTGCGTGAGATAAGTTGGCACAGCATCAATGGTTTGTTGGAGATAGCCCTCTGGCTGGGAGAAAACCCACCCTAGGAGCCAGGGAAGGGATGATGAAGCCCTCTTCCTGGTGGACTCTCCTAAAGCAGGGCTGGAAGAAAAGGATGACATTGGGGATGGGGACAAATGCAGCTTTGCCAGTGACAGGGAGCTGCTGCCTTTTACAGGAGCACAGGGTCACCACAGGCAGGACCAGAGGCGGGTGGTGGCATGGAAGGGGCACTTTTGCAGGATTCACCCTCAGTTTGGCAATGTGGGGCTGTGCCAGCATCCAGGACTCACTCCCTGTCATGAGAGCATTCCCTACAGACAGGGCAGAGCAGATCCCCCTCCCCAGCAGGGGTGTCTCCGTTCTTACCAGGAGGGCCCATCTCGCCCTTCTCCCCGGGCATCCCCATGGCCCCATCCCGGCCATCTCGTCCATCCCTGCCTGGCAGACCCTGGCCCCCGTGCAGGCCCGGAGTCCCTGGGATTCCTGGCTGCCCCGAGCACAGCCCAGGGATCTTGTTGTCTTCGATCTGCAAGGAGCTGGTGATGAGCCCGAGCAGGAGGAGGAGGAAGAGCTGCTTCATCTCGTCCACCGTGGAGGGGCTGGAAGGGGCAGAGAAGGGTCATGGCTCTGAGAACCAGAGCAGAGAGGGCTGGGAGATGGGCTGGCAGTGCTCGGCAGGGAGTGGGTGTGGGGGGGTCAGCAGGGGACATTCCCCTCTTCTTTTCCCTTTGCCTTTTTGGCAGCTCCTCGCAGCTGCACCTGCTGCAGCATCCCCACGGCCAGTGTGCCATCCCACCACCCTGCAGCCCCTGGGGTGGCTCCCGGGGTGCTGGGGACAGGGAATTGGGGAGGGGGCTGTGGCACGGGCAGCTCTGGGGGTGTGACTGGCGGCTGTTCGGGGTGGGCACTGCCCCATCAGCAGCGTGCCCGGCTCCGAGGGAGCGGGCAGGGGGGATTTAGGGGTGTCAGTGGGTGGGGTTGTTGCATCTGGGGGCGAGTGGAGGGGCGGCAGCTCGGGGAGCGCGGGGCTGTGCCGTGGCCCGGCCCTTGGCAGCATCCCGGCGGCTCCGGCTCTGCTCCACGCCCGCCCGGCTCCCTGGAGGCTGCAGCATCCCCGGACCACCCCGGCGCCGGGACCACCCCGCTGCCCCCGCTGCCCCCGCTGCCCCCAGCCCTTCCCACAACGAGAACAGAGCCCCGCGGCCGGCGCTGGCCCCCCCCGCCCCGTGGCCTCGACCCAGAAAAGCTGCTCTCTCTTCCCCCCTCCACGACTGCAACAAAGAGGAAAAGGAGGAGAAAAAGTGTCTCTTCTCCGCCCAGGCGCCGGAGCCAGGAATTCAGAGAGTCCCAGCTGCCCCCGGCTGGGTGTCCCCACTCACTGCGGTCCCAAAGCTCCTGCCCCGGTGCCTCGTTGCTCTCCTGGGTGGAAGGGCTGCGGCTCTTCCCGGCCACTTCGCTCTGACGAAGGCCCTGGGAGAGGCAGCCTCTCCACCCCCCCCTCCTCCTCACGTCTCTCCTCCCAAACTCCAAAGGAAATCAAGGGCCTTGGGAGCCAAAAGCTACAAGACAAGGGGAAAAAGAAAAATAATCCCATGGTGTCGGGAGTGTTGTAAGCAGGGGGAAGGGAGAGCGAGGCAAACAGCCTGGACAAGGGAGGGGAGGCACGGGCTGCAGATTGTCTCCACTGAACACATCTGGGCATCCAGGCAGCAGGATGGAGGGGAGGGAAAACGGGGAAAACAGGCAGCAGGGGGGGAAAGGGAACAACAGAGAGGCTGAGGGAGGGAAATCCAGCAAAGACGGGGAGGAAGAGGGAGCCCTCGGGGTGTGAAGGTCTCCTGACTGGCAGCCTTAGGGCTGCTGCTGGCAGCAGAGCTGAGGCAAGGGGGGATGGCAGGGCACACACAGCCTGGCAGTGCCAGCCCCGGGAGCATCCGTGGGGAGCTGCAGGAGCCATCCAGGGGGTGGCTGAGGGGGCAGGGTAGGTAGAAGCACATGCAGAGCAGCGCTGTGGCAGTGCCAGGAGGCAGGGCTGGCCCTCAGGGGACCATGGAGCACGTGGGGAAGCTTTCGAGGGCGCTCCCAGCTTGCCTTTAACTTGTTCCAGAGCCGAGTGCATCCAAGGGACACGGTCAGACGCCGGGCAGCGGGGCAGTCCCGTGGCTGGGGGAAGTCCCTGTGCCCCACAGCCAGTGGGACATGCAGGGAATGAAGGAACCAGGCGGGCTCGAGCCCCCTGAGCCATGTGGGAATGGTGGTGCCGTGCTGAGTACAAGGGCAGAGCGGGGCTGACCCCGGTGTGTCCTGCTCCCAGTGACCCCAGCCGGGCTGGGGACTTCCCCACATGCTCAGGAGGGGTGGGGGCAGCAGGAAGCACTGCTGGCTCTCTCCTCCCTGTTCCAGTGCCCACAGCAGTGTGGTGGCATTGCTGGCTGAGCCTTCCTGACCCCAGTGCCCGGGGCCAGGCTGGGTGCTGGCAGGGAACCGCCTGGCTCCTCTCTCCCAAGGTGTGAAGGGACTGTTGTTTTTGGCCAGCTGGGAGCTGGTTTGTGGCCGTGGGGTGGTGCCAGGCCTGTGGCCATCAGGGTGGCCTCCAGCCAGCACAGCCAGCTCAGCCAGCAAGGCCACAGCTCTTGCTCAGGCAGGATCCCTTCTTTGCACCATGGGGCCACCAAAATGACCCCCTCCAATACCCATCCATCTCCCTGGGACCTTGCAAGCCCCCAGCCCAGTGAGGGCACAGCTGTCCCTTCTCCCTTGTGCCCTCCATTTCTGCTGTAATCCCCCACTCCATCCCTGACTTCCCTCCCTTGGCCCATGCCTCATTTCCCCCAAGGATCTGGCAGGAGCCACACACAGACCCTCCCCAAATGAGCCACTTGTTTCATTGGGGTTTGTCAGCTGCTGAAGCTGTTTATTCCACTGGCTTTGGGGCTGCTGGACACAGGCAGCCCTGGGCTCTTCTTCCTGCAGCCTGGCTCGCCTCTGCCTGGCCTTGCTCCATTTGGGGAGCATTAGCCCTTTCCCTGGTGCCCCCAGCACAGCCCCTCCAGCCCAAGCCTTTCCCTGTGGGATGTGTCACCTGCTCACGAGAGATTCGGAGCTGTGGGCAGAGGGCCTGACCCAGGGCAGGTGAGGAGCCAGGCAAGGGGGGCTGCGGGTGGGGGCCACCCCAGCAGCTGGGTATTCACACCAGGAGGAGGACAGGAGGGACATTTGGGGCGGGGAGGGTGTCTTCATCCCCTGCTCCTCTTCTCTTGCAGGGTCAGGGCTGGAAGCACTCCACGGGGTCGTTGGAGTCGGGCAGGATGTTGCAGTTGATGGGCCAGAGGATGCCCAGGAGGCCGAGGGACTGCTTGCAGCGCAGCTCTGCCGCCAGGCACACGGCCCGGCAGGGCTGCAGGACCCCCCCGTCCGGGGTGCACTTGGGCACGAAGAGGCTGCAGATGAGCAGGCGGAGGTGCTGGAAGCACGGGAGCTCCATCAGCGTCTGCGGGAGAGCGGCGGTGAGCCGGGAATGCCGTGGGGAGCCTGGAATGCAGCCCAGGGGCAGCCCCGCGGGCACCTCACCTGATAGTCCTGCAGCACCTCGGCGGCTCCCTCCTGGTCCGGGATGGCCAGCCAGATGTTGGGGAAGGAGGTGGCGTTGTAGCCCAGCCCCAGGCACATCTCCACGTGCACGGGCTCGCAGACAGACCCTGCCACGGAGCGGGGGGCTTCAGTCCTTGCAGCAGCATGTCCCCTGCCCCAGGGGGGCTCAGGAGGGGGCTGAGTGCTGAGTGGAGCACTCGGGGTGGCACTCACCAAAGGCTGGGTAGGACACCCCTGTGCAGTTGAGCTCGTCGGTGCCGTCGGGACAGTCGTGCCAGCCGTCACACACCGACTCCAGCGCCCGGCACTCGCCGTTCCTGCAGGAGAACTCTGCGGGGCTGCACGTCTCTGGAAGGTGGCAGAGGCCAGTGTGGCAGGGCGTGGGCATGGCTGGGAGTCAGCCTGCTCACCACCCCTGTCTCTGCTCTTCTTGTTGGTTGGAGAGGTGACTGTCACCAGCCTGGCTCAGGGAGATCCCAAATTCCCTGGGTTGTTTAGGGGCAGCCTTCAGGTGATGGATTGTGCTCCTGTGCAGGTCAGCCTCTCCAGGTCACATTCCCACAGCTAGGATCAATGGCCTTATAGGGTAATTCAGGCCCCCTGTGGGCCTGTAGCCCAACCTGCTACTCCAGGCAGGGTCAGCTATAGAGCAAGAGCAGTTTTTTCCAGGGTTTTATCCAGCCTGGCCTTGAAGACCCCCAAGGATGGTGATGGCACAGCCCCCTTGGGCATCCTGTGCCCTTGCTTGGCTACCTACTCTCTGTGGCATTGCGGGCTTGGTAGGTGGCAAAGAACCCGTTGTCTGCTACTCCCTCATCCGCCACGAACAGGACGGTCATGACATGTCGTGAGGAGGTCAGGGGGGGTGGCAGCTGGTGGCCACAGAACCTGCCAAGGTGAGGGATGAGGTCAGGGTGGGCTGAGCAGCACCTCCCCAAACCCCTGCCCTCTGGCGGCTCCTCCCCACCAGCCACCCCCGTGCCTCAGTTTCCCCAGCTGAGCCAGGGGAGCCCCGTGCCCCCAGGCTGGTGCAGCGGGGCTGGAGGTGCCAGGGGGGTGGGCTGTACCTGCCCATGAGGCTGGCGGCCCCCGTGCCCGCGCTGTCGTGCACCTCCACGAAGTCGAAGCTGCAGTCCTCGTGCGACTCCAGGCTGAAGTTGTGGAAGTGCAGGTCGATGACGTGGCCCACGGGCACTGAGATCTGCCAGAGGCACAGCTGCGGGGCAGGGGGCAGCCGGCGACACCCGTGAAGCTGGGCAGGGGCACCCCTGGCCCTCCCCAGGGGGAGGTTGCCTTTCCTCCCTGCCCAACCTCACCCTCACCCTGCTCCCACCTCCGTCCCTTCTCTCACCTGCTGGTGTGGGTATGGCTGAGGATGGTTCGGGGTGGAGAGGTGCCCCTCCAAGGCGGTCAGTGGGCCCCCGCACTCTGCAGGGACACACACATGCAGCTTTACCCTCTCCCTTCCCTCCATCTCCCCACCCATCACTGTGCCACAGTGACTGAGGGCTGGGGGCTGCAGGCAGGGCTGTGTCCCACCCACCTTTGTGCTTCAGGCTGCAGTTGGCCTCATCACTCTTGTCGGTGCAGTCGTGGAACCCGTCGCAGATGAAGCCCAGGTGGAGGCAGAGCCCCTGGTCACACAGGTGCTCGTCCCAGGCGCAGCTCTCTGCGCGCAGGCAGAGACAACTCGGGATGGGGGGCGATCCCGCTGGGCACTGTCCCCTCCTGGAGGGACTCCCATGGCTCTGCCCGCAGCGAGGAGCCCTGGCAGTGCCCGGGGTGGGGGGTACTCACTCTCACTGGGGGCCACGGCGCGGTAGCGGGCGCTGAAGCCCAGGGCACCCACGCTGCTGTCGGAGACGAAGGTGACGCGCAGCCGGTTGGAGTTGGAGTTGAAGGTCGGGGGGGCCACGTTGCCACAGAACCTGGGGGCATAGCAAGGGGTGACGCTGCTCGCTGCCCCCTCCCCACTGCACCGCCACGCTCCCCAAGCGTGAGGGTCCTACCTGGTGGGGCCACCCCGAGCCGGGGCAGGATCCACGCCCGGCTCCTCGTAGAGCTCCACACGGTCAAAAAGGCAGGAGGCTGTGCCCTCCACGCTGAACGTCTCCATCTTCAGCTGGATGGCGAGCCCGGGACCCACCTCGATGCGCCAGATGCAGAGGGCATCGGGGGGGTAGGGCCCGGGGTAGTTGGGGGAGCTGAAGGAGCCCTCAGGGCCCCGCAGGGTCCCTCCACAAGCTGCACGGGGCAACAGCGTGAGTGTGAGCTGGTGCAGGAGACCCCCAGCCCCAAACACTGCCCCACACGGGGGCACTTACCCGGTGCTGCCGTGCGGGCTGTGGGCACCCAGCTCTGCGTTGGGGTGGCAGCTGTTCTGGGGGCCGGGGGGTCCCTTCGGGTGGCTGCTGTGGTGGTGGTGGCCGTGCCACGGGCGGGCAGGGCTGTGGCTGGGGCGCCGGGTGGGTGTGGGGACGTCAGCTCTGTGCCCAGGGAAGAGCAGGGACTGCTCAGCCCCAGCAGGGAGAAGTGGCTGCAGTGCAGGGAAAGGGCTTAGGAAGCCCACCCAGCCCCGGTGTGCAGTTCCCAGGGGATCCCACACAGCTCTCCCAGCGGCCAGTGGTCCTGCCACATCCCAGGGAGGTGGAGATCCCCCTTGCTCCTGTGCCTGGGGGCACTCTGTCCCCACCGCGGGCAGACCCTGGGGTATCCTCTCAGCGTCCCTCTCCCCCTCTGAGCCAGTTCTTTGTCCCCCCCACCACACTCACAGCCATCCCCCAGCCCTCGCTGCTCGGGCACTCACGGTGGATGACGATGCCCAGCAGGAGGGCGATGAGGAAGAGCAGGATGGTGCTCATCAGAGCCACGCAGAGCCAGGTGAATTTGCAGTCAGCGCGGTACCTCCAGCCTACCTGTCCCCAGAGCTGCTGGCCTGCGGGGAAGGCGAGGACAGCGGGCAGAGCCCGAGTGCTGCTAAGCCGTGCCCCCACCTCCCTGCGCGGCTGGCTGAGCCCTGCCTGGGCACGTCCCCTCCTCTTGTTCCCGAGTCTCCTAAGCAGCCCCAGAGCCCACCAGCCCGCTGCTGCCAGCCCCGTGGGCAGGGGTGTGTGTGTACAAACCCCCAGGCTGGTACCGAGGCCGTCCCGGGGTGATGCAGGGCCGGTCCCATCCTTGTCTGGCGGGTGCTCCGTGCTTGGGGCTGCCCGGGGCTCCTCGCCCTCGAAGACGGGGTTGCAGAACTCGGTCTGTGGGAGAGCAAGCGCGGGTGGCACCGGGGGGCGGGCACGTGGGGACCTCCAGCAGCACCCACCCCCAGCCCTACCTTGCTGTGGTCCAGAGCCTCGGGGCAGAGCGTGATTTCGGTGAAGTCTCTCATGGCAGCGGGCGATTCCTTGGCTGGCTAAAAGCACCCCCAGCACTCCGTGCCCCCCAACACAGCTCCCAGCCCCACACCCCACTCCTCCCCAGCCGCCCCCATGGGCCCCGGGGTGCTGTGGGCTCCGGGCACAGGTGGTGGCAGTGCCAGGCTGTGCCTACAGGTGCCAGCGCAGCCCCGCAGCCCGCGGAGCCCTCAGGGCCATGCCCGCCGTGCCGGCAGTGCAGGGAGCCCGGGAGGCAGCGGCCCCAGTCCCCTCTGCAGGCCCCTTCCCCCTCGCCCCGTTAATCCAGCTCAGCTGAGGATGCCGAGGTCAGGCTCTGGCACGGAGAACCAGCGTCTTAAAGGGGACTGTGTGCTCTCACCCGCTCCGCTGGGAGCCCGTCCCGACAGGGACCCTGCTCCCGGGGGCACAGGGTCTCCCTGGGTTTGGCTGCTGACCCTGGGCACCCCACTGTTGAGGGCAGCACTGAGGGGGCTGTGCTGGGGACCCCAGGCTGAGCGTGTCCCCCCTTGCCTCACTGGGTGCCTGAGCCCAGCCACCTGCATTCCTGCTGCCCCTTAATGCCTCGGTGCCCGTCTGGGCCCTAAGCAGGGGAGAAAGGGGCCATTGTTCAGGGGCTTTGAGGAAAGAGTCTGGGCACTGCAGGGCTGGAAAGGCTCCTTCTATCTCCGGACAGTGGAGGGACTGCCACCTGCACACACATCTCCCTTGCTCCAGGGACGTGGGTGCTCCAGGGACATGGGGGCTGCTGGGTCTCCAGAGCCATGCACAGCCAGGCTGTCCTGGCACTGGTGGCAGCTTCCTACCACCCTCCCTCCCAGAGAACACCACGTGCACGCAGAACTCTTTTCAAGCTCGAATTTATTCCCGCACGAGTCTCCCTTGTATGAGACACTTCCCACCCATCTTGCTTACACAGTAAACAAGCCACCTGCCAAGCAGCAGCGCTGCCCCAGTCCAGTACCTGCCCCGGGCAGCCCCCCCAGCCCGGCCTGCCCTCCCTGAGCCCCGCTGGGATGCCCCAGGCTGGGCAAGGTGCTCGTGCCAGCGCTCAGCCCGTGCCCGCAGGGCAGTGAGGGCAAAGCCAGTCGGGTGCTGGGTTGGATGTAGCTGCCCTGCAGGCTGGGATGGTGCTGGGTCGGGCCCATCCCTCCTCCCACTGCACCTCAGGCAAAGGCTGGATGGGGAGGAGGTGAATAAATTAGAGAAAAGGCTAAAAAGGCCACTGGCATTTGCTTTAGCTGGAGGACGGAGCAGCAGGGTGGGTCCCCGGGCACCCAGGGGGGGGCTCCTGATCACGGGGAGGAAAAAGCCCCAATTGCAGATGGTCCCGGAAAGCCACTGTCCCCCCCTCCCTCTCCTCCACAGAAAGGATGTTCCTGTGCAACCCCAGTGGCCCCCCGCTCCCCTAAATGGTTTAAGGCACCGTTGTATGAGGAGGCAGGTAAAAACCTACCCGAGGCATCCCCCAACACCAGTCCCTGGAGAGGCAGGAAGCGGCAGGGTGGGTGCTCCAGGTGAAGCAAAGTCCACTATAAATACATATAAATTCCACAAAATGTTCTCCTCCCTCCTGTCCGTGAGTCTGGGCCTGAGCTCAGGCTGCTGTGAGGAGTGTTTGTGTGGGGCAGCTGCTGGGGAGCTGCTGCCTGAGACGGGACGGAGGCAACTGGAGTGCTGGAGTCCTTTGCCAGGAGGTTTGGAAGTGCCAGGAGGAGGTCGGGAGCAGTTCACCAATCCTCTGGGGTAGCCAAGCAGGTACAGGAGTGCCAAGAGGCCAGGAGGGACGAGTGAGGCTCTCCTGGGTCCCCAGCTCTGGGTGCTGCTGCCCCAGGGGAGCAGAGGTCCTGGCTGAGTCAATGGGACAGGTGGCCCCATTCCCGTAGAGTCCCTTGCTCTGGATTTTTATTACACACCAAAAAAAAAAAAAAGAAAAAAGAAAAACAGAAAAAAAATAAAAGAAAAAAAAAAAAAGGAAAAAAAAGAAACTAAACCCCCAAGGTAAAAACCAAATACCAGCAACCAGAAGGTGCCTGGGCTGCCTGAGCCTTGTGTCCTGCCATGAGCTGCCCCTCCTCAGTTCGCAGCTGGGCTGTCCTTGCCCGGGCTCTGCTCCTGGCTGCTTCCTCTGCAGCCACCTCGGGGGGCTCTCCTCTTCACCTCCCTCTTGCAGCTGGGGGGCCACACGGCCGGGACCTGGCTCTGAGGGGTGGCACAGGGGTCCCCAGGGAGGCAGCAGGGCTGGCTACATGCGGGAGGACGGACTGGCCAGCTCGTAGAAGAGCAGGTAGGCGTCGCTGCTGCGGACGTGGCTGGACGACATCGGGGTGACACTGCGGAGAGGGCAGGAGAACTGTGAGAAATGGGGACGGGGCACCAGGATTCCCCGAGCAGGGGGGTCCCTGCTGGCCCTGCCCCATCCCACAGCAGCCTCACCGGGAGTCGTTGAAGCTGTGCCACTCGCTGGACACGGGGCTCTTGCAGTAGGCTGTGTAGTGTCCCCCCATGGTGGTGCCCGAGTGGTTGGAGACGGCGTAGAGGTTGTAAACGGCGTGATCTGTGGGGGACAAAGGTGCTGCTCAGCCCCGCTGCCCCCCAGCATGCCAGCACGGGGCTGGATCCCCTGGATTCTGTGGCTCCCACCCCTCAAACCCCTGTCCCCCACCACGACTGTGACACCCAGGGGAGCACGAGGAACACGGGAGTCACCAGACGCTCAGGGCTGTGCTGGAGCCAGGCAGGGACTGGGACTCACTGCAGCTCTGCGAGGCGAACTCCCGGAGGTCCAGGTCCTTCAGCTGGAAGTTGACGAAGGTGGTGAGTTTGCTGCTTCGTATCCTGGCCTCGGAGAAGCGCTTCAGGTCTGGGGGGCGTCATGTCAAGGAGCCAAGGGACAAAGGGGGGCCCGTAAGAAACCACCTACCACAACCCCCAACACTCCCTCCACCCCATCCCTCTGCCCAAAGGATACGAAGCACCAGGATCTTGGGGAACTTCTGGATGCTGAATTTCTTCGTGCACCTCGTCCTGGCTTTGCAGCGACAACATGTCTGTGGGAGACAAACAGCACAAGCAGGAGGGTGAGGGCAGAGGCCAGTCCCCCCTGTGCCCACAGTGCTGGTAACACAGGCATGGGGGGGGGAAAGGTGCCCACCCTGCCCCCAGGAAAGCCCCCCTGCCCCGTACCGGTTTCTCGTCCCCATCCAGCACGTCCTCTTTGGTGAAGAGCCGGAGACAGTCCATGAGCGTCACCTCCCCGTAGCCTTTCTGTGGGAGCACAGGGAGGGTCAGGGACAGGGAGTGAGGGGCAGGGGGCCGGGGGTCATCACTGGGGGTGCCTCACCTTGGGGATGGGCAGGGACAGGTCCCAGAAGGGGTCGAAGGCGGTGGAGCAGTAGCCACACTCGCTGCAGGTCAGCGAACTCTTCAGCTGCCCAACGAAGAGGTCTGGTGGGGTGGGACAGAGCAGGGTGAGACCCCCGGTTCCCAGCCCAACTCACGGCCCTGCCCTGCCCTCCTGTCCCCCCAGCCCTGCTCACCGCTGATGCGGCTGTCCTCCCTCTCCTGGTACCTCCTCCACATCTGCCGGCTCTTCTCGTCGTCACTGCAGGGGGTGGGGAGACACACGGGGAGTGAGCGTGGCCTGGAGGATGCCGGCCCTGCCACCCAGCCCAGAGAGACCCCTGTGGTCACTGTCCCTAGGCTGGGCTCGCAGGCAGTGAGCTCGTCTTACCCAGTTCCTCCACCCCAGGCAGCACTTACGGGAGGTGGTCCAGGGTGTCCGTGCTGGCCCGGGGCCGCACCAGCACACGGTTCACCTCGCTGTGCAACCCATCCAGGAGGAACCGCAGGAATTCCTGGGCATCCTGCTGGCTGCAAGGCATGAGGCACTGCCGGTGAGCGGCAGCAGGGGGGGCTCAGCTCCCCCCACCACCGCTGCGCCCACCCCCCCTTACTTGTAGCCGACGAAGCGGGGGGCGTATCTCTGGATCTGCGTCTTGAACTCGGAGGGGCTCACGCTTTCGTTGGGGGACGAGGTCCAGAGCAGCTGGATCAGCTTTGCAAACTCTGCGGGCAGAGAGGCAGGTCAGCAAGCTGGGGTGGCGTGGCATCGCTGTGCCCCCCCGGGGCAGAGCTCAGCACCCCACCTGGGGGTCCCTGCACCAGATCCTCCCCCTGGCTGAGCACCCACAGCACAGCGCCCGCCCCAGCAAGGCTGGGGAGAAGCACCGACCTCGGGGTGGGTATCCCCAGGATTTGGGGCATCCCGGGGGCGCGAGGATGTGCTGCAGGGCTGTGCTGCGGGGCTGTGCTGCAGGGGAGCCCCCGCAGTCCCCAGGGGCCGGCGATGGACACTCACCTGACATGAGCGCCGTGCGCATGCGGCTGTTGTTGTTGAGGTCCCGCAGGTACTGGTTCTGCAGGCAGTAATCCCGCAGCTCCTTGGTGTTGCTCAGGCACTGCAGGATGGAGTTCATGAAGCACTGGGGGAGGCAGAAGAGAAAACCATGGCAACGGGAAGCAGAGGGAGGGAGGCGGTGGCAGGGGGACACCTGGGGTGGGTGGGCAGAGGATGGATGGGGACAGAGCAGCGCAGAGCAGGGGAAGCTCTTCCTGCAGGGAGCTGCCAGGGTGACAGAGTGGGTGCTGGGGAGCGAGGAGGAGGGCCAGGGCTCCCCCCTGCCCCACAGATGTGCACGGGGTGAGCTGGGGCCGTGGTGCCTGGGCACACACTCACCGTATTGCCGAGGTTCCGCAGCCCAGTCAGCCCCTGCACCGCCTTGGAGCTCTGCAGAGAGAGGGAAGAAGGCTGAGATGGTGCTGCACTGGCCATGCCACAGACATGGTGCCACAGACACCCCCATGGAGCAGACCCTCCAGTGCCAGCAGAGGCCCCATCCCGCTGTGACATCATGGGCAGGGCCAGCACTGCAGCTGCTCTCTGGGCCAAGGACCTGGGGAGAAGCCATGGCTGATCTGCCCCGTCCTGCCTGCCAGGCGACTGCTGCTGGCCCAGGGCGATGCACAGGGCTCAAAGTTCTCCCTGCCTGGTGACACTGCTGCCCCATGCCCTGGGCTGTGGGCCAGTTCAGCCCCCTCGGCTGCCTCCACTGTCCCCCCTGGGCCCCAGGACACTTGGGGATGGCAGTGCCCCCTGCCTGCCCCACGCTGCAGGAGGAGCACAGTCCCCTGTCACTGCCCACCTTGTCCCCTCCAGGACGCCCTGCACGAGCACAGCCCAGACTTTGGCACAGGTATTTTGCAGGATAAAGTCCACCTGAGAAAGTGCAAGCCCAACCCTGCAGCAGAACAGGGCTGTGTGCCCAGCGGTGCCCTCCCAGCCTCTCACTGCCCTGGCTGTGCTGTACCTGTGCCATGGGGGCTGTCCCAGGTCCCCAGGTGTTCCCTGAGCTGGGCCAAGAAAACATGCATAGGCAGCTGGGCTCTGGGGCCGGGAGGCATTGCCACTCTTTGCTGGACACACTGAGACCACAGAGGGGTCTGGAGGGCCCACCAGCCCTCTCCCAGCGTATGGGACAGGGTGCTGCTGGGGAGGAGTGGTGGGAGCCCAGGGGTCCTGCTCGGGGTAGTGATGGGACAAACGTCCCCAGAGCAGGGGTGGGGTCCAGCAGGGTCAGACTGCTGACGGTGCTCCCTCAGATGACCAGGATTTAAGGATCCTCAGGCAAACACCCCAGCTGCCCACCCCAGGCTTGAGGAGGGGGAGGAGGAGAGGAGGGGAGTGGAAGAGGAGGGGAGGGGGCCCAGCAGCTCCGAAATAGCAGCAGCTGGTGTGTGTGTGGGAGGTGCTGAGCACCCAGCCCTGACAGCAGCCCAAAATAACCCAGATCCAGTTACACGTGCTCCTTAGCGACGGCACAGGCATCACCCACTGCAGCGGGCACCGGCACCAGCGGCGACCGGGCCGCCCTGTGTGGGCACACGTGGCCCTGCCGGACTGACCACGCACCCTGTGTGCCACACCAGTGCCCCGTGGTGCCCAGATGTGGCTGAGCACAGACCTCAGTGCCAGGGGGTGGCTGTCCAAAAGTGCCAGGCAACCCCCCCCGGCTTCTCCCCAGGGACCCCCAGGCTGAGGGCAGGCTTGGTTGGGCAGGGGGTGCCAGCAGTGTCTGATGGGTCAGTGCCACACCATGGCTGCAGGAGCTGGCTTGGATTTGGCCCACAAACAGACAGGGCCGAGCAGGCACAGGAGAGGTGGGTCTGTGTCCCAACAGTCTCCATCACTTGAAGGGTCTGACCCTTGGAGGGACTGCTGCTTGTGTCCCCACAGCTATCACAGGGAAGGTCACGGTGCCAGGGGTGAGCAGCAACCTCTGGGAGCTGCCCCAGTGTTCCCTAGCCATCCCCACCAGGACGCTGCTTGTCCAGTCGCCCTGGCTGGGCAGCTCCTGCCTGTGTGCCAGGAGGGACTGGGCTGTCCCACCAATGTGGGTGCAAACCTCCCCACAGATCTGGCATTCCCCCACAGCCAGGACCTGAGCCTGGTCCTGATTCCTCCCAGAGCCTGGAACGACCCCAGGGGAGGGCTGGGGCTGTGGGGTGGGGAGGGGGTCAGGTACTCCCCTACCGTGGTGCAAGCCTGTGTGCACCGAGGTGTTATTTCCCCCTGGATTTCCCTCCCCTGGGTGACTCAACTCCAGCTAATCCCCCTCTCCCGTACAGGGTTTTATCTAGGACACGACATGCTCAGAGGCGGTGAAGGAGAGCTGGCTCACGCGGCGCGGCTGGGGAGTCCCCGAGGCTGCACTGCAGGACGGGGACAAGGGAGAGGGGATGGGGACAGGGGACACGACCCGGACCCTCCTGCCCCATCCAGGTCCGCACACCCCGTGCCCGTCGGGGCAGCAGGAGAGCCGGAGCAGCCAGGCTTACATAAGTGCCCAGCCCCTGCCCTCCCTGCCCCTTGCTCTGCCATCCCTGCAGGGAAGATCCGCCCCGCCACCGTAGCCCTGGGGACAGCGTTCAGTCCGGTGACACTGCCAAGGGGCCAGTGTGGCCAGCAGACCCCTTCCTTGTGGTGGGCAGGCTGGGACCGAGGGACCTGGCCAAGGTCACCACAAGGGCAGGGCTCGGGAGGGGAACCCAGGTGTCCTGACACGTGCGTTCACCTGCTCCCTGCCATCCTGCGGGACGCCGGGACGCGCCGTCCCCGCGGCCAGCACCCACCCCCGGGCACCCCATCCTGGGGCACGGGGGCCACCACAGGGTACCCCACACTCCCCAGCGAGGGCCGGGGGGCCCCCTTCTCTGCCCCCACACCGGGGGGCTGCGGGCATCTCATACCTTGGTCTTATTGAGGACGAGCCCGACGAAGGTGGAGACCAGCAGCGACCCTGGCATGGAGGCGCGGGGCCGCAGGTCCTTGTGAAGGTCGGGGAGCGCGGGGGGCTCCTCGGGCAGTGTCACGGTGTAGGAGTCCCTCATGGTGGCCCCGGCAGTCACGGCAGGGCGGCGAGGACCCGCCGAGGGCAAGGGGGTGCCGGGGGGTGCCGGCTGGGCACCCCTCGCCCGGGGCCGGCTGGAGCCGGGGGCGCGGGCTCAGGCGCGGAGCCCCCCGTGCTTGGGCGTGCGGGGCCGGTGCCGGTGCCGGCTGCGGGGCTGACGGGCACCTGAGCGGCTCTGACATCAAATGGGTGGGGAGGCGGCAGCCGGAGCTCGGTGACGGGCTCGGTGACGGGCTCGGTGACGGGCCAGCCCCCGCGCACCGCGTGGTACAGCGCGCCGGGAGACACAGGGGGGGCCCGCGAGGGGCGGCTGTACCGCGGGGGGACACGGCTCCGGGGGGCTCCGGGGGGATGCCATACCCCCTCCGCACCTCTCTCAACTCTCCCGTACCCCGACACCGGCACCCTGCGGGGCAATGGGGCATTTGGGCAAGGCGGCAGCCGGAGGAACGCCCGCCCACCCCCCCAGTGCTCCCCCGTGCTCCCGGCTCCGCGTTCCCGGGACTGATGGCACCGGCTGTCCGGCCCCGGGCACGGCGTGTTCTGGGCAGGCACCGGGCGGAGAGCGGGGCTACCCAGCCGCGGCAGTCGCTCGCCAACACTGTCTGGGTAACGCAGGGGCGGCCCCACAGCATGTGGGTGCTCGGGGTGCCCGCATACAGAGAGGGGCTGTCAGAGAGGGCCGTGGGGCTCCCGGCCATGTGCCTTCCCTGCGGGGCCAGTGCCAGGTTACACATTTTGGGGGAACCCTCCTCCTCAGGGGATGCAGTGGCGCTGAGCTCAGAGGTGTTTTAGTGCCCTGCGCGGGGGAAAAAAACTCCCCCCCAATCCTACGTGGAGCAAAGACCCCACCTGGCGTCTCCCCTCGGTAAACTGAGGCACGGCACGGGCAGGGCTCCAGCTCTTCTCCTGCAGCAAGGGCAGATGCGGAGGCTGGCAGGGAGCCCGGGTGTCCTGCGTCCTAGTCCTGCGTCTCCCTCTGCTTCACCTCTCTGACCGCAGCAGGACGAGCGGCGGAGCTTTTGCGCCTGCTGAGCGTGCCCAGGTGTCCTACCGCCCGCTCAGGGAAATTTCCATGGGCGACCGAGGCAGGGAGTGCGGCTGGGCTGCTCTGACACCGAGAGGGTGCCCAGCAGCGCCTGCTCCCCTCCCCTGCCAGCCCCCAGCACACCCCCATCCAGAGGCAGGGGCTGCCGAATCCTGATGGCTGCAGACGCAGCCTCCCCTGTCCGCGGCACAGCCGGCAAGAGGGGCTGACTGGGGAAGGAGGAGGGGGGAGGGAGGAAGGGAGACTATTTTTGGCACCGGCAAAAAATATCTGAGGAGGCATCTTGCAGCGTTATTCATCTGCAGGGCCAGGGCTCTCGGCACCACAACAGGACGCCTGTCGTAATCCCGGGGCCCGCGCGTGCTCACACACGTGTGTTTATGTACACACCCCGCGCTGTGTACACCGTACACATGTGGGGACACGGCGTTCACATGTGGGGACCCACCCACTGCCCTCTCCACCCTGTGGATTGCCCTGCAGCACTCCCACGGGTCACAGCCTGGGCCCTGGGGCCATGGTACAGCTCCCCAAGATCCAGAGCTCCTGCCACCCTGCCCGGGTGGGTATCCCAGGGGCAGGATCAGCCCCGGAGCACAGCCTGCCCCATGGGATGCTGGTTCAGCACTCCCCACGGGGTTGCACCGTGCCGGCAGAGCCGGTTCTGTGGTGAGAGGGTGACGTTCAGCCACATCCCTTGTTGAACCTCGTGCCCTGGTGTCATCGGGCGCCCTGGGCCAAGGACCAAATTCCCCTCTGAGCCAGAGAGCGGCACACAGGCTCTAAGGGCGAGGCTGGGGCAGGAGAGAGAAGGGGAGACCTGGTGGGGTGGCATCACCCAGAGCCAGGTCCGTGCCCTCAGCTGTCCCCTCTGCAGCGGTGACCTTCTGCTGCGGGCAGAGGTTGCCACAAGGCCCGGTTGGCACTGCCACGGCAGGCAGGGCCGGGACTGGCTGCGGGCCAGGGACGTCAGCTGCTCAGGATGGGACTGCGGAGAGCTGCCGGCGGGTTTGCGGGTGGCTCTGGCCTCCTGACCCTGTGTACACCCCGGGTGGTTAATGGGGCGGCACCGCTCCAGCCCTGCCCCTCACCAGCCTGCCCTTCCCAGGAGCCAGCACAGCAAAGCACAGCCACTCACTGCAGCTGCACCTTTACCCTGTGGGACGGTAAACTGAGGCACAGAGTGATGCTGTGGGCAGGGACAAACACCGGCACCCTCACCTGCTGGCTGCAAAGCCCTCCACAGGGTGGCTTGTAGAGGCAGGAGGTGGCTGGGGAATAAGGGATGGGAGGAGGCACTGAGCCAGCCCTGCTGTGCCCTGGCTCTGTCGGGAGTGGGTGCTGCTGGCACTGCCCTCAGGGGCTGGGTAATGGGGCAGAACCAATGGCAGCGCCGGGGCTGCAACATGCGCCTGTTTCCGGCTCCTGGCACGGCCGCAGGCACCCAAGTCTGTTTTACGATCGGGACATTTGCTTGGGAAAGGGAAAGGGGAAAAAAGGCACGGCAGTGGAAAATAGCAGGTATGCCCATCAAAGCACCGAGGAAACCTAAGCTGGTGCAGCTGACCCAGCCTGCCCCAGCGTGGTGCTGTCCCAGAGCCACCTTTGCCACCCGTCAGCCAGCCCTGGTTGTGTTCACGTGCAGACCACAGGGCTGTGGTTTGGGGCTATGCCCCATGGACATCCCATGGCAGCAGGCTGGCACCCACATCGCAGCAGTGTGTGGGCACTGGGGTGGGGACCCTTCCTTAGCAGTGGCAGTCAGGGCTTTCCAGAGTGCACATGCCTGGCAGCAGCCACTGGATCCTCCCTTGGTCCCCCCCTTCCAGGGCCTGGTGTGGGAGGGAGAGGCAGGAATTCCCTTCCACAGCAGTGATGCTCCACTCTCCCAGCTCCCCAACCTACTCCCTTGCCCCAGGGATCAGGGAGGTGGGCACAGGGGGTCCCACACCAGGGCAGGGTGCTGCAGGCACTGCAGGTGCAACTGTTTCTGTCATGGAAGGGGCACGGGGAAAAGGGTATGGTAAGGGATATGAGAGCACTGGCTGCCAAGGCAAAGAGGTTCCTGTCCTGCTCCCAGGGAAGCAGAAAAAAATGCCCCAGCACTTTTCCTCGTGGTTTGGTGGATGTCAGTGGGACAGAGATGCAGGGAAGCAAAGGGTAGGTCAGATCCTGGGCTGGGGCAGACCAGCCTCCACCAGGGGAGAATGGAAACAAAGTGGGAGACATGGCAGGCACAGCCTGACCAGATCTTGGAAGGAAACCTGAGTGGAAAATTACCAGGCTGCTCCGCTGCACACCCGAGCTGGGCTGTGTGTGACTCCTGCTCCCGACCCGGGCAAGGGCCCTGGGGCTGCTGCAGCACTGAGGGGTACCTGGGACACGGAGTGCCTGTCACCCTGGGTGACCCTGCCCAGAGCAGTGCTGCCACGGGGAAACTGCTGCTGCCACAGGGGCTGGGGCACAGAGCCCTGAGATGGCAGCAACGGATCATGCCAGGGGACTGGCATCACTGGGCACCAGTGAGCAACCTGGGCACCGAGTCACTGTGGCAGAGCCAGCACCAGCCAAACCAGCCATCCCAGCAGGGCGAGTGCCCAGCCTGGTCATGTCACCTTCCCGCGCCGGGATGAGGCAGCAGAAAGCCCCTCCTCGGGCCGGGGCCATCACCCACGGGTCACACACACACGCAGAAAGGTGCAGCGGGCACAGTCCTGCCAGGACGTGGGCACCCTCAGCCACTGGGTGAGGTTTGTTCCCAGCAGCGTGTCCGGTGAGCACAGCCCTCAGAGGACACCCTCCTGGCGGCACACGGGCTGCCTCAGCAGCTCCAGCCCGGCACTGCTGCGCCAGCAAGGGCATCTCGGAGGGACAGGAGCAGAAACTGAGGCCCGGGACAGCACAGAGCGTGGAGATTCCCAGGGAGAGCAGCAGTGCTCAGGCTCCCCGGGTGAGCACAACCACGGACCGTGTACCCGCATCACAACACAGCTGAGCCCCCCACCCCCAGCCAGCACCACGTACCGTGGGGTCCTGGGCGGGCACTTCGCAGGGGTCGTCGCTCCTCTCGCAGGGCTGGCTGGCACAGCGGGTGCCCGAGGGCGGCAGGGCCGAGCCCAGGCTGGCCTGAGAGGGGCCGAGGTGGCCGGCGGAGAGGCTGCCGTGGTTGCTCTTCCTCCCGTAGCTCTCCAGGTACCCACGGACGTAGTCGGAGTGGGTGGCAGCCTCGTAGAGCCCCTGCAGGGCGGCGGGCTCCTGCCGGGCGCGGGCGGGCGCGTAGGCGCTGTCCGAGGTGTGCAGCCCCGAGAACTCCCGCGCCAGGTCCGAGTGGCTGATGGATTTGTGGCGGCTCAGGGGCGCTGCGGCGGGCAGGTAGCCCGTGGGGCTGGTGGGGGTCCCTGTGAAGGAGTAGCAGCCCCCCCCGCTCAGCCCCCCGCCGGGCGGCCGGGGCTGGGCGCGGATGTAGGAGGGGCTCAGGCGGATGCTGGGGTCGGGGTACAGGGGCAGCCTGTCATAGCCGCTGGTCGGGGACAGCCCCGCGTGGTGGTAGCGGGGGGAGCCCAGGTAGCTGGCTTTGAAGCCGATTTTGTCGCTGTCTGCATAGGACAGGGTGGATCCATAGGAGCTGTAGGAGCTGTACCCGCCGGGCACTTTGCTGTAGGTGGTCTCGGTGTAGCGGGAGGAGTCCACGTAGCGCTTCAGGGTGGAGGAGAGCTGGGACATGCTGCAGACTGGGGCTCAGAGGGCTCTCCTGGAGGCATCGACTGCAAGAGAAGAACCCAGGGGTCAGCTTTCAAAGGCCGTGGTCAGCACAACGGGGCACCCACCACAACACCCACCCAGCAGCCTGCTGTCCTGGAACACCCTGGGAGAGGTGTGCAGGTGACAGGGAATCCAGGGGATGAGGGGTGCTCTGGGGTGCAGTGTGGCCGTGGTTCCTGCCACCTGTCAGCGTTCCTGAAGAGCTTGGGGCAGCAGGACTCAGCTGGCACTGCCACCCATGTGCCTTCAGGCACCTCACACCACAGAAGGGAGCCCCAGGGCACAGCCAGGGCACCCAGCATTCCAGCACCCACAGATACCCAAGCCAAGGGACTGCAGCAGTCATGCCTGCATCTCTGGCATCCCTGACACACTGTCTCAAGGCTGGAGAGGTGTCCCCAGTGCCTCCTCCAGATGGGAGGTGGTCACCTGGTCACAGTCACGTTGCTTAGGCCCAGCTCTGCCTGAGACAGGCAGGTGGGATGGACTGATCCATCCAGCCCAGCACCTTCCCTGGGTTATTCAGAGTGCGGGCTGGGGCTTGGCAGGGTGCTGGCATTTCAGTTTGCTGCCAACAAACTGAAAGGGAAACTGAGGCAAGGCCGGGACCCGAGCAGCCTGCTCATCTCCCTGCCACGGCTGTGCCCCGGGAGCCTCCCATCAGTAATTCAAGACGAGTCTTCCTGTTGAGGTGATGTCTGTGCCCCCACCCTCCAGGCAAAGCCAGGCTGTAAGGTTGGGCAACACCCCAGCACTCAGTCCCCACAGACAGCAGGGGTCTTCTGCTCCATGGCACCCGCACAGGACAGGAGAGGAGCACACAGGGGACAGGGACAGAGGCACCCAGAGGCAGCCCGGAGCAGGGACAGGGCAGTGTGGCAGCCAGCAGCCTCCAGCGCCCGCAAACACGGGCTGTGTGGAGCTGGAGGAAAGTCTTCCCTCAGCACCCATGCCGAGGCTGGTTCCCTACCTGTCCTGGGGCTGTGGGTGGCACCGGGGCAGGCAGGACCCCAGCCGAGCTCCTCTGTCCTGGCGGTGCTGGCGCTCAGCTCCCCCTGTGCCTGGTGTCCCTTCCCTGGCAGGACAGTGGCTCATGTGGCTCCGAGAGTCTCCAGTCACCCGGGAGATGACCCTGATTCACAGGCTTTTCCCAGCCCAGCCGGGGCGGGCTCTGGCCCGGCTCCAAGCTGGGAGGTGACAGAGCCTGTGCCTGGCCCGTCCCTCGCACGGTCCCGGCAGCACACAGGGTGCATCCAGGATTGGGGATGGGCGCTGGATCCCAGCTTGTCACTCCCTGCCTGATCCTGGGGGAGCCCAGCCTCCTGCTCACAGCCCCGGGGTGTGACCCCAGTGTGGAAACACCCTGGAATTGCTTTTAAGAGAGGGTGGTGAGAAGCACCCATGGGCTCCTGGCAGACAGCCCCGGGCTTTCCAGCATCCCGGGTGCTGTTGTTATTGCCCAGGGAACAACCACATCCCACAGTGGAGAGGGAAATATTTACAAGCAGGAGCAAGGTGGAGCACACAGACCTGTTTGGGAACAGAGGCTGGAGGGTGAATAACCTGCTCCCAGGCAGGGACTCCACGAAACACCCAGCTCTCCCCAGCCAGGCTGCTGCTGCCCTCACCAGGAGTGAGGGCCCAGGAGAGGTTCTGCCAGTCAGGATTTGACATGGACAGTGAGGGAATCTTGCTTGGAGAGGTGTGGGACCCCAGCCAAGGGACTGGCACTCTCTGCAAGTGCCAGAATGAGCGTGGCAGAGCCCCTCGGCTCCGTGTGCTCGTGCCTGGCTGCCTGCCCTGCTGGGGCACGGAGCAGCCTGGCACAGGACCCTGTCTGGGCTATCCCTGATCCTTGTCCCCCTCGCCAGCAGAGATGATCTGAGTGCTGGGACAGCCCCATGCCATCACCCACTGCCAGCAGTGCCCGTGCTCTCTGACAGCACCCTGTGCCATCACCCAGTGCCAGTGTTGCTCGTGATCTCCCACTGTGCCGTGCCAACACTGACACTGGCAGCATCAGGAGAGCCTCCAGTTTGGAAGCAGGAGGGCAGCAGGTGCTCTCTGGCAGCAGGACAGGTTTCCACAGGGCAGCAGGTGCCTGGGAATGTGGGGGAGCTGATGGAGGGATGAGGGGCCCAGGAGCAGGACCCAGCTCCAGGCATGGCAGCTACCCCATCTCTTGGGAAGAGAGGTCTTACCATGGAGGAACGTCACATCTGCTAGGACTGCCTGTGCTGCCGAGTCCCCACGTCACATCCAAGTGTATCCCAGGGCAGAGGGAGAGCGGAGTGTGCCAGGAGCCGCAGGAGCTGATGGGGGTGTGAGAAAACCTCGGGTCCTCCCAGAGCTTCCTGGGCTCCTGGCCCCTCCCTGCCTGTCATAGTGCTGAGCTTTCCTGCTGCCTGGCAAAGCCCTGGGGCTGGCATGGCTGAGTCAGCCCTCCTGCTCCCTCATCATCCTCCCGAGGTGTCAGGAGAAGCTGAGGCACAGGAATGTCCGGTCTGCACTCACGTGGCCAGGCAGGAGCCAACGCCAGGACATGGCAGCTGGACACCCTGGGACTGCTTGGAGTGCTGGGGAGTCCTGCCCTGGCCTCCAGCTCCACCAGCCTTCCCAGTGGGAAGCTCAGCTCAAAGAGGGGAGGCAAACCCTTCACCCTGGAGGCAGAGGATCAGAGACCCTACTCTGTCCCCAGCTGCTGCCCTGCCCATGCCCAGTGGCAGCTGACCCTTCTCTCCTGCCTGTGCCCGGTGGCAGCTGACTCTCTTTTCTTGCCCATGCCTGGTGGCAGCTGTCCTGCCTGTGCCCGGTGGCTGCTGTCCCCCTCGGTGGCCACAGAGCCCCAGAGCAGGCTCAGCTCAGCTTACACAGCGCTGGCTCCATCCAAGGTGTCACAGCTCAGCTGCTTCTCACTTACAGAGGCTTGGAGCTGTGTGCCCTGTCCCCCGAGACACAATGTCCCAGCCTGGAGGTTACGTGGGAGCTCCCAGCAGAGGCAGAGTGGGGACCCCGTGTGAGGCACTTTGTGTGCTTCAGTGTACAGGTTTCGGATGGAGGGGCTCCATGTCCAGCTGAGAGTGCCAGAGGGGTGGGACAGCCTCCTGCACATTCCCCAAGGGGCACAAGGCAAGGGATCCCTCTGGGATTCCATCTCCCTCTAGGGAAAGTGGCCCCGAGAAGCCCTGAGGAGAATGTGCCGCAAAATGTTTGCTCCCTACAAGGAGCTGGAGTCATCCTGTCAACAGATGGAGATCCCAGTGCTCTTCCCCTGTGCCCCCCCATCACTCCCACCCCCCAGAACAATGGGCAAGGTGGCTCAGGCAGCTGAGGCCAGCCTGGCCAGGGCCCTTCCCCTACCAACCCTGGGCCTGAGAACCCTCCAAACTCACACCACATGTGCTGGCCGGGAGTCACCGCCCCGGACTCGCTCGGTGCTGCTGACACATCCCCACCTGGCTGCACAACCTGCTGCTCACCCCTTCTGGGCCACCCCCCGGGCAGCAAAACCCCAAACCCACGGGGAACCCTGACGTAAGACCCAGGGCATGATGTGTTATTGCTTTGAGGTCTGTGGGTGCAACAAAAAAAGAAGGGACCCCCGGGCAGGAGGCTCTGCCCATGCCGGGGGGACGAGGAGGCTGCTGGGGAGCTGCCAAGTTTTTTGTGTGTGAACTGAACCTAGAGAGAAACCTCTCCCCTGCAGTTTTACGCAGATGGAGGAAGAGGGGGGGCAGTTTTGTCTGTCTCTGAGTTCCCCTCCCCAGGGTTGTGTCCCCTCCACCTCCTCCACTCACCTGCGTGTGGGGTGGGCGGCCGATGGCTGGTCAGGAGGACGAACATCCAGGCATGAGGTGATGCCCACGGGGCTGATCCTGCCTCCTTTGGGATCTTCCCCTGGTCCCAGAGATGGGAGATGTGGAGATGGGCAGCAGCAGAGCCCTTTGGAGGGGACAGGGCACCCCCAGCTCAGCCCCTCTACCCTGGGAGCGAGCGTGGTGGCTGGAGGGGGCCGAGCCCGAGGGCTGTGGGGCCACACGTAAAAAAAAATGCCACCGCAGAAATTCAGGGCTCAGGTTACCGGCCAGATAAATATAGTGTCTTTATCTGACCTCACAGGGCGCTGAAATGCTCCTCTCGCATTCCAGCCTGGGGAGGCTTAAAGGGGACGTGAACCCGAGGTGGGCTGGTGGCTCACGGCAAGGGGGTGAAGGGAGGGGGGAGGCTGCGGGGGCCGCGGGGGCTGTGGGAATGAAGGAGGATGACCCAGGGTAAGTGTGGGGAAGGGAGGGATTCGGGGAGGGAGATGGAGGTCCGAGAAGGAAAGGATAGATGAAGGGTTAAGAGAGGGAGCGGGGTGGGACACAACTTGGTGTGGAGGCAGAAGAAAGGGGCGTCCATGGCTGCCGGTAAGGTCTGGAGCAGAGCACGAGGGTGAGGGGATGGATTGGCCGGGGTTTTGCCCCTCTTGGGGCAAGCCAGAGGGGGAAGAGCCCGCTAAGGCTGCCGCAAAGGTGGGCACGGGGCAGCTGGAGTGGCATGGCCATTCCTCACGGATCCGGGGGGACACAGGGACACCCGCCCGGCACCGCTCCCCGACGCCCGACCCGCCCAGGGAACGGCGGCACCTGCACGGCCGTGACTCAGCGAGCACCTGCCGCGGCTAATGAGGAGGGACCTAATTACGGTGGCATCTCCCGCCCGGCTCCAGCTCTCAAACAGGGAGGGACACGCGAGGGACGCGTCCGGGCGTCACTCCGGGAGGCTGCGCCGGGTCACCAATGGTGTTGGGGGGTGGTGGCTGCTCCCAAACGGAGGGCGAGCGTGTCCCACGGTGCCAGGGTGGCATTGTGAGTCTGGGCAAGGAGCAGTGACTGCTCTGGCTGCTCCAGAGGACACGGGATCCCTCGGCAGCCCCACAGGCAGCGTGTGGGCACAGGGGCACAGGCAGGACGCTGGCATGACAGGCACAGGATTTTTGGGACACGTGCACAGCAAGCCCTGCTCCCATACGTGCTCCCAGCCTGGGAATTCCCACCCCAGAGGATGGATAGGTCAGGAACAGACCTGGGGTCCCCTACTTTGCCTCCCTGCCGGTACAATGGGTGGAGGGGGGGACCCCTGGGATGGAGCTGGGGGGATAGGGACAGGTATGGGAATGGAGGTCTGGGCACAGGGGTCTGTGCTCCAGATGGGCAGGAGGGGTCACCCTCCTCAGGGGGGGCAAGTCTTACCCCCCTGCCTGCTTCTCTCCCGCAGGGATTGGGGTGCTGGAAGCCTGGGGGAGGCACGCTGGGGGCTGTACCCCTCGTCCAGGGTGCTGAGGGCACAGGCTGTCCCTGCCCTCGGTACAGGCTGGAGCCCAGCCCCACCACAGCCCCTCATCCCACCGCCTCACACACAGGTGCCCGTGGCTCCAACACACAACCTAAGGAAGGGTTTTATTGTGCAGACAGAGAGGAACACTCCTGCATGATACTCGTTTTCTTTTCGTTGTTGCTTTTCGTAAGGGTTCTTTTTTTTTTTT